>NC_088888.1:58061520-59262770 GCF_037157495.1 Lathamus discolor | reverse complement strand
TATTGGATATAAATAACTACTACTACTGATAAGGGAAATAACAAAGGAGAAGATATAAAACTAAAAGGGGAACGTTGAAAAAACAATAAACACAAGTGGTTGTCATGGTTTAAACCAATCCACACAGCTCGTCCACTCACCCGCCCCGACCCTCCCCACTCCTGGAGGGATGGGGAGGAGAATCAGGAGAATGCAACTCCCACGGGTTGAGACAAGAACAGCCCAGCAACCAAGGTACAACACAAATCACTGCTGCTACCACCAATGACAATATTGATAAGAGAAAATAACAAGAGAATATGATACCACCGCCGAACGAGTTCGACCCCCCCGAAGAGAGAGTGTGTCCTTCCGGGTAACTCCCAGTTACCTCCCTGGGCATGACGTGCTGTGGTATGGAATACCTCTTTGGCTAGCTTGGGTCAAGTGTCCTGTCTCTGCTTCCTCCCGGCCTCCCCTCGTCCCCGGCAGAGCATGAGACTCACAGAGTCCTTGGCCAGAATAGACATTACTTAACAACAATTAAAAACAATCGGTGTTACCAGCTCTCTGCCCAGACTGGAAGTCAAAACACAGAGCTTCCACCAGTTACTAAGAAGGAGCAAAACGGCTCCTGGTAAACCCAGGACAGTGGTGCACAATACAATTGCTCACCACCCACCAATACTCAGCCAGACCTGAGCAGCAATCTGGGCCTTCTGGGTGACTCCCCTCAGTTTATATACTGGCCATGATGTGCTTTGGTATGGAATACCCCTTTGGCTAGTTTGGGTAAGGTGTCCTGTCTCTGCTTCCTCCTGGCTTCTTTTGCAGCTCCTCACTGGCAGAGCATGAGACTGAAAAGTCCTTGATTGGGGTAAGCACTACTGAGCAATAACTAAAACATCGGTGTGTTATCAGCATTGTTGTCAGACTAAAACTGAAACACAGCACTGCACCAGCAGCTAGGAAGGAGAAAAAAAGTACTGTTACAGCTGAAACCCGGACATATCACATCTTCCTCCAGCCTTCTCACCCTTAGGCTAATTTTCTCAGTCGTTCTGTATTCATGACAACTGCTAAACCTGGGGTCATTTTCATTTCAAAATTATTAGTTGCAAGGCTGAAATTAATCTAGAATGGGCAGATAACGGAATCATAGAATGATTTGGGTTGGAAAGGACTTTAAGATCATCAATTTCCAGCCCCCCTCCCATGCACAGGGACACCACACACTAAACCATGTCACCCAAGGCTCTGTCCAACCTGGCCCTGAGCACTGCCTGGGATGGAGCATTCACAGCTTCTTTGGGCAACCTGTGCCTCACCACCCTCACAGTAAAGAACTTCTTCCTTATGTCTAACCTGAACTTCTCCTGTTTAAGTTTAAACCATCACCCCTTGTCCTATCACTACAGTCCCTAATGAAGAGTCCCTCTCCAGCATCCTTACAGGCCCTCTTCAGACATTGAAAGGCTGCTATAAGGTCTCCATGCAGCTGATCTTGCCTCTCAGACACCTCTGAATCATCTGATACTTTTTAATCTACTTATCTAGCCTGACAAGCACCCTGTGAGTTATTGGGAATTCAAATGAGCCCCATTTCACATGAGGACATAAGGCGGAGAGGATATATGGCTCTCCATTCTGTGTATGTACCTATCTCCATCACATGCCAAGCACTTGGATGTGCATGAAGCAAGGTCCAAGCACATCCAAGCTCATTCTCTATGAGGCAGAACCCTAAGTGAACAGGTAGGAACAGTGTCCTTTGCACAGCTATTCAGACATGACAAAGCAGCATAGTGCAGTTTCTGCAATACAGATAGATACAACCACAGACTATGATCAGGATTTCAAAAGCCATTCAGGTATTATGCTGTTCCGTAGGACTGTAAGGGTTAATTCCATTTAACTCAGAGTCAGTTACTTAATACATTTAAATACCTAATGACGCAGACACGTGACTAGGACTTAGACACCTTCCTTCTCATCACTGTAGAAATCCTTATGATTTTAGAAATTTCAGTAGAATCATGCTGTTAGTCACATCTGGTCTGATGGGAGGAGTCTGTAGCTCTCCCCGTGCTCATTCGTGTCACAACATTAGTATTTTACAACTCCACTAGCAATGCAGTATAGCATAGCACCATTCACATAGGTGCTTAGAAACATACCTTCTAATGATCGATCTAGTGTTTGCATGACTGAAACTGAAGCACTTAGAGCTTTTAGACATGCCATTACTGGTAAGAGTAATGCTTCATTCCAGGCTCTAGCATTGCTTTCAGAGTTTGCAGCAACAGCCTGTGGATCCCTGCTCATTACGCTGAGACTGTCAATAGGTAGCACTGGGAAATACCACAGGAGTGAAGGGAAATGTGTAGTTTCTAGTTTCATCTAGTTTCCACAAGTTTATCAATCTTGATAGAGTGGCAGAAAAATCACAGTGGAAACCACAAAGAGCCTGTTTAAAACCATTTTCAAGAAATACAGCTTTTACATTTTAAAGCCAGGGAACTGATGGATCCAACAACATCAGTACACACTAAAATGAAGAGTAAGCTTTGTGAAATGTAAACTTTAGGTAGTTGGACACCATCCTGCCCTATCACATATAAATATTTTTATTTTCATTTCGAGAGTCTGATAAAACATGCTCAGCTTTTGGAACCTGACAAATATTTGGAATTCTTCATGTGAGGGTTTTTTGTTTGTTAGAAAGGCTGTGAAGGCAAAGAGAACTGCTAAAAAAGATAATTTAATTAATCCTCTTTTATATTCTTTTCATAAGTATCTTCTACTGAGTGACTGCAAAAAAGTGTCAGGATGGTTGGCTTGAATGACCATGGTGTTTCAGGTTTTTGTTTTACACGGGAAACATCTACGTAAGTAGTCACACCGTATACAAAAGAGCAGATTGACAAATTGGCCTTCTTGTTTCTTTGCTGGCTTGAGGGAACTTTTGGCTGGGAGGTCCTACTACTCTTCTGCAGTGCGGGGACACAACTAGAGATGGATACTGCACGGGAATGAGTCACCCTGGATGCTTTAACCTCCATAGCCCCTTTGCCCGAGCCGCGGTACCGCTGCCAGGAGTTCTAGGCGCAGAAAATCAAATTGCCGACACTCCGGTACCGGGGCCAACACATTCCCCTCAGAGAAACGAGTCCTCTCGCTAAAAGAGACAATCAGGGTATTTCCATGAAGTACAGCGGGGAGGAGCGGGCGGGGAAGGGCAAGCTGTGCGCACGCCACCGATAAATAAATAAGCGAGCACACACAGAACTAAACGAGCTCCTCGGGCAGGGCCGGGTGGCTGCGCAGCCCGTGTGCTGGGGCCGTGCGGGCCCCCTCGCCGCTTCGCTCTGCGCTGTCCCCTCAGCAAGGGAGCGGGACCGCGGCGCTGCCCCTCTTCGCGGCCGCCATGGCGTGAGGGGCCGGGGGAAAAGGAGGAGGAGGACGGGGAGAGGTAAAGAAGGAGGGCGGAGGGCGGGGAGGCGGGAGGTGGAGCGGGAGGGGGGGAGTCATTTTCTTCCTGAGTTGAAAAACGCTCTTCCCCCCCCCCCCTCCCGCTCCGTCCCCTGGGGCTGCGGAGGAGAAACGTTCTGGCTGCCGAGAGGCTGGTCCGCGCCGCGCCAGGGGCCGCCGGCGGTGAGTGCCCGCGCGGTGCGGGGCAGCGCTCCAGTCCCGTCCCGTCCGTCCCGTCCCGAGCTTCCCCTCTGCCAGGCGGCTGGGCCCCGGGAGCGCCCGTCCGGCCGCGCGGGGCTGGGGCGCCGGTTACCGGCGGGTTTGGGAATGGGGAGGTAGGAGCCAGCGATCCCTCTCACCCGATGCATCCCCATCCCCATCCCCGGAGAGCGGCCGGCGGAGGCGTTAGCGGGCAGCGGGTGTCGGGGCCCGGGTCGACCCGGTGCGAGAGCGGCGTGGGGAGGGCGCGGGGTGGTGGCCGGGGGTGTCCCGGAGGGAGTAGCCTCCCGCCACGGGATTTTCCGGGCTGTCCCCGGCGGGGTGCGTACGGGTTGCTGTCTGGTCACCGCCGGTCGGATACCCGCAACGTTGCGGAGGTGCTGGGCGTCTAGCAGGGTGGGCCCCGTGTCCGAGGTGGGTGCGTGCGGGAGACGTGGCTTTTTCTGCTCAAAAGTTTACCTCTGGTCGCCGTGGGTAACAGCGTTCTGCTCTTCCGTAGCACCGTTACCGCAAGAGCCGCCGAGCCTTTTGCTACTGAGTTAAGCCTCCCAAACATGAGTGTGTGAAAGGTAAGCGGTAGCATCCTTGCCTTACACCTAGGGGAGCTGAGAGACAGGAAAAGAGCGCTTTGCCCCATGCAACTTCCTGCTACTTTTTTTGTTGTTGGTAAAGTCCCGGGACCACAGCTGTTAACTCCCGAAGCTCGGTCCCCCCAGCCCCAGGGCGGCAAGCAGCGGTTCCTTTAGCTGGTATTGCGTGAAAGGGATGCATCAGCACTCCGTGTATCTCATGCCAACTCCTAAAATTCGGTTTGGTATGAATGAAAGTAACCGTTCTCTCTGCTTTTCTGTCATTCCCTCTTGAAACAATATAAAGCCATGGTATTTCCCTACATTTTCAAGCTGGAGTGGCTTCTTGTTTTGGACATAAACAAGAAATAAGAAATGAATACAATTGTGAATGAAATACAGGAAATATTGCTCAACTAGCTGGAGATTTTTGGTCACCCTGAGAAGATCAATTGCAATTTAAATATCACTAAAGTTTTAATATAGTCTAAACAAAGAAAATCTCAGCTAAATATTGCCACATTATGTTTATCATGCCAACAGTTATAATTCAGCATTTCAAAATAAAATGAACAATTCAGCTGAAGGGCAGCGCTGGGAATCAATAATTCAGATGCTGTTTATTACTCTGAAAGACTCTTGCTGGGTAGCCTTGAGCAAGTCACTCCACCTCTCCATGGCTCTGTTTCCTTCCTCATAAAACAGATAAATGTGCTTGCTTGCTTCACTGGGGTGTTGAGAAGTTTAATTAATTAATTTGTTTCATAACTACTTGGAGATCCTTGGGTGCATTTTTCCACAGAAGCGCTAAGTACTAGTTCAACTGCGAGTTCCTTTACTGTGGGTCATTGCTTATGTGTGTTTCTTCAGTGATCTAAATTAACCAAGTTTTTGGTGAAAGTCAACAAAGTAGCAGTTCTGGACTGGGGTTTTCTTGGCTCTTTGTAAACTTCACTAGGATGCAAAACCAAAATATATGAAACACAGAATAATTTACTGACACAGAACTACTGGTACTTTAAGCAAATGTCACTTTCTTTTCTTGCTATTCACAGTAAGAGCTTGCTTTTGTTTTGTTTGAAGCATTGTGCTACTTTGCATAATTCTGAATTGCCTTGAAAAAGGAACAACACAGTGCTGTTATATAATACAAGAACAAGAGATGAGATTAGTTTATAAGCATATCTGTATCTTCGCCTATGCAGACTGACCTCCAGAAGCACTTGGTGCTGGTTTTCCACTGCATATTCATAGGCAGTCTCTTCTAAAACCTGTTCTTTGGCCATAGAGAATATGGATTGCAAAGGAAGAAATACATGAATTGAAGAAATTGGTTGCCTATGGTAAAAGTTGATAGATTTTGGTTGCCTAAGAGAGCTCAGGTTTTATTACAGTGTATATTACCTATTTTGACTAGATATTAAATAGCTGTTTGCACCACTGTGGAGAGGAAAACGTGTTTAATTACTTGGCTAAATGTTGGGTGTGATTTTCTTATTTTGCATACAGTTATCAGTAAAAAGAGCAGGTGAAAGCTAGTTTAAAGGTATTTTCTAAAGTTTCATACCTTTGGAAACTCTGTGCTCATGAGGTCTATGTACCATTTTTTTTTCCTCGAGTACAGAGACAGCAAGCACATAAGCTTTTCCAAAACTGAATTCAAGTGAAGTCTTGATAAAGATCAGTGATAGCAGAAAGTCATTCCATTACCAAGAAGCTGTTGGGTTGAGAGTTAACATAGTGAGTCTGTATTCTGGTGGAGAAATGGTCATATCCATCAGTACACAGCAGTCTGAGCAGTGAGGACTAGGATTAAATGAGGCTGTAAATAAATCTGTAAAACTGAAGTGTCCCTTTTCTCAGAAGCAATTGCATTTAGCTAAAAAACTGAGTCACATTCTTAGGCTTGTGTGGAAACCTGCACATCTGGCATCCACAACATACTCTAGCAATGAATAGAAAGAAGTTTAGTTACTGGTGCTATTGTTCCTGGACATTTTGCAAGAGCTAAAGCGTGTTTTGCCCTTTTTTTTTCTTTTTCTTTTTTTTTTTTTTTTTCCCTAAAGGGATTAAAAAAATAGAGAAACAACTTTCCGTAGCCATTGTTTCCTGGTTGAGATTTGGTAATCCAAGTGCCTGGTGAGTGAAAGAGAATGTGGCTCTTGCTTAGCAAGTGGTATTTAATTGGTAAATATGATACCTCAGCAGTGAGTTTGTCCTGGCTGTTTACACCTTCTTTGCTGTCTCCATTCGGCAGAGGTAGATAAAACAGCTTAGTTACAGTAGTGTAGTCCACTAAAGCTGTTAAGCCGTGGTGCTAGTTTGTGTTCAAGACTGTAGCCACATACTTATTATAGACTCAATATTTGGCAGAAACCAGTTCCTTTGAGCTACTTTTCTGTTTAGATGGGTAAGCTTTGTACCACTGTCTGTTAGCCCAGCTGGGATATGGCGAGGTGTGACAGAGCTGCATTAGCAGAAACCCCAAACCCTTGTGCACTGCACTTTGCCTGGGCTCAGTTATCTGCTCGGGAAGGGAGCAGAGCAGAGAAGGGGATTAAAGGCTGCAAGGAAAACGGAAATCCAGCTGATGTCACCTGGGATCTTTCTCATGAATGCATTGACAGTAGAAGTTTAGCAAGAGTGAGGGTTGGTAATGGAGAGCTGACTGAGGGGTCTGGTCATTTCGGGAATCACAGGAAGGAGGGAGTGCTGGAAACAGTTTCTCACATCAACTGCTGACATAACTCCTTCATCTGCTCTGGGCCATGGTCAGGTGTGAAAGCCCAGGCACAAAGCAGCCATTATGTACATGGTCTGAAGTTACCTTTGTTTGGCCTTTTTTTCTGTTTTTCCCTTTTCTTAGACTCACAGAGTATACAGTAGGATTCAGCAATAGTGTTGTTTAGAGCAGGAAACGGGTTGTAGGGACCCTGGTCAGGCAAGTATTGTATCTCATACCAGACAAATACAGTTTTAACATAAGAGTTCTTTCACCATGGTTGTCCTGGTTTGTGTTCTTTTTGGTTGGTTGGTTCTAATTTTATTTTTATTAGAAATACTAAAACTGCAAAATATTTTGTATGAAATTCATATGCCCTCTTAAGTCTTCTAATCAAATGGCTGCCCAGGGTTGTTAAAGTATTTTCAAAAGTTGTTTGAAAGTATTTTGGTGGCTGTTGCATCATTTTAAAGCCTTTTAATCAGATCCTTGTAGCCGTGGTGCATCACACTTTCTGCCAAAACAATCTGTCAGGTTTCAGTGCTGCTGCCAGTGCCATGCCTGCACAACTCCAGGTCAGAAATGAGATTATACAATTATAAATTTCAGAGTTAACCTGTAATTTAATGGCTTTGTTGATGCCTACTCACACAAATTGCTCACACCAGCTGTGGGTAACTAAATTTTGCAGGAGTAATGTAGCCTTTTAACTCCATCTGCAGTTGAGGATTCTGTCCATGAAAATGTAATTGTCACTTTTTGTTAAGAGCAGCATTGAGGACAGTAGCCAAAGGAACCTACAGACCAGTACATTTTACCATGTTTCCAAGTTTGTACCTTGAAAAAGTCAGCTGCATCTGGGTAATGTATACTTTATCTCTGGTGAGAGAAAGGAACTGTATGCTATATCTAGATATACATGGAAACTGCAGATAATGAGATTAACAGATGAAAGCAGCAAACATAACAGAATTATACCAATAATAATGAACGGTATATTGACCTGCAGAGAGATGTAACTATCTCTCTGGGTGCAATGTATGCCTACAAGCAGAGGCATTTATCCTGTAGCAGACAATCAGTAGACTGAGAGAATACATAGGCTGAGATAAAGACAGTTTAATAAGTAAAGCAAAAGCTGCACATGCAAGCAAAACGAAACAAGGAATTCATTCAGTACTTCCCATGGGCCTGCAGGTGCTCAGCCACCTCCAGGAGAGCAGGGCTCCATCACATGTAGTGGTTACTTGGGAAGACAAATGCCAAAACTTCAAATGTCTCCCGTTCCTTCTTTTTCCTCTGGCCTTATATGCTGAGCATGACACCATATGGTATGGAGTATCTCTATGGTCAGTTGAGGTCAGCTGTCCTGGCTGTGTCCCCTTCCAACTCCTTGTGCACCCCCAGCCTGCTCACTGGTGGGGTGGGGTGAGAGGCAGAAAAGGCCTTGACTCTGCCTAAGCACTGCTCAACAGTAACAAAAAACATCCCTGTGTTATCAACACTGTTTCCAGCGCAGATCCAAAACACAGCCTGGTATTAGCTACTATGGAGAAAATTAACTCTACCCCTGCCAAAACCAGCACAAGAATAAATAGCTAACAAAAAAAAGTCAATATGATTTTGTATGCAAGACCAAGTGATAAACAGGATATGGAAACAAGTGTTAAAATGAGTTTTGATCCCATAGCAACTGAAGGATGTGATGTGTTCTAGAATCCCTGCCTATTAATATGACATCCCGTGGAAATGCTTTACAGATAAAAATATTTGTTTGATATCTTCAGCTACTGAAGTCTATAGAGAAATACATATATATACAGAGAGCAAGAACTGGTTTGCTAAAACTCCAGTGGGAACACTACGTTTCCAACATCTTGGAAGCAGTTGAATGAAGGACAATTAAAACAATAAGATTAAAACTGTTAATTATACATAGTTGAGGACAGCAACAAGCCAGGGAACTTAAGACGTTTACGTATTTGGAAAAGTAAAGGTCAAGGCTAACAAAGAAGTGTTAGTTGGAAAAGAAGATAGAAATTAAAGTCAGAACTGGAAACACTGGTCTTGGTATCATATTTTCTGATGCTGTAATTGGCCCCCTAAAAAATGAGGGAAGCTACATGGCATGCAGCAGTCTGAGTGGGCTGGGTTAGGCAGAAGGAGGAATTCCTTTTTGACAGCAGTGAAGTTTGCTTTCCACGCTTGCACTAATGATTTATTATTTTCTGTGCTGTACTTGTACCTCCTGGGCATTGCCATCACTCTCTGAAGGTTTTCCAGCTCTTCCTGTGCACCGTGGTTGTACCACTTGATCCATGCAGAGACCGTGCTCTTGACTACCTCAGATAACCTCTTCTCCTGCTCACTTCCTGCATTTCTGCTTTGTAGGCAAAGTAAGCCCTAAGCATGGCTTCTGATACCTAACATGAAAGGGTTCACAGCCTTACAGACCCCCTGAATGGGTCTACATGCATGGGCAGACACATTACTTCTTAACAGTTGCCAAATGAATAGCGTTTCACTGCTCAGATTATTACAGGTGCTTTTGTTCTGTGTTTCTGCAGTATCTGTTACTGTCATAGTCTGAGGCCCCAAAGGTGTCCGGTGTAATAGATGGATGAGTAGTTTGGTTGACTTCTGGGACATTACTGGAGCAGATAAAAGTAGTGAACCTATCCTTTTGGCCTATATGAAAATTCTCACTTCAGCCCAAGATAAAATGCTGCTGCTCTAAGGAAAAATCTTTCTGTGGTAGCTTATAGTTTTATGCCTTTGATGGTAAAAGTGACTGAGCTTTCATTCACTGAATGCGGATGCCTTAACAGGCGTGTCTGTACTGGTTGGGGATGATTGCCTTCAGGATTCTGGATATCAAAATGACTTCCTCACTGATTCTATACAGTGAAGTACATAATAAAAGATCACAGTAAGGGTTAGGAGTAGTAACGTTTATACAACCAAAAAAATCATTGAGAAAGCATTTATACAGTAGGATAAATTATAAAATGGAAGAAAATTCCAAATTCACGAATTACGGTTTGGGCATGCAGACAATTTAAATCTTGGTTTTGCTTGAGGCAGAGAGAAAGTTAAGCATTCAGTGTACATGTGTATGTCCTGATAATTTATATATACAGTGGTAAAATAAACCTTTAAATGAAAGGAATAAACAGATGAAACTTGCATCGCAGATACCTTACACATCTTACTGTAAACGTACAAAATACTCGGTATTTGTTGTCCTACCTGTACAACTGTGGAGACTGTAAAACTGTCCATTCTCACAGAATGATGGTCTCACACGGCTATGTACTGCTCTGAATAGATCATTGAATTTTGTGTGTAGATCAAAAGACAGATATGAGTTTATGTCTTGACTGCTGAAATGATGTCATATGCTGATAATTCCTATAGGAACTAGTTGTTTCTGGTTGCCTTGTTGGTTCTCATAGCACATAGCACATTATTCAGACATGTAAGTTGATACAAAGCTTCTTTCAAAGTATTCCAGGTCACTTCAGAACAAGGGCAATGCTAACACCTGGGTACCTGAGCTGTACTTTATTATAGTTTTGATTCTGAATTATATTTGGGATTTCAGTATTTAAGCTTTTAAATACGTTTGACATTATGTAATTGTGATGTAGCATATTTCTCATATCGAAAAAAACAGAGGAAGCAATGAAGTATTGTTGCCTGGTGGTTAGTGTCGTAATAGGTATTTTTCAAGTTATAAGCAGTGATTTTTACACCTTTCCAGCATTTTTATTGGAGAGACAGATGGTCATTGATTTTATCTCACTGACCAAAAGGCAGGTGGAGGAAGGACTCCCAGCTGTTCTTATCTTGGGGTATAGGAGTTTTGTGCACTGGTGTCTAGCCCTGCAGCTTTGAGAGGGACCCAGCAGTACTATTTGCTGATGTGGGAACTATACAGCTTGGGACTTAGGTCAGTAGATTTATTGTGATTGTTACAGTACAAAGATAAGTTTATAGTTTCCTTGGTCCCACTTCATCTGCCACCTCATTTTGCTGTATCAGATCTGTTTCTGTGAGCCAGTAAGAACCAAATGGCAATATACATGGGAATTAGTCTCTATTGACCCTTTCACCTCTCAGTTTTCATAGACTTACCCCGCTTTTTTTAGTACTTAAATGTCATTGGATTCAGTTAGAGGACTCAGTTGCTCTCCAATTTTTAAATGGTTTCAAAATATTTAGTATCAGTGGTGAAATTGTTGGACAAAATAGCTCTTCAGTTGTTGTGTCATGATTTTAAAACACTACAATTTCCAACTGATTAATTTAGCTTTATAGATGCTGCTCCTCATATCAGCAACAAAGTCAACTGCAACGTGTGTGACAAGTTTTGCTAATTATTTGAGGTATTTGGACAAAGTGCCAAAAGAAAGTTCCTTCAGAAGTTTGCTTTTCTCCGCTGTGATCTAACCTAGCACTCCTCATGGCAAGCAGTTAGGTTTTGGCAGCTGCCAGCATGGTACAAAAAGTTGCATACTCATCTGCATTTAATGGGACAAGATACCACACACCTCATTCCAGCATTACCTGTTAGTTTCACAGTAACGGTGTGGCGGCGGCTATTGCTGGAGGTTGATTATTTCTTGTTAAAATATCTATGACTTTCTTACATGTTTTAACATTGGGCACTAAAAGTGCTTGGTTTATTTCAAATTGCTTGTTTTTTTATCAATTGCTTTTAGTGCTAGTATTTTTGAATGGCCAAACAAGATGATCTTATGTAATTTGTGAAAAAGTATAGTGACAAAGTTGTTCAACATTAATTGAGCATTACAATTACAAGCATTAAAAATAACCGAGTAGGAAAGGTTTGCTTTCGCTTTTAATAGTTTATCAAGAAGTGATGCAAAAAAATATGAAAGTTAAGCCCTTGCTGATTCAGAGGTCATCGTCTAAGTTAAAAGTTTGCAGGCTGAACCTGGAGATTTGCTTTTTGTCAGTATGGTGGAACAGATTTTGTGTCAAATATTTGAACACAACTCATAGCCAATACTTGTGGAGGTAATTCAGGTAGCAATAAGGAGAACTGTAGCCTTTGTGGAAAACAGGAGCCGCCCAAAAGTTGTTGAATATGTGGAGGTAAGACTTTAAATGGTAACTTTGAATTTTAAACTAGTATTTATTTATGTATGTATTCTATTATTACAGGCATAGAGGTTGGATACTTTAGCTGAGTGTCAGGGCTTCTCCCACCTTCTCTGGAGGCAGCCAGGTAGTTTCAGGGGTGGGGGGAGGCAGAGGAAAGCCAGCATCTCCACAGCAGAGTTTGCCTGCAGTGTCTCCTGAGTAGTCACACATCCTGGGACCTCACGTGGGCAATTCTCTCCACATACTTGTGGCTGGTGCCTCCACAGAGGTTTGGATGGAAAGGAAAGTGGACTGTTTTGTAGCTGCTTCCTCCCATTCTCAACAACCTGAGCTCTGCAAAGTTACAGGACAGGGTTTGCTGGCCCTACTGAATCGCGGGTTGTTGTCTTCACATCATAGGAAGGGCATCAGTGTAATTTAACCAAGAATAAATAAGAATGACTTTGTAGACCTGCTTTTGGCACTGCCTGTTGACTTCCTTCCAGGTCTTGACTCTGAATATGCTGCCTATGAATATACTATAGGTCAGTTTTCCAGTTATGTTGCTGTTAGTCTAAACAGTGTGGTATGGTAGTTGCTTAGGGTGGTTAGATGCTTAGGTTAGCTTGTTGCTTAGTTGCTTACATCCAAGGTAAAAAAAAGATTTACTGTCTCTATTAAATGCGCACATACATGAAGGGATAAAATGAGGGGGGTTATTGAATTCTTAAGGTATGGACTAGGGTTTTAGACAGCACTGGAGGTGTTTGGCGATGGTGAAACGCTGGGAAATGTGTGTCCAGATTGACAAAGAAGGAGTTCTGGGAAACCATCCTGTATATTCACTAAGCTCTGGTCAGAAAGACCCTAATTTAGGGAACTCTTAAAACCATCCCTAAACTTATGTATGTGTTTAATCTTCATTGATGTGCGGAAATATTTACAGAAATCAAACCAAGGGAAAGAATGCATCAAGTCCTTACTGCTAGCTGGGATTATTTTCTGATTGTGGAAGCCAAGAAACTTCTTTCAGTGTATAGTCCTCACAGAAAAAAGTTTCAGACATTTTTTGCCTTTTTCAGGTTTTTTTGGGTTTTTTAGGCACTTTTCTCTGCCCCCAGTTCTGAAGGATCATAGAGACTTCAAAAAAAAAATATGGTGTTTTGAGTTTTTTAATTATGAAAAAACAGATTTTTTTCAACAGCTTTAAAAATGACATTGACTTCCAAACATAACGTACTGGTTTGGCTGGGTTTTACTGCCTTCCTTTCAAAATACGCCGTTGCATATTCTCCTTATTTATTGTTGCATGTCTCCTTATTTATAGATGAGAATACAAGTAGACTTGAGTATGTTTGGACAAACTTCAGTGCATGCTTCTTTGTATGTGTGTATGTGATGAGAGACTCTGTAGATATTGTGAAAGCATTACCAAATAAACCACCTTTTGATCTGCATGAGTCCTGTAATCATGATTGGTTTACATCCAAAAAAGGGCAAAACTTACTTGCAAAATGCATTGAAATGCTATGAAAATGTCATCTTCCATCACACTCTGTTAAAGCAATTATGCTACTTACTGTGATCTATAAATGTAAGCAGTTACAGGGTGCAATATTATTTTTACTCTAGGCAGGAATGCCCAGGAAAAGATGTACTTTTTGGCCAAAGATGCTTGCTCCCAGATTCATTTTAGGAGCTGAACCTAAGCACCTGGACGGTCTGTGTATCCAGTAGTCATGGAGGGATCTAGTCTATCAAGGTTGTCTCATTGTCTATGGACATGTTAGTGACATTGTTTAATCAGGATATGGGTCTCTAAATAAGGTTTTAACAGCCTAAGTTTCGGTTAGAAAATATTGGCATCTATAGTTAGGGAGCTGTGGGAAGAAATAAAAGGTTGCTTTGTACTTAAGCTTCTTAAGAGTTTTATGACTGAATCCTATGAAACAGGTTTTCCATGGAAAAAAACACTTCATGTTTCTCTTTAGGTTTTCTTTCCTTCTGTCTATTTCTCCTTTTAATAATTGAAAACTACTGTTCATTATTTACATAAAACTGTGTCTCTTGAGTCTGGTTTCTGTAACCTTTCCCCTCAGAAGAATTCTAGGAATTTGCTGGGTTTCCTCAGGGGGATCGTGGCCATGTTTTATCTGAAACTTCAGGCTAGATAATTGGTAATTTTTATGAAGTAACTTACTATGTTTAAATAGTTGCGTTTAACCTCTGCATAGATTTGCCATTTGAGCACGTTTTGAGAAGTCATGTATGTAGGAGAATATGCGCTTTCATTCAACGTTCTGCTTTCTTGATAGCTGGCAGTAAATCGCCACATGCAAAGTGGAGAGCCCCTTAGAAAAAGAATGGTAACAATGACTATGATGATAATATAATTCAAAACCCCAAAATGCTCTGAAGACAAGGTATTTCAGCTGTTTTTCTAAGGCTCTGCCACTTTCTCTTTTTCTTTCTGATTAAAAAAAGGGGGGGGGGGGGGGGGAACCAACCCAAAACAAAAGAAACACCACCCAACCAAAACTGAGGACGTGTCAGAACCAGAGGCCTCAAGCACAGTATAAAATGACCCCAGTGCAAACCTCCAGCATTCCTCATCCTTCCCTCTCCAGCTGCTAACATCAGCCAAGGCAGCATGCAGGCTTGGCTGCTGCCAGCACAAACTCCTTGGCTCTCCCCCTTCCTTCTCCCCTCCCGCACTTCTGTGCTTGCCAGTACAGTCGTCACTGCTTCATATTAGGCACCATTGCAATTATTTGAAATACAAGAGCTGTCAGTGTGTTCCTTTGCCTCCTATCAGCTACTAGAGGGAAGGATTTGGGAGGGAGGGACTTTCTTCAAGGTGTACAGGTTTTTCCTTAGGATGAATTGCTCAGTAGGTTTTTTGTCTGAAGTATTCATATAGAAGTTACTTGAAAGCCACCTGAGACAATACATGGGGTTCTTTAAGTCTAGATAGAATTGTCTTTCTTGAGGAGCATGCTGAATTACAGTGTCTCACAGATTCATTTTCTAACTTTTTCTTTCATGTCCATCTGCCATAGGATATTTCAAAGATGGTTTGGCTGCCACTGAGATTTGGAGATCTGATGCCACAATGAGGACTCACACACGGGGAGCCCCAAGTGTGTTTTTCATACACGCGGTTTGCTTCGCCTTTGCCTACGGCGCCAGGGAGGATCCGGACGCGATGGTTCCTTTTGTCAATGCCAACTATGACAGCTACCCCATGCTCTACTTCTCCAAAGGGGACATGGAGGCTCTCCGTCTCCAGGCCACCACCACACACAGGCACATTGCAGCTCGTCTGACTGAAGCAGTACAAACGATGCTGTCAAATCCCCTGGAGTACCTTCCTCCCTGGGACCCGAAGGAGTTCAGTGCTCGGTGGAATGAGATTTATGGCAACAACCTCGGGGCCCTGGCGATGTTCTGCATACTCTACCCTGAAAACATCGAGGCCATCAACATGGCCAAGGATTACATGGAGAGGATGGCGGCTCAGCCTAGTTGGTAGATTTTTGTCTTTTTTTTTTTTTTTAAGTTGTTCTTACCGTATAAACTACTTGCAGTTGGAGGAGTGAGTGGATGAGTGAATTGCTTAGATTATTTCAGTTGTTCTCACGTTCACTTTAACAGCGACTAACTTGCTAAATGCATTTACCCTCATCTGTACCAGCAGTGACACACAGCTTTTCACTTTCACTGGACTTACCCTTTAGCAAATTAATGCTGGAAGAAGCAGCATGACCCTTTATGTACCTCCCTAACTGCTGTAAAGTGTAAAAAAACACTAAAAAAGCCCCCCAAAACAGAACAAAAATCCAAGCCCACTCCCAATCAGAAGGCAGGGTTTCACATCTAATTTGTAGCAAGAAGTGCTACAAGTGTTAGTATTTGATATCTTTTTTTTTTTCCTAGACTTGTACTTATCTTCTTAGAAAGAATTCAGGGAAGTGGGGCCTGTACTTACGAAAAACTTGTAGGTAAAAATGACACTTGGGTTTCTGCAGCCTGCTGTAACATCTGTCTGAGCTGCAGTTCAGACTTGCAGCTCTGCTTGGCTGAACAGTTCTTGGGCCTCTCCTTAAGACATACTAGGACTTGGTAAAGATGGTTGTCCATCTGATTACTGGAACTGCCTGATCAACTTACGGTTTCATAACCACCTTCTGGATTAACTCAACCTAGATGTGAATTATCATCCACACGTTACTCTGTCCTCACTGTGCCACACTCTATGGGGACAGAAGCTAATGTTGTCACTGCAGCAGTTAGTCTAGCAATTGGAACCCCAGGATCTCTCTCCTACTCATCTTCCTTTTTCAGACCCATCAGCAATTTATCTCCCTTTTTTAACTCGGGCAGGCGCATTTGTTCTACCCCTGTGCAGCACTTGCCACTCAACTATGTGTTGCAGACAGGCCCAGGGTTGCTGCCACTTCGAGGAGGTCAGAGAATGGAAACGTGCCTTTTGCCCAGGGCAGTGAGGCGGAGCTGCACTGGGGCATCGCTCCCCTCTGTTGTAGCTGCTGTTCTACAGCTCTGTAGTGGCAGCAGCTCAGCAGGAATCTGAGTCATGTTTCAAGCCAGCACAAGAAGAAGCATTAGCTGTTCAAACAGTATTCATTGCTCAAGTTACTATTCCTTACCTTCTCTGGGTTAAGACCAACTAGTAGCGTCCTATAAATGGCATCCATCCATGAGCTGTTGTTGGAATTATGCTGTATTTGAGCCAGCATAACTTGGGATCCATATCCTCCTTTTTAGACAGTGTTGGGGTTCCCTTATACTAAGTATTAAAATATGAATGCCACGGTAATACAGGAACTAGAACAAAAGAAGTGGTAGGAGAGAGAAAGGACACACTGAGCTTAAGTTGCTCACATGTCACAGAAGAAAGGACACATGGGAGTTGTGAAGAAAAGTATTGGCACAACAGGATGGTGGTAATTTCCAAAATCTTCCACCGGAGCACAGAAGTACAAAGCTTCGGTCTTACTTTCCTCCAGAGGAATTCTGTGTTTCTCCTGGCACGCTGGCAGAGTGTTAGAGTGCTAGAGGTGAATCCGAGGATGTGTAACCATCTCCAGCAGAACCTACAGACTGCTCCAAAGTCAACACCTTCCTTCCTAGTTTCATTGTTCACACTCTTTCTTAACTTGCTGTGGGTAGTATAAACACATAGTTATATGGCCATCTGTTTTAATGGAATAAGAAAGAGGAGCAAGTGTTATTTTGAGTAGTGGAACTTACTTGTTTCTTTCTTGGTTTCTGATGTCTCAGTAACCTCATTTTAGTTCCTTGTGTCCTATGTTTCCTGCCCTGGAATAATTGTGGTCCCTCTGTCCCTTGCCATAATGCTCTCCTTCGTCCCAGCTGAGCAGATACCAATCAGAACTGAGCCAATATCCTGTTTCCACTTGGCTTTGATGATACTTACCTGCCCAAAATCCTGTTTTTTTCTCAAGTATCTTGTGTTACCTTGGTAAAAGAGAAGCCATGCTTTTCCCACCTTTCCCTTCCCCATGTCATTCAGCAAACAGTCAAGAATTAATCAAGGTTCTATGCTTTGGTAGAGAAGTGGGTGCAATGTACTTAATAAGGAAGATACAGAAGTAGGAAATCAGAAACATAGGCAATAGGGCTCTGGTAAGATGGCCTTTGCAAACCTCCAACCTGCCAGCTTTTCAAATGCTATGACAGAAACATGAATCTGGTTTCCGTTTTTCCCAGAGAACTCATGGCTGAATGATGTCAACATCTAGTTCACACTATAGCACCATCAGTGATGGCAGTAATATAGATCCCTCTCCCTTGTCCAACAGTGGTTTTCAGGAAACTGTATGAATGCAACATCTCTGTGGTATGTACTGCTCTGCCTGGCTCTGCTCTAATAGGTCAGCAGGTTCAGAAGCTGAAGGAGGGGCCCACAGATTATGTAAATCTGTTTGTCCTAAGAAACTCGGCTCTCAAGTACCAGAGAACATGTTACTGCACATACTTCTCCACTTAGGGTAAGACTAGGAGAACAAAAATTAACATGGCAAGTGGGAGAGTTGTGGCTCTTATGGCATCTAAACCACTGTGTAAGACTGTACATAAACTGTTCTGGCAATGTCACAGTAATGGAATTTAAAAAAACCCACATTGTCCAATCAATTTAGGCATGTTTAGTTTTCCTCAGACTTTGGGGAAAACTATCATTCTGGGTCATATATTACAAATGTTATCTTTATTGAATAATTTGAGGTCACATGTGTTCTGATCAGGAGGGTGGAAAGAACTAGCAGTTTTGATGTTGCCCAAGTTTGGTTGAATGTTAGGGCACTCTTCTGCCAAAACTCCTTATGTCATCAGTAAAGAGGGTTTGTTCAGAGAGGTATTAATAAGTAAATCAGAGGAACTTTTCTCTCTCTAGACTTCCTCTATAATGTAAGTGCCTAGACTGCCGTGTAAACTGCCAAAAAATGTTTTTGTCACTGACAAAAGTTGGAAAGTTTAATCTGGTGCTCATATAGGTTTCTTATCAGCAGCTTGGTTCTTTCAACAGTATAATCTGGATTTCTTTTACTTCTGCTGACATGGCATTGCCTCTGAAATAGCTCTAGAATTAAAAGAAAATAAAAATTCAGTTGAATGAGTTCTTCTAATTTTTTATGGCAAAATTAGAATTTAAGCCTTACCAGAAAACAAAAGTGGATTTTGGTTGTGTGTGCAGTAGCTGGATAAAATAAATGTAGTTTAGTGTCACTGATTATTTGTCCCAGAATACCAAAAGATTAAGAAGACTGACATTTTCATTTTTACATTAGCGAGAATCCTCAGTAGTCTAAATATGGTTCAATATCTCAAGATACAATTATGAGAAAGTCTACTGGTAATTGATATATGGATGGAAGAGGCATGTAATTAAGCACTTCTCTTTTCTCATCTCTTACAATAGTCATTTTATATCACATAACAAAGTACACCCTTCATTGCGTTCCCATTCATGTAGGCTAACAGAGCTTGAGCCGTTTGTCATAACAACGGGTGTTGATAGGCGTGCTGCTCATAACAGAGCATCCGTAATTGCTACATCCTGGAATAGGTTTACATTTTAAAATAAACAAAAGGGCAATGGCTAATAGCTAACTATAACAATCACCCGAAGTAATATGGGAACGGACAACATTTTGGAGACTAGCAGGAGTGGGGAAACATAGTGCATTAGTATTTCAGTAAAAATAGATGGACTTTAATGGTTTTACCTGTAAAAATTAAAAACTGGTGTTAAGTAACTCACTTGGTTTTCCTGGGATTTGATACCTAGATGCTGTCTAAAGTCTCAGGGAAAGTTTGTCCTTATATTTGAGGTGTATTATCTTATTTTACAGAGAATAGAGGATATAGATGCGTTCTCTGACATTTTATCTCTGACTGGCCCCTAGAGCACTCCCCGCCAGAAGTGCATTTTGGCTGAGGGGATCTGTACTCGTGATTCTTTCCATATGCTGCCTTGGCCTGCTCCCGCACTGAGTGGAATGATGTAATTGGAGTTGCACATTGTACAGAAATAAGAGTCCAGTCAGATTCTGTGTTTTGGACAAAGCAGTGAAAAACTCTCATCTTTGCTAAGCCTGCCTTATAAACAAATACTATGTAGGTTCACAAATTCTGCACTCTTCTTACAGTAGCAGGAAAGATGTCCCCATGCGCAATTGCCAAACAAGAAATTTCTGGGTTTTTTTGTTTGGCTTTTTTTTTCCCCCATAGTGACTCACTGTTTTCAAAGACAAGTATGTTACCAATGTACAGTAAGGTGTGGGATTTGACAGTAAGCCCGGCTCGGTGGGTTTCATAGGGGAGATAATTACTGTCAAGCACATGCAAACATTCCAAGGGAATAGCAATAAGTAAGGAGAAGCTAAGGGAAGGTCTGAGCATAACAAATCTGTGACCTTTCTGCTATTTCTTGTTAAACAGCAATCCTTCAACCTTCTGTTAGTCCCTGTTTATTAAAAGTATTGAAGCATGCTGTAGGACTATTGCTGTTAGTATCCAGGTGGTGCTTGGTGTTGAACAATATGGATTACAAAGTAAAAATACAGAAATATAAATAATTAAATGTGTAGATAGATGCATAACTAAAATACATTCATGTGTGCTGAGTTGAGATAAAGCGAGTCTGTGCTGACACCACAGATTTAGGGCATCTGACTCCAAATAATCCACCAACAGTCACCTTTAAAGAAAACTTAGGAGGATTTTATAAGACTGAGGCATAGAAGTTAGCATAAAAGAAGCTTGATATGATGGGATAGCCTCCTACAGGGAGGAAGAAAAAAGGAAGGGTAGGAAGATGAACTTGGTATCTGGAATATATATTATGTTAGTAAGTGAAATATCAAATGCTCATGCTGGGTTTATCTTTTTCATATGTAGCATTTAAAAATAGAAGTTGTGCATAACTGTGAAATTAAATGTCCAGCTAGATTTTTGAATAGCTTCTTTCATACCTTCTTTTGTAATTGACAGGATCTCTAGGAGATAAATAGATGCTGAAGTTCTGTGGTAGCTACAGGGAGCTCACGTTGTGGCATGCCTCATATAAAAATTTGCTACAAGATCTAATCTGTTGAAATAATAACTGCTGTGTCGGCTTAATATGGCACTGAGAATTACTGAAATAGGCGCAGTTCTTGTTTACTAATGTGTCAACACAGAAGGATCATAATTAATAATAAGAGTGAGCCCAGTGTGAAAAGGCTTCTCTTGTGATCAAAGCTAAAAATAAGAGAAGAGGATCTGAAAGAAGCTTCAGAAGCAGCAGAATGATGATTATAGACCTATGGGGAAACAGAGAAAAAGAGGCTAGAAAGTAGATGAAAGTTTCCAAAAGAGTAAAGTTCCACTTGCCTTCCCAGCACCTAGGCAGTACAACCCTACTTTTATAGAAAGCTCTTAAAACTTCTGAAAAACACTGAGACAACATTTTATGTTGCCTTTTTTTTTTTTCCATATTGATATGACTGTAGCCCTTTCCGATTAACCACTCCTTTGGCTGTCTCTCTGTGAGCTGAGCTGCAATGAACCTGAGCATGTCAGAGTGGCTGCTGCTGAAACACAGCTGGTAAAGAGATAGGACGAACTTGTTTTACAAGACAAGTTTGTTTATTTCTTGTTTAGACACCAGAAATATAAATCAATTTTCCAAAGATGCTTCTTATTCTTAACGTTTTTGTTGTTGCAAACGACTGAGCACTTAGGTCATGCAGAAATGGGGTTTCTGTTTTGGCAGCCACCCAGAAAAATGTGGAAAAGGTGGACATTGAGAGGTTGCTTTGGATGAAACAGATTTTTTCAAGGATTTTTCTTTTTTTCTTTCCAAAACAAAAATTGGAAACTTCTGTTCCATTAGTGAAGAAAATACTCTATTTGAGCACAAGAAAATATTTTGTTTTGGAAGCTTTGTTAAGAAAAATACTGAAAATTTAGTCAAGTTTATAAAATAAATGTTGGTGGTCTCATTTCCATTGGTTATACTCCCTCTTGGTATGTATATTCCCTATGGACACAGAAGAATATTCCTCTCCTTTGCCTGACTGGAGGTTTAAAGCTGTATCTCCTTCCCCCAGAAGTGGATCAGAACAATAGGAAGGGTCTGTGGAGTGCCAAAGCATTGCCTTTGGGAAGACTGTACAATTACACAATTGATTTCAGGATCAAGAGGTCAGTTGGCCCCATTACATGACATATTTTTATCCATAATTGACATTTAACGTGCATTAATCTCTACCATGCTGTTAGCTAAGAAAATTGCGTCAAAATATACTAGAGGGCTGTCCTTCAACTAATTTTCACCTGTCTTTAGAAAATACTCATTTCCTTTGCATCCATCTAGTAAGAGTGAGAGCTTCAGTACTGAGGAGGGAATACTGACATGCTTCCTTCAGTTGTTAGCTTAATCTGCCCTCAAACTCCAGGAGCTATTCTGCAGTAAGTAATTTGTCATTTGAGTGTTTGGAGCATTAAACTTCAGGGTGTGGATTACTTGTGTAATATATGTGTCAGGATGTGCTTAATGCTTCATTTTGCATGCAGTGATGCCATATTACTTACTGACCTTGAGGCTAGAAATCAGATCTCACAGTGCCTGGAGGATATTCTGTTTCTCAAATTAGAGAGTGTTATTTTCCTATTTGCTTCAACTTGATTTTATAGTCTGGATACAAAATGAAATAAAGGCAATTCTAAACATCCCACAAGTCATGATCATGGAACTCGATTAAGCATGACAGTTTGATTTAAATACTGCCTTGAACTCGGCAGAGAGTATTTTTTCCCTCTTGGCTTATATTTCTTAGAGAAATGCTAGTATTTCTTTCTTCAGTAAGGAAGTAGTTAGTAGTAGACAGAAATGAGGGGAAAAATACCGACAACTATTTCTGCTGGGAGAGGAGACATTAATGTTCTCAAGAAATTGAGAGGTTGTGGTAATTCTACTACAATATTTCTTGCTGGTTTTGTTGTTGATACTGATTTTCATTTCCCATCCAAAATAGTATACAATCAGTATATGTATATAGAGCGCAGAATCATATTTAGTGGAAGTGCTATGTACACTCCTAGCCTTGGACATGCATTGCATGCCTGATGATTCTTGACATCGTAAATTGATGACTAAAATAACTGTGTCTTAATTCCCTCTTCAGTTTCATTGTTCATTGCAGAATGTAGCAAATCTAAAACAAATAGCCATGTTGCAACATGCAAGAATTCTCAGCACATGTAGGAAAAACATACTACTTATACATAATACCAAAGTTATCCATGATGTCCTTATTTATCCAGTTTCTTCATGGAGGATTTATATCAGGCTCTTAATGTTTAAAATAAAATAACAAAAATATTTTATATGATGCAGATTAAGAGAACTTGAAAGAATACCCAGGCCTCTATTTGTCCTGTGCCATTCACAGAATTTGTCCAGACTGCAGTTCTTTGTGCAGAATGATGCATATGACTTAGGATGTTTATGGCGTTTAATCATTAGGCAGGAAACCAGTTCATCGCTTTTGCTCTTTTACAAACCTTCTCAAGTTTCCAGATAAGGACCTCTTACGAATACAGATACAGGTATAGAAGTACAAAAAAAAAATACTTTGGGTTTGGGTTTTTTTTGTACTCTCTGTAGGGATGCGTTTATGGTTTAGCTGTTACTTTAAAATATGTTTTGGAACCTTTGGAACAGTTGTCTGCTGAAAGTGCTTATGTTTGCAACTAAGTAGTTGCTCTATACTAAAGCATCCACTATAGATGTTTTTATTTACTTTGGATTCTTTTTCGGTTAACATCTGATACCTTTAAAAGACCAAAAAGGCTAATGCAGCATTGAGCTAAAGGTTACTTGCTGTCTTTAGATGCAGCTAATTGCTAAGCTGAGGTTCATACTATCTGATGTTAAGTTTTACTCCTGAGAGGCTTAGAAAACAGCTGTTTTCTGCCTGTTTTCCAATGCAAAGCATTGGCATGTTTTTACCTATCTTAATCTGTAAATACGGACAACTCTTCTTCAATATTTCAGAGTAGTTAATAGGTTGTCCTGAAAACTCTTTTTTTTCACATAATATGTTTAGTGCTAGCCTATGGTATCATGGTTTCCCACAGTTTATCAGCCAGGCTGTTTATGAAATATGACACTAGAGATACGTTTGAAAAATGAGAGTGTAATTTAGATACAAAAAGCATTTAATGCTTGCTACTTGACCATTCCTCTTGTGAATCATTTTCCACACTGTTTGGTGTACATTGCTTATTGCCATTGAAATTCGTTTAATGGAGGTGCCCTGATTTGTATCAGCTGAAGAGTTACTACTTCAAGAGAGCAGCATTTTAAGAACAGATGTTGACTGTGGTTTTGTATGTTTAGAAATGAGGGTCTTTAAATTGTCATCTTTAATTTTCTCTATTCCTTGTGTGCATCTCCTCTGTTAAACTCTATACAAGACTTACTATACAAATCTCTTTTATACTATAGAATTTGACGCAGTATTGCATTTGAAACGGAACATAAAGTTAGCATACATCTTCAAAATGAAAGTTACAATAAATCAGTTCCACTGTCAAATCTCATTTAAGATTAAGGCATGTAAAGATCATTAAATAGCTTTAAGCACATTCTAATTAGCAATTTGTAGTCTGTTACAAGGAGACTGAACTTTGAATTAAATATTTTAAATTCTGTCAGTTTTTTTCTTCCCCCCTAATGTATAGCTTAGCCTCATTTTGTAACTGTTCCAGAGGCCTTTAAAGTGATACTTCCTGTACCCATTTGAACTTTAATTTCTGAATGTACAATAGTTAAGTGAAAAGCAAAACTAAAAATATTTTGGAAATTAGGACTCATGATACAGCTGGTTTAAGGTATGTTCACGTGTCAGAGGATTTCTGGTAGCAATCACGGTGCCGCGGTGTTGCATATCATTGGCATAGAATGCAACTTTATGTTTACATACAAGACTACCAACATTTTAAGAACTTTTTCAGTGATAAGGAAAGATGAAAATGCAGGAATAGAGACACCAAGGATTAATTGAGGTAGATTGACAGATAACCAGTTAACTCAGATTTTCAATTTTTGTGCCCCAGTGACACAATATAAATAAATCTGGAGAATTAGAAGAGTTGCTTGATCAGTTCAGCTACATTTTCTTCCAGTTTACCTAGAAACACAAAAAGAATGAGCATCTAGGAAAAGCATGTAAATGTTTTGGTTACAGGTCTGTAATTTTTTGCAAAAGAATTAAGTGAAAACATAAGTAAGATATTTTCCTATACCTGGCTGGAAGTCTTCACTGGCAAGTTTAGAGTTTGGACCAGCAAAATGAATGACAAAGAGATGTTCCTGACATTGACCACAGAGAATGGATGTGGAGATGATGAGGAATAAATTTCCAGAACTTTTTTTCCTGATGCTTTGACAGTCACTTGTTACCACACTTACAGCTGTCTGTCTTGGATTGTTTACAGCCATCTTGTGTCAATGCCTGTCTGCTAACCAAGAAAAAAAAAATTGGCCAAATAAAAAACTCTAGTCCAGTAAAACCCCTTGTTCAGATCCTGCTGATCAGTGCTGAATGCATTCATGTGTTTAATTAAAAATCTGTGAGGTAAATGTTTCATTTTGAAAAAAGATAAACTGAATGCATAACTTCACTCAGCAGAAAATGGGATTGTAGCTGCGAGAAAGTGAACATTTAAAAGTGTTGGAAATTCAGCTAATCAAATAGCCTACAGAGACTTTCCTTACATACAGGTGTGAATGTGCCAAGTTAATTTGAGGTTTTCCAGTGATGTTAGAAATACTGAACTAAAAGTTAAAGGTCATTTTTCTGACTCATGTATGTTGTGTTTTACCATAGTTGCAGTGCCCTGGGCTGATGGTAATAATTTTTAAGTCATTCATTCATGCATTTTGAATGCAAATAAATGTTCCTAGAGCAGAATGACGATTTCTTTTTTAAGTTTTTCTCTTTTGGTCATCTGGTCACATTACTGCTTACAGAAATTAAGATGAAATCATATTTCTAGAGTCACAGAATAGTTAAAGCAGGGAAGGTGCATGTCTTCAGGAGCACAACACAATTTCCACTGATTGCACTCTCTCATCTCAACAATTTAAAATTCATTTCTGTAATAAAAAATATATTGCAAAGAAAGTGAAAGAAAGGAATAGTTAGGAAAACAACTGATCATTGTTCAGTCTATCAAAGATTTTTTTCACTATGTATTCCCTCACATTTCCCTTACTGTAGAACCATGGGCTTGAAGTACTGCAAAACTGAAGTCTTTGATACACAACAAATGCTTGATTTAAGAGAAATATTTGTTCTACCCTACCTCTACCTCCATTGTGAATTTTCTTGGTATAAATTTACTATTTTGCTAAGTTCAGTGTAATCATTGGATACGAGTAGGTAGTTCCTATAAAATAATTTTGAATAGTAGCATCATTTTACCTCTGTTTTATGTTAAATACTGAAAAGAAAACAAAAATGGTATCAGAGACTTGGTAAGTAGCTTGCTACTGTGTTAAAATTCAGCATTAATTGCCTAATTTCAGAGACATTAAGTCGTACACAACTCACAGTACAGTCACAGAGAAAAAGAAGTAGGTGAAACTCAATTAATTGGCATCTTTCTTTATTGACAGGCTAGTGAAGGATGCCCCATGGGATGAAGTCCCTCTTGCTCACTCCTTAGTTGGTTTTGCCACTGCGTATGACTTCTTATACAGCTATCTCAGCAAGACTCAACAGGAGAGATTTCTTGAGGTAATTGCCAATGCCTCGGGATATATGTACGAAACATCATACAGACGTGGATGGGGCTTCCAGTACCTCCACAATCACCAGCCTACCAACTGCGTGGCCCTGCTGGCAGGAAGCCTTGTTCTGATGAATCAAGGTATGTGCTAAACCATAGGAACATTTTTCTGAAGTGTATCAACTCAATCAGCTATTTATGCAGCAGAGTTCAGGAACTGATAGAAATGCTTCTGAGACTACAGCAGTAACGGGTTTGTTCTTTTGCTGCTTAGAAAAATTTAGTTTACTGACTAGAAAAAATATCTGTGGGCAGATGTACAAGGTATATTATATATGGTTATATACCCATGTATATAAATCCGGTTTTCTAAGTGATTCTGAATTCTTGCCTCATTGTAAGAATTAAAAATCCCCTTGTGTATAGTCTGTCTAGCCCAGATTTACAGACAGGGTCTTCCAGGTAGATTATTGGTCAAGGGTGATGCACTTGGTCTCCTTACACAGTATATTGAGAAAGTCAGCAGTTAGGAACACCCCTTGCTCTGTGCTGGGAGCTAGACAACAGGATAACCTGGAATTTCATCCAAAACTTTTGTCCTGTCTCCCTGAGAGAGCTGTAAAGGTGTAACTTCATCCACCCAAAGGCCACAGCTAGGGACCTCAGAACAGTATGTTGTTCTGTGGAGATGGGCAGGGCTTTGCCTTTGTTCCTCTGAACTATGCATGTGCACCCCCCAACCTTCTTTCAAGAGGTGTCTGCCAGATGTCATCTCCTTCTTTGCTTCAGGAACTTAAGCTTGTACTTCCCAATTCCCAGGTGAATAACCTTTCCAGTCACTCTTGGCTGCTCTGCCTGGAGCTATTCCTCTGCCCCTGTCAAAGTGATACTCTGTTTAAACAAGAATTCCAGTCAGAGTCACAGAGTCAGAGGGAGAGAGCAGATAAGAAATCCTGACTTTTAAACCCCAGTGGTACTTCAGCTGAGAGGTAGAAGTCATGCAGGCAGCTTCTGCTTTTATGAGAACATGTCAGTACTTTGTCAAGTGATTATTTAATATGTGCTAGAAGTATTTTGAAAACATGATGCCCAATGGAACTATTTGCTTGCTGCAAGTCAAGGAAAATCTAGTTTCTGGGTGCTGATGGCATTGCCAAGCTATTCAGCCCTGCCAAGCATAGGCACATCTGCACATGGTTAGATCATTCGGATATCCAAAGAAGTGTGACAAAAAACTGTGGCATCTACTATTCAGGGGAACATCTTTTGTTAAGTGTTTGTCAAAACAAGCTCACTCCCCAATGTGCCTATGTTGGAAAGCAGCAAGAGTGTATGTGTAAGTTACTCCCTTTCCTCCTGTCTTGCCTTCCACAAATTGAAGACTCAGACCATATTTATTCAGTGGGTTTTGCTAAACTCCTCATAATTCCATCCTTCCCCAAGCCTCCATCACTGCAGAAAGCTGGCAATTTGCAAGATGACTCTGCTTTTCATTAGCGTGTAGGCCATAAGTATGCTTTGTGCCAAACAATGATAACATCACAGATGAAGTCAGACAGTATTTCTTTCATCAACGGTAGGTGGGTTTTTTTGATGGGGGGAGGAAGCAAAGACAAATACAGCAACACGTGAACAATTTGAAAATAGTGGTGATAATTCAAATGAAAATAAATCAGAACAGATTGCATATTTCTAAATGAAAAATCAGTCCATTTCAATATAGAGCAACTTTATTTAAAAAAAAAAAATGACGTTTAAGCCTAAAATTAAAAAAAAAATATTTTAAAAAATTTTTCTTTCCAACATGAAAGACTTTTTCTGGAGGAGAAAAAAACGTAGGGAGAAGGGGGTGAACATAGTATTGTTCCTGTAGCAGATGCATGGCAAATGCAAATAGCGTATCCTAGTGTAAAAACTTCCTCCCCAAAGGTTTAAATTCCAACTAATAATTTTAAACACAATTGAGCTACTGAAGCATGCAGAGGCTAAAAATCCAGCTTAAAAATATGTAAACATTGTAATGGGAATGAAAAATTAAACTTATTAAAATGAATTCTAGACACACACATAGTCTTTGTAGTGATATTAAACACTCAGGTATTCAAAAAAGAAACTTGAGTAAGGCCTAACTTGATACGGATACTGCTAATTTTAGGTAAGATTTGTTCTGGTTTGTTGTATAGCCTGACAGAGTGTTGAGTCTCTTACTTTTATCGTTCTAACATATTATTGCTCTTTTAATATACTACAAGCATAGGGTTAAATCATAGACATACACTAAATAAACAGAACATATATGTGTTGGTAAATGCATATATTACAATGGTAAATGCCCTGTGCTGAACCATGAAAAATACCATTCTTGCTAATGCAGTAGTCAGAAGCTAGCTGTTGTGGCTGCTATGTCAAAAGGGAAAACAAGAGTGGAAGCATTTGGGGTTTTATTTGGACAGACTCCTGTGCTGCCCACTCCATCAGAGTAATGAAGCAGTGTCAAGATAGCTGTGAGTAAAGTAAGTGGAAGTAAGTAGCATCACCTGCCCCTGTTGCTCAGGGCTTGCCCATCTTAGTTGATTCTTCAGTAGAAATACCATATTAGATTCAGGTTGTCTGTTTAGCTTAGACTTCACAATTTTTTTGTCTCTGATAACTGAGCAGGATTTGGCAGCCTTGACTAGTAGGATGTCTGAATCGCTCATCAGTCTGCTGAGCATAAATGCAGTCTTAAGTAGCAACTTTGAATGTAGCTCATACTCCCTTATCCTGGCACGTGCTCTTCATTCAGCAGGCACCACTTTACCACGTAATAGGGTGTAATGTATGCCAGCTGAGCTCTGCTACATGGTGGAAATAAGTCTGGTTAAGTCTCTGCCCAGACACTTTGAGATGAGTAGACACTAAGTTGCCATATAGAAGTACAAGGCAAGTTGATCTCTGGTTAGTCCTAACATCTCTTGCCAGTGAAATCAAAAAGAAAATAAGAGAAGGCACGTAGCCTTTCCTCTGCTGGGATCCACATACTGACTTCTGCAATACATAAATGCAGTGCTGAAGCTCTCATGCTTGTGCTTGTTCCTTGGTGAATGCAGACAAGCCTTGGGAAACTCTTGTCACAACCTCTTCCCAGCTCCTGATATGTGTAGGGCAGACCAAAATAGTAAGATCACTGGGAGATTTTTCTTGAAAATAAATAACTGTTTAGGGCTTGTGTATGTGGAGGCTGAAAGGTAACCTAGTTGGAAAATTAATTTTATTCTGGGAATGAGGAGTCTGCATTTGGTATTAACCATGCAAAATTTTTCCAAAATAACTTCTATTTGGATAACCCTTTAGGTTGTCCAGCAAACTGTATATGTAAGTAGAATGGAGCATGTCTTAAAATAGAGCAAATTGGCAGAATATCAGTTAACTGCAGCTCAGATGTGAACTTCTTTGTATTTTTAAAGTCTGAGGATCTCCTTACTATGGAGATCATGACAGTGAAAAATGACTGATCAGCATATTTGCATTATTGGAGCCCTCTAGTGGGGACCTTATATTGTTTTCACACAGCTTTAATTTTAAATACAGTAAATAGTTTTGGCATGGCTCTTCCATTTTTGCATGTCTTGAATGTATTAAGGAAACTTTCCTTTTAAGATGGAAAGCATAATCCCACATGATTAGCAAAAAGTGTTTGATAATTTTTCCCTGCTGTGTTTAAGTAAGGTGTTTTTACACCCTAGAACTACAGGGACACATGTGGCAACACTAGGCTGTATTATATAGGGCTTTGGATTGCAGATTACTTGCTGTAACGGATCCCACTGTGGGAGTACAGATGACATAATCTATAATCTGTAGTGTTGTAATTAGATTTGCCAACATCTTTCTCTTTCAGGCTACCTTCAGGAAGCTTACTTGTGGACCAAACAAGTGTTGGCCATCATGGAGAAGTCAGTAGTCCTGCTGCAGGAGGTCACAGATGGCTCCCTTTATGAAGGGGTGGCTTATGGCAGCTACACGACTAGATCGCTGTTTCAGTACATGTTTCTTGTCCAAAGGCACTTTGATATCAATCACTTCAGCCACCCCTGGCTCAAGCAGCACTTTGCATTTATGTACAGGACTGTCCTGCCAGGTAGGTCCACGGGGTGAATGAAGGTGATTCTTGTAATCCTTGAAGCAGCTGTAAAGTTCATACTTTGAAAAAGGCCATTTGAAAAATAACTGTGTACTTGGATTTTTTTTAAATAACCTTTTCCTTGGATTTTACTTTCATCATTCATCAAAACAGCAACATCCTTGCTTAGCACTGCTTATTAATGATCTTTGTTTATTAAATTCCAGCTTTTAAAACCAGTGAAAAGATAGAAATATCATTTGGGAGAAAAAGCAGTCCTTCACAATTTCATTTCTGGTTTTTGAAGTTTGAAACAGACCTATTTCTGGGGGCTTCTGTTTGGAAAATAATGTTCTTCAAGATTCATATTGATTTTTTCGCTTGTCAAAAATCATCACCCTAAAAGATTAGGTGAAAAGAATAGCAAATGATGAAGCCACGGTAAAAGTATCAATAAAGCATAGGAAAGTTTTACATGATCACCAGTTTTCTACAGAACAGTAAAACGGATTTTTATAGCTTATTTGTTATAATATTTTTCTTCTGGAAAATGCCATTGAATCAAATTATAGGTTTCCCTGTGCAGTCCAGGAACCATTTTCTTTTGTCAATGTAAGGGTTAAAGAAAAATATATGACATCAATAACGGGACAATCTTGAAGACTTTTTAATATTTCTGTTCTCTTGTTGGTTCTCTCTACTGCAGTGAGTTTTAGCATCTCTGATTTGAAGTCTTAGTTGTGACTGAAAAATGGAGATGTACAAATACAAAACCAGTTATAAGTTAATAAATATTGCTGACCCCTTCTAGCTTTCAGAAAAGATTGGGTTTCAGGCAGCCTTGCAAGTTTTTGATGATGGTTTTCTGCTGCTTATTTGCAGGACAATTCATTAGGAACTTTTACTGTTCCTGGTTAAAAAGACTGTGATATCTTTATTTTGGCTATAAGAGCCTCAGATCTAGCCACATATGTAAGTGGGGTTGAGAGCAGCCTTAGCATACCAGTACAAGGACATAAGGAATTGTGCTGACTCCATGTGAAACCTCAGGCATTTATTGGGGGTTTGGTTCCTAAGAGCAAAGTGAAGTCATGCTAGCTAGTTTTGGGTGAAGCTGATTTATTTTACCTTGGGGACACCTCTGTTTTCTTGGTTTGGAAAGTTTGGATTGACATAGGAAAAGAGAAAGCTATGAACCTTTGCCAGATTTGAGAGAGGAGAGGAAGTGGATGGGACAGTGCTGCTTACATTTTCTGCAATACTTTGACTGACTGTAGCTCAAAGACGAAGAAGAAAGGTGGGTATTCAAGTTAGCTACAGCAGAAGGAAACAGCTCCTGTGTAACCTGTTTACGGCTCATTTACGAGTAGGTCTATAAACATCCGAAAAGGCTGCTTCTGTTTTTGTCTATTTGTACTGCTTGGCTTCACCGTCACGCTCTACAAACACATCTTTGTACATTTATTTGTTCTTTCTTACATTCCTTTTCACTTTTTCCCAAGGGTTTCAGAGAACTGTGGCCATCGCGGATTCCAACTATAACTGGTTCTACGGGCCAGAGAGCCAGCTGGTGTTTCTTGACAAATTTGTCATGCGCAACGGCAGTGGGAACTGGTTGGCAGAGCAGATCAGAAGGAACCGAGTGGTGGAGGGCCCGGGGACAGCATCCAAAGGGCAGAGGTGGTGCACTCTCCACACTGAATTTCTCTGGTATGAAAGGGAATGAGTGGGCTCAAAAGGAACCTGACAGCTGTTTGCTATTGGTGATAATTCGTTATCTTTAGATTTGTACTGTAGAAGCCGAGACTGAGCTGGGCATGTGTGTCCAGTCATTTCATAGAATCATAGAATAGTTAGGGTTGAAAAGGACCTCAAGATCATCTAGTTCCAACTCCCCTGCCATGGACAGGGACACCTCTCACTAAACCATCCCACACAAGGCTTCATCCAACCTGGCCTTGAACACCGCCAGTGATGGAGCACTCACAACCTCCCTGGGCAACCCATTCCAGTGTCTCACCACTCTAACAGGAAAGAATTTCTTCCTTATATCCAATTTAAACTTCCCCTGTTTAAGTTTTAATTTGGCTCAAAAGAACTGCTTCACTTAGCATAGATGTACAGTATATGTTGCTACAAGGAACACCTTGGTCTTGTCTTACATTTGCTTTTGCATTTTCTTTCTGTTGTCTATTGCTTTTATAGAATACACGCAGTTCCAAAACGACTGAAAACTTGTTTGCATGTATTTGGTTTGTTTGGTCTATTCTTGTTATTTTTAATCCCGTTGTGTTCTTTCATAATTAATTAGGTGAATATTTAAATCACAGTTTTCTTCTGAAAGCTATAAGTAGTAATATAAACTTTCTTTTAAAAGCTAAAGTAATGTAAGCAGTAAGGCTACTATTTGTTGCACTTGCACACTACTTCATATGTTAGGCTCAGAAAAAATATAATAGGTGATTAGATCCATATTTTCCATGTAATTTACAGCTCTGCTTACTTGTATGTCAATCTTCTAAAGGTAAGAAATGAAAAAGACCCAAAAGGCTCTAGATATACGTATAAACTCCCTTAGTTTGTGAAGACAAGTGCATTTCCAAGGAATCGGTGTAGGTCCATTTCTCTCTCTCAGAAGAAAAATATTACTGAATAGATACTGTTTTGCATTTATGATATGCATATAACAATGCATGTTTATTAGGCTCCAAGCACCCTTAATATTGTTATTTGCAAAATATAGAATCTCTCCTCTACAAACCCATTGTAACATTCTTTTCTCCTGCATCTCCATGGAAATCTGGAGAATTTATACTTATCAAATACTTTTGGATGTCAAAGAGAAAGACATTTTCCAAGAGTACATGAATCTATGAAAAGAAAAAAAGAAAAAAGAAAAAAATTATCTCAATATTCCAACAATTGCCTTTTACCTGCGCTGCAGTGTTGCTCTTGTGGTGGACATGTCCATTTGAATTAGAGTCTCAGGAAAGAGGTCTGGTTTTGGGGGAATCTCCATCAAGGAGCACTAGATACAGAGCAGGCCCCCATACTGGTTAGAATTACCCAAAGCCTTATGCAGGACATGAGCTGTGATTGTCTAGGTCCTGACAGAGGCTCCTGGTCAGCTGTAGAGAGGATGTAGAGATGAACCATCTAACAGAAATATTACTGAGCTTAATGATGATTTTGTTTATTTTGGTTGCTTAAAAACAATGCCAGAAGGTTAGGCTTTGTTTTCCATTGTTGTTTTGAGCTTTTTGATTATTAACTCCTGTAGATAAAATAAAACAAAAATTCTAAGCTTTGTAACCTTTTCTGGAATTAAAACTTCATTTTAAAACAAATGTCTTGTATCTTACAATTTACACAAGAAAGCCATGCAAGTTTTTCTTCAGCTTAGTTGGAGAAGGATACTAACATACACTAAGTGATATAAATCATAATAATTTATCCTTTAAAATGCCTGTTCATCGATCTTTAGTTTATTGCTAATTCTGTTTGGAGACTACGCACTTCTATAATCATCAACTTGGGGAAACAGGTAATCTGCTTCTCTTGGCTAAATAGTCAAAAACTAGGTGCAAATGTTGATGTGTAGTGCAAAATAAAGTGTCTGAAGCCTGGTCCTAATGTGCATTTTTAAAGATTTGTATTGCAGTCAGTAGCCTTATGATATAAGACAAAATGTAGCTAGTCTGAAATTAGTGGTACTCTTATTTTCAGACTGCAGGAGGATTGCTTGCTTTAGATGTGGAGCAGATGCTTTCAGCTATTGTTCTGTAAAAAGCACACCACAAATTTGCGTAGGGATTACTATGATAAATACCATTACAACTATATGATTAGTTCACTCAGGAAGCACATGTGTGGGCTTTATACTGTTAGCTTGCTCCTTGATGTAAATATCAAATCATTTTTTTAATTTAGTACAGGTGCTGATAATGGAATTAGTCAAGCGATTTTTAAACCCATTTTCCTTGTCTTTTTGGCAGGTATGATGCAAGTTTGCGCTCTATACCTCCACCAGACTACGGGGTTCCTAAGCTGCATTATTTTGAGGACTGGGGAGTAGTAACCTATGGAAGTGCTTTGCCAGCTGAAATCAACAGGCCTTTCCTTTCCTTCAAGTCAGGAAAGCTGGGAGGACGTGCAATATATGATATTGTTCATAAGAACAAGTACAAAGAGTGGATCAGGGGGTGGAGGAACTTTAACGCCGGCCATGAACACCCGGACCAGAACTCCTTTACTTTTGCTCCCAATGGTGTACCTTTCATAACAGAAGCCCTGTATGGGCCAAAATATACTTTTTTAAATAATGTGTTGATGTTTTCTCCTGCCATGTCCAAGAGTTGCTTCTCCCCATGGGAAGGGCAGATTACAGAAGACTGTTCCTCAAAGTGGCTTAAATATAAACATGACTTGGCTGGTGACTGTCAGGGACGAGTGGTTGCCGCCATGGAAAGAAGTGGAGTGGTATTTATCAAGGGAGAAGGAGTGGGTGCATACAATCCTAAACTGAAGCTGAGAAAATTGCAAAGAAACCTCATTCTTCTCCATCCCCAGCTTCTTTTGCTAGTGGACCAAATCCACCTAGAAGATGACAGTCCCCTGGAGGCAGCAACCAGTTTCTTCCACAATGTGGATGTGCCTTTTGAAGAAACAGTTGTTGACGATGTCCATGGGGCTTTTATTAGGCAACGTGATGGCATATATAAGATGTACTGGATGGATGACACTGGCCACAGCGAGAAAGCTACCATCACCTCAAGGATGTATCCTCGAGGCTACCCTTACAATGGGACAAACTATGTGAATGTAACAACCCTCTTGCGGCATCCCATCACGAGGGCCATTTACCTTTTCATTGGGCCCTCTGTTGATGTGCAGAGTTTCACCGTCCGTGGAGACTCCCCACAGCTGGATGTTTTCGTTACCACCAGTGAGCATGCCTATGCAGTGTACCTGTGGCCTGTTGAGGATGGGTCCCGCTCTGCCTTTGCACAGGTTATTGCAGACAGACAGAAAATTGTCTTTGACCGAGCCTCTGCCATTAGGAGCTCTGCAGTGCCAGAAGTGAAAGACTACATAGGGATTGTGGAGAGGAACCTGCAGCATTTTAAGCCTGTTTTCCAGCAGCTTGAGAAGCAGATTTTGTCTCGTGTACGTAACACGGCTAGCTTTAGGAAGACTGCTGAGCGCCTGCTGAGGTTTTCAGATAAGAGACAGACAGAGGAGGCCATTGACAGGATATTTGCAATCTCACAGAGGCAGCAGCAGCAACATGGCAGAGCAAAGAAAAACAGAAAGGTAGCCAAAGGCTACAAATTTGTTGATGCCGTTCCTGACATTTTTGCACAAATTGAGGTAAATGAAAGAAAAGTGCGACAAAAGGCACAGACTCAAGCACAAAAAGAGTTGCCTATAGATGAAGATGAGGAAATGAAAGATCTTCTGGATTTTGCAGATATTACTTATGTGAAGCACAAAGCTGGAGTGTCAATCAAAGGCCGATCAGGGCTGGCACAGATGGTGACAACTGCTCGAAGTAGTGCCCCATCAATATCAGCTTCTTATACCCGTCTCTTTCTAATCCTCAACATTGCAATTTTTTTTGTCATGTTAGCAATGCAGCTCACATATTTTCAGAAGGCCAAGAGACTGCATGGCCAAAGATGTCTGTATGCAATACTTTTAGTAGACAGCTGTATATTATTGTGGCTGTATTCTTCCTGTTCTCAGTCACAATGTTAGCAGAAGACCTCTACTAGTCGACCAGTTTATGGTCATATATGTCTATGCAAAAGCATTAACCCTAATAGGGCCAAAGTTTATCTTCTTATTTCTGAAACATTCCAAAACCAGCTGGGGGCAGGTTAATTTCAGACCAGAAGGGATGGAAGAATAGAACAAGCAATGAATATCTCAGAAAACTAAGTACTTAATAAGTACTCCTCTTTTGTGTTTTGAGTCGCGATTTGCTTCTGAGGGGATGTTATGCTTTTTTCATCAGAGTTCGGTCACGTAAAGATGTAATTAATTTTTTTTTTTATGAGGAGAGCCCTCTTACTAGATTTGTTTCTAAGGGCTTTTTTGTAGAGAACTGGGTTTGCATTTAGTGAGTTTTGTTTCAGGCTGCTGTGGATATCTCTGGACATTCTCTTAAGAAAAGGACATTCAAACACAAGTGTACGAGGCAGATCTTAGCAGTAGACTTAATTTCTCACTGCCAAAGCAAAGAATGCTTCAATATGGGACACTCCTGTATAATTATTGCAGACTCTTACATCATGTCATCTCTTCCATGCTTTACTATCTGGGACGGTGGGAAAAGGCAGTCGTGTCAGTACTTGCCTGGTGAAAGGCACAACAGTAGTAGGCAGTAGCAGAAGGCAAATATATGGCTAACTCAAAGTATAAAGGAACAAAATTCTCAGGAAAAAAAACTTTTCTCTTTCAATGAATTGTAGACTGTAGAAGGATAAATGCTGTAGGGTCTGTTCTCAATTTTACAAAGCAGCATTTCACAAAAGGTTTCTGTAGTTTGAAGAACATCTTAGTAGGGAAAAAAATGTCCTAGATCACTGCCCTTCAATATGCAATTGTAAAAATACAAACAAAAACCAAAGCGATCCTGTGGTAACCTCAGCAATTGCAGTATGGAAAAAGAGGTATTAAGGAAGTATTTAATGTCTTTTTGCTGTTCACATGACTAAAACCAGAAGACAGTTAAAATTGTGTGAACAGCATGTTCTCTCTAAAGCACCAGTAAGGGTTCTGCAAGCTCTTAGCGGCCCCGGGTAAATTATTTGGGTATTAGTGGTAAATAGAATCATTTGACATCTCCACATATATCCCCTTCTGTTCATTAAACTGATTTAAAAAAACATAAGTATTTGAGAGAATGGAAGCTGTATGGAACTGGGGTGTATCTGTATGTCTTTACAGAAAAACAATCTTCCAGTACATTTGCTAAATAAAAACATTATAATTGTCTTTGTGGTTCTTTGATTAAAACATTTTCCATCTACTGAGCCAGTTCTGAGCACTGTATTCACATACATAAGCCCTACTCCAGGTTCCGATGCCTGCATTTATCTAATGAAATTTGGTACATTTAGTTTGAGCAAAGACTTAGAACCCTGGTTAATATCTGATCTATGCAGTCAGTGGAGAAAGAGAGCCTTCAGATAGCTATTCAGTCCACCTGAGACCTTGAATCATCTTTTCCCTAATTGCGAAAGGCATGTAGGGTGGCTAATCATCAATTACATATCACCCACTTGATTGCTTAAGGTGAAGGGAGCTGAGCCTGTGAAGGGTCACCCAGTATAGCTCTTATGTTTGTAGTCATGCCTACTGAAAGTGTGACTAGATTGTGACAGGCTGTGTATCACTGGGAAGCTCCTTGTTTCTGCCTTTGCACTGTGATGACATGAAGACAGGCAGAAATAGCAGTGGGTTATGTTCAAAGACACTGTTGCTTAGTTTTTTAATATTAGGTAATACTAATTTTGAAATAGGTAATATTATTGTCAATGGAATACCAAGATGCAAGTACTATTGCAGTCTTGTATGGCCAGGCACATCCTTCCACTGGCAGCCAGTGCCATAAAATTGCCCCAGGATAATTCAAAGAGTTATTATGCATTATAAGCAAATTATCTATGCTTGTGTATCTGTGTCCTCTTTGAGGACAAAGGAAAATAGAGCTGTGGTAGCTTTTAGCCTTTATCAGGCTAATGTCAACAGTAGAGTTAATACAAATACTTCACTTTATTTAACATCTATGCACATTTACACTGTGTCTATTTGCTATTGCTTTGAGCAATCAGCTGTAGAAAACCAGCCTATAGTCTAGAAAGCTTTTGAGAAATACCTGCATTTCTTGGTCTGCTTCATAATGTGGCATCTGAATTCTAGTATGGGATTTGTGTAGTTATCAAATGAAACTGCAGAATTATAGATATTAGAAAGTGAGGTGTGGTCATGCACATTAGGTCTCATTTACACTACACTTCCTTGCACTATTTTAGCATTGAAAAAGGAAAAAGGTGGCTGCAAGAGCTGCCCCTACTCACAGCCAGGTCTTAAAACAGCTTTTAAAGCAGGCCAGCATTCAGATGAATAATGTACATGTGGTGATGGGGTGAAGGGAAATGAAATGTCTGAACCAGTCTGTTGTCCTGAATGGGAGACCAGACCCATTTCAGCATGAAGTTGGAATCCAAGTGTTTTCCAGCCTGTGCTTGCACCTTCATACTTTTCTGTTACAGATTTATGAGTTTCTTACATATGACTGTCATTACTGGCCATTCTGAATTGCACTTAGATAGATGTAACTTCAATTCAGATAGGGCAACTAAAGTTTATTTCAACTAGCGATGAAGCTGTAATTGTGCTGAGTGTATTTCATATGCAGTATTAATCTTGTGTACTTTCTGACTTACTCTTTTCCAGGCCAGAGCCCTTAAAAAGTCCCTCTCCAATGGTTGCGCTTTGTTTCCATTCTTTGCTGCCATTCTTCATGTCTCTCTCATTTCAAATTTGAAGTAAATGGAAGGATAGATGGTTCTATGCCATCAGCAACCAGCAACCCAGGCTGCTGGGTAGAAGTCTCTGTCACAAGGAAGAAGCAGTTCAAGCCCTCAGGTGGCAGCATACACTGAAAAATCTTTGAGCTGCCCTTGCTTTACTAGAAAGTGCAGTGAGGAAGAGCAGGTAATAAGGGTCAGCTCAGATAGCCATACTGACTGGTGGGAGGGCTGGAGGTGGTTCGTGTTCCTCAATCCTTGCTGACACACGGGAGGATGCTGTCCATGTTTTTGTGTCCTTTGTCTGAAATACAGGAGAGAAGCAGGCTCAGTGAGCTTTATGTCCATGGCAGAGGCACTTAGCACTAGTTTCATCTTTCTTGGGTATACTCAACAACTATTGAAATGTGTCTGTATGGTACTCAGTAGTGAAGTTAACTTTCATTCCCTATTTTAAATGGAGTTACAACACTGAACTGTTTCTGGCACATGCCTCTGCTACCATTCTTATTCTCCTTTTTGGTTTCTAAAAATGGTAATATTCTGCATCTCCAGCTGCAGAAAAAGATGGCTATCCTGTAATTGGGTGTATGTGGATAGGTTCCTGTAGTCATCTGAGACACCACTGACTTAATTCAATTTCTGTTCAATAGCTGATGTTCAGTCATGCATGCTTCATTTCAGGGCTGCAGTCTTAGTTAGTCAGAAGTTAGTTCAGTGTATTCTGAACAAACTGAATGGAAATTCAGCCCATAGGTAGCTGTGTATGTGTCGGAGGGTGAAACCTAGTTCTTAGATTTTCAATGATTGAGTACAGCTAAAAATCGGCTATGTATGTTACATACATCATTGTAACTAAGGAAGCAAAGGGAATGGAGCACATATTACCTCATTTTTTTAAACTTGTGAGATCAAAGCTTATTCTGAAGGATTATATGTCTGAAATACATCAAATTCTTCTCTTGGCCTACGTACTTTCCTCTGATGAAAAGTTTTTCTTCATATTTGAAAGCATATAGTGGTTGGAAAATAGTTGTATTTCTGCACTGGGACATTTTCCCCCATTGGAGGTGGGGGAAAGAGGCATACTACCATGAACTGCAGAACTAGTTAATTAGTTAAAGTTTAAAAAGAGGTAGAAGGATTAATTGAATGATAAGTACAGAGCATAGTTTGTAGCGTATGATCAGACAGCATGAAGACACACACAAAAAAGGTGTGGAACAGAATAAAATCCCAGCTATTCAGCAATTCCAAGACAGCAAGATATGATGGCATAACCTGAAGAAAGCAAGAACACGTAGAATGCAAAACATTTGTAATAAAGTATAGACATATTTGGGGCTTAACATGCAAAAGAAATTTGCAAAGTAATTTTATGGCATTTCATTTTCCATAGTAAGTGAGAAAGATTGAGCTTTGTTTTCTTAGAACTGACTAGTTGTTTACCCAGGGTGATATACCTGATTTCAGATGGGTTAACTCTATAATCTGCCTCACTAAGGCTCCTTAATTTCATCATAAAACCTGACAACCTCTACCTTTCTAACCCTAGGAAAATATCATATATTTTCTTACAAATTCAGCAAATATTTTTCACTTAATCCACAACCAACACTTTTAAGAATCACGCAGACTTATTTATGGCATGCGTAGATTGAAGATTAGTCTAGATTGACCAGTAAAGCCCTCACACTGCTGGTTGCTGTGGGACACTTGGGCTGGGTTACAGAACCCTCCCTGTTCAGGAATGAGACCTGTAGTAGACCTGTAGTGTTAAAAGAGCAGCAGTAAATTATAGCAAGAGGAAAAACAGTGCAGTTGGCTTGTGTGACTGCACCACAGCTCACCCATCAGAGCCTCCTTCAGAGCTACAGTTGGTTTTGCAGACCTGATTCCTTCCTCCCCATTAAAACCTGCTTTCAGCCAAAACTGCAAATAAATGTAATGCCCTAAAATAGCAGTATAATGTACACAAATGCTTGTAAGCTGTACGTGCACAGTCACAGTGCTATTTCTTAGGCTGCTGCTCTGCTAAGTGTTAGTACTACTAATAATTTATGTGGTGCCACTGAGCTGTGTGACACTTCACAAACACGTGAAAAGACTGGTTCAACCATACAGTTGGAACAACTCCCTCGGTTTCACGAACTGAGGTAAGGGGCCTCCAGAGGAGGTCAGTCCACCTCGAAGGTAGGTGCAGATCTGCTTGCGGACAGCATGCCCACTAGTTGAGTACTGATTTCAGCTGGAATGAGACAAAAGGTGTTACAAGAATTTTCCTAGAATAAAATGACTTTTCTGTATGTTCTTCTGAACAGGGCACAGAGAAATGCAGCTTACAGCTCTTTCACTTGAGCAAGCAAATGCAGTTGTTATAAAACCAGTGCTGAGGTGCTCTTTTCTATTGCATCCACAGATGCATAAGGTTTTAAAGTAATAGTGTGAAGAGGAAGCTGAGCTTAATAAGAATAATTGCAGGAATTTGGGACAGGATGGGCCTTGGTCAGAGCTGCTAGAAAGAGAATGATTTGTAGAAAAACAAAACCTGCCTTTTGCTATCCCAAACAAATAGCGGATGTCTCCCAGCAATAAAATAGCCGATTGTAAGGACTTACTAACACGACTAAACCAAGATCTACTCAACAGGTATTGGCAAAGCCCCCAGGCATGCATACACACAGACACACAGGCTGCATTTAAGACCAGTATTCTGCATTTGATACAACCACAGAACTAGTTAGACAACAGCTTTTTCCACACAGAAAATGCTTGAAAGTCATTCAGCTGCAAATGAAAGGATAGAAATGAAAACATTAAGGAGAAACTTGATTAAATATTAAACAAGTCAGTTTGGGTTCAGCTGATCCTTTCATTTTAATAAAGTATATTTCAAAATCAAAAGATGTTTCAAATAACAAAAATAGTCATTCTGTTCTAAAAATGTTCATGTTTTTCATTCTGACATCGTTTTCATCTCCCTTGGAAGGCATGACATTTAGTGCAAATCAAGGCAAAACCAACCATTAAATTGGAATTCTGTGTTCTTTAACAAAATACTGTTTTTCTGAAGACTTTCCAGTTAATGCTTTACAGCTGTTGCAGCAAGACAAGTGTTAATTTAGATGGCAAGAAAGAGCTGCCCTGGGGCAGCAGTGCTCTGAGGTGAAGTGTCAAAAGCAGCTAGGTGTAGAGCTCCGCACCCCCTGCCCTTCCAGTTCCTCCTGCGCAGGGCATCCTCCAGCCCCCAGGTCCAGAAGCTGCCCAAAGGCTAGGCTCACCCCAGCCATTGCTGAGACCCACTCAGGTCCTAGCACAGCTACTCCCCCACTTACCAACCAGGGTGGTCTATTTTCTCTCTCCCACCTCTTCCTGTGAGTATTTACTGGAAATGTGTTTGCTTGAAGTGGAGGGTTAATCCTTTTCCGCACAGAGTTCCCCTCCCTTTTTCCAGGAAGCTTCATCCTGAAATCATACTTTATTACAGATAAATAAAACACTGCTAAAATTAGGCTCAGAAAGAGAAGTAGCAGGGTTTCTTGGCTGTACTCCTTCCCCAAGCCATTGTGTTTCCACCATACTTGGTTCCTGCAGCCATGGGAGCGATAGAGGCAGCATCACATCTTGCTATCTTGCCTGAAGGAGCCAATACTAAAATCAGGATGGCCCACCTGAAGGGAATGTTTGTCTGAGCCTGAGATGAGGATCTAGCTCTATGCCATGATAATGCTCAGGAAGGATCAGTGCAGTATAAGTTACAGCATTTGAAATCTATCAGGATTATTATAGTCCTGATAGAATTGTAGAATCATAGAATAGTTATGGTTGGAAAGGACCTTAAGATCATCTAGTTCTAACCCCCCTGTCATGGCCAGGGACCCCTCACACTAAACCATGTCACTCAAGGCTCTATCCAACCTGGCCTTTAACACCAGGGATGGAGCGTTCACAACTTCCCTGGGCAACACATTCCAGCGCTTCACCACCCTCACAGTAAAGAACTTCCTCCTTATATCTAATCTAAATTTCCCCTGTTTAAGTTTTAACCCATTACCCCTTGTCCTGTCACTGCAGTCCCTGACGAAGAGTCCCTCTCCAGCATCCCTATTGACCCCCTTCAGGTACTGGAAGGCTGCTATGAGGTCTCCACGCAGCCTTCTCTTCTCCAGGCTGAACAGACCCAACTTTCTCTTCCTGTCTTCATACGGGAGGTGCTCCAGTCCCCTGATCATCCTCATGGCCCTCCTCTGGACTTGTTCCAGCAGTTCCATGTCCTTTTTATGTTGAGGACACCAGAACTGCACACAATACTCCAGGTGAGGTCTCACGAGAGCAGAGTAGAGGGGCAGGATCACCTCCTTCGACCTGCTGGTCACGCTCCTTTTGATGCAACCCAGGATACGGTTGGCTTTCTGGGCTGCGAGCGCACACTGAAGCCGGCTCATGTTCATTTTCTCATTGACCAGCACCCCCAAGTCCTTCTCCGCAGGGCTGCTCTGAATCTCTTCTCTGCCCAACCTGTAGCTGTGCCTGGGATTGCTCCCACCCAGGTGCAGGACCTTGCACTTGGCACGTTTGAACTTCATAAGGTTGGAATCAGCCCACCTCACAAGTGTGTCAAGGTCCCTCTGGATGGCATCCCTTCCCTCCAGCATATCAACCGAACCACACAGCTTGGTGTCATCGGCAAACTTGCTGAGGGCACACTCAATCCCACTGTCCATGTCACTGACAAAGATGTTGAACAAGACCGGTCCTAACACCGACCTGTGCGGGACACCACTCGTTACTGGTCTCCAGCCAGACACTGAGCCATTGACCACAACTCTTTGTGTGTGACCATCCAGCCAGTTCTTTATCCACCAAGTGGTCCACCCATCAAATTGATGTCAAATTGACGCACCCAGTCAGTTCAGAGAGCTCCTGGTTCATGCAAGAGGCAGGTGATTTTGACTCTAAAATCCCAGGTAAGTGGCAGAGAAGATGACGGTGACCACCGGCTCCCAGTCCAGCTGCACATCTGTGCGTTACTAAGTATGTGATGATAGCAAACTACCACACTGCCTACACCACCTCAGAGAACTTCAGCTACATGGCTGCAAGCAAGTAACAACACTTCAACTGCCTTAATTCTGAGTGCCAGTGCACCTCATCTAGATTTAGACATGGCAAACTTTAGCTAGGAGCTCCCCCCCGTGCATGTTTGAAACCCATTGACTCTGAGAGCAAATATTTCTCAGGCAGCCCAGCCTTCCAAGCCCAGGAATCCCTTCCAGATATTTGTTGTACATTATGCAAGCCTTCCACTTCATGCCATCTGCTTAGTTTCTGATGATTCTGGGTGGGATTTTTCTTCTGGGCCACAAAGCTGTCACTACGTGCTATGGAGGAGGGAGCCCAAAGTCAGATTCCTGGCAAATGGCACTCTGGTAGCTGGAGTTTCAGCAGAAACTACTTGCTGTGTGCACTGACTAATTTGCTCTAACTACTTTAAAAATATTAACTGCTTAGCTTGAGAAATTAACATGGTTATAGTTGACTTTCCTTCCTTAAGAGAACAAGACATACTGTATCACTAATAATAAGGTAGGATAAAAAAAAAAATTGTGCACAGTTCTGGGTGGTTTTCTTACATTTTATTCCCACGGAGTCTGTTGCATCACTGAAAATCTTCACTAAAAGATGATAACGTTTAATCCATTGCTAGTTACAATGCATGGTGTGGAGAAATACAAACTATTTTAATAGAAACAAAGACAAATCTTTCTTGTTTTGATGTTGATTACTTGGGGGGGGGGGGGGTGTTCCACTGTTGTCTCCACTTAGAATCATAGAATCACGGAATCATGGAATGGTTACGGTTGGAAAGGACCTGTAGCTGTATCTGGGATTGCCCCAACCCAGGTGTAGGACCTTGCACTTCAGTTTGTCAAACTTCATGATCCTGACAGTGTGCAGTGAGCCTTTTCTGTTTCCTCTGAAAGCTGCTTCATGACTCATTGCACCACCACATCACCACTGCCAACAGAAAGTGACAGCTCTGCAAGCTTCTCTAAACTGGGGTTGGCTTCAGGATGGCTTTATCTTTCCGTTTTCTGACCGACATTTCACTCTCCTCAGAATAAAGTAAGGCAGAAAATGGACGCTTTACACAGGGTGCTGGATTTCTGCATCCGCCACCAGACCATTCTGGGTTACAGCATTGTGTCCCTGCTGACAGCTGCTATTGAGTACATCTTCTTGGCTGTGGTGTTCAAGTGCCCCTGCAATTCTGGGAACATGCTGTATGGCTCTGTCTTCCTCCTAGTGCCTCCCTTCATCCTCTTCCTGCTCGGCTACATGATGAACTCCAGGATGTGGCGCCTGCTGACTGGCATCTGCACTCCGGAGAAGAGCTGCAGCTGCAGCCCCTGGGGAACCTGTGCTGACTGCTTCTGTGTGTTGCTACAGGTGACAGCCAGAGCTGTAGTGGCCCCCCTCACCTGGCTCGCAGTGGCCCTACTCAGAGCCAGCTTCTATGAGTGCATGGCCAGTGGGAGCAGCCTGATAAAGAACCTCATGTGTAAAGATAAAGGAGCAGAGTGCCACGAGATGCTGGTCAAAATACCCTGTGATGAGAAATTATCAGAGAAGATATCAAGTGAATTCCTCAGCCTTCAGGCACAGTCCCAGGTAAAGCCTTGCCACTCTGCTCTTTATCCGATGAGCTTCAACCCTGGCCTCTTAATGTGTGGTGTACACTGTCCCCTCTCTCACACTGTATAATTATTAAAGGCACACAATTTGCAAAAAAAAAAAAAAACGCTACCAGAAAAGTAATAAGTGTGTATTTGTGCTATTTACTGGTTTCTTATGTTTGCATGGCAGTTGTTTGGCACTGCAGTTTACAAAACCTCTTTCAAAGCTGGTCAGGCAACGAGTCTAGACACCAGAACTTTGCACAGCAAGTTTTCTCATTTAACTTAGGCATGGTGCCAGTTCTTCTCTTTTTCCACTTCTCTAAATACCTCAAACTTCTGTAAGCATTCGTTAGCTGAGGGGAAGATGAAGTCACAAATAAAGAGGAAGCTTATGTCTCCTTGAAACAGACAACTGCCAAGTGAAACAAATGACAGCTTGACTACAGATTTCAATGCTTGAACATATTAATAATTTCCTAGAATAGTTAAAACAGGTACTTATCCTGTTAGTGTTCTTGTGCTGAAGGCAAGCTGCATGATCAAAAAAATAGCACTTGTGGGTGGAATTATTTGTTTGAAATGAAATGAAACCCCCAAATTTTGGCAGCACTCCAGTCTAATTTCTAGGGGTTTTTGGTCATTATCTAGTAGAAAAATCAGGTTTTGTCAGTTTTTCTCATGAAAACATTAAGGCTAGTTCCTGGAGTTGAGTTTGTAAGAGATTCTAAGTATTTGGATTTTTATAAGTTCCTGTTTGGTACAAAAGCTTATTAAGACAATAAAAATTTTTACATTAAAAAAGCCAACAAAAAAAAAAAAAAAAACCAAAAAAACAACCCAAAACCAATAAAAGTGTTTACATTACCATATTTAGCATGTTTCTCCTCCAAGAAAGAGGTGGGAAAGGGGCAAACTCTATATGATGGAATTCAGAAAGGAGCAAAATCAAGGAAGACTGACTGTAACTGGTGCTACAATGAAATCTAAAAGAAACCAGTCAAAAAACCCCAGAAAAAATATGACACCACTTTTATTAGTGACCAATATTTTTAATATCTGATCTACTTCCAATAAAATTAAGAATGAACAAGAGCACAACTCACTTTTCTTTAGCACTTAATGTTTTTCTCTTGAAAAAAAAGCCTGAGGTGAAAGTGGATGCCTGGAGCTTCCAGCTAAGTACCACTGGGTACTGGAGGGACTAGCATCTTCTAGGACACCCACTTTAGGTGGGGCCTCTGAGACTTACCTAGGGATGTTGAACTCATGCATGAAACAAGAATGAATTCCCATATTTGATAGTCAAATCCATGTCCTGCATACAAGCACACAGGACACAAGCCTGTTTTTTACAGGCTCAGATAGGAGGGAGAGCAGTTACTTTCCAAGAGCAGATAAAACACAGTCAGCAGGTGTAGTTCACAGCACCAGAGGTGAACGGAGTGATTCTACACCCTTTATACTGTAAATCTGACTACAACTGCAGAAACTGCTGGTCAGTATCTTGCCTTTAAGGTTAAGAAAGCTGGATATAAATGAGGAAAGAACTTCACCTTCTCTTTTTTTGGTATTCATCCTCAATCCAACAACCAGCTCAACCATCCTCAATCCAACAACCAGCTCAACCATCCTCAATCCAACCACCCTTTGAAAGGCTAGCTGAACTGTGTGCATGGGATCACAGAATCACAGAATCACAGAATCACAGAATCCCAAGGGTTGGAAGGGACCTCAAAAGATCATCTAGTCCAACCCCCCCACAAGAGCAGGGTAACCTACAGTACATCACACAGGAACTTGTCCAGGCGGGCCTTGAATATCTCCAGTGTAGGAGACTCCACAACCCCCCTGGGCAACCTGTTCCAGTGCTCTGTCACTCTTACAGTAAAGAAGTTCTTCCTGATGTTAACGTGGAACTTCCTATGCTCCAGTTTACACCCATTGCCCCTTGTCCTATCACTGGATATCACTGAAAAAAGCCTAGCTCCATCATCCTGACACCTACCCTTTACATATTTGTAAACATTGATGAGGTCACCCCTCAGTCTCCTCTTCTCCAAGCTAAAGAGACCCAGCTCCCTCAGCCTCTCCTCATAAGGGAGATGTTCCACTCCCCTAATCATCTTTGTGGCTCTGCGCTGGACTCCTTCAAGCAATTCCCTGTCCTTCTTGAACAGAGGGGCCCAGAACTGGACGCAATATTCCAGATGTGGCCTCACCAAGGCTGAGTAGAGGGGGAGGAGAACCTCTCTTGACCTACTAACCACTCCCTTTCTAATGCACCCTAAGATGCCATTTGCCTTCTTGGCCGCAAGAGCACATTGCTGGCTCATGGTCATCCTCCTATCCACCAGGACCCCCAGGTCCCTTTCCCCTTCACTACTTTCCAGCAGGTCAACCCCCAACCTGTACTGGTACATGGGGTTGTTCTTCCCCAGATGCAAGACTCTACACTTGCCCTTGTTAAATTTCATCAAGTTTCTCCCCGCCCAACTCTCCAGCCTGTCCAGGTCTCGCTGAATGGCAGCACAGTCCTCTGGTGTGTCAGCCACTCCTCCCAGTTTTGTGTCATCAGCAAACTTGCTGATCCCCTCTTTCCTCAGCAAGCAGGCTGTTACGGGCACTCCAGGGTGGTTTTGCTGACACTTTTCATGTCCGCTTCAATGTTAATTTCTATACTCCTATATATGACTGTGCAAAACCACCATTATTAACTCATCTGTTTTCCCAGCTGATAGGATGGTTCCTGATGACCGCCATCATGACTGTGGCACTGATTGCGAAGTGTATCAGACGCTGCTGCTCCCCATTTAGCTATCTGCAGCTCAAGTTCTGGAAAGCCTACTCAAAAAACGAATGCGAGCTCTTTGAGGCCAAGGCTAAAGAGCATGCAAGCAAGCTGTCAGAAAGAAATGTGAATTGCTTTTTTGAAGCCACTGACCCAGCACCATTTCAGACCCCCAGCAATGAAGACTGGCAGAAGATTTCATTTTTGTATGCTTTTAATTCTCAAGAGCAGCATTACAGCATGCTACACAAGTATATTAACACAAACAGAGGCAGCGACATCACACTTGGGAAAGGAGATCAGAATCCCACTGTTTAAGGATTTGTGAATGAAACAATTGCAAGTCAATCAGGGTTTTAATGAAATAAATCCTTTGCAATACTGGCAATCTTTCAGCCCTACTGATATGAGTCTTATTCTGTGCTCTTATTGAAATCTCCGCAAATTGTATGTAAAAGCTAATAGTTCTAACCCTCAGCAGATTTGTTTAAAAACACACTTTACTACATTTGCTTAAGTACATTTAAATAAATACATCTGTCATGATGGGAGTTCTCATATGTTGTTCATTAAGAACTTCATGTGCAAAATAATCATCATCCACAAAGATGTCAGCATGTCAAATTATTACCAAACATCTTGGGGGCATTTGGCAGCTGGACTGACAGTACCAAACCTTTGTACTTGGCAGTATCAAAAAGACAAAATGGAATGGAAGTTTTGATGAGAAATTCATCTTAGTTTATTAGCTCTCACTTGACAATGTATCTTTCGTGGGAGCTTAGCGCAAGCTCTAGACTAAAATACTTACTTTCAGTCAATTGGTTTCTCAAGGCAAGGACTGTATTTCTTAAAACCTGGGAAGCAATCAGCATTTTGGAACTACCTGTGCATGTCAAAGGAATCCATCAGAATGATTATCAGCTGCTTATACTTTCTACAGATGAGCCAAAGAATTCCAGCCAGTTCAGTTTTTCTCTGAAAAGCTGTTTGTTTAGAGAGCACTCTAGAGGCGAGTCTGGGCTCTTCCCAGAAATCTCTTTCTAGATAGTAAACTCTAACTTGGAAGCTATTCAGACAGACAGAGAGAAATACCATTAAGTTGTTTGTTACAGACATTTTCCAAAGAAGGAGGAAAGAAAGCAAGAGCCTATTTTTACTAGCTGAATGTAACTTGCTTGGAAGCTTGATTCTTCTTATAAACTGAAAATATAACACATAAAAGGAAAACAAGATTGTCATGGTTTAAAGATTCTCTATGTAAAAAACAATTTTAAAAAGCATTCATTTTGTCACAGAGTCAGTGACTTGCTCAGTGCTCTTTCCCTTCCAAGAAACCTGATATCACAATAACATGTATCCAACTTGTTACTTGTGCCTCCAGAAAGTATAGTTCAGATAAAAATGTTCCATTTTACCTCTCCTATTGAAGAGTTCATCTGTTCATTGACATCTAAGGAAAGGTAAATCTACTGCAGAATATCATACATAGGAAAGAAACAATGTTCCGGTCCCACTGCAGTCAGTGCCAAAATGTTCCTTGTCGCAGCAGGGCCAAGGGTTTACCTTAGAGGTATAATAAAGTACTTCAGGATAGACCTAAAAGCCTGCAGGAACAGACTGTGCCTTATTTCATCTCCTAATGAGAAACTCTAGTGTAAACACCCTCAGAATTCATGTTAATCCTCTCAGCTGCATCTGGGTGGGGAGTTGCCACTTCCTAATCACAGTAGCAACTGCCAGGGTCTCGTAAACAAAGCTGCCTTGGCTTTCCAGGGGAGACCCAGAGCCAGCCTTTCTAATAGAAATCTGCTAAGATACAAAATAGTGAACTGTTAGCAAGTTTTAAAGGTTAAGTTCCCATACGCTTATTTGATCAATTGTATACTAGTTGCTGTGTGCTGCAAGAATATGTATCAAAGCATAATACACTAAGCTATTGTATATGTAGCCGATTATAATACAGCAAGCTATTGAAAATGTATCCAATTATACTACAGCAAGCTATCCTATATGTATCCAAATATACAGCGAGCTATTGTATGTGTAGCCGTAGTTGCTGTGTGTTACAAGAATATGTATCCAATCATAATACACCAAGCTATTGTAAGCAGATGCAGACAACAGTATAAAAAGGATAGATGCTTTGTAATAAACGGCTTTTGTCTGATCACATTGATCTCTGACTGAGTCCATAATTTTTCTGTGGCAGAAATCAGTAAGTCTTCAAATGGGATTCCATAAATATCTTCAAGTTTGATGGCAATGTTGGCAGTCTATTTTTCCCAGATAAAGTGACTTTTGGGAGACGGCAAATACTATGTATAAGGATAGAAGCAGGTATTTACATATTGGTTTTGTATGCACTCATGTTCACATTTTTATTTTTTTCTTACCTTCATGTAACACTCATATCTTCTGTATGTAATTACATTTGTAATGAAAGAAACTAGAGATAAGCTTAGCACATCTGTGAGTGCTCTGCTAGATACCTTCAAAAGAAGAACCTACACTAAATTGAAACATGGAGGAACACTTCTGTGAATATGCTACCAAGTGAGACAAACAAGAACTGTGTGTGCATAGGGTAACTAATGTCAGCAACTAATGGTAAGGCAGTGTGGGTCACTGTTTTGTCCATTGTTTATTACCATTTTTCTAACTGACATTTACTTACTCCATCTTTAGAACACAATGGATGAGGTGATCCAGTGTAGGAAGAAAATACAAAAAAAACTAATGGCAAAACATGTGTGCATTGAGCATGTCTGCCCAGCACAGATAACAATAAAAAGAGAAGAATATTTGGTTGGTAGGATGTTGCTGGAGAAAAGAAAAATGGCCATTGCCTTGTAAAGGATCTTTTTGTGGTCAGCCAAAGTCACAACATGTCCACTTCAGCCAGCTGGGCATAACCAGCAGGCAGGGAACTCAGGCAAATTCTTTAAGACTTTCCAGCCCTGATTGAAAGGGAAAAAGAAGTTAGCAAAATTTTCTTTTTCCTGGTTGTAATATGGTGTCACAGGTTGTAACTCCTCTTTTGCATCAGGTAACGGCATGTTGGGCTGAGCCCAAGGCTGGGTAATGAATAGCTTAGACTTTGTTCTGTACAAAATTGTTCTCTTAAAGCTCCATTACACTAAATCACCACTGTACAACACTATTAAGATGAAGGGAGAAACATTATCATGAAGATCATACAGATCTAGTGAAAATGAACCCCACTGTCCCCAAGATAAGAGGTGTCCCTCACTTAGCAGGATTAACAGGTAGACTGAGGGGAAAAAAAGGAGATGAGGGCACAAATCACAGCAATAAAATCAGAGTTCACTCTGGGCTTCACTGAACTGTATTGAGGGTTTGTATTTCAGTTTAAAACAAGTGCTTCAGTGAAAAGTTGAGCTGGCCTTGAGCATAGGATACTGTGCAAGGACTTGGGGTTTTGTCCAACCCTCACTCATATTATTTTGCATTACACAGGACAACATTAAACCTTCCCTATAACTCAGGTCTCTGCAAAGCTGCTGTTTCTTGTTGCAGAAGCTCCAGTGACGGCGTCTCCGAGCTAGTGTATGGACCCTGACTCGCAGACCCGGGAGGAGCGTTGCTTGCGCCGAGCGCTACAGCCACTAATAGAAGAACTTAACTCCTTAGTCAACACAGAGCTTTCATTGAGCACGGTCGCCCTCCTAGATCCGGTCCATGGCCACAGGCATATAGTGGTACAACTGAGATTGGTGATACAACAAGTGCTTCGATAACTCTGTAGTTTTTGTCATCAGTGTGACCCTACAGTAGAATTGTATTGTGGTGGTTGTCAGTCTATAAGGCATCTTCGCCCGAGTTAGCTGAAACAAAGACTTTTTGTATAGTCTGTCAAATTATCTTTTATGTAACCTGCTTATAGCGCTTCAGAAATATTTAGCTGATTTTAGAAGTTTCACTTCATAGAGCTGCATATACGTTTGCTTTACAAGCTGCTTCGCTGTTATAGGTCTCATAATTATAGGGGTTTTGTTACTTTGTTATGCTTTGCAATGTTGTTCTGCTTGTTTACAACGACTCCTGACTCAGTCCTTATCCCTTTATAAAGAAAAAGGGGGAATTGTGGAGGATTGGCTTGTCGAAAAAGGTCAAAAGGTCATGCTCCCATCAACGAGCTGAAACAAGACATCTGTGTAGAACATGGTGCAAACCTCTCACACCAGATAATGAGGAAATGAAGGACACCGGCAAACAGCAACAAACTATGACCAATCACAGCCAAGGACACTAAGTGATAAGTGCATGAGAAGGAGGATGGTGGGGGGGGGCATGGTGTAGCTGCAAAAATGTAGAAGCTATAAACCAATGATCTTGTAACATGTAAAAGCTATAAGCCAATGATCTCTCTGTAACCAAACTATAAACATGCAAGCAAGGTATATAAGGATCCATCTGCTTAGCAATAAATGAGACTTGTTGGTCATCATCTGATGAGCTCGTCTCCCGGCGATTCCCACAGTTTCTCTGCTTCCCAGTCATGTTGTGGTAACAAGTCCACTGCAAAGGTGAAGATGTAAGAACAGACACAACAACCAGCAAACCACTTGTGTCGCAATCTCTAGATTTTTATTTGAGTTTCCTTAGGTGAGTACAGGTCCACAGTGACAACACATTAAATATGCCATGCTTTGTTCAGTTTCGTCGTAAGACCAGTGCTCTTGAAGAGAAGGCTGACATGAAAAAGACCATAGCTTGAAGCAACACAAGCACCGCTGCAGCTGTCAGAGTGCTGCAGCCTGATGCACATGCATGCACAGGGCTGAGCAGCCATGCTGGCAAAAGTGCACTTGGGGTCTGAAAGAGCTGTAATGGACCAAACAGGCTCCTACATCAGTGAAGCCACATCCCTCTCTGGTTTCAAAGCAGGACATCCGGTATGGAGGACAATGAATAGCAAACCATTACTCATCAAAACAGGCACCTGGCAACGAGACACTGCATCCCGGAGTCACAGACGATTAATTCATTATTCCTAACAACAAATAGCCAGGGAAATAAAGCACCACCTAGCAACCATGCTTTGAAACATTACCAAAAAACAGAAAGGGAAAAGGTGGTCATGGTTAGCCGAAAACAGAATGAGTATTTTGCATCCAGCGTGCAATGAATATTTTGCATCCAGCCTGCACTAAATACTGAGATAAAACTTCCACTCAGCTCAAGAGCATGGTTACATGAGAAGGAGGGGCAGGCCATTTTGATCTTTTATACTGGTATCTGTGCCATGACAATTAACATTGCCCTGCCCCTGCTTTGCCCCTCTTGTTTGCTGCCCAGCTCTCTTCAACTTTCAAATGTATAATTGGTGCACCTGGCTCAGCAAAGCCATTTTTACCCTGTATGTCTTCTTCAGAAACAAAAGGTGCAAAATATCCCTCAGCATGGGTTTCTCCCAGTATTTCTTTCACTTGTTTCTTTTGTGCTTTCTGTCTTCAGCCTTCCTTAAAAATGTAATTCCTATTTCTGTCACAGCATCACCCTTCAGCCTGTCCTGGAGGAAGGTAACTTCTGCTGCTAAGTGAACCTGGAAAGAATCAAGTCTGATCAGTTAAGCAAAGAAATACCCAGTTTCCCCCACTCCTCCAGAATAACGAGCTTTTTCTCTCTCTCTTATCACAAGGGGACCCCCTTTTCAGGATTCATAAGAAGCAGATTTCTAGATTGTTTTAAAATAACTTTCTCAACAAAGTTAGTAAAAACCAAGTTCATGTACACTGAAGTTAGTAAAAACCAAGTTTATGTACACTGAAATTTGTATAATACATTACCTTTCATTCCAGTGCTTTTGCTTTCTTCTAAGAACCTGTATTGTATGATGAACTTCATGATTTTGTGATCACAAAATTTCCTGGTCATGTACTAGTAATACTTTTGTTAATTAGTCTTATATCAGGCACTATAATTCCTGGAACGATGTACATATATCATGTTTGTACAGATTTTGCTTTCTTGAAACAGAAGGTGTCTGACAAATTAGATATTGACAGAAACACAAAGCAGCCCAGGAATTAGACATAGACATTTAATCTGAGAGAGAGGTTAAACACTAACAAATTTCCTTCATTTACCTGAGCAAGTGGCTTTGCTTTCCTCTGCCTCTGCATGTTAACAAAAAATGGAGAAAACAGATGGGCACTTCCTTACCATTTCCAAGGCACCCCGAATCACCCCACAGAGGAGGTTACAGTAGCAAAGCGATGCTCGTTCTGCTGGCAACTCCTCCACAAAATCCACTAGTGGGTTTTTGTCCAGGATTAAGGAGAATTCATTTCCTGCTGTGTTACTGCAGCTCACACTAGGAGTGACCCCAAGGTACATCTTGAAAGCAACCTGCAAAAGGATGAAACTCTGCTGCTTGAATCTGCTGTGTGCAAGCCATAGGTGAAATTTTAGATGCAGCATCCTGTAGACCAGTTCTACCCCAGGAAAACAGGGGAAGGGCCAGACAGGCTGGAAATCAGAGTTGTCCCTTCTATGATCAGCTTGAGCCAGAGATGCAAATCTGGAGCTGTGTGAAGTACAGCAGAAGGCTGCCTATTCCATCTCTGATGTTCCTACATTTACAACCCCACACAAAGGGGTTTTACTTTAACCACTTGTCTTTCAGCCATGTCGCACTCTGCTGGGACCATTAGCACCTATATTAGGTCATTCACTGCATTGCCAGCAACTTTGATAATCACAGTTCAAAGAACTCCCGCAACTGGTATGTGTTTTTACTGTGATCTCCATCCGCAGCCATGAAGAAAAACAACAACCCACCAAGAATAAGACTGCCAAGACTGCAAACTTACTTGATTATACAGAGCATTACTTGCTTTCCTTCTACTACTGATGAATGTTACCGTAACTGTGCAACATCTGCTCTGGTAGCGGAGGGGTCTCCTGTGAGTGCATTTCTCCAGACAGTGACATCACCGCATTATCTAGCCAGCGTGTATGTGGGCAGGCTAGCAGCAGGCTGTTCCTCTGGAGAGCTCTCCCCTGCTACATACTACAGACTGCTTCAACCAAAGATAAAAGCGTCTTGATTTTTACCTCTCCAGTGAGTATCAAAACATGGATGCTTTCCAAACAATCCTGAAGTTCTTTATGAACCAGAAAACGGCCATAGGTTACAGTTTTATGGCACTGCTGACAATGGGAGGTGAACGTGTGTTTTCTCTTGTTGCTTTCAGATGTCCCTGCAGCAATGAAAACTTCAGGTATGGTTTGGTATTTCTTTTCTCTCCAGCTTTTGTTTTGCTAGTTATTGGATATTTCTTGAACAGCAAGACCTGGAAACTATTTACAGGCTGCTGGGCAAATCCCAGAAAAATATTCCCCAGAGGGAATATCTGCCATTTCTTTTACATCTTCGGACAAATCACTTTAAATGCATTGGTAGCCCCTGTGATGTGGCTTTCTGTGGCTTTGCTCAATGGGACCTTTTACGAATGTGCCATGAGTGGCTTGAAGAATCCTGCCTACTTACATGCAGTTTGCCAGAGCAAATCTGCAGAGTGCTTTGAAGAGCTACACAAGATTGCCTGTGACAAAAGCTCTATGCCCTTTTCAGAGAGTGATGAACTGAAACGAACTCTTCAAGCACAGTCCCAGGTAAGAAAAATAAATAAAGAGCGTTATGCAGCTTATACTGTCACTGTGATTTATCTGTGGAAGATCCTAATGTCAGATGCTAAGATAAAACCATTGGTTTCGCATAAACAAAGTTTTGGCATGATGCAGCCTTGCAAAATACAATCAATACATGTTTTAGTTCAGTTTGAGCTCTGCCACACTTCCTGGGGGTCCCCACTGCTGGCAGGATCAATAAGAGTGGATAACTTAAAGTTATCTTCCTGAATGAAGATTGCTCTAAAGAGAAAAATCTGCTGGGTTGTGTAGGAGGCTGAATTAACAGATGTTAGACCATTAAAGGGGTCTGTCCTACTAAAAAATCCATACCACACTCTCCTACTTTATATCATCCTGATCATTACAATGAAATCTTAGGTCACTAACAGTAGAAAAATACTGGAAAATAAGACATGTGACAGATAGACATGTGACAGGCTGCTTACATAATATGTTTCCATTTGTATTCTTCATGTTCATGATGCCAGACAAGAGAATGTTTTTGTCCTGCTTGGAGGAAGGGAGAAACACTAAAATAAAATATGCTGAACATACAAATCTGAGATTGTATTACACTTCACTACATTTGTGTCATACAGTTCTGATCACTGCCTTGTAATGTAAATAAATTCAGAGACAATAAAAACTAAGGGAAGAAAAAAAAGAAAAAAAGGCTACAGAAAATGATGGAAAGATTATTGTCAGCAGGAAGGAAAAACTGTAGAGCCAGCAACTTTTTGTCAGACAATTGTATCCACCTGGAACTATTTCCTCCCTGAGAGCTGGTTTTGTTTTCAAGTCCTCATGCAAACAGGACTCGAATGCAGCCAAAGCCTGTGCTGCAGACAAAACAATTTATTTGAGAGGTTTGGAAGGAAATAACCAATAGTTGTTATGACTTTAATCTATGTGTATAGGAAATAGTTAAAAACCAGTGACTCAGTTTATAGCAAGAAAATATACAAGTTCATTCCCCAAGCTGCAAGAAAATAAAAAGCTGCTAAAAAGAACAGTTTCTCAAATACCCACAGAAATCACCAGTCGGTACAAAGGGCTGGAAAAAGAAAATAAAATGAAGCTATTCTTCCATACCAGTCCCTAAGAATAACAGTTCGTCAAGATTCTCTGTTTCCCAGAGGAAACTCGCTATATTCCCTCAGCTGAATACGTATTTTTACTGGCAGTTATTTTTTTAACATCAGTGCAAGAGTTCACATGGGAAAGGTTGCAGCTTTCCATGTAATCACTATTAAAGCATGGGAAATCAGTTCCAGTCCATAAATGTCTCCAAAACCTAGAAGATTTTTTCCACACTGGAGTTACACACTGGAATTTGTTCTACTGTTTGAAAACTAGGGTTTGTTTTTTTGCAGATGTTACACATTGCAGTGCAGTAGGTGGGTAAAACTATTGGTTAGGCTGGTGTCGCTAGGAATGAAAAAATTGCATTCAAACCTCGCTCTCCTTGGAAAAGAACGTCCCACAGTATCAATTTCAGGGATATTTTCCCATTCCCAGCCCTTGCTCTAATCCTGGAATTAGCTCTTTCTTTTAAGATGTTCTTAACAGAATTTCATCAAACTGAAGTTGTTATCAAAAAACCCCAAAGTTCTCTGAAAATACAGCAACTATTTCTAACTCAGCATAGATGAATTGTGCTGTACGACAGTGCCAACATAAACCTGCCAATGCATATGCTGTTTCTTCTTTCTCATGCCTTCTCTTCCCAGCATTCTCACAGGACTGGACAAGAAGGTAATTTTAAACCAGTTTTGGCATAAAAATTATTTTCCACTACAAAGGGCTAGTTCATCAAAGTAAAAAACAGTTCACAAGAATAGCGTAGATTTCAGTGAATCTCCTGGTACCAGAAATGGAGAACACTTTTTAAATTTAAGCCCATCTTTTATATTGCTGTTTGCTAACTATTTTTGATGGGTTTTGGGGGGTATTTTTTATTAATTAAAAACATTTTAATTTAACATTAAAAAGAAGCCTGAAAACAACACATCTAAAAATAGTCACAGTTTAAGAGATTGATTGACCTGGGACATAAGTTAATTACCCTTTTTGGTATTGTAATTCATCACAATTCAGAATTGTGTCAATCCTAATTCTTGCTGAGTAATTTCATTTAAGACTTTCAGGAGACAGAAAACTGTTTACCATCTCATGATTGTGATATTTTATTTTCTTTATGAACTTTTCCCCTTGTGTGACAGAATTTGGTGAGCAATTCTGATATGCTGCCTACCAGGTGGTTATGGTCTTGCAGTAAACTTCCACCAACATCCTCTCTATATTACTCAGACACTGCTTTGCTCTGTTTTCTGCATAGCTCTATTCAGCCATAACATTATTTGATTGATCATTTAGACTTCCCTTAGATTTTTCTTCATACAGTCTTTTAGTTGAGGTCTGATTGGAGATCATCTGTCCCTGAACCTGCCACTGCTAGTGTTAATGGCACCCCATTAACACTAATGCCAAGTACTGAATGTAAACTGGGATGAGATGCCTGCAGTAGGGTCCCAAGAGGAGCAGCAAGCCCTCTGTACAAAGTGTGGTCACTCTGTCAGACACTCTTGATTTAAGGAGCATTTTCACTTGGTCCTTTTTAACCTGAACCTCATTTTGTTTGTCTTCCCAGATTTTAGGCTGGTGTGTGATAGTTACCACAGCTCTTCTCTCCCTGCTAGCCACTTGCTGTGTCAGCTGCCAGTCAAAAGTCAGCCACCTCCAGCTGATGTTCTGGAAGGTGTACGAGGGGAAGGAGAAGGAGCAACTGGAGCAGATTTTCCAGCTTTATGCCACCAAGCTAAGTGAGAGAAACCTGAAGTGCTTTTTTGAGAACAAGGAACCAGAAGCAATTCCCCTGCCATCTTTTCAGGCATGGGAAGGTGCTTCCCAGCTCTACTCTTTCAGCAGTGGCAAACAGCATTACAGCACAATTCACAGGCTAGTTGAAGAAGGCCAGAAAGAAATCAATGAAGAAGGAGAGACAGTTCTGGACTTTGTAGACAAAAGGGAAACACCATAGAACAAATACGTATTCAGGTTTTTTATATCTTGCTAATATAGCATAGTTCTAGGTGGTTTCATCTCTGCATTTTTTTGCAATGGCCTCTTCTTCATCATATTCTCCCCCAGTTACAGACTCACTCGAAAGGATGCAATGAGATTATTTCCCAATGCCAATGAAAATTCCTTCATGCAGTCCTCCATAGCACCGAGGGTTCATACTCTACTGATGTTGCCTGCTACACATCAACAGTTGACAGCAAAAAGAGATGGACAGTGACTTCTGCAGGAGGGTTTTAACAATTTCCTATGTGAACGGCACTATAGTATGCTTGTCCTATGTAAATCAAGAAACTACTATGAAGTAACACCATTTAAAAGATGTGAATATAATAATGGAAAATGTGTGTGGCTTTCTGACAGCCCACAGAAACTAAAGGTCTTGCGTCTGAGTCATTTGCAGGCCATTTGCAAGTACAGCATTTTCTTGAGGCACCAGTGGTCACTCAGGGCATCTCAGTGTCTTTGGACTCCTGCTGCACCTAGTTGACCATGGATGGTCACAGTGATCAGCCCTACTCTTTAGTCCCTGAGACAACTCCCTGGCACATGGGGCAGAGACCTCCACTGACAGGGAGGTGCCAGGTAATTTTTATACAAATCTTACAGCAGAAGTGTATATATGGTACCAAGGACTTGAAATTACCAAATGGTTTGGCATTTTTGTGTGTTTGTTAAAAAAATAACATCCCATTTTGAAACATGATCAGTTGTTACTAGTGTTTTGTTACAATAATGAAAATACATCACTGATACTTTGCACTGTAGAATACTTGGTATTATCTTCTCCCAATGAAAATTTCTCTTTTTATGGGCATAAAGATCTTGGTGGGTTTCAGTGGGTTTCAGGCACTGGGTGCTTGAAGAACTCTGTAATACTGTTTGTACTGGACCTGCAGACAGTGTACGACAGAGGGCCTGGAAGGAAATTCCATATTTTAAGACAAGAAAATATTTTTCCAGAAGGCTGATTTTCATTTCACTGAATATCAGGAAACCTAATGTCTGGAGTAAGAGGGACCAGCAGCAATGCAGGTTGTGACGAATGCACAATCAGTGCTTCTGACAAATGTGTTTCACCACAGAGTCCTATGCTTTACCTCACCCATTTGGAATTCACCACGTGGCTCTCACACAGGGTATCCAGGGTGTCTGCACAGGCTTTTATGCAGCATTTAACTATCAGTCTCCTTGAGTTTGCAAAGAATCATATTTTTGTTCTGCTCAAATCAGTCCTTATCAATAAACCAGGCTACTCTGTCTTCTCCAGCAGCTATATTTAAAAACAAATCCAAGAGCTAATTCCACTGTGTGCTTAAAATCGTCTCTGTATGTTTGAAGAACTTGTGGTCTTTGAGCAAATGTTTTAAAGCTTTTTATCCCAGCTGACCTACTTTGCAGCAGACTTGGAACATGTTATGTGCCTAAATGTACCTGTGCTAAAAGCACAGGCACAACATTGCCCACATGAAAGTCACAACAGCAAGCACGTCTGACACCATCTCTGGCTCATACACTTTTTTCCCCCCAGGCTCCTCTCCTGGTATAGCAAGTATTTCCAAGGTACACATTCCTTCCCATTTGTCTTCTCTTTCTCTGTGAGAGATGCCCCAACATCTACTGCCCAACTTCATATCACCTCCTCCCTACATGCAAGGGGAGATGAAACACCACCAAACAGGATGTCCCCACTGCCCAGGCCAAACTTCCCTTGCCAAAGCTGTCTTTCCACCTCCTTCCTCACTGGTACCACAGAAAACCAAAGCAAGAAGGGATGCAAAGGAGGGGCCACTAATTAGGTTAAAGAGGTAATAAAGGAATATGGGGAACAAGTGGGTTGATGTAAGGTATACTGTGGTATAGGTGGGACAGAGATACAAAAGCATAGACGGCAAAAGGAAAGGTGGGAGGACAGAGGGATCCTACTTGGGCACCCTCGTTTTCTTCAGGAGAAAGCTCAAAGCTCTGCACCCAAGTCGCCAGGACCACCTGAAACAGGAGTGTTTCCTAGTCTGGCCTTCTCCTTTACTGCAGAGGGGCAAAATCAAGGTGCATTCTCCTCTCCCCACCTCTACCCTGCTTCATGTTCACAGGTAGCACATGTTGAAAGTGCCTCCATGTCCAAGAGCAGCTGTGAACATAGTACTGCAATGTGTGCCTGGCAGGAGCCTAAGTCTCTCACTGAAGCTTGTTCCCAGGGCTGTGTTATTCTGAGTTGTCTTATCAAAATGCCTGTGACTTAATGCAATTGACATGTGGACACTTCTCTAAAAAGAGAGACACACACACAAAAAAAAAAAGCCAATTTGATGCTATGTTTTCAATTGGAGTCTGGTTTTGGCAAATTCAACCTTGTCCTTCAAGCAGCTATCACAAAAGCTGTTTTGTATCAACATTGTCCCTGAATTAGAGCTCAGCAGCTACCATGGCAGTTTGGAAAGAGGTAAAGCTTATTGTCAACACTATTCAAAACAAACTGGGAGGAAAAAAAACCCAAACAGCAGAACCAACATTTTCTCTTGGAAAATTTAGGTTTTGCATTAACTATGATGTCCACCAAAATATGAATGCACAAATACAGACTATTAAATAATTTAAACTATCATATTAGATTATATAATAACAAGATTAATGAAGGACCAGATTTAATCCGTTTTGAAAGGGAAAGGCAGCCAAATAACATTTTTGCTAGCATACTTTTCATTCTTAGTACTTTTCCACAGTCAGTGTTTGGGAAGAGCAAAATGCTTTAAAGGTCTTTCCATCTGTTGCTGATTCCTTGTACTCAACTTTTCTTTACTTTTTATAGTGCAGAACTTTATTTTTCAGTTTACCGTCTATAACTTAGCACAGCAGCCTGTTGTATGCATTTCCCTCTTGCTGCTGAGATCTGAAAAGCAACATTTACCAGCTTTGTAAATTCTACCAGCCTCTGCCAGACTTTCAAACTAGCCATATGTCAATATATAGAGACCTTGTGTGCCAGGGTCTCCCGTGAGAAAGTGAATCACATCTCTTGGACCAATAGCTCTGGCCTTGGGGGTGACATCGTTGGATTACCCCAGCCCTGTTGGTCCCCAAGGGCCTCTCAACAAGCAGCTGCAGAGCCATATGCTTGCTGCGTTTAGGGGGTACTGAGGTTCCAAAGAGCTTCCACCTCTTCAGTCACTGCTTTTCAGCAAGGGATATATCCTTAGGCACAGCACTGTATGAACACAGCTAAGGAACTGTGAGCCAGCCCTAGTTCACTGTGGACCAGAGGGTATGGCCCAGCTGCTCCCACCTGTAGCATGCACAGACATCTCCTAAGGCATGATGACATTACTGTCTAGGATTAGATCTAAAACCAGAAGCTGGGGTGTTTTTACATCTCTTTCAATCAGATAAATGATGTTAAGGTCTTATGAGAAAATTTGATTTTGTAGGATTATAGAGAAAAATTATCATCTCATTTCAAAAGTAATCCTCAGCTATACTCAGATCCAAATTCTGAATCCAGTCCTGGGCATCATTTATTCAGCTGAGCTGTGTTCTTGTCCTGGTTTCAGCTGGGATGGAGTTAATTTTCTTTCTAGCAGTGCTGTGTTCTGGCTTCAGTCTGGGAACAGTGCTGATAACACACCGATGTCTTAGTCGTTCTAAGCAGCACTTACCCTGATCAAGGACTTTTCAGTCTCATGCTCTGCCAGAGATGAGGGTCACAAGAAGCTGTAAGGGAGCAGAGACAGGACTTCTGACCTGAAATAGCCAAAGGGATACTCCATACCGCAGAGCATCATGTCCAGTATATAAACTGTGGGGACTTAGCTGGAAAGGACCAATCATTGCTGGGCATCGATCAGTGGGTGGTGAGCAGCTGTATTGTGCATCACTTTTTTTTTTCAGGGGGCAGTGTATATTCCTTCCTCTCTCTCTCCCCCCCTTACTATTATCATCATCATCATCATTAACACTGTCATCATTATTATGTTACTTTCGTTTCAATTATTAAACTATTCTTATCTCAATGCATGGGGGTTTACCTTTTTTCTTATTCTCCTCCCCATCCTACTGGGGAGGGGGTGGAAAGAGTGAGTGAGAAGCTTCGTGGTACCAACTTGGCAGCTGGGGTTAAACCGCAATAATTCGTAATACAATTCCTCAGTTGCTTTACGTTTTCTTACCCCCAATTTGCCAGTAAGCAGAAAGCCTACTTCTACGTGGCCTGGTATATCTTTTTTTGTTCAATCCCAATTGTAACTACACAAAGTCACAGCACCAGCACAAGAAGTTAGAGAGCACCATGGAAAATCAGTGCAGAGGAACTCACTTTGGTTCATTATCAAAACTTGTTGGCCCTTCTCCATTCCAGCAAAAGGCAGCAGTAAATCCCAGGCCTTGCAGTCTGAACCACTGGTTGAAGTTTTAAGCCCTCAGTCACTGCCTTAGGTTCATCTTTCTTCTTGTATTTATTTCTTAATATGGCAAGCTGGCTTTGCACTCCTCATTCTTTTTTCCTTTGCTTCATCTCTTTCTATTTCCACAGGGAAAACTGACAGCCTGATCATACAGACTTCTCCTTTTCTTTCCATAGGACTGCAGGATAACTGCTACGTTTACAGGACATTTGGCTCTAATTATTTTAACTGATTAACTGCTTTAATCACTTTGACTTTGAACTGGTTTTACTCTACACACTCACCCTCAAACAGATTTCTACCTCAGAAGAGTTACTGCAGTTAAGTATTTAAGCACTTTCTCCTGGCTGACAGTGTTACTGTTGAAGAGTTAAAGAGATCATGTACATTGCCCTGCAATTCTGAACCAGTAACATTAACAGCGTATTTGCAGTTACTTGCTGGTCAGTTTACATATGATTTGTTGGTATATGCCTCAAACAAATGTGCTTGAAGACTATATAAAAATGTTTTGTCAAAGAAAAGTAAAAATGCTTCCCATACCATATTTTATCGTAGAAAGGATATACTATTACAGAACTCCTCTTTTAGTTTACTAAAAATAGTCTTTTCAAGAGACTGTGTGCTTTAAAGTTTGTTCCAATCTTTCCAAGTAATTTTATTTCTCTCAGTGTCTTTTGAAGTACAACCTGCAGAGAAATAGAGTATTTTTTCTTACTTTGATGGTTAATTTTTTGCTGTATTTTGGTTTTGAATAACCTGTATTTAAGAATGATGGTTCAACTGTACTAATGCATTTGCAAATAAGGGACCCATGAGGCATAAACCCCAGAAAAACAGACATCTGGAATATATGTGAAAATCCAGAGAAAATAAAGTAAAAATACCACCCAAAGAGCATAAAAGTGAAAAAAAAAAAAAAAAAGTGATTTTGCAGCCTGGCATCATTTTTTAATGAGACAGTATATTTTAATACAGTGATTGAAATGCTGCTTGTCTTCTGGTTTTCATTCAGATGCCCTCACTATCTTCAAATGGATCCTATACCCAGGCTCAGCTTCTCCAGAGGAAGAGCTTTGTTATACATCATTGTGACCTAAGAGTCCAGAAATATAGTTTCCACTCTTTTATGAGCTAATGGGATCTGGCTGGGTTTCAGTAATTAAAGTCACCTTTTTCTGCTTTAAACTTGAAGATAGTGGTGTATGTGTGTGCTATGCACATGTGCACTTTGTAGCCCTACCAGCAACAACAAATGCAGAGGTCCTTTCTCTAGTTCTGTGACAGCCATCAGTTTCTCTATGACAAGCATTTCTTGAATCATAATGTACCTTCTGTCCCTCCATTTCATTCAGATGTAACATAGGTATTTCTGACATGATTGATTAACATGAGCAGGACCACACACCACCTGATAACAACTACATATACTTTGATCTAAGATATTCCTCTATAACCAGCATACACTGGGGCCTTACTTCACTGTATAGAAAACCTGCTGCTTCCCAGTTCTGCAGGCAGTGGTTAAACGTAATGCTTACGTTTAGCTGATGCTGCCGATAATTCTCAAGCAATGAAAGCCAGGCACATTTTTGTCTCCTAAAATAAGCCAATGGAAATTAATCTCAGTTCAATTAACTGATGCACTGATCTCTCTCCTTTCATGTCCCTGCCCATGGCAGAAGGGTTGGAACTAGATGGTCTTTGAGGTCCTTTCCAACCCTACTCATTCTATGATTCTACGGAACAATTCTTTTTTATAAAATGCGGTTAATTTTTGCCATCGGGAAAGGCCAGGTATATCTTCACTGGCAACACTTCATAGCTGAAAATCATAAAGGATAAAGGAGATCATTGACCAGGACCTAAGCAGGCATTAGTCTAAGCCAACTCAATATCTATGAACTACCACATCTTTACACTGACTCAGCAGTCTAAAGAGCCTGGACGTACTATGTATTTCAATTTGAGCTTCCCCAAGAAATCTGACTTGCTCATGGGGCAAAACCACATCTTTAGAAAGCCCTGTATTTCCACTAAATTTCCTCCTAGACCTTTCTTGTCTGACAGTAGTGTGAACAATTACTCAGTAAGAGGGTAATTTCCATCAAAGAAGGTGAAAGTACCCACTCTGATTTTATCCTTTTTATTTTATGTTTGTGGGTATTCAGGAAAATCTTCTCACTTTCCTTTCTTACAGATCCTCTCTGCTACCACTGAGTCTTCCTTTTGCAGAAACTCCCGCCGCTTACTCTTAGTATTATCATTTTAAGGTTAAAAAACTTCTAAGATACTTATGGAGATGCTGAGGAGATTCAGACGGCAGGAATATCAAAATTTAACATCTGTATGAGAAGGTAAATGCTTTTGCTCCTAGAAATTAAAAAGAAGTGAAGGAACATATGATTCGAAGTTTGTTAAAACTGCATCATTTTTTGTTGTTTGCTGCACTCTCTGGCAAGGGCAGAAGAAGTCAGCTTAAGCTACATCAAACCAGAAAAAACTTTTCAATTCTTCTAATGGCAAAACATCTTATGGGCTACTAATAATAGAAGAATATTAATTACAGCTTATGTGATAAACACATAAATGTACTGGCTTTCGCAAATTATATGTGTTGCTATGTGGATATAACTGTATGAGTTCACAAAGCTCAGTAAAGACACAAGATTAGACAAAAAGTTGAAAATGGCCAGAACTCTAGAGCAAAATGGAGTCACATAGCAAAAGAATTTGTAAAGGTAAAAGGGGGGGGGGGGGCGGGGGGAAGCCTTGATAAGAGGAAAGCTAGTGCCTGGAAAATATAGGGTTAAAGTACTTTTAGCTTAACTTTGGTTGAAGAACGATATGTTGTAAGTCTGTGGTGAGATAACAGAATTTAGTGGCCCCACTAAACATGAGTGAATTACTTCACACCATCCTTCTACTTATCAGTTTGTTTAGAGACAGTGCCTCCCAAACATCTGGTAGCTTTGGATACTCCTTGTCTGCCCATCCTGTTTTGCTTGCAATAAATTTTGCACGAAGGTCACACTGTTCTAAATCTTTACCAGCTATCAGAAAAGTTACAGATATGGCTGGTTTCAGCTAGTTTTGTGATTACTGGGGCATCCAACTGTGCCATAGGGGAAAAGTACACCATGAGGAAGAATGTTTACTTCATCTTGAAGACCCCTGCCAGCATGAGGAAGACTGCTTACTTCATCTTGAAGACCCCTGCCCACAATCACCGCAGAGCACTGCGCAGACGCCAAGAGGAGGAGACTTATGATAATAGGTTCCTGGAGCTAGTTATAATATTCCCCGCCTATACATGGGAATTATGAATATGTATATGGCTAATGCAATAGTGAAAGTATATAAATGTAACAAATACTAATCAGTGCACCTCTGGCTATGGTCACACACCCAGAGCTGTTGCTTTTGCTTTCTTGACTTTGTCCCTCAATAAAACCTTATTATCTTGTTTAGAGGAATGAGCTCATATTTCACAGCTTAGCCACTGACTCTTACAGTCAGTTTAGGTCGGGGGTTGGCAGCCTCTCACAGGTGGTATCCCATTTTATGTTCTCTGTCCTCAACTCAGATATAAAAGGCAATAATCATGTCAATCAATTCTGTGGTTCTAACAACTCTCTGTGGTAAACTTACCACTGTGGGTTTATCAAGACCATCAAAAAATTCTTCTCTCACTAAAAATTACATTTTTTGTGTGTTTTGTTGATTTCCTCCCCACCCTCCAGCCTGATGTAGCACTATGCTACACAGGTGGAAACTGATGCCTCCTCTCAAAGCCAGCCTCTGTGAACTACTAGCTGATGTAAAGTCGTAGACAAGGAAAAGGCTGTATTTCACCCAATGGAAGCATGGGTGTGGCTGTGTAGAGGAGTGGGGTTTTTGATTAAACTATCATGATATAGCAGAAAATGTAAGTAAGTATTCTGGAGCAAACTGAGAGAGCAGAAGGGAAAAGCTAAGACCACTGAAGCTGATGGATCTCTAGAGAATGTAAATGTTACCTACCTGTGCAATTATGTCTGCAGTTTCAGAGTAACTGCGGCACTTTTTCACAGCTGAACGAGCTAAAAAATCATCAATCAGCCTTACACCAATGCCATATCCCCTAAGAAGAAAAGAAAGAAAGTTAACATTCAAAATGGGCAACTTCTTTCCATCTATCATATCCCTAATCTGTTTCTTGTGCTTTCTCATCAAAATAGCTGCATGTTCCCAAATGCATGGCTTTGAAGGCAACAGATTTTGCTGGCCTAGATTCTTCTTTCTGCCATATTTTGCAGCATAGAGGGACTGCTGTTCATGCAGTCATTTAAGGAATCATACTCCTTTAAGCACGATACTCCCGGTGAGGATGATATGAAAGTTGCTTAGATACACATTTTCTATATATACATTTATATTTACATATATGAATAAATATTGTATGTTAGGTATATGAATGTAATATAGAAACAGTATACAAATAATACACCTGATTAATACTGCTTTGTCACTAAAAATAGGATAGAATAATGTAGCACAAGGTTTTCTCCATTCCCATGTGATCCCCAGAGTTCATCTCATACTGTCTCTGTCAAGGTGAAGAAAACAACTGCCCCCTCATGACACAGCATTCACCTCCAGGCTGAGAAGTTCAGCCCCTAAAGGGCAGGGGGGACCAAGACTGTTCTTTGATACTCAAAGATCACCTACTACAAATTCAGGAGTGTTGAGTCCTGACTAGAAGGAAGTGCAGCAGGAGGGCCAGGAGACCTCCTTGGATGGATAAGGAGCTGCTGAGGAAACTTAGAGGGAAAAAAAGAGGCTCATAAAAGGTGGAAGCAAGGACAGGCGGCCTGGGAAGAATACAGAGGTGTTCTCTGGGAAGCTAGAGACCAGGTTAGGAAAGCTAAGGCCCAGTTAGAATTAAACTTGGCTAGGGATGTGAAAGATACCAGGAAGGGATTCTATAAGTACATTGCAAATAAAAGACAGACTAGGGACAGTGTGGGCCCTCCCCAGAAGCAATCAGGAGAACTAGCTGCCCTGGATTTGGAGAAGGCCGAGGTTCTTAATGACTTCTTTGCCTCAGTCTTCACTGGCAGAGGCTCTGACCACACCACCCAAGTCTTGGAAGGCACACATGAGGACTGTGAGAATGAAGACCTTAGGCCCACTGTAGGAGAGGATGTGGTTCGAGACCATTTGAATGTGCTCAAGTCCTTGGGACCTGATGAAATTCATCTGCCGGTCCTGAAGGAGCTGGTGAATGAAGTTGCTAAGCCACTGGCCATCATATTTGAAAAATCATGGCAGTCAGGTGAAGTTCCCGATGACTGGAAAAAGGGAAATATAAACCCCATTTTCAAGAAGGGGAAAATGGAAGACCCGGGGAATTACAGACCAGTCAGTCTCACCTCTGTGCCTGGCAAAATCTTGGAGCACATTCTCCTGGAAGGCATGGTAGGGCAAGGTGTTTGGTGACAGCCAGCATGGCTTCACTAAGGGGAAATCCCACCTGACCAATTTGGTGGCCTTCTATGATGGGGCTACAGAACTGATGAACAGGGGTAGAGCAGTTGATGTCATCTAGCTGGACCTGTGCAAAGCGTCTGACACTGTCCCGCACGATATCCTTCTCTCTGAATTGGGGAGACGTCAATTTGATGGATGGACCACTTGGTGGATAAAGAACTGGCTGGATGGTCACACACAAAGAGTTGCGGTCAATGGCTCAATGTCTGGCTGGAGACCAGTAACGAGTGGTGTCCCTCACGGATTGGTGTTAGGACCGGTCTTGTTCAACATCTTTGTCGGTGACATGGACAGTGGGATTGAGTGCGCCCTCAGCAAGTTTGCCGATGACACCAAGCTGTGTGGTCTGGTTGATATGCTGGAGGGAAGGGATGCCATCCAGAGGGACCTTGACACACTTGTGAGATGAGCTGATTCCAACCTTATGAAGTTCAACCATGCCAAGTGCAAGGTCCTGCACCTGGGAGTAATCCCAGGCACAGCTACAGGTAGGGCAGGGAAGAGATTCAGAGCAGCCCTGTGGAGAAGGACTTGGGGGTGTTGGTCGATGAGAAAATGAACATGAGCCGGCTTCAGTGTGCGCTTGCAGCTCAGAAAGCCAACCGTATCCTGGGTTGCATCAAAAGAAGCGTGACCAGCAGGTTGAAGGAGATGATCCTGACCCTCTACTCTGCTCTCGTGAGACCTCACCTGGAGTATTGTGTGCAGTTCTGGTGTCCTCAACAGAAAAAGGACATGGAACTGTTGGAACAAGTCCAGAGGAGGGCCACGAGGATGATCAGGGGACTGGAGCACCTCCCGCATGAAGACAGGCTGAGAAAGTTGGGGCTGTTCAGCCTGGAGAAGGCTGCGTGGAGACCTGAAGGGGGCCTATAAGGATTCTGAGAAGGGACTCTTCATTAGGGACTGTAGTGATAGGACAAAGGGTAATGTTTTAAAACTTAAACAGGGGAAGTTTGGATATAAGGAAGAAATTCTTTACCGTGAGGGTGGTGAGGCACTGGAATTAGTTGCCCAAGGAAGTTGTGAATGCTCCATCCCTGGCAGTGTTCAAGGCCAGGTTGGACAGAGCCTTGGGTGACATGGTTTAGTGTGAGGTGTCCCTGCCCATGACAGGGTGGTTGGAACTTGATGATCTTAAGGTCCTTTCTAACCCTAACTATTCTATGATTCTATGAAATCCTGGAGAGCCTCATTGCAGCATTCAAGTACCGTGAACATCCATAGGAACATGGACTCACACCTAATCTTTTTCACTTTATCCTTTTATCTCTTCACCTCACTTTTTGCTTTTCCCTCTTTATCTTTTTCCTAATATGTTCTATCCCTTCATCTACTAGTTGCAGAAAGAATCCAAAAGTTGGTAGCTAATATACAGTTTCAGTACACCACCACCTTCATTTTCCATTAAAAACACTACAATTTCAGAGAAATGAAAAAGGATGGAAGCTAATGGAATGTTTTATAAAACAAATATTTATTCCTAGCTCTCACTTCCAATAAAGGTCGGTAACTACAGAGTGCACAAAATAGCTATGCTAATTCCCTACTGTAAAAGGGAAGGAGATTAACACAAATGTCATGAAAGAATCTGAACTCAACTCAGAAACATTTTTAGGGAATATTTTGTTTCCATTTATATGGATGTTGGCAGCCTCTGACTCTTTGTCAGAGGCCCTACACAGTGAAGCAGCCTGAACTTGATGGATTTTCTTACTGATTTTGTACCACAACTTTGACAACAAGCCAAAAAGTGATCTGATGTCTAATGCATTGACAAGACCCAAGAGTGGTTTTGGCAGCGTGAAGTTTAAAACTGCACTATGTCATGCATCAGGAAACATGACATATTTATTTATTGCATAAGTATCAATATCAATAACATTGATAAATATGTCATCAGCAGTTAGCAAGATATGTATGTATTGGTGATGGACAAGACTACTTAGATCCTCTTCAACTTTTATACCTTAGATTTACAAAGTCAAATCAAAACAAATTGTCAAGCAGTTATTTGGCAACTGTATAGTGAAACCTCTTCTCACTACGGATTATATATGTACATACATATATACAGAGAAAGCTATTTCGGTCAGGATGTCAGGTTCCTATAAACATAAGACCTTCATTTTCCAAAACAGGTCATCCATGAAAATATCAGTTCCTCATTGACCACTTGTGCTACCTTGCTCATTGTTGTATGGTCTTTTAAAGGTGAGTGCCTTGTCTGCCCCTAACCCATGGAGGGAAGAACAGAGTCACCCCACAAGGGACAATTCAGGGCACCCAGTCAGATTCCTAAATTACACCCTCAGGAAGGCACGTGACTACAAAATGAGGCTGCGCATTGACTAAATCACCTAAGTCAAATTCCCACAACCTGTAGCTGTGACACTTCTTAGCTGTACAAGTCACAAAACCATGGTGTAGCTGGATGAGGGGAAGCCACAGGAAGGCCACATCCACAGTGAACACAGAAATGCATGTCAACTAGGAAAGACCTGTGAGAAACAAAAAGCTTGTCTAGTTTGACATAACATTGAAATAACATGAGTACAAAGAAATAGAAGAGGAGGGCTAATGTGGAAGTTGAAATTGAATACATGGATACGAGAGATGAAATTTACAAGTCTATATTATTAATCAGCATAACAAAAGATCAACAAGGAACAAATCTAAGCTACCAAAACAAACCTGACACTTTTTTTCCTAAGAATTCAAAAGCTAATTGTTGATCTTAATCCACAAATTAGCATTATTTCTGTTGACGGAATATTGAACTTTATCCCTTTGATCTCTGTAATCCTAGACAGAGCGCTGGAACTCATAACAGACATAAAGCTGAAATGTATCATATAGGTGGACAAACAGCATTATCAAGAAGGCTGACCATTTAAAGCATTACTTACATTCTGTCTAAAAAGGTGTTGACATCTTCATCCTTTTCATGGTCCTTGCACAGCTGGGCTACCAAAGCCCCATACGTGAGTACAAAAAGTTCTCTGCTCTGCCAGAAAGGATGGAAATCAAAAATGAGGAAAACTAGACTCAAACTTTTCCACACTTGTGAGCTGCTATTGTATTAAAAGCAAGCAAAAATAATATTTACAGTAATAAAGAAACTTTTGTCCATAGATGTGTAATCACTGAAATCCAACAGTCCATGTGTGACAGAACCTGAATTGATCATCACTTGAGTCTCTGTACAGGGATTTTGATTGTCAGAAATACCGTTTCTTGGGATACTTTCATCAGGTGCATTCTTGCATCCTGTAGCCACACATATGTATGCTGGCTTGATAAATGCTGTCAAACATCATCCTAGATTAATGACAACCATTTAGTTGCAGGAAAGATAATAGAGGCAATGAGCTATTAGGCTTCTACATTCTACATTATTCTAAAGAATAATGACAAGCAGAGTAGAAAAGAATCAGTCCCATTGACATTTCCCTTTCTTTATCAGTCTTCATATGTAAATTGGATTGCTGTCAATACTAGCTCTCCAAATGCCTTGACAATCTGACTGTGACATTACTTCTGTATCTTAGTACAGATGTGGTTTGTATGGCCCCCCAGCATGAGCAGGACGAAAGGGATGGGTGAGGATTACAGCCACCTGCCCAAGGAGCATGGAATGCAACTGAAAAGGTCAAAGCCATACGTCTGCACAGATGCTGTCACAAGCCCTAATCTCAGTTCTTTAGCTGTGCTCCAATCTGGAGGAAAGTTTTCTTCTCTCCCTGCCCCACCAGATCACCTCCATGGCACTGCAGAATTGACTGTACTGAGCAAGAGTACATGCTGGCCCTTAGGCAAGAGACTAGGTCGACTCTCACTAAACTACTTAGGCATTAATTAAAACAAGTACTACAGGCATGTGGCATGTGGGCACACTATAGGTACTTTTTATAGCCTGTAGAAAAAATAATAGTGAAAACCAATAAAACATTAGAACAAACCACACAAGGAAAGGAATAAGAGCTTGTTCAAAAGATCTCTTCCTGCTCCCTTTGCATCAAAAAGCTTGGAGTTTAATCAATGCTCCCATTTAAAGAAGTCACTGTTTAAAATCTTAAGTAGTATGGAACCACTTCCTAAACTCACCTTGGTGATAACTCCTGTTTACGTTAATATTGAAAACTTTGCCAAATTCTCATTAACAAGTTTTTAATGCAGTAAATGGATGTTGTACAGGTTCTGCATTGCTGTAATCTCAGCAAAAAGTCTGTGTTGGATTAAGACAACAATCTGAGAGAAACTTGAGCATACTTCATCAACATAATTGTATTTATCAGCCACTCTTGCAATCTGTTGGGAGTATTTTTTATGGCAAAAACTTACATATTTCAACTTCAATTATATTATATTCTTCTATTTCTTTTCCAGTGGAGACCTCTGTCCCCTTTTCAGAAATTGACACAACGTTGTCTTAAAGACTCCTGGAATTTCTCCAATTCCCCAGCTCCTATCAAAAATTCATCATTCAACATACAAAGACTCCTAAGGCTCTAGGTTCCTGAAGAAAGATCTGTGTGGAACTGAGCAATCAAAACACAGAACAGAGGTATCCTTCTCTTTACATTTCATTTAATGACTATCGAGCCACAGAGGCACATAAGCTTACCTGGCATTTCTATCTTTGACGATAAATCTCTCTATGCACTTACACCTCTGCTCCTGAACAGTTTCCAATCTCAGAAACTTTGTGCTCACCTATCCTAAGCCTGCTCAGAATCTCAGCACTAGACGTAAAGTAAAACATTAGTTTGTTATCACTTTTCTAGAATTGCCTATGTTCTCTCTTCTTTACTAGCAACTTCCTCTGTCTCCAGTTTATTATACATATGTATACACAGATATTGGTGTCACAACTATGCCTGTGGGCAGGCTTTTTTTATGGCACTGCTTAAGAGCTGGCAGCTTGTTGGCAGCTTAAAGGGGGTCACACTGTAGACATAAGTGCCGCCAGCACCTCTGCTCTCATACTGGCAGACTCATCCCCATCCTTTCAGTACTTTCAGGCTAATCAGAAATACAAATGTATAAAATGTATTAATACACTAATAGCTTGTTCTTAGTCCATGCACAATTTTAATCACACATTACAAAAATGTCTTACTATTTTGTGGTTCTCCTGCTTTCTTCCTGGTGGACGAGACATGTTGCTTGTGTAACGTCTGATGTATTTGATTGTCAGTTTATGTCTTTTCTTCCTCAAGCAGCATAGTTTTCTCACGATCACTGTATTTCCTCTTTTCCTTCTCTATTTTTTTCTCCTTTCTGTCCTTCTGCCTTTTGCATGAAATGTGTTTGCTGCAATCTGTAATGCTGCTGATGCTCCTCCTATTCTCTACGTGTACTGAGCCCTTTGGAAGGAATTTGACCAGCAACAGATCTGCCCCTGTACACAACATAAATAACCACTACATCCATAAGAATGATTCGTAATCAAATAAACAGCAAACAGCCTTGGTAAACTGGGCAGCCACAAGAGATTAACAGATTTTAATGTTTTTAGGGACAGCAAATTCAGTCTGCTGTTTGTGTCAGGACTTGGCATTTGGAGAGTTAACAAAAGCTCCCTCTCTGAAGAATCACAGAACCTTAGATTCACTTAGGTTGGAAAAGACCTTTACGATCATGAAGTCCAAACGCTGCCAAGTCCAAGTCCACCATTAAACCATGTCCCTAAAGATACTGCCACACAAGGCTATTAAAAATTTATCATTTTCAACTTGAAGGAGCTATAGTCTTCTTATAGCTCTGACTGCTTTAGTCTGGTAAGTTAATGCCTGTCTAGGCAGAGCAGTGTCGGTTATAGGGCATTACTACCACCATGTGTATGCAAAGCTGGTAGGACAGATCTAGAGCACCCAGACCCCCAAAAGAATAAACTGTGCACCTGCTAGAGCTGCCAGCTTGTGCAAGTGGCATATTCATCAATGATGTTTCAAGGAGATTTTACATAATTCTTAACTTATTATAACCCCTATTTGTAAACATCCCTGAATAAACATCCAGGAAGGTTCAATTTAATTTTTCTGCTTTCCCCTGAGGTAAATTTGGTCTACTCTCAGTTTAGATATGCAATAAATTTAGACTATGGTCATTAGTGAATTAAGACATTAATCAGGTAGCTGTCTTTCCTTTCCAGGTTTATCTCCACATACATTACTTCTGAGTCCTCTCAGGAAAGGCAGTTAAAAATACATGGCCTCAACTGAATGTGATGCTGTTACTAAATTTCAGTTAATGAGTGCTGAGTGAAATTACAGGTATTTACTACTCCAGATACATAAAAAACAGCAGATGTGATTCATTTGGGATAAGAAGGATTAATTTACTTAAAAACCAAGTAGTTTAAAGTTATGACAGAATTCAACAACAACAACAACAAAAAAAGAATAGGACAGAAAAAGGATTTTTAGCTTTTTCTGTGGAAAACATAGTCATCCTAAAAGCTTCCATTTTACACAGAATGAGATGGTGGTGACAACTTTACAATCAGTAAGCCACTTCAATTTTCTTTTAGGTGCTCTTCTGGCCCTGTAATATCCAACTCGATTTTATAAGTGAAAGTATTGTAGTTACTTCCCATAGCTAAATTTAAATAAATTATAAAAGCCAGGCATTACAATTCTCTAGATAGCTACTTGCATTTCTAAACTGAGTCTGAGACGGGTTTGTTTCTCAGATTGTCTCCGACTGGCAACAAGCACCAAAGATGTATCTCTTTGTAAGAGACATCCCGTATTTCATAAGAAAGGGTACTGCATTACATTTAGAAAAACAGCTCTAAAAGATCATTATTAGCATAATTTAACTGCAACAGAACCATCACAAAGCACTTAAGGCTGCCCGTAAATGAGCACCATTTTATTTATCCCATTCTGAATATAAGGATGAATTACTTCAGCCTGCATTATTAATATTACAATCACGAAGGAACACTGTGGACCATACATTGTAAAACATAGTAAAACCAGATCAGCACTATTTGGAAAATACATACGTGCACACATGTGTATATGTGAATTCACACATATAATATGACACATTAGGTAGAATGCATTACATTTTGAAAGGTTTGCACATGACTGAGAAAATGAAGCTGAAACAGTGTGTCCAAATAAATTGGATATTCAATGGCTCCAGTGAAGGAAACAAGTCAATTGTGGACTGCATCCACATCTCCAGGCATAGAACAAAGCCACCTTCTTAATTTTACCTGTCATCTCACTTGCAGCCCTCGGAAAAGAGTAGAGATTGGCACATATCTGGCACCTGTTTTAAACCTTGACATAGACATCTCAGAAATAAACCAAGGCAATTTGAATAGTGAGGAAGTTAGCATCCCCCTGCACATCCTTTTTGGCATGTTTGTCAGGTGAGGATTTTAACCTTCAGCTCCAAGAAGGCTGATCTGGCACACTGCATTGAGCATTAGACTGCAACAGTTGTCTTCATTCCTGTTAAAGCTGAAAAAAAAAGACCTACAGCAAAACAACCAAACAATAAGCCTCAACATCTCTCCCAAAGTTCAACAGCATGAAAAAGTGTTCACCATCACTCTGTCTCTTATAGTGGACTGGTTATTATGGGAAAGCTGAAACCTGTAGAGCTAAGCACATGGTATCCTTAGTAGCCCAGAATCTAAGGATTCTTCCAAACATTAATATCCCAGAGTGTAATGTCAATAATGCATTAGGTGGCAAATGCCTAAAAAAATGCCTTGAGGAAAAACAAGACTACGCTTGCCACAAAACATGGGTGTCCAAATTAGCACAATATAGGATCAGGCTTTTGTTTGCTCCCCATCTACAGCTCAATAGATCTTGTGTTAAATATTTCACTCACAGAACATTAAATCTTTTCAAATTGCAAGAAGGTAGGTGATGGGGATTCGAGTCTACATGAGATCAGCACTTGAACACAGATTTCTCACATCACAAATGAGTGGTTTTACTTAAAGCCCTGTAAGGCTGCTGCTTTAGCCATTTCAGAATAAACCACTGCTGTTGCTGCCACGTTGCCTGTAGTGCCCTGCCTGGGAAGCATTTCAGATTGACCTGCTGAAACTTCCTCGGTTAGGTTAGGAACCTCAGGAACTCTTTACAAGAGAGTGGTTTTGGATTTGGGTATCTACTCTCTAGTGAAATTCACTACAGGTACTTCAAATCTCATCAAAATTTGTATTATAGCACAGCTGAATTCTGAAGCAAAGGTGTAAGTTTAAAAAAAAAAAAATCTGTAACAGTTTTTTGTTCTTCCCTTATCATAAAGCTTATTGATTATTTTGTCATCAGTGTTTGTCCTGCTTAAGGAGACAGGAATGTCTCCCTTAACCAGGGCAAAGAGACCCTAAAAATGACTTGGAAAGCTGAAGCTAACCTGTGACCAGGCAGAATACAGGACACGGGCAGTGCTCCCCTATGCTCCCACAGGAAATCTGTGGCATGCTTTCTAACACACACAGGCAAGCTTGACTTCCATGCAAAATATAACTCAATCCTTACCTTCTTCTGATCCAATAAATATATATTAAAAAAAATAATAAAAAAACCCAGGGGTAACTAAGTGCAACTGGTAGAATTATGACGGAAAGGCTGGAGAATACAGAGCTTCATGACTTCACATTACTAAAAACAACTGAGCTCCTGGAAGAAAGAGATGAGTGAACACGTTTTGACTAGATCAGGTGCAGAAGGGAACTGAAACCTATCTCCCTGTTCTGCCATGGCTGCTTTATTTTAAGAAAAAGCAGATAAGAGATTAAAACCTGTTTGCCTGTGCATGGGAGTGTATAGGCAAGTGTAATATGCCTTCCAATAGCTATGTTTTAAAAGAAAATGACAAGCTATTTTCAGTTCTTCCCAAAAAAAAAAATAACTTATTCTCCTAAGTGAGGTTCACTGCAGGGAGTTCAAGCTGACACTGTCCTGCAAAATGACAAGCAAAACTATAGCTAAATTTTGCCCATGTATCTTATCTGCCTCAGACAACAGTTATAAGCATTTCTTTACCTCAGAGATGTCACCTCAGGTAGTGGTATTCTAGCCTGCATTCACTCCTAACTCTCCCTGGGCAATGGATAAAGGCTTAAATGCCTACCTCAGGGCTTAAATGCCTACCTCAGGACTCTGGGGTCCTCTGAAAAGGCAAGTACTTCCAGGTTTGATGCACCGCCCAAGATCTTAATTGGATCCAGCCCTGTAATTTTTTCCATAATAGGATGACCCAGCAGGATTACTTACAGCACAGCATGAAAGCAAATGCCAAAGTGAAAATGCAGCAGTACAAAGTTGCTGTATTGATTGTATAAATTGCCTCATTCAACAGCCTCAGGCTGACTATGAATATTTCAGTGTTGTACATCTCTTCAGTTTCACATCTAATGTGTTTCTTGAGTAAACAAGTAATGCTTGGAAAAGCCTTCCTCCCTCATAAACCAAATAAGACGTGGGTTCCCAAAGAAAGCTCAGCAGCAGAGATTTTAAAATGAACTGAGGTATAATGGAAGACTCTTACAAAACACCTTCAAAATAATTCTGTAATGGGTTTATTACGCTGAATTTAAAGTAGGTGGGATTTTTAATATAATGCCACCAGTAAAGGGAAAAACCAAAAAAGTTACTGAAAATCCTGTGATACTGAAAGAAAATGAAGCTTCCAAATGGCAGTGTTCAGACAGCACTGGGATTTTGTTGTTTTAGTACTGTGCCCAAACAACCAACAACAGGTTCCAGAAAAGCTGTGGCAAAGTGCTGCTGGATGTTTCAGTATGTTTCTCTATCACTTTTAATGTTGTGCAATGGTGTCACATAGTTTTGAAAGCTAATTACTAGCAAGGACCTCTTTCACAGACTGTGACTGGGGGAACAAGCAGGTGCCCACCCTAACAGCTCACTGGAGGAACAAAGTCTTGCCTAGTATACAGGCAAGACGTGAATAACATGCTATCCATGTGTGTATCAGCTGTGAGAGTGTCTCTGCCATACAAGCAGACTTCTCAGAACTTTAACACAACTTTTTGCATGTTCAGATCAGCATGTTCAGATCAGCCTAGAATATGCAACGTGCAGAACTAGTGGACAGTGTGACCATAAGACAAAGCGTGACCTGGAGAAACTTATCAGGAAAGAAATATTTTTAACGAACCTCTGTTTAAGGTTTGATTTGTGAGAGATGATGAGAGCACATCCCAATATTTAGAAACCATTTCTGGAAACGTTTAACTGAAAAATTTCTATCTACCTCTGCCCACAGAATGGGCCTGACAATACTTACAGAAAATCTTAAACCTTGTAGTCAAAAGCACACTAGCTATTATTATGGACATGTCTGAAGCTGGTTTTACACTGTGTGAATAGCAGATTACACACTGTCAAAAAAAACCCCAAAACCTTCCCGAAGACAACATTCAACTCTGCCAGGAAAAGAGACATGCTAGCTTCTTGCCACCTACAGGTGGAACACTAAAATCCTCATGGTCCACCAGCTACGCACAGCTCAGGCTCCAGGGTCTGGAAAACAAATTGCCCCAGAACTGACATAAACCAGCATTGGGATTCCAAACTTTGTGAAACTCAGGGGATATTTTCTGGTTTTATTTTAAATGCTTTGGGTTTTATAATCAGTCCACTTAACAAGGCTTTGTTTGGTTGGTTTTTAATGAAGAATACCTGAAAGATCTCTTTTGGTTTTTTACCCCCTAGTCCCATGCCATGCTTCTGCTAATAACCACTGATTAACAAACAGCTTGCCAATTAACCTTGAGAAGGTAGCCATCAGTTTGGTAGCACTACATATCATCCAAAAAGTAGGGAGAATTTATTTAGGTTCAGAAAATTAGCAAGGGGCTGGCAGTGCTAACAATTGCCTAAAAGCTGTGTTCCACAATGGCTGAGATAAATAATCAATTAAAACACCTGATTTGATAACTGTAAGTATATTTAAAGCTAGCAAACAAGCTTTAGTTGTCAAGGACTAGAACAGAAGACTTGTGGGAGAAGAGGGAGGCTTGTGGGGATTTTTCCTGGGAGGTTTCTGAGTGGTGTGTTTAGGGTTTTTTAAGCCACTGGAGTTTGCTTAGTTCTATTCTGCCATTAACTAAACATAAAAATTTAGACTTGGCTTAGAGTAAGATATAAAATGACTTTCCTTCCAAAGTGGTTAATTTTTCTAAAAGGCAAAGAGGTTGTTATTGCTAATGCTATAATTGCAATAGTAACAATTGGTGGGCAGCAGCTTTTCTCTTTCTTTACATTCAGCTGTCCCTGTCATGTTGGGCAGAACCTTATCTATGGGCTGGCTTTCCTTGGAGTTCCTGCACTTATTCTTCTGATTGTTGGCTATGCGCTGAATAACCAGACTTGGAGGCTGGTTACAGGCAAAAGGTCTCTTGAGGGACAGACTACACCAAACCAATCACTGCAATGCAAACTGGTATGCTTTGTCTTATGCAGCATCACTGGGAGAGCACTGGTTGCTCCAGTAACCTGGCTGGCAGTCACCCTGATAAATGGTTCATATTATGTGTGTGCTGTGAGTGAGTATGTCCCTGTGCATTATTATGAAGCTAATCCTAATATTACTGCCAGTGAACGTAGAAGAATACTGGCTGCATTTCCATGCAGTCAGTTAGTTCCTCCAGAGCTGACCCGGGCAAGAGATGAAGTTATTCTCCTACTCCGATACCAGTCACAAGTAAGTAACTCATGTTGCTTCTGTTGTTTGAATCTCTCATGATGAGAGCTAGAGTTAACCCGGCAGACTGATCCTGTTTATTGTAACACTTTGTATCCTCTGGAGTGCCAAATCTCTGTTTCAAAGCCTGCTTTGTTCCTGTAAGTGGAATTGAACTTTAGGTATCTAAATTATTATGTTTGTTTGTCCTGGTTGTTATCTGCTACTGGAGGATATAATTTTCTTTGCATAGTATCTTGAGAAGTACGATTAAGTAAGACAAATACAAGTTCAAAAGCTAGGGAGGGTATGAGGTTTCTTCTTCAAGGATAAGAAACACATGAGTAAGGTGCCTGCAAGAGCTCCACATAAACCAAACTAAAATCTTTGTTTTTAAATCAGGCTTAAGTCTAAAAGCTTACATACTGGGTAAATTGGGGAACATTGTCACTTCAGATAAGCCTGGTTTCAAATAGGCTGTAAGCTAACATAGGCTAAGAATTACATGGCTTTTTTTCTCACAGTAATAGCTGTGGAGGCAAAATCCTTAATAAAATGTATAACAGAACTTCCTTAAACTTGACAGAAAGTGACTTTTTACCGCATGGTTGCCTCCAGTAGGCAGGGACTGGGTTTGATGGCAACAGACCCTTACCAGGTTTCTGTGTTGTTAAACTTACTCAGAAAAAACAAAGATCATCTTACGGATTTTCTGATTCTCAGAGTTTATCACAGTATTTTTCAGCTGCAACAGATTCCTTCTTTTTCTTTGTAAGGTGGCTGGCTGGCTTCTGATTGCTGTGGTAGTCATCACTGTCTTCCTGTCTTACTGCCTGGCAAGCTGCTTCTCCCCACTCAGCTTTCTACATTTCAGATACTGGAGCAGCTATGTCCACAATGAGCAGGAGCTCTTTGACGAAGCAACAGACCAGCACTCCAGGCTCTATGCCATGCAGCATGTAAGGAAGTTCTTTGGCTTTGCCCCAGGGAGTGAAAATGTAAAGGAAATCCGTATCCCATCTCTCAAGGAGTGGCAAGCCATTTCTGGACTGGCCTTTCTGAAACGAGTGGATGCAGAGCACTACGACTACAGTCTCCTCCACGACTGGGCACTCAAGGGGTCTGCAAATGGGAAATACTTGAAGACTGATGAAGACCCTGTGATCAGAACATAGGCCTGAGGGCCACACCCCCACCAACACCTTGCAGATAAGCAGGACACCAGCCTGATCTGGAACTTTCCAATGCCTTATTGCACTGATATGTACAGTATGTGATCAAATACATCTTGTTAATTTAGGGCTCTAGCACATGCTTACAGGTATCTTTCCTGATAGTGCCTGACTCCTGTGGGTCTGATAGTTTATGTCTAGACTAGGGTGGGCTGTTTCAAGCTGCAGCTCCCTGCCTTCTAATATTTGTGCTAAAAGGATGTGTATGTACTATGAGAGGAAGTAATTTCCAAATGCTTTTTCCTTCCATTAAAAAAAAAATCTTTAAAAATTAATAGCTAGGCCCTGACTGAATCCTAGGAGGCAGTCCATTCTGTACAGAACAAAAGCAGTGATTCAGCTTTGTCTTAGTGACCCCTAGCAGAAATGCCTTATTTTTTCTTTTCTGCATTTTTCTAGTATTGTGTGAATATACTGAGCTAGCCACAAGCAAAGCTTGTGTCTACAGCAGCACAGAAGCAGGGGACACTTCAGCAATGAAGACTGAGCCTAGATAGTGTTAAGCGAACTTCTAGTTCTAGTCAGGAGATAAAATGCCCACTGAGAAGCACAGGATAAAGGAATGTGACATCAGCTGTGTGAATACTTACATGTGGAAAATAAAAGTTCAAATGTATTTCAGCTGAAAGCAATAATAATGTCAGTCTCCTATGCCTTCTAGACAGACTTGAAAACCTCTTTGGTACTTGTATACTTGCCCACTAATAGCAAATCTGGATGGGATACAAATCTCACTCTCTGTATAAGGTTTGCTTTGCCTGTGGAAAAACTTGCAATTTAGTCACACTACTGTGATTAAAACCTACTGAATTTAGTGAGAGAAGGTTTCATGATGTTCTGTCAATTCAGCATGGTATGGTGTCATATTACTGCCTCTTATCTCCTTTCTAACTCCCTGTACAGCTGTTTTGAACTCTAAGGGTGAAGGGTGGAAGGTGGAATCCATACACAGAGCTTTTCCTAATGCTTCCTGTGTTGCCTTGCCATGTGCATATGTACATGTGTGCTACAAAGCCATACGCTAGACTGTACGATGCTATCTGCTGTTAATAAATGACCCCAGAGTACTCAAGTGGAAAAATACAATTATTTACTACATCTTGGTAGAAAATGAAGGAGCCAGAAGTATATTAAATTGTAGATCTTGGTAAATGTGTTTAGTCATGAAGCATTAAACTTCTAAACAAAAGCAAACACTCTAGCAATTGCAAATGATGTATGTACTGAATAATGTCAATGATGCATATTTTACATCACTAAAATTGTTACAAATTCCCACATATTTATTTCATGTGAATCCTAAACTTTCATGTATGTGATGGGTTGATCCTGGCTGCCCACCAAGCCACTCTATCACTCCCCTCCTTAGCTGGCCAGGGAAGTGAGAATATAAGCCACAAAAGGTATGTGGATTGAGATAAGGACAGGGAGATATCACTTACTGATGACTGTTGTGGGCAAAACAGACTCAGCTTGGGGAAGTAAGTTTAATTTATTACCAATCAAATCAAGCAGGATAACAAATAAGTCTTACAACACTTTCCCCCTCAATTCCTCCCTTCCCAAATTCTCTATTTCCTCCCTCCCAGAAGTACAAGCGGATGGAGAATAGGAGTTGAGATCAGTTCATCATGTGTTGTCTCTGCCACTCTTTCCTCCTCAGGGTGAGAACTACTCACACTCTTCCCCTGCTCCAGTGTGGCATTCCTCCCATGGGAGACAGCCCTCCAATCCTTGCCACAGGCTGCAGTTTGTGATGAACTGCTTCAGCATGGGTCCCCCATGGGGTCACAAGCCCTGTAGCAAACCTACTCCAGCGTGGGCTACTCTCTCCAAGGGGCTACAGCTCCTTCCAGGAGCTCGTTCCAATGCAGGCTTCCCACAGGTCCACAGCCTCCTTCTGGCATCCCCCTGCTCCCGTCTGGGTCCTCCATTGGCTGCAGGTGGAGATCTGACCCACCATGGATCAGCATGGTCTGCAGGCGCACAGCCTGCCTCACCATGGTCTGCACCATGGGCTACAGAGGACTCTCTGCTCTGGTGTCTGAAGCAACTTCTGCTCTCCTTCTGCACTGACCCTGGGGTCTGAAACGTTCTTGCTCTTACATATTCTCACGCCTCTTTTCAGCTGCAGTTTTTGCTGCACAGGTTTGCCGTTTTCTTTTTTTCCTCTTAACTATGTTATCCTAGAGGTTTGGCTGATGGCCTTGGCCAGTGGCAGGAGCTGGCTGGCATTGGCTCTGTCAGTCACAGAGGAAGCTTCTGGCAACTTCTCACTGCCCTCTGTAGCTCCCCCTTTCCTACCCTCAAATCTTTTCATGCAAACCCAATAAAAGGTAAAAGAACAGTTTATACGAACTCCATATGAAGCAAAGTACCTTGGTTAGTAGACACAATCTCTAATTTAAGTTTTAAAATCCTTTGTGATTTTTTATTCAAGATGGAACACTGTATCTGGAAGACATGCAACTGATTTGTGTATCTAACATTTGGCAAAAAAATCCTATGCTGATGTCCAGATCCAAATGACAAACGACTGTCTTTATGTGGGTTTGGGTTCTTTCCACTTCTTCCCTTATTTTCCAGGTGCAATATACTTGGATTGTTTTAAATTAAAATTACCACTATAAAATGGTGCAATATTTTGCAGCTAAGAGTGAGCTGTCAAATTCTTTTAACTACTTTCTAAACTAACTAACTTTCAAATTCAACTTAATATTTTCCAATTTTGTCCCAATTACTATTTGCCCTGTGGCTTTTGTTGCTTTGTTTTTTTTTTGCCTTTTTTTTTTTTCTGTTTGTTTTTGTTTGATTTCACTTATAACTTAAAATGCTGACTGGAAGTACTGGCTGTATCTGTCATTTTGAAGTCAACCTGCCAGCATACAAATAGCCTATCATCCAGTTAGCATATAGTAATCCACTAAATACAGCTGAGTATTGTAGGTAATTTGTTGTATTTCCCTTCACTCCCCTGTTCCCTGAAACATGCCATGGATTGAAAGTGACGGCACTGCTTTTAAAGGAATTTGTGATTACAGAAAAATCTATGAGTTGGTACTGAACAGTCTAACTGTGCCTGCTAAAACCTGAGTCATCTTACCCAAAATCAATTCAGAATTGCAGTTTGCTCACTTAAAGTGAAAATGATTCTCTTTATGTCCATGGTAAATGTTTTCTGGAAACTCTGGCCTTGCAAAATGCACCTGAGGGAAAAGTGCTGGCCATATGCCCAGGGAACTGATGTACCCTAGAATTACTCTGTGTACCAAGCACTCATCAGCATCTGCTGTCGCTTAACAGCAAGGCTGCTTAACAGTCTTAAATTCATCCTTGTGGGTAATCTCCAAGTATGGGGGCTCCCAGTATTGGAGCCTTGATGACTTGGGTTCTGCTCATCTAACAACACTGCTTATGCAGCAGCGACTTCAGAAATCACTGGGAACATTTCCTGGGAACATTTCCTGATTAAAAGCAGGTGCTTTTAACTCCAAGCTGCACCCTCAACTGTTGGGTTTTCCAGCTATGTTGACTTCAAATTTCAGGCTAAAACCACATTCAGCTGCCTCCACGGCACGCTTATGCAATTTCTAGCGCAACGGTTTTGAATCTCCTTCAGGCTGCTAACCCCTATTAATTCTCGGTGAAACAATGACAAAGAGTGAAGACCTGTCTAACAGCAACGTACATCTTACAGCAGCTCTGAAGCCTGTCTCTTCAGGCGGGAGCCCTCCTACCTCACCTATTGGAACCCCTGCTATTCCCCCCAGGCTGCGGAAGGCCAGGGCACCCGTGGCGCCCGCGATGGAGGCAGGATGTTTGCGACACGCCAGCTGCAAGCGAGCCCGCTCTGCCCACAGCTGAACCCAAGCAGCACGTACTGGACTCCGCTGACCAGAGAGAGGTCAACCTAACAGCCGTACAGACAACTGCCGAGACCCTCGCAGCTCCCCTTTTCCTTCCACCTCACGCAGTGACACCCCAACCCCTCCTTCCTTCCCTTCAGCCCAAAGCCATCCACCACCGATCGAGCGGGACGAAGCTGCCAGGCATGTCCAGCCGATGGCGGAGAGAAGTGCGCATGCGCGGCACCGGAGGGTAGGTGCTGTTTCGCGGTGCGGACGGCCTATGGCCGGCGTCGGTAGTAGGCGATGATGACCGACTACAGCGAGGAGCAGCGCAACGAGCTGGAGGCCTTGGAGTCCATCTACCCGGACTCGTTCACGGGTGAGCCGCGGCGGGGCCAGCGCCACGCTGAGCCAGCATGAGGGCGGAGTGGGAGGCCCCGCCGGGCGACAGCCGCTCCGTGCCTGCCTGGGCTACCCCCTTGGGTGTCCACCGGCTCTTAGCTGCGCGGGTCGCGTGGTCTGCGTTTTGGTTTGGCTTGCTTTCCGGCTCCCGTGCCGGTCGGAGCGGCTGCTGCGTGCGGCGCCCCAGGTGTGACAGCCCGGCATGGGCACCCGTTCCGGTGTGCCGGCGCCGCTGCGGCTGGGGCAGGGATGCTCTTCGGAGAAGCCTTTCAAAAGATGCGGCCCTAAGTGGGGTTTGGGCTTGTGTGTCGGACAGTTTCCCTTTCTGGTAGCGGCTTCTCACAGCCATGACGCACCCGGTGTTTTGGGGTGCTTGGGGGTGGTTTTCTCTTTTAAGTGCGTTGCCGGTATCTGGCTTGTTTCGTTGCAGATCTATGGTAGGACAAAGGCGAGCTCTAATTCCCAGGTGCAGTATGCTTTATTGCTAAAATTTCAAGCTGATGGATATGTTTGGTCACTAGGTTTTCAGAACTTCCTAGTCACTGTCACAAAATTAGGAGTATCCACCATGCAAACTAATTCAAAGTGATTTATGGTGCTCAACATGCAAGAACTTTAACAGTGACAAAATCTGTGCATTTTTTGTTTCCTTCCTGCACTGTATCCACTGTGCATGAAGTCCCGCAGTGTCTTGGTTAGCAATAACTTTATCACACAGATATTTGCCCATTGCTTTAATCTGAAAATCTTTTAGGTTCTTCAGTTTTATCTCAAAGGTATATGAATTGGTCTTTGGTAGCTGGGGATGCTGCATCACTGATACTGATGTGGAAATAATATACTTTCATGTAGCCTCTAATGCTTACTCTAAGTTACTGTTTGTTCACATAATATTCGTATGTCTAAAAGAAGAGGGAGAAAAAATATGGTAGTAGTAGCAGTATATTAGCAATTAGGCTAAACTCAGTTAATACTGTGACAGCACGTATACTTGAGTGGACATATGCTGTAACAGTGATACAGAGCTGTCCTTATGTGAGGATGTGGTCTGCAGCCCACCATTGCACAGTGAGGTTTCTGGTCTGAAACTTTAGATCACAGGACTTGCACTTTGAGTGTCTCTGTAGAGCTGCTTGTTATCTGTCTTCTGGCTGCCTCATTCATGCAATTTCATGTAGTAGGTGCAGAAGTAGGTGCAGGCATACTGTCATAGTCTAGGGTTAAGAGTGCACTGGATGCTTGTCACACGTATTATTAGCACAGTAAAGCAAACTGGCTTGGGAGGTTTCTGCAGACATTGAGTACCCTAACATAAGTCATTTGATGGTAAGTAAGTAGATTTGCACTTCTTGGAAAATTAAACTTCCAAAAGAGAACTTTCCAAACCAGAAACTTTTCGGTATTGTTATATGGTGTCACTCAGAGAGCTCTCCAAACTCACACCATGTGAGTAAGATAACTGTTAATTAGAAAGTATTTATTAATAGAGTAAAAAGGCCATTAACACTTTATCAGGAGCTTCTTTGCTTCATTAGTCCTTAGAAGTTCAGGTTTAATGATGTGAAGGAGTAGTTGTCTGATTCAAGTAATCTCTGTCTTTTTTTTTTTTTTTTCCTTCAAGCAGTATTGTCAGAAAATCCAACAACTTTCACAATCACTGTGACATCCGAAGCAGGAGAAAATGGTGAAAGTAAGTTGACCATGTCTTAAACGTCTATAGGAGGGGTTTCTGTGTAAGCCTAGTTCTATTGCCAACAATATGTATACCTCTGCAAGCACTCCTCAGAAAATGTAGTTCAAGGATTCCAGTAGTCTGTATTTAGTTTACAGAAAGGTTGTGCTCTCTCACTAGGGCTGCTTTCTGACATGCTGAATCTCAAATGCTTTGTGAAGCTTCGTAAAGTATGGGTTGTCATCATCCACATAGTAGCTTACAGCCAAGTTGTGAGGTGATTGTTGGGGTTTTTTTCTTAGCAACTGTATGTATATCAGCTACATTGAAGAGTTGAGTCTGTGTCCTGTGAATATCCAGCCCTTAAGGAAAAGTTCCAGAGCAAAGACCTAGAGGTCCCAAGTCCTGGTGTATTCGTTGGGTGTCAGTGGTTGTGTGGGCTTGTTGTAAGCAAGCCTTGCTCCAAGTAAATTTGAGAGGTGCTGGTCTGTATTAGAAGGAAGAAACTGGTGCTGTCTCCTTCAGTTTTAAAGGAGGAAGTTGTGCTCAGAGCAGGTGTCTGTGTTGAAGGGACTGCTGGCTCCCAGAATTGTGAGTCTGGAAGTAAAGGAAGAATACTCCATGGTAGTCTGTCAGGATGCATGAAAGGATTTGGTTCTCTTTTGCCTTGTTTCCATGTTATCCTGGCTCTGGGAGTCTTTGGATTGAATGTGTTCTCTTTAGGCAGTTCTCTGCTTAATAACTTATGCTGGACATTGTTCTTGTTATATGATTTATGTGGAGCCCTGGTTCTCAACACAGAGGTTTATAGTCCAGTCAGGCACATAGAATTTAAAGAATTGGTATGTTGAGATTCTCTCTGGATCTCTTATTAGGACTCTTCCATGTTTTCTCCAGCTTTAAGTGGAATATGAGGGGAGAAAAAAGATTGCTGCTCTAGTACCTACCATACCACTGAAGGTTTTCCAGTCTTCAGAAAGACTTTTCAGACATTAATAGTCTGTAATAGCTTTATAAGGGTAAACTTTGTCTTAATTTCTCAAAACTCTTGCATTATGTTTGAATCTGTTCGTATAGCTTTAACATACCTGTAGGAGGATTGTCCCTTTAAGACAGGGGTATTTTATGTTTAAAAACATTTAAGCTGCTAATGCAGTAGCAAAATACACAAAGTTATATAGAGTTATCACCTTAAGAATGTGGGTTTTTTTATTTTTGTAGCTGTCCAAACAACCCTTAAATTTACCTATAGAGAGAAATACCCCGACGAAACTCCGCTTTATGAAATAGTCTCACAGGAGAATCTTGACGATAATGATGTCACGGACATAATAAAACTACTAGAGCAACAGGTAAGGAAAATGGAATATCTCAGTTCAGCTTGGCATCATTGAAAACTTTGGCCTGAATTTCTCTCCAAATTATTTGTTTCCTGAGTTATGTGCTACTGATTTGAAACCTGTTCCTTACTGTAGGGACTAACTTTGAGGTTTGAGCTTGGTAAATGACATTATTGAGGTAAATTATTTTAACAGGGTAATATATAGGGCTAATTCAGTGTCTACAGGTGTGATAATGAAATGAAAATTCTCTAAGGTTTTCCATCTTCTGCAGTTGTAGCTTAAGGTAAATTTATTTAACTGTGTATATATATATTTGTATTAACAAGCCACTTTAATTTTATTTGGAAAGATTAAAAAATGCCAAATTGACTCTTGATTCTTTTCAACAACATAATTACTCGGGGGAACTCTTCAGCCTTTGGGATCAGTGAGAGTACATTGTGAAGGAATGAGAAGGAAACACTTATTTGGTTTCAGTAATCCTTGACAAGTCATCCCTGCACTAAAATTTCCATAGTCTGTTCAGTAAGCATTCTTTCTTTACAGCTTAATTCTTATGACCTTCCTTCCATCAAGTGATGGTTTTGGTTTTGTTTTTTTTTTTTCTTTCATGGGTAACTGTCCCGTTTCAAAGGGTCATGTAATGGGATTAAGGAATAAATAAACCATTGCAGGAGAGGAGAGTTTCTGAGTGACTGTTGTCTCTTATGATTTATGATAATCAAATCTTGAAGCTGTATGCTTACTATGGGTTTTGCTTTATTAGTGAAAAGGTGTTCCAGATGTCTATAATATGTTTTCAACATATTATAGACAGGTGTTCATCATTGGTGTTTTACTTCACATCCATTTGGGGGTGACTTTAACTGAGGTAACTGACCAATTGACTTGAGTTTTACAGCAGGCTTTGAAGGCTGGTGCTGAGTGTCTCAGCTGTGTTATCTGCATTTGCACAGCATACTGCTTTCTAAATGTGCATTCAACTGCTGAAGGTTTGAGGTTCTCCTGTTTGAAGTTGCTGCCTTTGTGTTGTAGGTAGAAGAAAATTTAGGAATGGTAATGATCTTCACTCTAGTCTCAGCAGTACAGGAGAAATTAAATGAAATAGTGGATCAAATAAAAACACGAAGAGAAGAGGAAAAGAAACAGAAAGAAAGAGAAGCAGAAGAAGAAGAGAAAGTATGTAAAATAATGTTTTCAACTAAAAATTTCCTGCTTTTTTTGAATGTGGGTTTTGATGCAGGAGCAGTTCTCAGTTGCAGTGGGAGAGGAACATCAGTCAAACTTGATATAATTAAAACTTAAGAACTGAAAGATTCTTTGGTGCACTGAAGTTATTCCTTCTCCCCCATTTTCTAAAGCAGTCTTTTTGGAGATGTACCAAATGTCCACAATTCCTTCTAGCATTACTCTGTAAGGCAGGGGCAGGGATTTTTCGCAAATGAAATCAAAGTTGCTGTCTCCAGGTTTTTGGAGAGGCAAGAGGGGATATGGAGCCATAAAAGCTAGAATATGGCATGCTGCACACAGGCAGCATGGTCTGAGGAAGTCTTTCTTGGTAGACTGAGTGGGCAGGGTGGAAGTGGGACCAGTTTCTTCTCCTTACACATGTTCTTTCTACCAGCCACTGTAGAATAGTTTTTTCCATTCATGGAATGTGCTGTGGTAAGACCAGCTACTGAGTCTTCACTTTCTTCCTCAGAAATAGTTAGAGGGTGGTGGGACTTGGAAAGTTCAGTATTTCTGAAAATGGCAGAAAAATAGCTGGAAAAAAAAACACTCCTTTCTGTCTCAACAACACAGAAGGGGTAATGTATTTTAATGGGAAGTATTTTGGTGTAAATTGCAGTGAAGAGCTGATAAGAAATGCTGCTTATGGGTAATCTGAATTAGTGGTATGTTGCTAACTGTTGCACGGTAGGTCCAAAAGTAGTACGTGGGTTTTTTCCATAAGAATTTCTACCTCAGTACAGCTCTCTGAAGGGAGAGTCCTATGACAGAAACCAACGAGAATGTGTTCTTTGTGTATTCTCAGGGTTAGGATTAATTTCTCAGAATACTTAACAAGCAAGCAGTGCTTCCGGAGTGTTGTAGTTTAAATAATTAAGAGAATGCTCATCTTCATTCACAGCTTTGCAAATTGTGTTTGCAGCCTTGTTTTCTATTCGGTTTATTTTTCAGCAACGTTTTCACGGCACTCCTGTTACCATTGAGAATTTTCTAAACTGGAAAGCAAAGTTTGATGCAGAACTCCTAGAAATAAAAAGGAAAAAAATGAAAGAAGAGGAACAAGCAGGCAAAAATAAATTAAGCGGTATGATTTTAACTGTTCCTGAAACTGAACTGTCCAGGTTGGACAGAGCCTTGGGTGACATGGTTTAGTGGGAGGTGTCCCTGCCCATGGCAGGGGGGTGGAACTAGATGATCTTAGGTCCTTTCCAACCCTAACTATTCTATGATTCTATGAACTTTTTGCAGTGTTACTGGACTAGAGTGACAAGCCTAGAAGTATTTTTTACACAGAAAGATGGTGGTAGTAAATAAACTCTTAATGCAATATTTTATTCTTGTCCCACATGTCACATGAAGCCTTTCTGAGAGCTGGTTTTGGGCTAAATAAAAAGTTAGGATTTCTGCTAAAAATTCAGGATTTCTGCTGAACTCATTACGGTTCCCAAAGTGTGTTTAAGCTGCTTTGGTTTTGTTCCAGACAGAACATACCACTTAGAACTGCTACTGACAAACATTGTTCTGGCAGAAATATCTGGGGTTTCTTAAGCAACAGGAAGAATCTTCATCAGTTTAGTGAGTTGGCCTTTATTGCACTGAATTGTACAGTGACTGCAGAACATTCAGGTGAATCTAATAGTTAGGGATGCTGTTCCTGGACTGAAGCAACACAGAGGCTGGCTGCTGCATGTGACAAGCTTAAGATGGCTCTGATATATGGAGAATAATATAGCAGTGGTTTCAGGCTTTGTGTTTTGGCGATCACGGTTTGTCCAGCAGAAAGCAAACTCTACAGCTAGTGGGAAAAATGTGGAGGAAATTATTAGGAGAACCTCTAGGTAAGAATTAAATCTTGGTCATCCTCCTCCACACTCTCCACAGCTTAGCTTTGGACTAGTTCTCCTGTGATGTTGCATTTACTTTTTAACCTGATGGCCATTGTCCTCATGCTATAGCACTGTTATCTTTTCTTCTCCCTTCTGAAACCTTCTGAATCCTCTGGCTAATTTTGATTAAATTTGACAGATGGAATTTAATAGTAGCAAGTTTAATGAAAAGCTGTACAGGGCAGGGGACATGCTTGATTCCCCTTTGAAGGGAATGTGTTTGGCAATCTGCAGAGATGAGATAGTAGGAATCAGTGTTCTTCCAGTTTTCCTGGTCCTAAAAATATTGTTGGTGTGCTGTGCCTGTTTTCCTCTGTACAAGCCTAGTTTATTGAAGCTCCCCTTTACAAAACTAGAACAAGGCTTATTCTTAAGATGCCAAGAACATAACCCCAGTAGAAGTTAAAGATGTCTTAAAAGTTTTACTATGAACACTAGGCAGGCTGGTTGGCAGAAGACTACATAAGCAATGCAAATATGGATGGAAAATGAGTGCTTTATGTAGAAAGAGTCCTGAGCTTTTCTTTCCCTACCTCTAATTAGAAATGCTTTGCCTTGTGTGATGCTTCCTTCACAGATGTGTGTGTAGGAGCTGGTGTCTTGTTTGTAGATCCAAGTTGTTTGTTGAATGGGGATGATGTATGGACAAAGATTGAGGCAGCTAATTTCCTTTCCAGTTCCCACAGAGTCTTCCTTGTGGAATCAAGATGAGGACTGAAGCAGTAAGGACTGTAGGGCAGTACCCTCTCCAATCCCAATTATTAAAGCCTTAGTAACATTAAAGTGACTAAGAAACTGACCCATTTCACATATAGGCGGAGAAGCCTTTTGGCATGAAAGAGTCCTGGTGAATAGTCAAAATAGCAGAATGGGGAATTTACAGAAATAAGCAGCTTAAAAAAAAAAACCCAAATCAAGCAGTCTTTTTTTTTTTTTTTTTTTTAAGTTGAAAAGCCTAAAATATACGTGCTAACTATTGTTGCCTTAGTTGATAGTTGTTTCAGAATTTAACTTGCTTATATGTTATTTTGTCTTTTACTTCTAGGTAAACAGCTGTTTGAAATGGATCACAACCTTGACACTTCTGACATCCAGTTTTTGGAGGAAGGTAAATTTCTGTTTGTTTCCACAACTGAAAGACAGTGGCTTAAAAGAGGTCAAAATTCCTAAGCAAAATCTTTATTTCTGACTTAACATCTTACTTCAGTATCACTTTTACTTTGAAACAACTTCCTAAGAAGTAGTTTTGCAGATTGAACAGACATGATTTTAACTTCTTTCAAAAACAAGCCATTTTCAAGATGCTAAAATGTATTCCTTTGTGGTTTTGAGCTTTAGTTGATCTTATTTCTGTTGCTTCTATTCAAGTGTTTAGACTGGAAGCAAAATCAAAAATAAGCAAAACAAATCAAAACAAAATAAACCACAACCAAACTGTGCTTTCTCTTTTTCCTAGTAGCCAGTCTTCTTACCCTAAGTCTTAAGCACAGATCTTAAAGTTCTGTCTCCTTCTCTCTGAATCTCAACACCAATAGTAAACATCTTGCTGGTCAGTTTGCCTGTGTGCAACCCAGTTCTTCTTCATGCAGATTTGTCTTTTATCTTACTGTGAATATCTTCTCTGGTGCCAGCTGAAAATTTTGTAAGCCTGTGCCAAAAGAGGTTAAACTTGGAAAATCCGTTGGAGATAAATAAATCTACTGGCAGTCACATATCTGTTTAATTTTCTGTACTGAATCTTAATTATCTTAGTTTAAAAGTCTGATTTTTTTACTTAAGAGAATTATTTAATGTAGCTGCATTATCTAATGCAGAAGAGAGTAAAGAATTTCTGTGCAAGTAGCTTCTTTTTTATTAAAAAGTTGTTTACGAACATCAGACATCAGTGAGTATGAAGTTGAAATGGCAGTAATAGGGGAGTCGAGTTTCTTTTAGTTAGAGAGCATAACTTAACCTTGTCTTCCTTCAAAATGCATAATGTGAAGAAGGGTCGTTGATGAAACATTTGGATGTCACAAGGGAGGAACAGACCTTTATTTGGGCTCTTTGTCCAAACGTCCTGAGGTTAATGTGTTAACTTTCAATCCTGTTGCTATCGGTAATTAAAAACTCCTGTCCTTATTGCTGTTTGCATTCTATCATAAATGCAGCAGTTTACTAACTGCAATTTAATATTATGGTACCATGTGATAAGTAATACTAATTTTCACGTCTTATATGGGATAATGGCAATATCTTTTAGATGGAAACGGCTATAAAGGCTCTTTCAAATCCAGGGGAAAAAATAGATACTTGCCCAGTGGCCAGAAGATGTCGCTGCTGATGCACATAAATAAAACGGCGGTCGTTCTCAAGTTTTACCCTTAGATTAGCATCATCTCTTTCAGAAGAAAACATGAAAGCATGCAAAGCTTCACCTTGCTTTTAAAACTTAAATCTGAAAGCCAATGTATGTATGTAGTCATATAAATGGTGTGCACGGTTTGGGTTTTTTATAAACACTGTGTGTTCCTGTGGCTGATAGTTGCACCTGTTCCAGCTGTGAGGTCCTGAGCTCCTATTTTGACCGTACCTGGGAGAAAGGACCTCTGCTTCTGGGAATTGTAATTGTTAATTTCATTCTTCCAGTGGATTATGAGTTCCTGTGTGACATTTGTCTGGGTTTTGGTGTGAGGAAAAAAGCTTCTCTTTAACTGTAAAGAGAGAAAATGTGCTGTTTCCTTTTCTATATCCATCTGATATATAAAAGCCCAAGTAAGTTAACAGTTACTGACATTGCAGTCTGAGTATGAAAAAACGGTTGTGTATTTTGTTGTTGAGGTACTGTTTTCCTACCTGCATTAAAATAAATTATTTTTCTGTTCTTTGCAGCTGGAAACAGTGTGGAGGTTGATGAATCTTTGTTCCAAGAAATGGATGATCTAGAGTTGGAGGATGAAGAGGATGACCCTGACTACAACCCTGTTAATTTAGATAGTGATTAGACTTTTCTGAACTGGCTCTGTCATCAGTATGGACATACGTAAGGAGAGAGGGGCAGGCAGGAAAACCACAGTATCTGTGGGTTTAGTAATGTGTATTGGTTTTCTTTTGTTTTCTTTATTTCAAAGAAAAAAAAATATTTTAAACCCAGAAGAATGGTCTTCTGATGACTCTCATCGTAAATAAATTTATAGTAATATTTCAAATGAGAACTTTGAGGGACATTGACCTCTCTGAAAATGCTATTCTATTTTCTCATATCTTTTCCTTCCCACTTCTGTAATTGTCCTTTGAAGAGATTTGACACCGACCAAGATAGAAAGATGTTATAGCAAGCACTGAACACACCTGCATCTGAAGGCTGAGCAGTTGTTCTGCTATCTTCCACCCTGGGATATACATGGACAGCTTTGAATAAAAGGGATTGCATACTATGCAGTTATTTTTTTAGTTGTTTTTTTTCTTCTGTGAAATTTTATAAAAATTAGGTGAGGGCACCAGAACTCACTTATCAGCTGTAGCTAGGCAGCAGTAGTCACCGTTTAATAAGACATAGCCTTTAAAGTTTAATGGAAACCATTTCCATACTACTAAAGTAAAGTCTTTTGCCATAGTTGAGAATAATAGTTTCAAAATGTTTAAGTTTAAAATGCTAACTTTAAGTCTGGGGCGGGGGGAGGGAACCTGAATGAGATTAAGTCCTCTTATTTGGATTTTTGAATTTGTGCATCAATGGACTTCATGGTGGGGGGAAATGCCTTAGGAAAGTTGATTTACTTTTGGTAACAGACTGTGTTAAAATACCTGTTAGTGGAGTGCAGATTATGGTACTAGGATTTATGGAGTGCTTACAGATTTGAATGTAATGGATGTTTTAAAAGCATCTTGTTGTGCTAACCTTTACGGGTTGCCAATGTACAGTAAGGGTACTAAACAATTCAGCAACGTTAACCATCCTACTGAGTTGCTTATGGAGCTACTAGCTTGGTGTTAGACTTCTCATCCCATCCCACCTCCAAAAAAACCCCAAACACTGCGAGAACTGTGTGTTTAAATGCTGTGTTTGAGGCTGCATCAGCTAGAAGTATTACAGCATGGATGAGGGTTTCAGAAGACAGCTTTCCATACAGAGAATGACCAGGCACCTCAATGATTAAACACTGTGCGCTGAATTCAAAATACTGTTAGTAGACTGCCTTAATTATGCCAGCTTCAACCATTGAAGAGGGTTGCACTAAAGTATCACAGTGCTTAGGGGAATAATAAATTTATGAACTTTAATATTTGAAAATTCCATATTCAAAACAAGAAATTTAATTCTGGAAATAATGGTGTATAAGTTCCTCTGCTCAAATAGCTGGAGAACGCCCATTTTGAATGATCTTCAACATGTTTCAGTAGTCTTTTCTCTTTGTATTCTAGTAGAGAGAAATAAATGTTAAAGTACCCTGTAAATACTTTTATAAATTAACCATGTGCCTTTGTTCCTACTGTCCTCTATTTGATCTTTTTAATTTTGGCTATGAAGAACTCTAGACAAGCATCTAGATTTCAGTGATAATGAATGTTTCAAAGCAATAAGCAGGATCTGTGTTCCAGCAGAGTTACCAAATATATCAAAATGTGAGCTAATGTGGTATTAAATCTGACTTTTCCAAAGATACGGTTGATTTGAAAGCTTCATAGTAACTACATCCAGCTTCCTGTGTAATTGCTAGAATGCTTTAAAATGCTCTTCAGCACTGAAATTAATTTACTTCTGGTATGTCTCAATTCAGCTGCATAAAAAACATTCAGCTCCCAAGGCTGCTTTCCATTTTCAGCTATGTATGTTTAAAACTGGCATTTTTTTATAAAAAGGGTAAACTGGTTCTCTTTATATGTGGACTGAATCCAAGAATGCTGTATAATCTGTGCAAAATGTGATAATCTGAGAATATTTTTTGAGTGGGTCACGGACAAGAATCATCTATTTATGAAAGAAATTTTCTTGTTAATGGTATTTCGAGATTAATGAGATTTTTCTAGTCTGTTTTCACACTAACATATTTATTGAGTTTCATGCAGAAGATGCATAGCTTAAAACTGTTAAAATTATGTCAAAACAAGTTAAAATCTGAAACTGTTTTCACTGTTAACGTCTTGTATTTCAAAGCAGAGGAAATAAGAAGGGTTGAAGTGACAAAAAAGGTAAAAATGGGTAAAACCCATTTCTCCAACTCAAACAATTTTCAGTGACTGAATCTGAACTTCAGATTTGTTTAGCTTTGTTAGCAATTAACATCTGTGAAATAAAAGTGAATTTGACTGAGAGTAAGCTTGGCTATATTTGTGTGTTTTCATTTGCTGTAGTGGACTTAGAGAAAGGGTTTTTGGTGGAAGAAGTTTAGGTGAAATATGTAAAGTTTACTCATGCACTTTGGATTTAAGTCAAATTTGTATTAATAAAATTACATTGATACTCTTTAATTGAATTCTAGTAATTCAAAATCATGGTGCTGACAACTTTGCTTCTATCTTGCTTTTAACTCCCTGAGTCCAAAGCATACACTAGGGAGACTGTTTTGAGTTGCGACGCTGCACTATGAGCAGAGCTTAGTTTTTGATCATGCTGAACTTTTGAATAGTTGGTGCTTGAACTCTATTAAAATCCAGAGGATGGTGCCCACGATGTCATGATGCTGTAGGAATACAATCTCAGGCATGCTGCAAAGCCTAGGATTTTACATCCAAATTAAGATTGCATTATGATCTGCTTTAAAGCAAAGAAAACCTAAGGGTTATGTGCCTGTTTTGCTTTTTCCTTCCCTCCAGGTCTCTGATCCCCTTGTTGGAAGTTCAGACTTGGAGGTGTGGGGTTGCACTGGTTACATAAGCAACGGGGGGGGGGGGGGGGGGGGGGGGAGGAGGGAATGGGGTATTGTAGCTTATTTTCTTGGTATGGGAGATGCAAAGTTCCAAAAGGAAAGATGATCTGGCTGTATCATTGAAGGACATGGAAACATTCTTATAGGCTAATCATATGAGGACACCTTTGCCTAATACAAGCAGCTAACTGTGCAGTGCATGAAGTAACTCTGTCCAGGAAAAAAGCAAATAAAATGTATCAGAAGGCTAAAATAGGTGGATTGAAAATAAGGAAGAGCTGGTCCCTTAGGATCAGTGAAAGGAGCAAATGAGTTAACTGGAATGATACTATGCCAAAAAAAAGAAGGAAACAAAAAGGGAAAGCCAAGGTTAGATGCTTTTTGTGAAATCAAAATGATTATTTTAAATGTTTTTTAAGTTAGGCATCATATCCTGCTGTGGCTGGTTGTATGACACTGATTCAATACCAGTCAAAAGCATTCAGTCACCACAGTTTGATCATGTAGACAACATGTCAGGAAGCAGGGATAAGGGTTTAAAGCTCACCTTCCCCTTCAGAGAAGTGCATTCAGACACTTCCAGGGCTGAAGAGTGCAAAGAAATCCACTGTCATATAGCCCAAGAGAATAATTAATATGTGTTAAGACTATTTCTGTAAGAAAAACCTAGGGTCACCAGAATACACATTTTTCACTGGAACCTTCCACTAAGAACATTTATAAAGCAATACGAATTACAACTAAACACTAGAATTACTAGAATATTACTAGCATACTAGAAGTAGATGGATGGCTTCAATGACATTCACGTTATAGTCTTTGTAAGTTAGTATCGTAGTATATATAAAAAAAGCATTTGGATAAATCACATATAAGTTAAATTTAATATAAATAGACAAAAAAAAAAAAAGTGAAATATTTTGTCCCTCAAATTTGAATTTACAGAGAGCTGTGACACTGTTCCAAAGGAGAAATAAACACATTTTCAAAATCATGGTAGAAGAGTTATGGTTTCTGGCAAACCCAAGTTTATTATCATCACAATAACCACTGGAAGCTTTTCTGAGAGTTAATGAAATCTACATAAACAATAAGCTGCATCAGCACTCAATATATAGCAGACTCAGGCGGCCTTTCAGTCATCAGTTTGTGCTCTGCCTTGTGTAGGGCTGGAGACACTCTTGCACTATTTTCAGAAAACACAGCTTGCGAGCAGCTAGGAGCCCCCGCAATGACAAGTCTCCGTGATTTACTTCTGATTAGAAAAGTGTATTACTCTTTCTCTTGCCCTGCCTGCTAGGAAGTCGATCAAAGTCCATCTTGGAATTTCATGACCACAGTCAGTTTCTTCACCCCTCAGTTAACCAAATATTCAGGGTCTTGGGAATAGATCCAAACAGGATCCCGTTGTCTTTCTGACAAAGATTATAAAAAGTTCAGCTTCTGTGAACCCAGTCTGCCAAGAGGCAACAGTTAATTTAGTTAGCATCCAGCCTAAATGCATTCTCTCTCAGGGCAAACTTTTGGTAGCAACAGAAGCCAAGTCCTGGGTCTCCCTCAGGTTATTTTGATATTTTATTACCCTACTGCTTTCTTACCAGTGGTGCCCAGCTAATGTTTGAAAGCTACCCCATTACCCTGCACCAGCTGCAATGCCCTGAAAGGCCTATTGCTTGTTATACCATGATTACCTTGGGTGTTTGGACCTTTACGTGGCATTCCTGGGGTCAAGATGAAAGAAGCGAGACACCAGGAACTTGACCTTCATAAATGTGTAATTAGGCCTGTGTTGCTCTGACACTCCCAAAGCACTCGTTAAACAAATAAAACCCCAAACCACCAAAACAACCCAACAACCAACCAACCAAAAAACATAAAAAGGAAAAAAACAAACAATAAAATTTATTAGGATTTTGGCATAAAGCCATGCTTACACAAAGAACCAAGTATCTCAAATGGCTGGCTTCTGTTCAGTAGGTGACAGGAATTGTCATCACAACAGCCCTTGTAATGGCATCTTCAGCTGGATCAAATGAGACTTCCACTCTCCTGTTCACTTACAATCTACCTGCTCTGTGGTGATTACACAGGAATCAAACAGCATGTACAAGCCAGTACAAAGAGATTATTTCAAATTTGGCACATTATAGCATTTCACAGAAATACCGGCTAAGTCCCAGTGGCAGGCTGAACACAGTGAAGTGCTGAAATGAAGAGCTGGTGCTGAGCTACAATTCCTGCTTCTTAAGGCTTAAATATCTGGGCACAGTGTCAGATTAGTAAAGAACATGCTTGGTCTGGAATTAGCAGAGCCTTAGCCAGGAACAGACTCAGCCCCAGTCACAGGGGGGGTGAAGGAACAGTACAGAGAAGACTGAAGTCTATCTGCAAGACATTAAAAGATCACATGGCTGCCAAACTTGACATGGCCTAAGAACATATGCCACAGAGAGCAGGGCTAATATGGCAGCTAATGGTCCCCCAATTCCAAGAAACTATATTCCTAGTCTCAGCCCCTCTAGCATCCTGAACATTTAACTCTTTCACAGGTTAAAGGCCACTTTTACACACCTACTGAAATTTATCCATTTCCATACTTTAAATTTTTTACTTTCACGCATGTTTCAGAAAAATTGCTGATTTATGGGCTGTAATACCTTTATATGTTCATGCGTTTCATACTTCCAAAAACTACTGGTTCTTATTATCAGAGTATATTAAACATGACAGAAGCAGAATGGTTAAGACTCCTACACCTACATCTAGATGTTATCATGCAACAGTTTAAATTAAAAGGTAAGTATCTGAGCTCTAGTTACAGTAAACAGATGCTATGGCATAATTCAGTTGCTTACACAAAGGCATCCTGTGCTATCTGCAACAGACTCAACCATTCTTCCCAGCCTCCAGCTGCCCTGCTGGCAAGGGATGATGCTTACATTCTGCCAGAGCAGCATGTCTTAGATACAGCAGGGTGCCTCAAATGCCCAAGATACTTGTTTCAGCAGATAGCTGCAGTCTCTTAAATGGCATTAACCCTGCACAGCGAAGACCCTACTTGACAGTCAGTTCACACATCCTTTTGAGATGCCTCTGAGACCTAGGGGGGATGTACATTAGAAAACATAAACAAAAACAGAAATTAAAAAAGGATACTATACCACACTACACTCCAGTGGACTGTCTTGTGCAGCCCCTAAAGCACAAGCACCCCACGTTTTGGACACCACTATCTTAGACCTCACAGCCAATGCTAACACTGATCCACCCCACAAGCACACATTCATGTTTACATGTGACATATATATGTAGAGGAACCAGCCAACTAACTGAAAAGAAGTTCAGTAGCAAACTAATCCCTCGTGGAACATATTGTATTGTGAAATCTCTAAACTCTCTCTGTACTCGCAAATAGCTGCAGGAGAATTTGCTGAGGCATAACAGATATTTGTTGATCAAATTTGGTAAGAAATAGAGCACTGGCCACAGAGGCAGCATAAATATATTTACCGAGGTAAACTATGACCTAGCACTCCAATAAAGTAGTTCCACAGTATCTATCAACTGCTTACTGGCAGTTACCTGCAGTGCATAGTTTGCTATGGAACGGTAGGTGTTGCTTGGTAACTTAAGCAACAAAGAAAATACCAAATTTTCTTTTAAGACAAGCACTGTAATACTTCAGAGTTACAGAGTCATCAAGAGGGCACAGCTTTGACTGCAGATCAAAACAACAGGTCTACTCCAGTGTTGTGCTTCTCCAGAGCCCTCAGGCATTTATGGAGACATAGTTTAAGTCTAAAATCATGAAGATAGGGTCACAGTCCAGAAGTTTCTTGTTTTACATCCAGTAAATTGCAGAAATAGGTAATAAAGGCATCCTTTAAGGAATCTTCTCTGATGTTAAGACCTGAGAAGCATGGCAGCGGGCCTAAAAAAAGGTGGAAAGAGTGGAAAGAGATTAGTTTAATGAACAGAAATACCACTTTAAAGAACATTTTCCAAATTAGTAGTTTTGTAAGTTTAACTAGTATAAGAGGTTATATTTCATCATAATTAAATGCGAGCTTTCAAGACAAAATTCCAAAGAACTGATATTTTTAAATATAAATCAAATCTTTGAAAAGAGGAAAACACCAGAAACCAAACACCACCACCCCCACTGCCAAATCCCACACAATACTCTTCTTTTTATTGCGTTCTGAATTTTAAAGCTTTTGCCAATAAAAGGAAGAGAGGACAGTTGTGTTTAACTGATATTCCTTACATGTTCAGGGCCAGAAAACACTTAATACCTTGTCTTACAATACAGATGTTAAATACAGTTGAGCAGGTAACTCAGTCATCAGTTACGTCACAGTTTAAATAGAAGTCCATCCTGAAGCTAGTGCTAGAATATGATGAATAGTGCTGAGAAGACACCACAGAACTGGAACATGGGTCCTCAGTATCAATTTGTTAATGTAAGAAAGAGAAAGCTTAAGAAACAACAATTGCATCTGACATTCATCTGAAGACTTTGAAAGTCTTAAAAGGCTATGATGCCCAAAGTGAAACATGTGGGTAACACCAACAGCTCAAACACGCAAGTTGCTCAGATCTGTATTCTGAATATATAAAGATCTAAGTACTTTCAGAAAGCAGAATGCACTAGTTATAGAATCCAAGCTGAGGAGACATGGGATAGTCAGGCTTCAGTTTCTGTGAGCCTTGTTCTTCAACTATCAAAGGCTGACAGACACCCCCTAGCTTTACAAAGTCATAGTAAAAGCCCCGAACATAATTCTGGACTATGAGTACTCTGTAAGTACCTTCTATGTTAACAGTAAGTTATTTAGAAAACTCTGTAACAAAAATGAAAGGAAAAAAAAAAGCCTAATTTACATCTGCAAACATCTGCAAGCCACATAAAAGACTTTGAAGTTGTCAGTTACATCAAGGTGGCATGCATTTGCATGAAAAACAATTTTTGGTTTTGATAGCCTGTGATTACTCAATTCACAAATAAGTAGAAAGTGGCAAAGAAGAACAAGGAAAGTGATGACAAAAATATCACTATGAACCCATACATGCATATTAAAGAAGAGATGCAGATTCTTCTAGATTTTCTTAGACAGAAACTATTTTCTGAAATACTTACAGCCTTCTCTTCCAAGGCGAGTACACCATCTACAGCCACTATCTGATATTGTTTTTCTTTTAAGCTACCCAGGTATTTCCGGAGTAGTTTGAGACTAGTACCATCACTGTTTTGTTCTAGCAGTTTCTGCATTTCTTGGGAAGGACATCCTGGGTCAAACAGTAGCAAACATAAGGTTTTATTCTTCTTCTCTTCTATTCCAACAATAGTACGACTATGACCTAATTTCAAAATATCAAGCTTCAGTATTTTGAAAACACATAAATCCCATTTTCTTCTTCGTAGCATACTACTTATTTTCAGATCAAAAAAGACATTGAGATTTAATAAGTAAACAGCAGATGTGAAAAAGTTGAGAACCCAATTACATCCAGCTCTCTCATCCAGTAAAAATACAAGCATTAATGTTGTTCTTACTAAATAAAAGAAAAAAAGAAAAAAAAAAGGAAATAAAGTCATGTCTTCAATTAAATGAAGAAGGAATATAAAATGCTGCTCTGATGTGCAGCACATATAAAAAAAGATACAGAATAGGAAGAAACCAGTGTATTGTGATACGGACCTTCATGTTGCAAGTAGAGGGGTGGCTTGGAAGTACACACAACCTTTGCACCACTTCCATTATCTGCAGAATAGTAATGCAAAACCCACTCAAATAAACGAGGGTGTGTACCTGTAGGGCCTGTTGGTTTGTGAAAGTCAATGATTTGACACCTACAGAACATTTAGAACGAAAGCAACAATAAGATTTCAAGTAGGTTGTTTGTTAAAACAATTTTTCACCTCTCAGTTCCTTCTGCACCAAGAATGTTTTCTAAACACAGCAATTCCAGGCATCAAGTGGCTGTTAACCCTTTTCCCCTTTTTTCTTTTTAAATACAGAAGTAGGGGACATGTAATTACAAAGCAATGCTATATATACTGTTCAAACCTGGAAAATTTATTCCGTAACAAAGAAACATTGTTCAGTCTAACATGAACTTGTGGTGCTTGCAAAAATTAAAATGCTAGATTTCTTTGTATGTGATACATGTACACTACAGAACCCAATTAACAGCTTTCAAAATTGTATTCATGAATAGCTGAAATTCAGATTCTTCTAGAGAAATGAAGTTTTTGAACATGTTTGATTTTACACATGTGGTGTAAGTCTTCACGAAGTTTCAAAGATCTAGGTAGTTAGTCAGTTTATGTAAATGCATAAGCAGTTACACAGCTTTATGCTGTGCAAAATCAGATCTGTTTATAGGCTGCTTAAATTTAAAGCCATAAAGTTGGCTTTGTAATCACACAGTTGGCAATTCTGACCTTGAAGGTTACAGCACTTAAGCTAGCACATAATAATAAAAAAAAAGCAATACTTACTTTATCCTTAGACTGGTTAACAGTGAATAAATTTCACATGCTCCTATCCATGCTTTTGAACCATGTAATCTGTTGTTGAAGTGAGATGCCCCATGAGGATCAAAGCCTTCTCTCCAGGCATTCTCAATCATGGACTGAATCTTCGGTATACTAGGAATTGCTGTAGTATCTGGAACAGAAAAGGTTTTGAATGGTGGTTACAGTTACTGAAACAGTCTATTAAAAATGTTCAGCTTCTTTCATAAGAGGCAGTTGACATTATAAAGATGCACCAAAAAAACCCCTAAAGCTAAAACTTCAACCACATCATGCCTTGCCAGTATTCACCCCTCTGAATCTTTCCACAGGAAGCTACAGTTGTATAACAAGCATTTAATAGGTATCATTGACCTAGAAAGCCTTGCTGTGTAAATGAAACAGCAAAACATCAATCAGTAGGTTGTCATCCAGTGTACATGAAACAAATAGGCAGCATTTTGTTTAATACCTCTCAAGCAGTCATTATACAAGCTGTTTTGCAGCAGTGAGGAAAGGAGCATTTGGAAATTCCTGTAACCACAACCCCAGCCTCTGTCGCCCAAAGATGAGTGGAAGTGATCTACTCCTGCTGAAAGCCAGACACGCCTCGCATCTTTGTTTTCATTCTGATAGTACTTGCACAATGCTTCAACGATTCCTAAAACAAGATGAAATATAAAGTATATCTGTAAAATGAACTACAAAGTTTGCCATGAAAACATTTTTTCCCAGCTTGGAGCAGATATAGGTTAAGAAAATTAATTTAAAAATTTCTAAGTGATCCTACATTATATCTAGAACCCAAATCACAAAACATTAGGACATTACACCTATTTAATTTTGATGGTCTTTAAGCTTTCAAAATTCAAGTTACTTTTTCACTGCTGCTACACAATGAATATTTTAAGTGACACAGCTTGGACTACATTATAAGCTGTGATACACATAGGAACTATTACGGTGAAATAGGAAAAATAACATCACCAATAAAGCATGCCTATGCTGCTGCCACCTCCAATGCAAGCTCCCCTTAAAACCATGGAAATACTTATGCATACTATGTAATTCTTATGCTCCCCACAAACTATTTTTTTCTTGAAGAAACTAAGGCAAGAAAAAAAAAAGGTAAAGAATTTGAGAATTACTGCAAATATTGTTTTAAAAATCCACTTGGAGGATATTCCAAATCCTCTTGTGTTATGCGAAAGAACACACCTGGGAATACTCTCTCCAATCTGTAAACGTAAATTCTCGAAGGCCCTTTTATTGCCATGCTACTGTGAAGACAATTGTTCCACAGCCACAGGTTATTTTCTGAATTCCTCTCTGAAGTCTAAATAACTGCCAAAAATGAAAACTTTTAATCTATTATTTCCACTCAATACATTTTATAGAGGAAATTTTATTTTACCTGTCAAGAACCAGATGGATATTTTGTAAGCTAGAACAACTAGCAATACGTTAAAAGACATCTGAACTGTGGTCTTGGTAAGTGAAGACAAGCAAGCCTTTTGAAAGGGATCAAGAAATCCATACGCTCTGTATATTTGTACCAATTATAAAACATTTCAAAGATGTATCAAGTAGATGTCTACTCCTCCCAGTGCTCTCCTGGACTTTGTAACCAGAGGAACACCGCGGTTACCCACTAACATGTTACTACAATTAACTGAAATAAGACAAAAAGCAACTGTAAATTTTAACCGCTACATTAAGTCAGGGACCAATGACTAGCAACTAGAAAACAAGCATACGCTCAAGGACACCAAACTTGTAATAAGACATTTGCATCTTTTGATACTTTTTGTATTTGCGCTCTTAACCAAACAACATGGTTCCAAGGTTCCACAGGAAAACGAAGAAGAAAAAAGTCTTCAACATTAGAATAAAGATTAGAAATACACTAAGCTTCAACTTCCTTATTAGTTTAGGACTAAGTATACATTGATCTAGGAAACCAGGATTAGAACTAGGATACAACTAATACTAAACATTCAATTATATGCTTTCTTTAAGAGAAGTTTGGCCACTACAGCCAAGCTCTAAAAAGTACAGTCTTAATTGTAGAATTCCAGCATTTTTACCTGAGGTTTTCGTTTTCCCATCATCTATACCAAAAGCCAAACTTTCCATCATGTCAGCTTTTCTCTTGTGATAATCAAAAGGCTGCATTCTTCCTCTATCAACTTCTCTTTCCATACTCTTTAGGAATTGCTGCTTGTAGCCTCCAGAATTCTCCAACCCATACCGTCTCTGTGAGGGACAGAATGTGCATGATTTCAATCACATTTTTTAAATGAGCCTGTACTGATTTTGAGAAGCTGCATGAAAAATCAGTAACTGAAAAGCAGTGAACAGCGAGGCACAGAAACTTCAGATTTATGTTTTAGAGCTTGCCAGGCTTTAGTCCTGAATAGGAATGTGGGAATAGGAAAGCCACACCTAGAGGAACACCTTTCTGCTCCCTCTTGGGCAGCCAGCCATTGGCACAGAGGCAGTGAATGGCCAGGAGGTAGTGAGACTGGGAAATGAGCTATAAAGGCTGTCAGGTGGCAGAGAGGAAAGCAAGACCTAGCAGGGAATGGTCACTGAAGCAGGTGATGGTATCCAGAAGACCATGCTGAGGGCTTTTGAGCACGCTGCCAGGCAACATGCTCCAGGCTGCCCTGCAAGGCAGAGTACAGTATGAGGCAGCAGGCCTGCTGAGGCCCTCAGTGGGAGCAGTACAGCATGCCCTATGAGCATCCAGCCCCATCCCAAGCCAGCATCACTCAAAGCAGTAAACTCTAGCTCAAGGCAGGCATCAACATTGCTGAGAAGCTTGTATCTGCCTGTAGCCACATCTGCATCACTACTTCAACACAGCCTGTCTGACTGCACAGGTCTGACCTGGCATGACAGTTCCTGGTCATTACAGCTCCAACACAGGCACATCAGCTTCTAACAGCACAACTGTTCACCAGTTTACCATTTAGAAACATGACTGTACCTGCAGCTTTCTAAATTCTTCCCTCTCTTGCTTCTCTTCTTCTGATTTCTGCCGTTTATCTTCTTCAGTTTGGAGCTGCTGAGCCAGTTCTAGATCTCTCATGTTTCCACCTAGCCAGGAATAACATTCCAAAGAGAGAGGACTTGACTGGGAGGTTAACAACACTTTGGTGGATTTTTTTTCTTTTTCTTTTTTTTTTTTTAATATTCTTTTCTAAGCAGACATACATAAACACAACTGGGCATTAAATTTAAGAGATGTATCCCACATTAATCTGAGCTGTTAGCAACGAGCATGAAACAGGATTGACTGCATTCAGTTTACCAAGACTAAGCATCTTGACTTTGATGCAGTTCATGCAGTTACAGGAGCAATTACTTGGCAAGTAACACCTGTACCTCTACTAATAAAAATGCAGCTTTTGTTTGCTATGTTTCACTTCACTGTTAGCAACAAGTCCCAGCTTCTTGAATACCACACACTTATTAGCTTCTAGGATCACTACCAGCAGTCTTTTAACAAAACCAAATTGAGGATCAGAGAACCAGATAGGGAATCTGCAGGATTTTATCAGCCATGCTAATAAATAAAAATAATTTTGATTCCTTTCCTTTATTGCTATACCTAATGAATCAGCATGAGCATTTAGAGAAAAGAATTGGGAAAAAAATACGAAGTTTTCATAAGCTACAGATTTGCAGCTCATCCCACCGGAATGTACCACATTCCATTTATGTAAAACTATGTGTATGTAAAACTTCTATAGCACTAGAAGAAAATATAATATAGCCATCTTAAACATTCTTCGCTCTGAGTTTTAGGTTTTGGCTAACATACAGTGACTTTACTTAACAACCATGCACAGACAAGTGTTTCTTTTAGCACATATAAGTAGGTAAAAACTAGGGCAAGTGAATGGCTATTAACTATGTTAACTTCGTCATATATGTGTCAGTTTCTTTTTACATAAGTTAATATTTAGTTAAACTTTTGTCTGACATTCTATACTACAACATGCAAATACCTGTAAAAGCTTTCAATTATTATCAATACTTCATCCTTTCACGTACCTTCCAAAAAGCTGTTTTCCTCCAAGTGCAAATCCACATGTTCTTCAAGAATCTGAATGTTTGTACAGGTAAGACTACACATTGGACATTCGTAAAGCTGCTCATCATTTCCTGCATTTCAGGAAGAAATGCAGTTTCTTGATTAATGCAATTCCTAGGGTGCGTTTTCTTTCTTGCGTTTTTTTTTTTTTTTGTGGGTTTTTTTTTTCTTTTTTGAGGGTCTTCTCCTAATTGATACAGTCTAAGATAAATAAATTTCTTAAATAGTTACCAGCAACTTTGGACAGTTGGAATAAGATTCTCGCTATGCTTAGAATAAGATACAGTATTTGAATAAATAACAATTTTCCTTACTCCAACTTTATTGACCAAAATATCCTTGTTGTCTCCAAACCAATGTTTAGCACTTCGTAACACATGAGTGCTGGAGCTTTCCCAAGTCTCTACCTCAAACCAAAAGCTACCTTTCCCTAACATGTCCTACAACTGCTCTATGGGATCTACAGGAAAATTTTTCACAGTGAGAACAGCCATCAGAATAATCTCCACAGAAAAGCGGTGGATTGCCCAACACTGAACGCTTTAAAGATTCAGCTAGACAGGGTGCTGAGACATCTACTCTAAGGCATGTTTTGCCAAGAAAGGTTGGACCAGATGATCCTTGATGTCCCTTCCAAACTGGTATTCTATGATCCTGTCTAGAATGAGACTTCAAGGGACAAGTCAAACTTCTGTGAGCAAAAGTTATATGCCAAATAGGTAACAACCACCTCCCTATCCCATGAAAGCATTACAATTTACTTTTATTGATACAGACAGCATATTTGGGGAATGCAGAACACTACAGGTTCGTCAGCGTTACAGCTCTGGAACAGATTTTTCAAGCGACGCCTGCATTGCACTTCACTCGCTGTTCTAAGCGACTTCTCCCGACCGCCTTCACTCGAGGCCCCTAATACGCACTCCCAACAGTCTCTGGGTTCTCCAGCCACATCCTCTAGGGCGACAACACGGCTGAAGGAGCACTCAGGCAGCGCCCCAACACGGCGGAGTCACCCGGGCGGTGAGGCCCTGGCACAACCCCAACCTCCGCGGCTCTCAGGCGCGATCCCCAATCCGCCGCCGCTCACCTGGGCCCAGGTCCCCCAGCACATGCCCGTGCCGAGCCCAGAGGTGCGCCTCCAGCTCCCGTCCCGCTGCCTCCCCGCAGAAGGGGCACTCGGGCAGCCCCTCGGGGGCCGGCGGGCGGCAGGCTGCCGGCGGCCCCAGCTCCGCCGTGTCGGTGTGGCGGCGGCGCTCGTCGCAGCGCTGCGGGCCGCCGGTGGCGCCGCAGAGCGGACAGCAGGGAGGGAGGCTGGGGTTCGCTGGCCGGGGCTGGTGTCGGCGGTGCCCTGCCGCCGCCGCCGCCGCCTCAGGGCACACCGCCTGCCTGCACACCCCACACACCTACATCACACCCCTACCCCGAGACGTACTACGTCACGTCCTTTCCTGCCTAGGGGCAGGTGCCTGCTCTCAGGGAGCATGCCGGGAACGGATGGGCCCGCCCTCCCGGCCTGTGCGGAGCGCGGCGGGTGGCGTCCGCCATCTTGAATTGCGATCGGGTGCCGGTGCTGAGCTGAGCGGGATTTGCTCGCTTGGAGGGCGGCGGGCGTCTCCGCTTCCATGGGTAAGAGCCCCGAGAGCCGGCGGGAAGGGATAGGGGGTTTTGCACCCCCGAGGCTGGGCGCGGTGCCTCTAGCTGTAAGCTCTCCAGCGCAGGCCGGTCTCTGGCAGGCAGCAGTGGGGCGTTGTCGAGCGCGGCAGCTCGGTCCCCGTCAGATGGGGCGGTCGTTGCTGGGACGGGGTCTCCGCTCTGTGTTCGCCTCTGGTTTCTCAGATCCAGAGCTGCCAAGCCACAGCTTTCCCTCCCTGCTGCTGGCGGAGGGGAGTTTCATCCCCTCTTCGCGGGATGTGGATGAAGCGCTTTGCCAGTCGCTTTTCGTGGCCGGGGTGGGTGTCCTCACGGCCGGGCAGTCGGCGAGGGGCTTGCGGTCTGACTTGGCTGGTGCAAAGCATGCAGGCAGTGCCTGGCCTCCCTCGGCGCTGCCAGTCTGGGAAGGGACGCTAGTACAGTGCAGAGCGGTATTTAGGGAGCCTTGTGTAGGCAGGGAGGAAAGAAATGCTAGTAAGATAGGGCTTAGTCTAGGCACAACAAGTGGGCGAGATGCAGGATGTGGTGGGTGGAGGGATTTAGTGTTAAAGCGAGCGTAATTTGCAGAGCAGAAGTGTGGACTTCCTTGGAGATCTAGATGCAGAAGGCGTGAAGCTTGAATACATCAGGGGCTGCCGGTCTTCTTGCCCTCGTGATGTCTATACCTAAATCTTTGTGGGGGGAATGAAGCTATAAAATCATAAGCTTTTCTTGTTGAATATAGCTCTGAAGAAAGCTTCCTTCCGGTTGAGCTTTTGTAAGTCTTTATAGAGCTGGAGATCTAAACTGTGTAGCTTTGAGTGCACACATACCTTGTTTGTTTCATTGCTTGGCTTCACAGTTCTACTTCCACAACTAAATTGGTACGGTGCAAGTGATTAAGGAAGTGACGATGTTCTAGGACTAGTTAAGCCAGTACTGTTATTGGGAAAACTATCTGCTTAAATAGTACCTTAAAAGTTACATGACATCTAAGGGAAAATTGCTTTAGACAGTGGCATACTTATCTTCGTGGTCCAGAGATGGCAGTAGTTTACTAAGCTTCTTGTGAAGCAAGTGTGTCTGGGTGAAACAGGCTGCAGAGTCCTCAGAGTGTCTTGTCGATATCAGCGTACATTTGCAGATTCTTTTTCTCTCGCAGCTTATGTTTATTGCTCAGCAGTCTGTGGTACTGCTGATACACTAAAAAACGGAAGGAAAAAAAAAATGTAGTCCCAGCATGGAAGTTTATAGAGAATTGTGTACATTTCAGGAGATGTAGTTCAGGTGCTTTCTTCTTGTGGAAAAATTCCAGACAAGTAAGAGTTCATGTAGGGTTTTAAATCATATTTTTGACAGATACAGTTGTAACTTTGACAGTTACAATTTTATCTTTAGAAGCTAGCCCCATGATATTAACAGCCTTTTTCAGTCAGTTTGATCTTTTCAGTGACAGAATCATATTTTATCACTTTTATCTTTTCCCAACTGATATGCCCGAAATGACAGCTTCTAATCCTCTAATCCATCAAAAAAGCTGTTAATTAGAAGGAATCAATCATTTCATTAGTTTAAAATGGGAAAGAGTAAGCTTATCTGGTGCTACTGACCCTTAATTTGTGCTTCTGCATACAGTTTAAAAGGAAATTAAACACAACTTTTAGGTCCTCTGTTATGTTTGCAAGATAAGCATAAAAAAAAAAAAAAAACCAAAAAACAATACAGTAGTATATTAAATGAAGCAATAATTACTGCAGGTTTTCTTCTTTGATTTGTCCTTATTTCCTAATGCATTTAAGGTCTCCTTTATGAGAGGAGGAAGCAAATTACTTGTGACAATCAAAAATTAACAACATAATTTTGCTTTTAGTTTCTCAGTTTGTTTATAAAACCCATAATTTCTTTTGCAGGGGATTATGCCCTTTAATGAAAAATCTGATTTGTGAGATGAACTGAAGTTTAATCTGCAGTTTAGAAATGCCTGTCTAGGCAAAGCTTTTTCTCTTGATTTCTACTTTAAAGAGGTTTTATTGATGAACTGGGTATTGCAAACAGCTACAAGAATATATAGCTGCTGCTGTAGATATTTTTGTATTAAAAGAGATACCATGGTTGCCTTTCAAGGTTTGGCCTTTTGGAGTAATTTTTACTTTTTTTTTTTTTTAATAGACAACATGGCGAGTCCGGGTAAAGATAATTTCAGAATGAAAAGCTACAAGAATAACGCACTTAATCCGCAAGAAATGCGAAGACGAAGAGAGGAGGAGGGAATCCAGCTTCGGAAACAGAAAAGGGAAGAGCAAGTGAGTATCTTGGTGAGCTACTAAGTGCTTATGAAGCTGGATGCAGGCACATGAAAGGACTTGAGCAGACTCCTCCTGTAGAGCAGAATCCGGAGCACCAGATTGACTGTCTGTTTTCTGTGTAGTCTTGGGGAGCATCAGGCACCTCTCAAAAAAGTCAGCAGGAGCACTTAAGTCACTAGGGCACATGGAGGAGAGAGCTGTGTCTTAAGTTTAATCCTTACACATTTAAGACTGGTCTGAAAGGATACTTTTCTTCTCCAGTAAGGAGTGAAAACCTTGCATTCTCTTCCAGAGTTTGGGCCAAAATTGTATTGTTAGAAGGTTGAAGATTATTTTTGTCTTTGAAACCATATTTCAAATGCTCAAGAGCTTTTCTACGGTAACTTAGTAAGTTGGCTGCCAGTTAGTGATCTCTGAACATACATCCCTGGATATATATAATTTGCAGTTCTCCTTAATGAATTTTTAGTGATTGGAGTACATGGAGCACTGTGTAATTTAGTGGTTTGTGTTAGTTCTTTTACCCCAAATGTTTAGTAATTTCTTGCCAGGAAATTAAGGAATATAGTTTGTCTTTCTCTTTGGTCTAAAGTGGCTGAATTTGTCTTCCGCAACCTAGAGAGTGTCCCAGGCACTGATCTACAGTCTTCCCTGAGGTGAGAATGCTTACTCTTCTCCTGGGAAAGTGGTGCTGCTTCATGGAAAAGAATTTAAGTTAGTTAGGCCAGAGAGGTAAGAGTACGAAGTCGTATGATACTGGAGCATTTACCTGTGATTGGGTAACTGCATTGCAGTTCCCACTGTAAGTTTTGTTTGTGTATTTTGTAGTAAATACTCCCTAGGTAAATTATGAAAATAATGGGTGTTTTCTCTCCCATGCTGTCGTAACAATGAGAATGATGTTATGTTCTCCTTGATCTTAATATGTTGGACTGGTGCTTTTTGACTCTTCCTGAGCTGGGGACAACATGTTTATGCAGTGAAATGAGATGCTTTTGCTCCAGAAGAAATTCTAACTGGTAGATAGACCATGATCCTAAACAATAACAGTTTATGCATATCAGTCAAGAGGTGCTGTGTCCTTATTGAGTGCTAGAAAGAATGACTGGAATGCTAGAAAGAATGGCTGGTCTTCCTGAAGAGGAATGTTTTTTGTCTGCCTTTGTGGGCTTAAATGGAATTAAACCTTGGTTACTTCCAGGATTCTGCAGTTGTTTTGTGCCCAGGATTGTGCTCAGTCCAAAAGTGTGTTGAAGAAGGGAGAGAATGCCTTGGTTTGAAATATGGGTAAATGTAAACTGGAGTTGCTTCTGCAGTTTTGGGTATGTACAACAGTAGAAATCTAGGTGTCTGTAGACACCCACAGGACAAAACCTTCAGGATTTAGTAGGAGGTTTCCTTATTGTACTTACAGTGAAATCTTGGTAACGGGGCTGAGATTCTAACGTTTTTTTTAAAGATATCAATGGTAATATTCTTGGAATTATTTATTACAGTAGTTGTAGTACTGTAAAAAATTTAGGTTTGGTGTCTGGAAGAAAACAGGCTAGTGTGATTATTTTGCTTGTATGCCAGAAAATGAAGAGGCAGTTGTAAAACATAGCTGATACCTGCACTTTAGTATTTAATGTATTTTGAGTGTAGGCAGTGCAAGCAGCCAATGGATTTTTGGCTGCATGCACTGTAATTTTTGGACATAGGGAATGTTTAATGTAACATAATTTAAAAATTCACTTTGAAGCTACACTGTTTTTTCTCCAACTATATTAAAATACAGTTTTTGTTTTAATCTTTCTGCACTTGTACCTGAAATATAGGCACTGTTTAATTGCCATTCAGAGAAAGCACATAGATCTTAGACCTTCTGTGGCAGGAAGGAATGCAGTGTGCTGAAATACAAACGTTGACTCTGTGTTGATGATTTTAACCTATAAAATAAAAACAGAGAAAATAAGTTGTAGGATACTGTTCCTGCTTAAAAATAAATGCTAATTATGAGGGATAAAAGCCTAAAAGCACAAATATCTGTATCTTTTTCTTACGTGTGGAAAAAAGATATGGATCTTTGCTAATTAAAAAGAATCTCAATTTTTAAGTGTCTCTCTGAAGTGTTGTGCTGTCAAGATACAGATACAGTAGTGTTTTTCTCTTTTATGCTCTTTAAACTTTCATGTAGAATTCCATTTGCATGGATGAGTGGGAAGGTGAGTAAATGAAATACTTTGACTAGTATTGGTGAAAGCATTTCTTCAAGTGTATGTCATTAAAACTTACCATAGAGTGCGTCCTGATGACTCCCAAAATTTCTTCTTTGTTTAGCTGTTTAAACGCAGAAATGTTTCTCTACCGGGAAATGAAGAATCTATGGTAGAAAGTCCAATTCAGGATCCTGATGTCAGCTCCACTGTACCTATTCCAGAGGTAATACTTCAGAGTGTGCTTAGAATATTGTCTGTTAATGTGCGTAGTACTAGATGTAAGAAATCCTTTCATTTTTAGGAAGAAGTTATTACAGTAGATATGGTGCAGATGATTTTCTCAGATGATCCTGATCAGCAACTCACAGCAACTCAGAAATTCAGAAAATTGCTATCTAAAGGTACATAAACATTGCCTGATTATTTTGTTGTTGTGCCTTTTGTGTTATTTTAGTCATAGTCAGTTAACTTTTAGTTTTGTTTTACTTTAAAATAGAGCTTGCTGAAGCTTCTAGTTCTGTTTGTAGAGAAACCGTGCCAAATCTGTTCCGACCTAATGGCTAAATACAGAAAGCTTCATTATTCTAATGTTAAGTCTTTCAGGCAAAGTAACAAAAGCAAGGATATTTTGATTGAAGTGTCCAGGACAGTAACTAACTACACACTAACATTACTTACAGTACTTGTTGCAGTGATTCAGTTCCCGATTCTCATTCTGTAATTGAGGGGAGAAGAATTATATGGTGCCAGAGAACAGTTGCAACTTGTTTTTGTTGAGACTGTAAGACATGCGGTCTGAAATTAATGCTAGTATTTGTATAGCATGATGGGTAAAGGTGATTTAAAATAGTATCTAATCATAATTGCTCTTCCTCTGACCTGAGGTGCTGATTGAAGGAACAGTGTTTTGTAACACGTTACTAGTGTGCCGATGGATAATAGTACATATTAGTATTACTATACATAATAGGGTGTTTTTAGAGATGATACTGCAGTCTTCTAAAGTCAAGAGTTGAGCACCTTCATTTGAGATTAAAATGACTGAATGCTAAAAGTTATGATAAAAACTGAGAATTACATTTATATTTTGTGTCATACTGAAAAAGTAGTTAATTTGTGTTTTGTTTGGTTTGTTGTTTTTTTTTTTTTTTTTGTTAGGATTAACACAAATATGTTTGGTTTTATTCCTTAGAGCCTAATCCACCTATAGATGAAGTTATACAAAAACCAGGAGTAGTACAGAGATTTGTGAAATTTCTAGAGAGGAATGAGAATTACACTCTGCAAGTGAGTTTGGTTTGTACTTACTGGGGGGTTGGAATGGGATTTTTTTATTATTATTATTAGTATTTTTTAATAGCCGTGTTTTATTCTTTTTAACCACTGAAGCTATAAATTTTTAGTTGTTTGAAATGTCAGCTATTGCCACTGAAACTGTGATTGAACTCATGTCAATTTCAAAGTAGTCTTTAGGGTTATGTATTCACCTGCTCAAATACTTGGGTGTTGAAAGCAGAATGTGTTCAGGAGGGTTTCCAGAGTGGTATGTTAAGATCATCAACATGGATGTGTAAGCAGAATCTATTTTCTTTGTGTTGAGTCTATTGTAGTACTTTCCAGTGGAAATTTTAGAAAAGAAGAAAAAAAAAAATACAGGGAACAGAAAAGCTTGACAAAACCCTTTTAGAAAACCCTTGAAGAATAGACAATTAAAATACAAGGAACTAGTTCTGTCTACTTGTGGAACTTAGGCCCTGTGTACATTCATACTAGAAGAATTAAATTTAATATAGAGTAAACAGAAGGGATTTATACTAGCTAATAGAGAGCTGTAATCTTCCTTAGAGTTCATGCTGAAATCCAAAACCTAAAGCTAACTTCACTACTGGTAGTTTTTATTAAGTAGAGATTTTGTCAATGCCAATTATTCTATTGTATAGAAAGTACAATAATAGTAATAATTGCATTTCAGTAGAAAGAGAAAAAAAGTTGGAAGATTGACCTCTGCAACTCTTGCATCAAACTGTTTTTCATTAATTTAAGTTTTACTGCTGAGTGTTTTAACATGGTCTTCTTTGTGCCAAACAGTTTGAAGCAGCTTGGGCTTTGACAAACATAGCCTCTGGAACTTTTTTACACACCAAAGTTGTAATTGAAACTGGAGCTGTTCCAATTTTTATTAAGTTGCTTAGTTCAGAACATGAAGACGTACAGGAGCAGGTAACTGTTTTATAACTACTTAAAATTAATTTATAAATTCAGGGGTATGTTCTTAGAGAGGCTTTGAACCCCATTTGCCTGCTAGCCCATCCATCTGGCATCAAGAAGAAAAGAACTTACCTTTGGTGTTTCTCTGAACCTGTATTTTATCTCATGTTTTTGGGTAATTTAAAGAAAACATCTAATTTCTCTTGCGTTTTGGTTTGGTTTTTGTGAGGAGGGGGTTATGTTTGAGAGGCTGTAATTTACTGGCTTTTATTCAGCATGCTTCAAAGTTTGTGTGGTGAAAGTTTGTGATGCAACTTTTTTTATTCCTTATATGTTGTTTGCAACTTTTGAGTTTTATTCTGTCTGTTACACAGAGTAACACATGTAACTATTGAAAAGAGTATATACACACTTTTTATGTAAAAAATCCAAACCAAAACAAAAAAAAACATGTGAATCAACATGTTTTCATAACAGAAGACTTGAAAGGATGACTTCAGAATAGGTGATTGACTTTGTGCAAATTCACAAAAAATATAATAATCAGTAGTCTTTTGAAATGCTGTATTTGGAATGATACTTTTTTTAAGATTCTATAATATTTGCTGTAAAATATCTAGATATGATCTATATAAATCTGTATAAATTCACTTGAGTGCTTGGTTTTTAAGGCAGTGTGGGCTCTTGGTAACATTGCTGGTGATAATGCAGAATGCAGAGACTTTGTTTTGAACTGTGGAATACTACCACCCCTCTTGGAGTAAGTATTGTAAATTAGTACTGTAATATTAAATTAATAATAACAAAATAATAAACTAATACCAATATAGATAACTGTAAACTTCAACTTAAAATTTATTTAAGAATTGAGAATGTTTCTCATTTATTATATTACTGCAAATCCAGTGTTTTTGTATTACCTGAGCTTCATGCTTATCTTTAGTTAGGTAGTCCATGACTGTAAACTTTCCAATGTTTGCAGAAGAAGTGTTATTCACAGTTATGGCAACTTCTGTATTGTGCAGAACTCTGCGTTGTCAGAAATCTGGATATGTAGAGTAGGACAGATGATTTAATTCACACATGCATTTGTGTGATTCCAGCTGGCTGGGCAGTAGACTGGTTTCTCCACCTTTGTCCAGTAGCTCCAAGATCCAGTGTTGCAGTCTGTCCATTTGCTTGGTTGGGGTGACCTGGCAGAGCAGCTGTTACATGAGCTGTGTTCCCCCAGAAAATTTCTCTTTGCTAGGAATATCATTCGAGCATTTACTATACACTTTCAATAGGAGGTAAATGTACTTTATCAGAGGAAATGCCTTAGAAATTTGTAAAATAGTTTCAAATATAGAGGAGACTGTGCTTACCTTCCTTGAGGATTTTGAGGATTAACAGCTTTAGAGATTTTGGTACAGATCTCAAAGTGAACTTCATTTTTCAGGTGCTGAATCTTTTACATTCTGTTCAGCAAAACTAGTAAAAGTTGGGGTGTTGGGTTTTTGTGGGTTTTTTGTTTGTGTGCATTTTTTGTGGGCTTGTGTTTTTTTTTGTTTGGGTTTTTTTAAGATCTTTTAATTTTTTATGAATCTGTTTTTCTTATTATTAATTGCATTCTCTGAATGAAAACACTGAAGTTAATTCAGGGGAGGGTTCCATCTTCTAGTCCCTTCTGAAGACCCTCAGAAAAGATTAGTTGAATGATTTTTTCATATGAGCATTGATTTACTTTATATACGTATACCTGATTTGATAATGAGTTGTCCACACAAAATAATCTATTCAGATTCACTTGATTCTAAAAAAAATTAAAAATAATTCGCAGCATGCAGGCTCTGAAAAAAAGTAAGTTGAAATTCGGACACAGTATTAGGATATCCTTTCCAAATTTGAGGTAGTTAGTAATAATAGACAAAAACACCTTTTCAATAAGAAATGATTATTTCTATTATTATTGTCTTTTTGACAGACTGTTAACAAATTCAAATCGTCTTACAACAACTAGAAATGCAGTCTGGGCTCTCTCAAATCTCTGTAGAGGAAAGAACCCACCTCCAGACTTCAGTAAGGTATAATAAAGTAATTCATTTTTACAAATCAGAAAGCCGAAGAAGACCTATGCTTGTAACATGTTGTAACACACACTCTTTGAATCTGGAGATAGACTCAACTTACCTCTTTAATGTAACACAGTGTTCTCCAGTATGTGGTTATAAAGACAGGAAGACTTTAGAGGCTAGTAGGAATATTAGCTTCTTATTTTCATTTTAATTAATTTCTTGTAAGGTTAATGGCGTTAAAAAGATTTAAATAACACTGAATGCTCTGGTAGAAGAGTCAGGTTAAATGATCATTAAAGAGAATTTGGAGAGAATTTGCATGTCTTGACACTTACCTCTTGAGGTAGTAATTACTGTCATTGCTGCTTAATTCTTTGAGAGATACTAGCAAAAATGGTGAATTTCTGATGTCAATTCATCAGTCACCTCACAGTTGCTTTAAGTTGTATCTTTCAGTAGTGTTTTTTTCTGGTAGTAAAAAAAAAAAAAAAAAGCAAGACTTTCTGCTGCTTAAATGCTTAAAGCATCAGTGGAAAAGGATGCCCTGTAGGCAGCTTCTAATAAGAAGCAGCTCCTTTGCTCTTTGCCCTTTGTAGTAGCACCAGGACTGCTAAAGGAGGCTGAATTGCATAACTGATGTAAGGTAAAGAATTAAGCTCTAACAAAGAATATGAAATTCCCAAGCTGTACAGCTGAAACCGGTCAGGTTCCAGGTGGTGTTAAGATGCTCTAGTTCATTCCGCTCTTGTCTGTGTGGAACCTGTAGGAGATTAAGGCCAGAGACTACAGTTATAGTGAGAACGCAAGTCAGCTGTTGTTTCTTTGATTTGGTTCAGTGAATGCTAAGTCCTCTGTGAATGACTCTTCAGTTCCTTTGTGGTAAAGCAATTGTAAATTGGTTATTACAAATAACATCCAGCACTCCTACAAAAACAGGAATAGCGAAAAATGTTACTACTTTGAAATTGTGTTCACTGAGTGAGTCAAAAAAGCATCAGTAATTCCTGATCATCTAGTTATCTGTAAAAGCAGATTTTTTTTCATGAACAATTATATACCTAATGTAGTATATCTAAATAAATAGGCTGTGAAGCGGAATTTATCCAGTTTGCCTGTTTGAATTGGATATCTAGTTTAACTGGGAAGTGTTCCACTTAGGTCCTGATTCATTAATAAGCTCATGTGCTTTGGCAGGAAATAGTTTTTCACCTTTATGCCTTTGCAGAATGTTCTCTGAAAGCTGAAAAATACAAACCACCTAATTTTATGCAATATTTTTCTTTAATCTAGGTTGCTCCTTGCTTGAATGTTTTATCAAGACTGTTGTTTAGCAGTGACCCAGACGTTTTGGCAGATGCTTGCTGGGCCCTCTCTTACCTTTCAGATGGTCCCAATGATAAAATTCAAGCTGTTATTGATTCTGGAGTGTGTCGAAGATTGGTAGAGCTGCTTATGTAAGTCTTCACCAAATAAATGTCTTTACAGTACTGTTAATATTAGATTCAGATTGCACTGTCTTTTCTCACCTTAAGTCTGAATTTGTGTATGGAGTGATGAATATGTATTTATCTGAAATCTTTTTAGTTGCTTGATAGGTTACTTTGCTCCTTTTTTTTTTTTTTTTCAACTGAGATTGACAGTGAAAAAAGTTTTCTCCAATATATTAATTTATACTGCTTAAAATTTAATGTAGGATTTCATTTACATAGAGGAATAGAAAGGTGAAGACTGAAGACCCAGTTTGAATTGTAAATTAATTTCTCATCTCATCTTACTATTAACTTTTTAAATTTCACTGTTGTATTTTATTTTCTTACCTTTCTAGGAGACGTAGGCAGTTCTTGGCCTTGGGAAGTCCAGAAGCAGGCTTATGCCACTTTTAAACTGCTTCTGTGTATTTGGTTTATGGTTCATTATTTTCCTAGAAAGGGAGACTAAATCTCTGTGTTCACATGAGGACTGCAGAATATGTCAGGGACAGTAGTTCTCAGCACTGACAGCTCAGCGCAGTTCCCTGTGGAAAGCTCGCTTAGTGTACCTGTCAGGACACAGTGAGGTTGCTTCCTGTAGAATCTTTAGAACAGGTTTCCCTCCCCCACACCTCACATGGTTGAATATGGGTTTCATGCACTGGCTTATTGACTTAGAATAAAAATTGACTTAGAATGAAAGAGGGGGGGTCACTTAAATAGGAGGGCTGCTAAATTTTAGTGTAGCCCTAGTAACACCCCTTCTGTTGCTATGGCTATTGAATGGTGCAGGTTCCAGTTTTGTACTGAACAATACTTGAGCTGGGTGAAATGAATTTGCTGGACAGATAGATTTCTTTAAATTGTGCTGTTCCACAGAGATGCCCTTTGCTTGAGCAGATCAGTTGTGGGCTTGCAGTTGTCAAATTTGGCTAAGCAGGGGGGTGTAAGAAGTAATACAGTGTTTTTATAACTAAAAATTTAGCACCTGAAGTGAACCTTGTTCACTGAAAATGCACAACTATACTTTAACACTTACATCAAGCAATTTAATATTTCTCTCCAGGCATAATGATTACAAGGTGGTATCCCCTGCATTAAGAGCAGTTGGAAATATTGTTACTGGGGATGATATCCAAACACAGGTAAGACTACTTGATTAAAGAAAAAATAATTGGCAGGACAGAATTTTGTAAAAATTGTGATACAATATGTGTCCAGTACAGGTATCTGCATACATCAGTTAAAGAGGCTCTGTATAATTCTGTGTTGTTAATTTGACAGTATGGGCTGCTATTTTAAACATTAAGTTACTGCAAGAATGAACACTGTTTTACAGTATTAAATGTAGAGTGTTGCTTCTCCCTTCCCCTCTCCCCCTCTTTCTTTTTCCTCCGTATTGGAGTTTCATGTACTTATTATCATTCCCATTTTTAAGTCTTCCAGTGCTTACAACTGAAAACTTTCACTTCAGCAGTTGTGCTTGATTTGTCCAGAAATTCATGTGTGATAGTTTTACTGATGCCATTTGTCCTAAAGATTTATATTTTAATTTTAGGCAATGGAATTGAGTTTGAAGAAATGCAGGAAATGCTAAGTCAGGTTCTGCTTTAAAGAAAATCGTGTCTAAAAGGCTGAGAGACCTAGTCTAAAGGGAAAATAAGGAAATCGGTTAATTACATTATTTGTTGTGAGCCTGTAGGAGAGTGTTGTGGCTTAAGCCCAGCTGAAAACTAAGTACCGTGAAGCGGTTTGTTCATGCCCTTTCATCCCCACTCCCCCAGGTGAAATGGGGACAAGAATTGGAAGAAGGTAAAACACATGGGTTGAGATAAGAACAGTTTAATAATTGAAATTAAGTAAAATATAATAGTAATAGAAATAATAATAATAATAGGGAACAAGAAAGGAGAAGTAAAAGTTTGGAAAACACAATTGATGCGCTGTACAATTGCTCACCACATGCTGACTGATACCCAGCCCAACCTGAGCAGTGATCAGCCCTTCCCAACCAGTTCCCCCCCATTTTATATATTGGGCATAACGTGCTCTGGTATTGAATACCCCTTTGGCTACTTTGGGTCTCTGCTTCCTCCTGGCTTCTTGTGCCCCTCCTCACTGCCAGAACATGAGAAACTAAAAAGTCCTTGATTTAGAATAAGCACTACTTGGCAACAACTTAAACATCCATGTGGTATCAGCATTATTCTCAGATTAAAGCCAAAACACAGCACTGCACCAGCTACTGGGAGGAAAATTAACCCTGTCCCAGCCAAAACCAGGACAGAGAGGATTTTGCTGAGGAATTTAACAGAAAACATCTGCTCTGCAAAAAGCCAAATTAATAAGTAACTATACAAATTAGATTTATACTCTCAGTTATTCATATTCTAACCTTAGGGAGCCTTATTTAGACTTGCTGTGGTCAGTCTTCTGGTCTGAACTTAAATGAGGGCAGATTCTTTCAAACTGCTGGATTGTCTGTTCACACACTACAGCATGAAATACTTCTATTTTGCAGGATGTTATCTATGATACTTTGTATAATACAGATGAGTTGCAAATTATTCTTTTGAAAGTGTTTTTCTCAGATGTATATTGCATAAGCCTATGCTGTGTATATATATACATATATTCTACAACCCAATTTTAAATTCTCAAATTTTTTTAGGTGATTCTGAACTGCTCTGCGTTACCCTGTCTCTTGCACTTGCTTAGTAGTCCCAAGGAATCTATTCGAAAAGAAGCATGCTGGACTGTTTCTAATATTACTGCAGGAAACAGAGCTCAGATTCAGGTAAAACCTGTATATTTATTACTTGGGTTTGTTTTCATTTTACTAGTCCACTTGGTTCTCCTTCACAAGGAGAAATAAGTAGATACTACATCAACTCTGCATTATTTGTTTTATTAACTCTATTATTTTACCTAATGTAAATGTTTTCCTCTAAATTTTTCCTCTGAATTTCCTATAAATCTCCTCTAATTTTTTTTATCATTTTGAGTAAAATTATTAAAGCATCATATTACTTTATGATACTTTTAATATCATAAAGTATCATAAAGTAAAATCATTTTAGTATCATAAAGTAATACTTTAAAAATAGCTGTCGTGATTTGTACTAGAGAAACTGATTAATTTCTCTCAAAGGTACACGGTTGATGCTTATAAATGAAATGAAAGGATACGTCTCTTATGTCTGAGATCAATAGTTGTTATTTTTCCCTGTGGGAAAATTCTCTTTAATTTTGTTTTGCACTGTAATACATATGTTAAAGTAATAAGTATTTTTTCTTGAAAAAAAGTTGAAACAAAACATCTTCCACAAAGTCCAGGGAAAAGTGGACAGTTCTACCAATTTGGTAATGTTGAACATTTTGCTTGGATAAAACACTTGTGTGATGGTTGATTTGTATCCTTGTAGAAACTACTAAATCCTGGCTATTGCTCCAGGTGTCTGGAGCTACCTGGAAAAAAAATTTTTGGTCAATAAAAATGAGAATTCTGAATCAGAGTACATGTTTTAGTATGACTTTTTTTTTTTTTTTTTTTTCCCATACTTCCCTCAGAGATGAAAATGTTACTATTTGATGTCTCTGATTGTAGACATAATCCTTCTATGGATTCCACAAACCGGAATAAAATGGACAAAGTGAAGTCTTGTTCTGAGGCTTGATCTCCAGTTCAAAAACTCAGGTTTAGTGCTTATGTCATAGAACGCTGTAAATGTGCCTGTTCAATAAGCAGTATTATGTCCACCAGAGACAAAGAAATCAAAAAAAGATACTCTGATGGCTGCTGCAGTGCAGAATTTCAGTTTGATGTTTCTAGTTTGTGTGGTGATTTCTAAGAAAACACTGATATCAACAGGCATTGTTGACTCTTGTAATGAAGTGTGTTACTGTTCTTTGTGTAAACTAAATCTTCAATAATAAATATTACCATTTAATCACTTAGGCTGTTATAGATGCAAATATTTTTCCAATATTGATTGAAATTCTTCAAAAAGCTGAATTTCGCACCAGAAAAGAAGCAGCATGGGCCATAACTAATGCCACATCAGGAGGAACCCATGAACAGATTAGGTAAGTTTGTATATATTACTATTGCCTCTGCCTGAGTATCCTCTCTAAGGCATTTCTATTTCTGGATTTGAATCTTCACAAACAGCAACAAAATCCTAAACACAACTATAATTCCTTGAAATGGTCTGTACAGGGACTAAAAATGTAGAAATTCAGAAAAAAATAGTGAAATATATGCAGTAGACTTAATAATAAATTGACTGATACTGCTTTGTTTCAGTAGTGTTACACATGAAGCTTTCACAGGGTTATCTTCCAGAGTTGAGAACACACACAACTGGAACAGTTAATGAACAGTGTCAGTGTTGAAAATTGAGAACTCTGGGAGAGTTGTTTAGAAAACTTTTGCAATGGGATTGTATCTTTGTGGACAGACTTCAGGAATTTTAGTGGTTTCTTCATATATTTTAAAATTACTTATCAGTATTATTTTAAAGCAGGTACCTAAACTTCTTTTTCAGAATTGAGTTTGATTAAAATTTTACTGTCATTAGCTGTGTATGTGCTTCAGAGACTGTACTTCTTGAATGACTAATATAAAATACTTTCTAGTTTCCCTGAATACTTTCAGAATAGTCATCAGTTTGAATCAGCAGTCGATAAATGGATTTATAAATGACAGTGTATTATTTGGAAGCCAGAACTGAAAGTGATATCATAGCATATGGGAAATCTTTTGCTAAAAATGCATGCTTATTTGTTTTAAATGTAAACAATTCTGGGTTTTTTTAACCTGCTAATGGTTATCAGAGGTGAGGAAAGTTTGCTGGTGGCTTTTTTTGCTATTACTTTGTGCATATAATGTAACATACTAAAAATTAGCGTATTTTAAGTAAATTCTAATGTGTTCGTAACATGGTAAAAGTAAATTCTTGTCACAAAATACAGATATATTATCTGTGTCATGAAGTTTTAGTCTTCTTTTGTGTCCTCAATGTACTACTGTCTAACTTCAAGATGATTTAAAATTACTAAATAAACTGCATTTAAGCACCTTTTAGATGCAGGCAAACATTACTGTCTTAATTTTTCTTATTAGAAACAAAGACACAGATTCTGACTTCCAAAAGTTCATACACAATTTTGCACAAAGTTAGAAAAAGGAATAGAATACTCAGAGTCCAAATATACTTTTTTTATTATATATACTTAAAACTATGTCCTTCTCTTTGTAATAGACAATGCTATTATCTTAGTGAGCTGACAGTGTGGACTACACTAGCACAGAGCAGTATCCAGTGCTCTTATCAAGTAAACACATTAGAAGCAGGTATTTTTGCCGCTACCAAATTTTGGATGTCTGAGAAAAGAACTTCCTACCAAAATGAACTTTTTCTCTTACATTCAGTTTGACCCATCTGAAGATCATAAGTGAAAAGGAGTAGAAAAGACTCCAAATTCCACATCCAGTTAGGAATATGCACATTGTGTTTTCTCATTAGGATAAATTAGAATATTCATTAAAATTCAGACTAAGCTTATTTTTTCTGTTGTTACATGTTCTAGAATTATTTTTTTTTTCTTCAGTCACTTTTTTAAAGCGAAATTAAGGACCGGTAATGATAGAATGGCATGTCAGTATATATATGCTGGATTATCAGTCCTTTTTCCTCCCACACCCCTCTATTTTTCTGTTGTTATAAAGGTATTTGGTAGCACTAGGTTGTACCAAGCCTCTCTGTGACCTCCTGACTGTGATGGATTCAAAAATAGTGCAGGTGGCTTTAAATGGACTTGAAAATATTCTGCGCCTTGGAGAGCAAGAGTCTAAGCAAAATGGAATGGGTGTTAATCCTTATTGTGCCCTTATAGAGGAAGCATATGGTAAGAAATTACTTCTTATAATCCATGTATCTGAACTTCATCATTTCAGGCTGTAAAAAAACAAAACTATTATGAACTGTTCTGAAATTTGTAGGTAAGCTTAATATAAGAATTACTTCGAGCATAAGTGGACATTAAAGTATCATAAGTAATCTAACATGGTGGAAAAGTGATTAAATGCAGAAAACCTGTGAATGTTTGTCTGTGGTCTGTTTATGAAATGTCCCTCAGGAGAACCATTCTCAGGAATATTTAACACACGGGTGTCCTAATCTGTTGGAGCCTTGGTTTGGATGAGTTTATCAGCCAATCCTAAATACAGTTTTATTACTTTAATACATAGTCCTGTGTGGTACTCACAACAGAGATGTGAGATCAGAGTTTTACTTAATTTCCAAATTCAGATCACTTTTTAGCATAGTAAATATCAGTAACAGCAAAATCAACTTTAGGTAACGAAGTTAAATAAGTTTGTATTTAATTTGTAAAAGTATTTTGTTCTATTTACTCTCTTTAAGAGTTGTTGAATTAAACCACATTTTAAAGGCAGCATATCAAAACTAAAATGACTGGAATTATATGACTAGATGCTTTTGATTTTAAAAAAATTCATGTTAATGCTGGCTTACAGCAAAGCTGGCATTATTTACAGTTATCTTTTTGTAGTTCTGATAAAACAAAATATGCAGACATTTGTGTTCCAGAAACTGCTAATAATAATTCTAGGTGACCACATTATATCTGTTTAGATGGCACTAACTTTTCTATAAAGCAGCCTTTAAATCTGAATTCTTGTTGCAGAGTTTTGTTTCTAAAATCGGGTGTGTACTTGGAGAACTTGTTACTACTTAACTGCACATTAGATCGCAAAGTACTGAATACTTTTCTGGAATTTATACAGTTCCAGATTTTGAGTCTATTCATAGTTTCAACTATAGAATGTCTAGGTTCTTTTTTTCCTTTACCAGTTAAGTGGGTAGGCTGCTGAAGCTGTGGAGTGTGAGTAGGGGAAACAGCTAATTATATCACCCTCATTGCTTTGGCCTCTAGTCACCAGAAGGGTTCTTATAACTTCTTCCAACTCAAGTGAAAACTGAGTTACGTTAAGTAGCTAAAAAGGAGTTTTGAATCAACCTGACTGTCATGCGCTTCATTCTGTCAGCAGAGTGAAGGTTATGTTCTCGAGCTGGCAAAGAGAAAACCCTTTGGAAAGATAGTATCTTCAAATTTGTAAGTTTTAAGATAGCAGACTGTGCACAGTGACAACTCCATAATAGGGTATAGGACTTTAGAGTTGGGGAAGACTGAAAGAGTAAAAGAAAAGAAATAGGGACATTGGAAATTGCTATTGCAAATGTTTTTGTGCTATCCTAATTCTATACAGATTTGATTTTCTTGTAGGCATGGCATATTTCTTTGTAGGTATTGGAACTACCGCCTTCTCCTCCTCCTTAGTTTAATTGATACTCTTTTAGCGTAGTTTTAAAATTAGCTTGGACAGCAGAAATAAAAGACCAGAAATACATGGGTTCAAAAATGAATTCAATACAATTAATTTAATTTGAATTCATCATTCATTTTAAGCAACTAGATTTTGAAAATGTTTTGTTTTCAATTCAGGACTTGATAAAATTGAATTTCTCCAGAGGCATGAAAACCAAGAGATCTACCAAAAGGCTTTTGAACTCATAGAACATTACTTTGGTGTTGAAGAAGAGGACTCCAGTATTGCACCTCAGGTGGATGAAAGTCAGCAGCAGTTTCTGTTTCAACAGCAGGAGGCTCCAATGGAGGGGTTTCAGCTGTAAACTACTGAAGACAAGCATAAAATGTAAATACTTGTAGGGTTTTGGGGGTTGGGTGTTTGGTTTTGGGGTTTTTTTCTTCCTCAGAGGTCTTTTCTTTATGGCCAAAGTTAGAGGAAAAGTTGAGTATGTTTTGCAGAAATAGATGAAGAAACAGCTCATGCACTTTTATATATTGTGTTAGATACAACTGTTACTTGTTTTGTATTTGTGTTTTTCATTATCTCTTAATGTACAGAAAACAACTGTGAGTAATAATGTCTAAAGTAAAGAATTAAATGTGATTCAACAACTGTTAAGCTAAGACTTTGTAGAATTTTCGGTAGTGGTTCTGAAATTTTCATGTAGTCTCAAACTGCATATCAGCAATACAGTTACTAACGGTTGCATTTTTGGCAGTAGGCTTGACTTGCCCAGTCTCTATCAAATCTACCTCTTGTATTGAAGCAAAAACATTGCTTCAGAACTAAGGCATGAATTAAAGATGAGCTTGCAAGAAGCTGAATTGGAATGTGAAAAATATTTATTTAAATTGTGAAACTTTTATGCATTACTTTACCACACACTGTTGGAATTTATTTATAAAAAGTATTTAAAGACATAATAGATATACATATATAATGCTAATTACCTAATATAATATTGAGTATATGAAAAAGCTTTTTCTGAATTATGTGGAATGAGAACTATTTCAGAAGTTTCCCAATTGGAATCAGTAGGGAGCTTGCTGGTCATTTGGTGTTGACTCTGTAATTAAAGCTGCTAAATGGCATTAAAAGTCAGCCACAAGTACAGTACTTTGCAGTGGAAGCAGTTGCTGTAGTTACCACAAGAATGCTGCAATTATGAGTGACAGAGATGCTGATTTGCACAAATCACCAAGCAGATGGCTTACAGCTGTCTCCTGTCAAAGTGTGGTAGCACCACTTAGTTTGAGAAACATTGCAATGTTTGCCTTTCTAGTACAGTAGGTTCTTGAAAGTTTAGACAGTAAGTGTTGTTTTTTTTGACCAAATATGCTACCACCATTTGAATTGTTCTTTAAGTTGACTAATTTGGTTTTCTTTTGGTAAGACAATAGAAATACTGCAGTGAAGAATGAATAGTGAATTACTGTTTTCCAGTTGAAGGAAAAGTTTGTTGTACTGTAAATAGCATTAACTATATGGACACCAAAACTAACTAGAAGTTAATGTCATCTAAATATTTAGGCTCTATAATATACAGTATTTGCTGTTAAACACTAAAAGAAATAGAATTCTGATATTTACCTTAACAATTTTGAATAACAGAAAAACGTATGCTCTGCTTTGACTTGCATATAAGTAGTGTTTCTGGTGTATTAGTAGTATATCTTATTTGGAGAAATCAGTACTTTGGGTTAACTCTGAAGTATGATTATTTTTATTACCTGTATTAATATCAAACTCCTGGGTTAAGTGAAATCCTTGACATACAACAGCATTTCATGTTTCATGAAAAGCTGCAGTTTCAACGTAACTTACTTACCCCATGGCACTGTGCTTATCACTAAACAATGTCATAATGCACTGAAAAATACAGGTTAAAGGCAGCATCATTTGCAGTACCATTTTATAGTTATAATTTTTTTACCATGCAAGTTAAGATTCTAAAATGTTTCACTTTGATGTTACAGCAATATATACTATATCGTAATTGAACGTGCGACTTGAAGTGGATTTTCTAAGATTAATGGTCAGTTTTGACTAAGATGTAACTGGGAGGGAAGAAGCCTCTTCAGTCTTTTTAGTGAAGATAGAAGTGTAAATAGGAGTGCTGTTACTTTATGAACTCTGAATAATGAGATATTTTAGCAAATGACACTTTAAACCTAGATTTGTACAGCATACAACAGTTTTGAATAGTGTGATAATCTTGAGTACAGCTGCCAAATTTTCATATAATGCTAGATGATTGTATTTATGCCCTTTTTACTTTCATAGTTTTAGGTTTTCATATACTGACCCTCCTTCTTTCCCGTGTCCCCCCTCCCCCCATCTGTTCAAAGTACAGGGTAACAATAATGGAAATCTACCAGGATGACTAGTAAATGCTGAATTTCAATGTTCTTCTAATGTAAGAAAAATATTCAGGTAACAGGGTATTTTGTTGTTTCTAACAACCTTGTTTTGATAACATAACCAGCTGTGCCTGCTTTTTATTTGGAGAACCCTGTAAAAACTGCATTTATAAGCCTCTCTAATTGAAACCAAATCTGAACTATAAAAATCTTTACGTAAAGACTTGAAAATGAAGAAAAGAGGCTACATTTAAAGTATTACATTTGTTTTGAAAGAATTTCTTCAGTTGTATGGATATTTTATTCTATATGTGTGAACAGTTAGTGACTGCACTTTACGCATTTAGATAAACTGTATTTCATGCCTCTGATACATTTAAGTGTAATGGTTTAAAAGGGAACTAAAAATGATGACTTTGGCTAATAGAAATCATTATTTAAACTCAACATATGATTTACCCTGAAATTGTTAATGAAAGCTCTTTAAAGGTTAAATGTACAGGATGGCCTCTCCTATAGTATCACTGGGTTTACATCCCACTTTGTTAAAAAGCACATACATAAACAATAAAACAGAGATAATGACTTAAGGCAAACTCTGGTGTAGTCATTTGCAGGCAGGGGTGTGAATAGGATGATGAGACCAGTGTACAGAAAAGAAAAAATTAACTGTGAGAGGAAAATCATTATGTTTGGCTTCAGATACAGACTCTAAAGTGCCCCATCAGTTACAAAGTGTTTAAAAATGCAGGGGTTTGGGGTTTTGGCTTTAATTAAAAGGGTACCATTTGTTCTGCTTAAATGTGAATATTAACTAGCTAATCTATGCAACTATGCAGAGCATAAGATTATTTTTTTTAGTTCCCTACTCTTGACACACTGAATCATATCTAATTTTTTCATTGTTGCACTTTTGTCTGAGGACTGGTTCATACAGCTTTTTAATTTCCTAGTATTTGCTTTAAACACTTGCTAGCAGCAATCAGAAAATAGTAATAATGTTGACACAGAAATAAGCTAGCTGTAGAACACATTTTCAACTGGAAAATATTTATTGTTGGGTCTGTCTTTTTAAAAATAGAAAAGATGCACTATTGCCTATCCTCCACAGGTAATGCTCAGTTTAAATTTCCTAAATTGTACAACTGAGGATTTTTGTAATAGATCTGCCAATTGATACCTGAAGTTTAACTGTGACCTCAGGAGTTCACTGAAATCTGGAATGAGAAATTTCATTTACTTACGGCACAATATGTTCATGTAATGTGTGGGAACTAAATTTGCCTATATGAACTTCAGATAGTAATAGTGCATCTTTAAATCCAGGCCAAAGGCCCATTACTGTAACAGAACACATGAATAGTATGCAATATTATGGAATGTTAAATCTCCAAATACCGTACAGAAACCAATAAAGCCTATTTTACAGATGTTTGTTGTATTTATTTAGTGGTTGAATAAGTGTGGCTGCTGAAACTAGAAAATGCATCTGCCTTTTTGAATTGCAGCACTGAGGCAAATGAATTCAAACTGGCTGATTTGTGCATTGTAAAACTCTGCACCTTCACCAAAGTTTTGGGAGTTGAAATATGTTTTGCAAATATTTAACCAAACATACCTGTCATTCTTAAGAAACTACCTCTTCTCCTTTAAAAGCAGTGATTAATTTCAATCATATGCAAAACACTTTAATCTTAGTTATATGCAACAAGGACATTGAGCATCTCTAATAAAAGAGACCCTCCAGTTCTTTTTGTGATCCTGTAACTACTTTTATTGGCTCCTCTGTGTACAATACTACAGTTGTCTAGTTACTGGGGACATTCACTAATCGCTCTCAGCAACCATTAATTCTGCTCCCACAAGGACGTTCAGCGCTGTGTGTGAAGTTACTTGGTCTTTGCCTCCGCTGCTAGTGCAGCCTCCTTCCGCCACTTGGCCTTCTTTGCCAAGTTCCAGCTTGTTAAGGACTCGTGACGGGCAGCAGCCTGCAGAAGTAGAACATCCACTTCAGAGTAGCACAGTAGGAATAACGGTGCACCCTAGGGACCCCATCTCAAGAATGACAGTGGCAGTAGAGTCATGGGTTAGCTACAATGAGGACAGGTGTAAGCTGCTGCTGTTTGTTTAGGTTGTCTGCTTTCCACAGAATTCCATCATTTTTAAGCATGCTACATGGTAATTAGCTAGTGCTGTACTCACCTTCTTAGCTGAGGCAATCACTGCAAAACAGGCAATGATGGAGAGTCCAATCATGATGTAACAAGCTTTAACTCGAGCTTTGTTTCTTGCCTTATCTAGCATCTCTGGCCTGCAGTTAAAATTATTGAATCATTACAAAACTGAAGCATCTCTTCTTCAAAGCATCGCAGACTTAACAACAGAATGAAAAAGTAACAGTTTCTAAAAGATGTATCTCCAGCTTGCCCTGACTGGTTATGGACCACTCAAAGACTTCACATTTTCTGACCCTAACCCATTTCCAGTGGAAAATCAATGTCTAATGGATTTGAAATTCTTTCTTAAGCTGGGGGGGGGGGGAGGGGGAACAAAAACAAAAAACCCAAAACAAAACTCCTGCAATAAATACTTGTATTCAAATATTTGGGGTAAATTTACCACAAATCATTCCTTTAGCTCTGTTTAAACATAGTGGAAGTAAAATGGGGTTTATCTGTTTTAAAAAGCTGGAGACGTATATGTGGTGGTGACCAGATGTGGTGAAAGCAAGTTCCTTTTATTCAAAATTAACTTTAGCAATTAATGTCACATCTGTTTAGATGGTGTCACATATAGTATTGGTTAGGGACTTCCTGTATGTGCGTAGGTGATTAAAACAGAGCTTGAACTGCTACAAATGAAGAGTTTTTAGTTCTTTAGAAAAACAGCAGCTTTATGCAAAGTGGGCAGCTGGTGTCAGCCTCCTCTGTGTTACAGGATCACATAACCAAACAAGATCAATCTACGTGATTACTTTTGCTGGTTATCTACGGTGAAAGTAATGAAAACTCCTGCCCTGCATCTGGCAGGAGTTGCTGCAAGAGTACAACACAGTGAGCTGCCTTGGGACAGGCTCCCCTTTCTACCCTCCATCATTCCAGGCAGGCTGCATGCTGCTGCGAACTGGCAGTACAGGCAATGTCTGTATCACTAAAGTGCTCTCACAACTTCCAGCAAGTCTTCAGAGTCAAACATTGTACTTGGGAGTACAGTTTTTTAGATGTTCATTCCTCTCCTACAGGGAGACCTTACAGCAGCCTTCTAGTACCTAAAAGGGGGCCTACAGTAAATCTGGAGAGGGACTTTTTACAAGGGCATGTAGTAACAGAACAAGGGGGAATGGCTTTAAACTGACAGATTTTGATTACATATTAGGAAGAAATTCTTCACTGTGAGAGTGCTGAGGCACTGGCACAGGTTGCCTGAAGAAGTGGATGCCCCATCCCCGGTAGTGTTCAAGACCAGGCTGGACACAACCATGAGCAACCTGGTCTAGTGGAAGGTGTCCCTGCCCATGGCGGAGGGGGGTTGGAACTAGATGGATCTCTAATGTCCTTCCAGCCCCAACCATTCTGTGATTCTAATACTTGCTGTGCACTTATTTTCCTTTCATAAGTCACATGGAAAGCAGGTGTCAGAAAAGTTACCACAGGGATAACTGGCTTGTGACGGCCAAGCGTTCATAGTGACATCGCTTTTTGATCCTTCGATGTCGGCTCTTCCTATCATTGTGAAGCAGAATTCACCAAGCACTGGATTGTTCACCCACTAATAGGGAACATGAGCTGGGATTAGACCGTTGTGAGACAGGTTAGTTTTACCCTACTGATGATGTGTTGTTGCAATAGTAATCCTGCTCAGTGCGAGAGGTTCAGACCCCTGGTGCGTGGGCTTGGCTGAGGAGCCACTGGCGTGAGGCTGCCATCTGCGGGCTTATGACTGAAGGCCTCTAAGTCAGAATCGCGCCTAGACGTAGCAATACCGCAGCACCGCTGGTGCCTCGGTGGGATCGTGACAACGGCCGCTTGAGACTGACCTAGGAGATGACAGCCTTGCTCAGAATGTGTGGGTTAAAGCCCTTCCTGAATCTTCGTTAGTGAAGACAGGCCTTCCTCACAGGAGAAGGAAAACTCCTACCTTCAGACCCTGGCTGATGGAGCTCATCCAGCCTTGCAAGGTCTTCCATCGAAGAGGACACTCTTACAAAGCCTACGACCTGCGGACTTTGCTGTCACCATCCCAGCTCACTAGGCCATGGCAGTTAAACCTCAGGTGTAAAGCATGGGGCCAGTTCTGCGCATGCTGCCCTCACCTAAAAAAATCACTGTGGAGGCTGGAAGGCTCACTCTCACTTCTCTGTACGGGCAGGCAAGGGTTGAAACAGCAGGTGACAAGGTGCATGGGAAGCTGCAGATCCAACCTTGCATGCGGGCGGACCAGCGCATGGGTCGCTCGAGATTGCTCAGGAGGTGACAGTCCTGGTCGGACATTTCCTGATTGCCTAAGCACCCTTTTTTCCAATCAGATTTGCATATCCCACATGCCCTTGGTCATTGTGCTTGTAGTAAGCATGGGTAAAGCCCTTCCCAAATCTTCGCTCGCAAAGCCAAGCCATCGATCAATATATAAACACAAAGATAAAGGGTCGTAAGAAAGAATATACATAATATATAGTTATGGTTTTATAGATAGGCAAAAGGATATATAGAAATAAAGAACTGATTTCATATTGTAAGCAAAATCTTACAATAATCTCTTTCCCAAAAAATACCTTTAGCTTTACTTCAAAGAGGATGGGCGGTGGGATGGGGCAGAGCTGAGGTTTCTGCAGTAGAAGTTCTGCCCAGAGATTAGTACCAAGGCTGAGGGCTGCCACGCTGCTCTCCAAGGCTTAATGCCACAGAAGAGGGCAAGCCTCACGAGCGGCTGTGCCACACTACCCCCTTCCCTGCCAACATACACAACACAAGCATGTGTTGCACCTCCTGTGTTTCTTCCAGGTGACTGACAAGGCCTGAAGTTCTGAGTAACTGCTTTTGTTTTATACAATGGTAAAAATCATCTTTAAAGTAAACTGCGCATTAGACCAGCACATAAAATCATTAATCCACTAATCCATTTGTAGCAACAAAAGCAAAACCATAAATGTTATTAGGGTGGCTTATTAACCTAATTATATTTCACAACACACTAATTGAAACTCTTTGGAAGCAGATTTTCACTTTCTCCCTGCTTTCTGCCTCTGCTTTAAGTAACACAGACCTGATTATGTTCTTCCCTAATTGCACATTAGGGCCTCTGCTACTTAATCCTTAATGAAGACTCGGGGTAAACCCAGCTGCAGTCAGTGACAGCTTTTTCTTAAAAACAGAACAAAATGTCTCACAAAACCAAACCACAACCACCTTGAATAAGGACAGCAGATTTGACTCTTAGTACAAACTACCTTCAGCAGCTGTACTGTGCTTGCACGTAAGAATAGGTTACAATTATGTCTTTTTCTAATTGTTAAAGCAGCAACACAGTTCAGCTTTAATGTCTCATAACAACTTCTAATAAGTCACTAGTTATGATCTTACAGCTCCAAAAAAGACTTTGCTCATCCAGAAAGCACAAAGTGGGGACACTCACTTTGCTCAGCCAGCTACCACACAGAAATCTGCGTATGTGTGTATGGACTGCCAAATGTATGCCTCATTATAAACACCTCCCGAAGACCTGAACAGCTTTAAGAGCTTCTGAGACCTGTCTGAACCTTTCTCTAGGGGAAGATGGTGAGACTAACACAGTGCAAGAAAGGCTGGATCATTTGGAAAGCAACTGTCTAGCCCAGCAACCACCAGTAAAACCATCGAGAGCCAACAGGAGAAGGCAGAAGAGGTACCTGCTGCCTGACACAGATCTGCATGTTGCTTATAGAATCACAGAGTAGTTAGGGTTGGAAAGGACCTTAAGATCATCTAGTTCCAACCTCCCTGCCCATAGCAGGGATGCCTCGCCCTAGACCATGTTGCATAAAGCCCTGCCCTACCTGGCCTTGAGCACTTCCAGGGATAGAGCATTTACCACTTCTCTGGGCAACCCATTCCAGTGCCTCACCACCAGTAAAGAACTTCTTCCTTATATCTAACCTAAATCTCCCCTGCTTAACTTTAAACCCGTTCCCCCTTGTCCTATTGCTGCAGTCCCTGATGAAGAGAGAACAAGCCACCCAAGACAGGGACCATGGTCATCCTGTGATGATAAAAAGTTGTGCCCTGTAGAAAGACCTCCAAGATATTGTCCAGCATCCTAAGGAAAAGGCAGCAGTCAGCATTGGAGTGGTTCTGCGTGTTCAGTGACTGGCTCTCTTCAGGGATGCTAACTTCCAATGAATCAGAGAGCCACAGAATCGATGTGACTTGGGTCTAAAGGGACCTTCAAAGATCATCTAGTCCAGCAGGTCGGCAAGAATGGGAGGCTAAGGCTACATTAAGTACTTGGTTTTCCTTGGTAGGGTATGTTTCTCTCATAACTCCCTTCTCTATTTTTCCTCAAATTCTATAATAAATCATAATTTATTGGATGTATATTATACAATGACAGTTATCTCCCTTAGACTGGGAGCTATACTGGTTTACCAATAACATCCTTCTCCAACTGCGTGTTAGGAATAAGCAAAACAAACAAGCCAGTACGTAAGTGTAACCAAGGCTATCCACTGAGATGGATCCAGCTTTTAACCCCAGGCTCTGGGGACTCCAGTAAGGAACATTTTTTCATCTTAACCTCTAACCAGGACAAGAAACTCTTCTGCCCTCTCATTTGTTTCCAAGTTCTCAGTGTTGAAAATCTGACTGGTTCAAGCTCTGTGAAAACGCTCGAGATGAGGATCACGCCACCACGCTCCCTTCAGCTCCGTGTTCCCCTTGGACAAGAGCAGCGCACTTACGGGATCCTCTGAGGAATATCTTCTTCTCTCTTGAAACGCCCAGTCCAGACGAGGATTTTTTTGTCAAACTTCGAAGGCTTGTAACTTGCAACCACCCTGTGAGCCTGCTCGGCTTCAAGAATGAGAAAAAAGCACTCCGTCACACTTCGCACTAGGAGTGGATGATGCGTGGTAGGAAGAGTGGAAACGGAAACCCTGCCCGTACTGCTCTCTGCAAGAGGAGCTGACGGATTAAACTTCGAGGCTTCCGCCTCGCAGTTATCGCCACGCGGTCTCTCGAACAGCCCCTCACGCCGTGGCCGCAACTCCCCGCAGCTTGCGGGTACCCAAGCTCGCAGGGAAAGCCCGCGACCACCCGAGCCGGAGCAGCCCCGGCCGCAGCCCCGACCCCAGCCCCGCTGCCGCCCGGTCCCCACCAGCCCTCCCCGACAGCCCCGAGGCGCTGCCGGCGCCGCGGAGCCGTGTCCGTGTGCCCGTCCCTACCGCGGGTGGTGCCCGGGCTCCGGGCGGTCTCCCCGCCGGCGGCTCCCCGCGGCGCGGGCAGGCGGAGCGGCGCGGCGGACAGGAGCCGCCCCGGGTGGAGGCGCGCCGGCAGCATGGCGAGGAGCAGCGGGACCCTCTGATGCGGTGGGAGCGCTCCCGCTCCTGGCCTCGGTCCCGGCCCCTGTACTGGTCCCGCCCCGCGGACCCCTCCAGCCGCGCCCGGAGGCGAGGAGGGGCGAGGCGGAGCAGCCGCCGGCAAGGAGGGGGCTGGCCCTCCTGGGGGGCCTATCGTGCTCACCTAGGGCACTGCTGGGCTGCGGTTTTGGCACTGGCACCTCAACGGTCCAGGCAAAGCTCTGTTAAAAGAACCACCGCCGTGCTTCAGAGGCACGATTTAGAGTCACAGACCTGCCCATATCAATGCTTCTGTTGTTTTACCACTGATTCTCATCACATGTTTTTCTATTTATTTCAATTACATGCAATTCTGTTTGCTTAAGTTCAACAAGTGTAAGGTCTTACATCTGGGAAAGTCCAAGAGTGCAGCGCAGGCTGGGATCTGCCTGGCTGGGGAGCAGCTCTGTGGAAAGGGACCTGTGGATCCTGGTGGACAACAAGCTCAGCAGGAGCGAAGAGTGTCCAGCTACAGCAAAGAAAGCCAACAGAATGACGAGTTACAACAGCAAGGTATCACCAGCTGAGATAAAGATGTCACTGTCTCACTCTACTCAGCACTTGTCAGGCCACGCCTGAAATCCTGTGTTCAGTTTTCGTTCCAACTATACAAAAAAAGAAGTGAACAGGCTTGAAAGGGTCCAGAGAAGTGTCACAAAGATGATCAGAGGGCTGGGAAACTTGAGATGTGAGGAAAGGCTGAGAGAACTGTTTCTGCTCTGCCTTGAGAAAAAGCAGCTCTGAGGAGACCTCACCACCATGCTCCAGTATTTAAAAGGTGGCTACAAAGATGGAGGCTCCCATTCTACAAGGAGTCAGATGGAAAAAGGCGAGGAGTAATGGGCACAAGTTACACTGGGGCACATTCCAGCTGGGCACAAGAGGAAAATTTTTGATGATGAGAACAATCAGCCATTAGAATGATCTCCCTAGGGAAGTGGTAGACATCCTAGTGTTGAACACTTTCAAGATTCAGCTGGACAGGGTGCTGGGACATCTAGTGTAGGTCATGCTTTGCCTAGAAGGTTGGACCAGATGGTCCCTTCAGACTGATATTCTGTGATTCTCTGAAAAAGTTTTGGTTTTGTTTTTTTTTCCCTTTCACATTTTGGACATAATAAACCTTTATTAATAAATTAATCCATCCGTGTATCAGAAAAGGCATCACAGAATACATATTTAGTAAGCAACAGCCCATGTCAGCATGATACCAGTGATGGTGTAACTCAGTGTCTTAACAGAATTGGGTCTGATGCACTGAACAGTGGAAGATTTTACATCTTGCAACCAAGCCAGAAAGCCTGCGGATGAACAGAGGAAGTCCCACTCCCCAGGGATGGCTCACTGCCCAGCAGCAGCTAAAGTCCGGTGCTCAGCGTGACAGCACGAATGAGGAGTCTTAAACCGTTTGTAGCCAAATCCTCCAGTTTTCTGTTTTAGGAGCAGAGCCAGAGGTAAGCAGCTTTCTCTGAGAGCAAACTGTTGAGAAGAGGAAATAAAAACTTTGTCACTGAAGTGAGTTCCAGTGTCCTTGATTTTTTTATTTTTTTATTTATTTATTTTTTTTGTAATTAAAATGCCATTTGGACAACATCTCTTTCTGGAAAAAGCACTTTGTTTTCAGTCCCTTGTTGATGTTAATGCTCACTCCCCCCACACCCTCCCCCCCCCCCCCCCCCCCCCCCCCGCCCCAAGCAGGGTGTCCTATTTCAGACCACTGTCAGGGAGATGAAGACACGTCAATAGAAATGACCTAGCGTGTGATACTGGGGTTACAGTCTGGCTGTAGCCCCCTTGCCTTCTTCCTACTCAAAGAGAGCAGCATGGTGTCAAGCAGTGCTCCTTGCCCTGGATGCACAGCTGGGAGGGGTAGGAAGAGTCAGCGCATCAGGGCTAGGCTGCTGAGCATCATACATCATAAGCAGCACCCCAAATACTACTGTTAGTTGCTAGTAACCCACACACTTAAGAGTCATTGTAGTTCAAACTGCTGTCAGCAGAGCTACTGGGAGGAAGCCTGCAGCTAAATAGCTCTCAGCACTCGCTGAAAAACTGCTACAAAGATTATAGGCAGCTGAAAGGCATCGGCACAGCTGCTAGAGCTACTCAAATCTTGAGGGAGTTATCCCCTGGAGGAAAGGACTTGAAAAAACTTGTTAGCCTTCATAGTCTTCATTCTCCCTAACAATACTGTACACTGTGTAATAGTGGCTTCAGAATACATCATTTGGCATTATTAACAATGAATTACATAAAACCCAAGCTTAAATAGTGGTTAGAGCTAGAGAAGCCTCCTGCTGACCTCAACAAATGGCTTTTTCTCACTTCACTCCTCCATGAACAGCACTGTAGCTGGGGACATTTGCCATCCCTTATTGTTCTTGGAGACAGAAAGCATGCAGGTGGGCACACATGGATGCTACTACTTTGAGAAATGGTGCTGGGACCTTTCTAATATAAGCAAGCAGAGCATGCTCTGAGCCAGAAAGAAGAGCTGATCCCTTTGGCCCTGCAGTCTGACCCACGAGTCAGGGAAGGCCATGCCAAAGCTTCATTATGACTCTGGAAGGTGATTCCTGTTCTATGCTCTTAGAATGAAAATCTGTTTCAGACTCATTCAATGTCCCCATGCCTGGTAACAGGAATAGATCACTGGAATACTTACTGTTGTGGGGGAATGCTTGCAAATGCTCCCTTTAGCATCATGAACCCTGATTTCAGCTTTTTGCTATTTTCTGTGTAGGGTAGCAGGAGGCCTTTATGTTCTACCTACATATGATCCCTTGCTTCTTGCAGACAAGGCATTTAAAAACATGTGTAATACAGCTTGGTAGAGCACCTCCCTATTTTCTGCCAAGTCTAGCTAACATATCTGTTGCATCCTCTCAGCTCTAGCATGACTGTGCTTTACAGTGAAGACCTGAGTAGCTGGAGAGGCAGATGCAGCATGTAGGACTCCTTCAAAATTCTGACATATGTGATGTCTTTGCTTAAAGATACCTTTGTAGAGACTTTACATTGCTATCACTACACCCTGTTCCTCAAGACACTTTCCTTGTTGACCTGTAGAGGAAATGTCCTATTTAACCCAACACACATTTCTAAGGTGCAGTCTGAGATCTGCAGTGGAAACACTGCACAGCTGCATGTGTTGCTGCTGTTCAAGAGAAAACCAAAGTTCATGGGAAAAAGTAAGGAAATTAAGTAAACAAACTCAATTTTAAGTAATAATATGGCTTTAATCATCCCCTTTCATATATCTTCAATACATGGTACGCTCAACCCTTTTGAAAACAATAAATACAAGCAAAATGTTCAAGCCAAATGAACTTTCCTATCCAGCTGAGTGCGGACAGTCATTGTGCAAAGAAAGCTGTGTGTCTTTCTTCTAGGAAGAGACTTGCTGCTTTGGCATCCAAATTGCAGGAATTTTAACCTTATTGTGCACGCCATCACATTCAGAACAGTATTTGCAACAACTGATGTATGAGCAGCATTCATCACAGAAATAAATGTGCATAAACCTCCATTCTTCCAATCATCTACAGAAGTTACATAATTACTCAAGTGTGTAAGTTGCACACTAGCCATTCAAATGACTTAAAAAATGGCTTCACAGGTACATGTTGTGTATATATATAGTCTACACATCACAATGATTTAATTGCCTGTGTCCATTGTTGAAATGTGATTTATAGCTTTTTAAAAAAAAAAAATGAGTAGAAAAAATATATAGATAAAGGTTACAGTATATAAATAGAAATGATAGAAAAATAGATATGTTGTACATAACAATAATACAATATGCCTGTATAACAACAAACCTAATGAACTTTATTTTGGCCTACACAACATCCAGTTATTCCAGATCTAAACAGAAGAATGGACGAAACTCAGGGGATTTAGTATTATTTCCCAGGAACATGGCACAGAGGTTAATAAAGCAAAGTTTCTATGGTGTGGCTTTATAAACACGGAAAAATATTTTTCATGGTCCTGGATTGGCAACATACCTCCACTCTTTAGAGTCTGAAAAAGCTCTGAATTCCTTTTGTCCTGACATAAAAGTTCCTCCTCTTCAGAACGTTCCTTTCTGTTCCTCTCATACAGAAGGCACAGTGTAGCTGCTGCACTAACGGAGCTACAGAGCAGAGACTCATCCAGCGCAGCTCATGTCAGTTCATTCTTGTGCTATTTCTGCTTATTGGAATGGTGCATTGTCATTTTCTTGTTGAAAATCAGATTTTTAAAATATGTATGAAAAAGTTATAATTCCAGAGATGTGCTCATGCTGATCCTTGTCATTACATTATTTATGCTAGTGAAAGGAAACAAGTAGTGTTTATAAGTTTTGACGTCACATACTGACATTAGAGCCTCAGCTCAGGGGACAAACATAGTGGGTTGTCTCTCCTCATGATCAGAGGAGGTGCATGAGGTGAATCAATGTATTTCTTTGAGTATGAGGAAAAAAAGTAGATGAACATACAGGTAACCACAGAACTCCAGAGAAGTTCTTAGATTTTTAGATAGGCCAATCTCTGGTTGGTCAGCATCCTGGTAAATACAAGGAACTTCGAAAGCTACTGCAGCACTCGTCTGGAATAAGATGTGCAATTTTGGGGAGGAGAAAAAAGAATTCACTGATACCGGGTGAAAAGGGTTACTTTGGGATATTCAGGAGAATGGAAAGCCTATCTTAAAGGTGGAGACTGAAGGACTTGGCTTGTTTATCCTAGCAAACACAGGCTGGGAGAGGGTTCTGTTTGATCTGTAAAACAGAGTGAGGTGAGAAGAAGAGCTCCTTAAACAATTGGGCATCAGAGATGCAATAAAAGTGCGGTAAACCCCTATCATCCCACCTACATGCCTGTGAGAATTTCCTGATGCTTCTGCCCCACTCAGGGAAGTGAGATTGTGAAATAGGTTTCTGCAGGTCTATGTGAGCAGCCAGGGTAAAAAGGGAGTTGCTGAAGGGGACTGCACCTCATGATGCCTGCAAGGCAAGGCAAGACAAGACACAAGGCTGGACTGTGTGAGCCAGGAAAACCTTTCAAACCTGGTAATGGATAACTGCTTAAGTACCAGGGGAGAAAGCATTTTGTGTGGCCTGCTTTCCTTGTGTATGGCAAAAGGAAAGAGACCTGAAAGAGAAATGGCTCCCTAAAATGGCTTTTCATCTTCAAGTACTTTAACACTGACCCGTTATATGCTGGAGAGTCTTTTCCTGGCCATAGTCCTTACAGTATTTTTAGGAAGAGCCTTCCCTTTTATTAGTGTCTGCCCAGGCACTTGGAAATGGCCATTTCCGTTCACAGAGTTTTGCTGAGATTTACATGAGTCTGAGACAGTAGCTCGGGAGCTGGAAGACTTTGAATCCAAAGAAATCTGACTAACAGCAACACTGCTTGCACTCTTGGAGGAATACGTATAAATCATTTTGAGAAAGGCCGATTTTGTGTTTGTTTCTTGCTTGTAAATGATGATATAGCACTTTGGAAGAAAAGTGCAGCAGAGGATTCCATAATTGGATATTAAAACAACGATGATTTCCACTGCTGGCAGGTATTTGCCAAATGTAGTTGCATAGACAGGGATAAATACAATCCACGCTATAAAGTAAATTAGCATGCCAAAGGTGATAAATTTAGCTTCATTGTAGTTCTCTGGCAACTTCCTACCTTTAAAGGCAAATATGAAGCAAATGAAGGCTAGGGTAGCGATGTAGCCCAACATAATCCCAAAAGCCAAAACAGAGCCCTCATTGCACTCCAGAATTATTGCTCTTGAGATTGAGAAATTTTGCTTTACAAAAGGTGTCCTAAATATCAGCCAGAAGGTGCAAATGATAACTTGAATTCCAGTGCAGGTGACCACGATGGGAACAGGTTTATACATACATTTCAGGAAATTCTGCAGCTTGGGATCAAAGCTGAAGGCTAGTAAAATTTTTAGTGACTTGATTAAAATACATGAAATGCACAGTGCAAAACTTATGCCAAAGAGAGCTTGCCTAGTTTTACACTTGAATTCTGTGGGTTCATCTATGAAGAAGGTGGTGCTTAAAAAAATTAAGAAGTGGCTGAAGAGAATAATGTAGCAGACAGTTAGACCTCCAGATGCTTTTACAACTGGCGTGTTCAAGTTCTTAGTGAATATCACACTAATTGACAAAACCAACACAACCCCAAAAGCGGAGAGGAGGAGGAGGAAAATAGCAAACCAGTCAGTCCATGCGAGGAAATGGATTGTCTTGCTGTAGCATGTACTACTATTGACGGGAGCCCAGTAGGTTTTGTTGTCACATTGGTAGCAGTAATCCATATCTGAAAGCAGAAAGAAAGAAGATAACTTAGAAACCCAATGTAAATAAACCCCACAGTGAAATATCGAGGCTTGAGACACATGAGATACAGGAGCAATGTGGGAGGGGATGCTAAGGGCTGATTGCTTCCGACTGTTGATGTCGCTGTCCAGGCGGCGGAGCTGCAGGACTGCAGTGGCAGGGGTGGCAGTGCTGGCAGCAGCGCCAGCAGCAGAAGGAGCAATGGATGAATACCTGCCAGCTGGGAGCAGGGGCTGCCTGCAGCCAGGGGGAAGAAAGGGATAGGGAGAATGACCAGGGTCCTGAAACTGCCTCGGACATCGCTGACAGGCAATGAGTGACCTGGCCAGAGATCAAGAGAAGCAAACTAACTGACACCTGAGTAATGACTTGAGAGTAAATCAGTTCTCCTGCAGAAATTTGAACAATGCTTCTTTCATTTACCTACTTTGACAAGAAAAAAACCCTGCTTTCTCTTTAAAGACAGCTTTTGAAATACAACAGCAAGAACAAGCACTGCTTTAGGTTATGCTTTGACATGTTAGGTTTGCTTTAAAATTCCTATTCCCTGGTATGGAGAAATTTCACAATTGTTTGAATTAAAAATTAATTTCCTTCTGCTCTCAGGGTATTAAAGTACATCTCACCACAATTTTCTTAATTCCATCTCTCTCTTCCATATTTAATTTTCCTCTTAACATTTTTTTTTCTCAAACCTATAAATGAGCTAGTGGTAAAATACATGTCAGTTTTGATAATACAAAATATTACTGTACAGTTAAATCAAACTTTGCAGTACTCCCTGGTAAGACAAAAGAACCCTAACTGGTAAGCAAAATGCATCAGCCTTGAACTTTCTAGACTTATAGAATGGTTTGGGTTGGAAGGGACCTTAAAGATCATCCAGTTCCACCCCCCCCGCCATGGGCAGGGACACCTTCCAATAGACCAGGTTGCTTCAAGCCCTGTCCAACACAGCCCCAAACACTGCAAGTGATGAGGCATCCACAACTTAATGTCTCGCTATCATCATAAAAATATTCTTCCTTATTCGGCTGGGTGTACTGCAGAAAGATGGAAACAAGAGTCAGTCTGATGAATCAGCCAGCCTTTCCATCCTAACAAAGGATAATGCTAGTCAGCTGGACAATCTAATTGCTTATTGTTTGGTCTTCTAAAAAGCATTTAAACAGAGTTTTATAGGCTGAACACTCATATTTGGGAAACTGAGCATAAACAAATATTTTAATCCCACTCCAAAATTATACCCAAGGTTGCCAAGGCACATTATACCCAAACAAAACCATTGTATTGATGTCTAAATAAGCCTTTATTTGGATCACCATTCCTTACCTGTTTGATTGCTGTAATGGTTTTCTGGGCAGTAAACACACTCATAGCAGCACGTGTGTGGACTTCCTGTAACCTTTTTCATCTGCCCTGGTGTGCAGTGCTGGGAGCATGTTGATTGAACCTTCTGCAGTGTGCAGACAACAACAACAACAAATCAGCTCAGGCTTAACTAACTACTAAGAAACATTAAAATAAACCTCCAGGAATTCTGCAATTTGCACTCTCTCTTTGTGTTTAACATATTGTGAGAGAATACGAAAATGATGCTGGAGAAAGGCATTGTAGGTTCCATGTTTCTTGCATGTTTTCTGCACAGTCAGCAAGTGAAAGGATGGGGCATTACCTACCTGGCAATTTTACTTTTTGGCAGTGAATGTCAATAAGTGGAATCGTCTGTACCTTTAAAATCCAGATCAAGGTGTCTAATCCAGCTTTGAACCTGGAACTTAGTTCTCCTGGGGATCAGCTCTAAAGAAATCCCATCTGATGAGGGATTTGAGTGGACTGCTTCCCAGCTGAAATCCTGAAACTCTGCTCAGCTTCTCTGAGCTATGTGAGATATCTGGGCTTGGGAGAAACACCGGCATGGGTTCTCTGCACCGCAGCTCTAATGTCCTGAACCTCAGCAGCTCAACCCTGAGTCATGAAGCACCACTCCAGGGTGTGTGATCAGGGCCTTCTCTCAGGTCTCATTTCAAGTCCTCCTTCCAAAGACCATTTTTGTAAAATGGAGCAGCAGTCCTGAGGGACACGGGAATAATGTCCTTAGGACAGGCATAAGTTCTCCTCTTGGGAAACCTCCTACAAACATTCTGGAGAAATAACTTGGTCTCCAGTCACTGAGCCTGCTTACAGGATAACATGCTTCTCAGTGTGCATGAAAGTGCATGAAAGGTCAAATACACCCTTGAGAGGGCTCTTTGATCTAAAAGGAGAACATGAAATCACAAGAGAGATTTCTAGCTGACGCATACTTCAGTTGTAAATACTGGGGGGAAAAGAAAACATATGAAACAAATTTCACATGTCAAGAAATCAGAAGTTACCTTTAAATCCAGAAATGCCTTTTTTTTCTCTTCATCCTCAAAGATAAATTTGCCTTTCTCTGGGTCATATTCTGCCATAGTGGTGATTTTCATGTGACCATCAATTTCTTTCCAAAGAAATACATCATAACTGGTGCTCATGTCTCCATTGGAGTCAAACTTGATTTCTTTATCATCATAAATGACTGTAACATTTTTAAGTTCTTCAAGGAGCTGAACATAAGCATAAGGAATGATAACATACATCAATATCATGTCAGTGGGATAAACTTAGTAGTTTAACACCTTTATGAGAATGTCAGGTTGAAAAGAAATGTTGCTTCTTAGCAGTAAAAGAAATCTTAAAAATAAACCCAATTTTTTAAAACTGTTTAATTTGGTGTTAGACATGGAATTACATTATTTAGGCAATCCTGTTGACCTCAAGAATCTTTCAATTAAAACGAATCATCATTCCTTAACTCTATGAGGTGTGTACAAATATTCATGTTAGCATTTTTTCCAGCCTTGGAAATTTTGGTGTGACAACGGGAAAGAAAAGATTTTTGTTCGCTTGCAAGTACTAATGGCCTTTTGGCACTCCTCTTCTTGTAAGGAACAACTGTGAGCAATGATCCCGTTGTTACTTTACTGTCACCAGAATTGGTACGGGTAACATTTGCTTCCAGAGTAAGCTCTCCCAGAGTGTCTGGAAATATCTAACACTGTTTTCAGCTGTGACTCTGACTGATATTGTGTATTGCAAGGTGAGACTCGGAACTGTTCGATGAACAGTATGTGCCAGCTTGCTCAGATGTGGTGATCAATGGCACAATAGGAATAAACAGCAAGGGAATATTTGATAGATTATAGGAAATATCAAAACCAATTCCATTCGACAGGAGTGCATTTCTGTCTCCCTCATTGCAAACAGCCAGATCAAAAATTTCTGTGTGAAACTAGAAAAGGACAGGTTAAGGCCCATAACTCACTCCCAATTCATAAGGGAGACCACAGAAGGGTTTTCATTAGCTACCATGGTTCTGAACTGAAGCAAAGACTTTATCCTTTTGCAGGTCTAGTGATTTTTGGCAACAAGGATTTATTAACAAGAAAAAAACCCAAGGTCCTGGTGAAAGAATTAATTAATTTAAATTGCTTTGAAAAGCAAGCTCTTAGATGGATCCATTAGTGATATCTGTATCATTTAACAAACATATATGTACAGAACACATCCGGTATATATAACACACCATTTTTTCACATATAACATCTCTTTTTTTAAAAGAATTCATGTACTCTCACTGCATGTATACCAATTTATGAAGAACCACAGTGTACTTCTAACTGCATTTGAGCTGGATGTGGCATAATTTTTGTGGGACTGAATAGGATTTTTTTTTTTATTGTATATACTCAGGCTAGTCACTTAGTCTTTCTCTTCTCCACTTTTCCACTTTCTACAACAATATGGAAACAACAGAGTTTTTGCAATACATCTTGAGCTTCAGACAGAAGGGGCTAATTAATTCGCAACATTTTAATGTAACCGATGGTTATTTTTGCAAAGTCTGTAGCACCAATGAATTTCATTTTTCTGTATGTGAAGATGTGTGATATGGATTAGTTGCATCTTAAGCTCTATGCATATATATCCATTTCTAGAGGATTTTGGTTTAACATAGAGAAAATGTATTATGAAAACAGCACAGGGAGAATAACTACCCCAGTGTTCTTCATGAGTTCTTAGACTTTTAATAGGAATTTTAATTTGGGTGATTTGGGATTTAACTCAGCAATGGTGTACATGCAGCTCTGCAGAGCTGCACCCCCTGCAGAGCAGTCTTGAATTTGTCCCATTTGCGTTTACAAATTCATGTAAAAGTCTGACTTTTTTTAATTTTGTAATTATTATTTCAAATCCCCTATCTTGGTTTGCCCTGCCCTGACCTAGGATAAGAGGTCAGAGCAAGTCAGTGTTTCAGTGGTTGTTTGACTTTTAAATTAACTTTTGTTAATCCTCTGAGTAAAAGTGTGTAAAAGTGAATACCTGTGAGCAGGTTCTTGGGTAAAAGGTCAGGCCAGGTTTACTTGTCTGATTTTCCTCTTCTTTTCCCATCCAATAGAGTTTGATAAGAAGTACCTCACCCATCTTAAAGATTTTGTCTAATTTTCTTACCAGTCACTTCAGTATAAATTAAGATCAGACAGAGAAATAGTCTGTTGCATTTTCACTTAGAAGTAAAGATTCATTATGGAGGAAATAGCCTGAATTCAAGAGAGAGGGGGGCAGACAGTGGGGCAAAGAGAGATAGGGCAGGGAGAGATAGTGGGGAAAATTGAAATTCTTTGGTGAATGCTGCTATCCTACAATATCCGCAAGATATCTCTCAAGAGCACTCATTGCTGTGTATTGCAGTGGTTTGTGGATCAAACATCTGCTGAGATAGTGGATGAGGTGCAGCCAGTTTAGCTTTATGGACCAGGTCTGGTTTCAATTTTGTTTTTCACAGAGCACTTCATTGACAAAAATGGCTTTTGGATAAAGTGCTGCTTTGTTTTGGTTGGAATTTTCCAAATTTTTTGACAAAATTACACACAAAGGTTTTGATTTTCTGTCACTTCATCCACTCCTCTATTGCAAAAAAGGAAGCTGAGGGAAAAAATGGACAAGTAAATACATGTGTGTTGTAAATCACAAGGGAGCCATTGGGCATTATCTGAATCCTGGACAGGAGCTTGCCAGGATCCAAAATCTTGTCCTTCTTTTTCCACTGGATGTGTGGCATGGGGTCCCCTTCTGCCTGGCACTGGAACATGGCTGTGTGCCCCTTGGTAGACTGTCATGGGCTCTGGCTCTAGCTTGAAGGTGATGTTATAAATCACAAGGACCGACCACTAGCAGCTGAATACCTGACAGGTCAACTGTAGATTGACTATACATTTTATTCTATCTTACATGAGTAGCTCGCAAGACATTCCAGCAAGGATCCTACAGACTGGAACCTTCATCCAAGATGTGTGCTCTTTGAAGGTGGCAGGGAAAATGTTAGGGTAGCTAATGAAGCCCAGCAGATAAAGATCCCTTCTAACACTTGTGGAGTCATGCATTTACAGCCACTGCTGTGGTGCCCCTGAAGAAGGAGATGGTGAGCATGCAGTTACTCACTATCAGTTAGCTATCTGTATGTGAAATGCATTAATCCTTCTCTATCTACAGCAGAACACAGTCATGGCTTAGCACCGGGAGCCTCTGCATCTACATGGGCTAAAAGGGAGACAAATCTGGAGTCTAGTTCTTGTCTCTGCAGCAGTTAGATACTACTGCTCTAGTACATATTCTGTGATTTCTGTTGGTGAAGGAAAGCAGGAACAAGAATAAAAAGTGATTTAGTAAGAGGACCAAGCTAGTAAATCCGCGAATGTGTGAGCAAAAATGAGATGAAAGTTATGCAAAGAGACCTGAAAGCATTAACATCATACCTCCCATGGAGTGAATGCAGAGGGATCCTTGCAGTTTCTGTTTTTGCATAGTCCTTTAATGGCGTAAGCAATGGTATAGACTGCAAGTACAGTACTATGGATAAATCCTGGCTCAATGTTAGCATTCAAAAAATCATCTTTCCAGATCTGATGTTTATTCTCAACATTTTTCAGTAGGCCATCCTGGGACTGGTTTGAAATGCATGCTTGAAAATCATAATATTCCAGGTGTGCACAGACTGACAAAAGCATAATATATTCTCGTAAAAACTTGTTGTTGTCAGTGGGCATTTCATGAAGGTTTCTTAGAAAGTCTTGAAAAGTGGAGATGTCTCTGCTTTTAAATCCAAATCCCACAATGGTTCCCAGCTGTCTGATATTGGGAATTGTACTGATTTTGACTGCAGACGACCAGTTATCGCTTGCAATCCAGATTTTATTTACATTCCTCTCAATTGCTTTCTTAAATAGTTTGAGCACATGGAACTGTCTCATAAAGACAACAATAACATTTACTCTGGTTTCCTTGACAATCTTCTCAACTGCATGATCAACTTTGGTGTGAAAAGTACTGTCAGAGAGGTAGGCAGGCAGCATTTCTTTAAAAGCTATGCAAACGTTGTTTGCCATGGCCTGGACCCCAAAGCTCTCCACAGCGAACCGCCCATTGTCATCATCAGTGGCTATTACTCCAATCCAATTCCACCCCAACTCACAGATCAAGTGGGCCATTGCTCTTGTCTGATGAAAATCACTGGGGATAGTCCTGAAGAAAGAAGGAAACCTGATTTTGTCACTGAGAATTTCAGCTGATGATGCAGGACTGACCTAGGAAGAGCGAAAAATTCAGTTATGGAGGTGGTCTCCTTCAATGGACAGCAAGAGATCTGAGGCTGCCACAATTCCTGTTTCATCCAGCCTGACCTAGGCTCCCTCCTCCTGTGAGTGAGCATCAGTAAGGCATAGCTAAATTGGGCAGGTTCCTTCCCCCTGCTCTTAGGATGCAGACTCATGTCCTCTACCACTTCCACTACTTTTATTCTCATCCATGTAATTCAGTGAAGGCAGAGAATAAAACTTTTCAAAATGGGAATGACGGTTATGCTGGTATAATGATTTTGTTCTACTCTGTTCAGATAACATCAACCTGCTATTCAAAACAATATTTAAAACATTGGAAGCATCAACGATTGTTTGAGTACTTACACGTGCACACACACATATATATATGTTTTGTCTCCAAGATTTAATTATAATATTTTAAAAGGATCATTAAGTCTGTTAGAACCTTCCAGAAAAACAAACAGTAACCGATACTGCAGAATACTAGAACATCTTTAGATAAACAGTTTTCTACCTTTTTTCTTGTGAATGTAGCTAGAAAAATGTAAATGGAACATTGTTATTTAAATCTTTCTAGTTTTACTCCTTTCCTATTTGTTTGCAGGAGGTTTTTTTTCTTACACTTTCCTACATTGCTTGACAGTTCTTTAAATACATGCTTTCCAAAATGAGAGTCACCCATCTGGAGGGGTGTACTAAATTTTACTGGTGTCAGAAGATTACAGTTAAGAAATCTCTGTGGGTCACCTTTTTCATTTCTGCATTCCCAAGCAGATTCGTTTCATCACTTGCCTCTATATGATGTTCTAGTGTGGCATTTTAGTGTTCATACTTACTATAGCTCCTGTGGTGGAGCTGAAGGTCATAATTACTTCCTACCACTGCAGAGGAAAAGATTCAGCTAGAAGTTATGTTTGGTTCAGATTTCATGTCTTTTCCATGTGTTTGGTTACCATGTACTTTGCAGTGAGGTAATTTATCTCAAATTGCCCAGCCTAACATGGAACAGAGGATGGTGTGGAAGTCCATCTCTTTTTCCCTTGTTCATTCTGGCCTGGACCGAGACTGGTTTACAGTAGTGAAAGTAGAAACGTAAGCACCAGCCTGAGTGCAAGTGTGGGACTACTACTCCTAGAGAGGTCAGAAATAGAGAAGGGTGTTTTGTGAAGAACTAGTGTGGATCTGGAGGGTTGTGTTCTTTCTCTTCTATGACTGTTTGAAGAGTAACAGGAGCAAAACTGTTTAGGAGCAATATTCCTCACTTACCTGCCCACAGTTATGACAGACTCCAATGTCTATCTCTCACAGGCAGGAGAGAATTTCCAACTTACTGGACAAATTTGATTTGATTCCTCCCCCACCCCACACGTGAGACTGGGTATTGTCATATTCACCACCAGCCAGTCTAGACATGGTGGGTGTAACTTTGCTGCCTGAGCAAAGTCCTTGAGTGTCACCCAAGGCTCACTGGAGTAACTGGCATTGTCATTCAGGACTGACTAATGGCACTGCTAGGCTAGTATGAGCCCAGCATCATCCTGAAATAGCACTCAGAGGCATGTACCTTGGGCATATAAAATATCCCTTACTGCCTCTGTCTGGTCAAGTGAACCAAGCCCTTCATTTGGAGCTGAATCCCACCCCTCCTGATGTCCTTAGCCAAATCCTGCTCTATAGCAGGTATGGCTTTTGCAATCCCTGTAATCAGAGCCAAACCTTTACTCTAAACGTGGTAAATGTGGCCCTCTGATCAAACCAAAATAAATGCCTCAAACCTACCTGTGGGATTAGTTGCAAAGCCAACAGCCTTGAAACTGCCATCGACACCTCTGAGTAGGTGGCTCCAGTGACAGCCTTAATTCTTGGGATGTAGTCTGAGTAGTTACACTTGAACTCCACAATATCCTCAGAAGAGTTGAATTTAGACAGAAACCTCAGAGCAGATGCCATAGCTTTTGTAACTTCTGCACATGTGTCATAGATTTCATAGCCCAGAGTAACTCCAGGGAGCAGGGTTGAGTTGTTGATGATTTCGATAGCATGTATCATTGCAAGTGTCTGAAGAAAAATTTGAATTTCAAAGCTGTCAGGAAACACAGAAGTTTCATTTTAGAAAAACATTGCTGGGAACAAGGCTGAAGCAAAGTCCATTTTGAATATATTCCATAGAATTTGAGAACTACTGAAAAGAAGCGATAGAATGTTTTGTGTGATTTGCATGTGTTTTAGTGTAACAAAGATTAGAAACTGTGTATTTTTGCCTCTCCTAAATGGGAGAGTAAGCAAAATAAACACAAAATATACCTGAACAAAAGTGTTTTTTTGGGAAAAAAAAACCCAAACCAAACCAAACAATAACAACCAATAACCAGGTACTAAAAATAAAATTTCATGTTACATGAAAATTTGCAAGTGATATATTCAGGAAGCATCTGTCAAAGTCAGTGAAGCTATTGCAATTTACTTCCTCTGCCCAGTAAGTTTATATAAAAATTTACTTTTTTATTTAAATAAAAGCATGAAATAAAGACCAAATATGTCAGAAGAGAAGAAAATATTTCAGAGATTGAGGTCTTCTAGTGCTTGCACTGATTTTCCCCAAATCCTCTCTAAACCTGATGAAGTTAGCACAGCTATTCCCCTTATCTCCAGTAGATACTGTGAGATTCTTAATCAGAATTGTGCTAGCACAGAGTGTCCGCAGTACGAGCTACCCTCCTCTCAGGCAAGCTTCTCTGAAGTTTACAAATCTTGCCATCTAAATTTAATTTTGTGATGGACCCCAGGCACTTTATGACTCCATAGAAAAATAATGGAAGACTGACAACACTTTGAACTTCGTCACCATTTTGAAATAAATCCACATGGATACCTTCATGTCTGACTTATTATTGGATTCAGATGTGGGATTAAGTTGCATGTAAAAGTCAAAGAAAATTTGAGGGTTTGCACCTGCATCAAAATTAAAGAAAATGCATCTTTTGGATTCCTGGGCTTAGGAAAGCTTTGTTTTACCCTTAAAATGAAAATTTTCTACCACGCTTCCTTTGCATTGTTTCCAGAAAAATTTGTTTCAAGCACAGTAGGATTTGGAGCCCATGAAATAAATATTCTGATGCACAGTCTGAACCTGAATGTAAATGTGACATGTTGTGTTTTACATAGTCTAACATAATGCCACAATTATAATATGAAGTGTAATAATTACAGTAATTATAACAGTAATTCCGATCTAGCCAGCAAGGCACCATCACAGATTACAGCTGAGCTGCCCTGTGAAGTGAGGGGATTACTTTAGTATGTGCTTAGGTAAACTTGAGCCCTCTGTCTGTGTTCAAATCATGTAGGTACAACTTCATAACAAATAATGAACAACTGCGCAGTAGAGTACTTCAGACATGATTCAGAAACCTCCAGGGCTATTTGGTTTTATATGAAGATTGAAACAGGATCCAGTGCTCATTTCCTTCCTGAGGCAACCACAATATTTTTCATTGTAACTTTGCCACACTTTGTTATAGTGTATTATTTTACACAATTTATGTGATGTCCAAGGTTTTCTTACAGACTAAGAAGTGCAAGAGAACCAGATTTTTCTGACCTTAATATAAGGGGTACATGCCTGATATCAGTGATCTCTTCTTTGTTATATATGTAATTTCAAGGATTACTCACCCAGCGCAATTCTGAATGACTGGCTTGATGGGTTGTTCTTCTGGATGCATCATTTCACTATGAACTGCAAACAAGCCTCCAATAACAATGTCCCCTGGAGAACTGGCTCCCACAAAGTCATCAGTATTCTGGCAAGAGAAAGCAATATCAGTGCCGATCACAAAGCAGGGGATCAAAAATCTAACAAATGCCATGTTTCTGTTTCACTTGCTCTCTACCAGCTTCAAGTCTATTAACTGCAGGGCCAACAAGGGCTCTTATGTCACCTATAAAAAAAACAGCAAAGGAGAAAGGCTGCACTTGAAAGTTAGCCACACCTCATGAGGTGCTTGTATTTGCTTCACTGGCTGAGGCTGTTTTGCTGAAGGTACTGAAGCAATGCTGTCACATAGAATGTGAGGTTGCAGGAAATGTTGGACATAAAATCACTTCTGCTGTGTTCAACGTTTATTATACCTGAAACACATGGCAAATATTTTGGTATAAATCTGGGCTTGTCTTGAATTCCTTCCAACTGAGCGTAGGTGTGAAGAAGCAATCATGTACTGATTGACCAATTGGTACTGATATTGCTGTGACTGTATTTTAAGGTCTCGTCCAAAGAGTACTGAAAAACAGATCTCCCTGCCACACAGTGCTATAGAACAGACTCTGGTAAAAAAAAAAACCCTGCAACCCCAAACTATCAAAAGACTTCTTCTTTCTTGAGAAAAACCTTACCATTTTCTTGTAAGTTTTAAATTTTTTGTATAAAAATGGTTTGTATAAGCTGATATTCATGGTTCTGATGCATACACAGCTCCTAGGGTCTTCAGTGGACTTTGGATCAGGTTCTGTATTTACAAGCTAGGCCACGTCTGCTGTTCGTTAGTTTGGGAAACACAGAACAGTGGGAAAACAAAATATTAGCCCTAGTTTTTTGACTCTCTTCTCCCTTTGACAGGTGTAGCTGCTCCCTGGCTGTAGGAGGACCAAGATGCAGCTGTTCTTGATGACATCATTCCCCTCAAATTTGCAGGAATCAGATGCTGTATCAGAAGGGGACTGGGGGAAAAGAGAAACAGAGGCTGGACTCTCAGCTTTCATAAGCTCCAGCCATAAACACCAAAATGAACCTTTGTAGGACAGAAACATGATGATGCTACTGAAAAATCCCAATTCATGTAAAAGGCACAGATTTGACAATAATCCCTTTCTGTTCTTGGCATTGGCTTCTGTTTTCCTATAATGGCTTCCTCAGATTTTGTGTCTTTTGGTAGTAAGCCAAAACACTCTCCAAACAATGGGGATTTATATATAAAAATCTATGATTGTATTATAAAAAAGATGGGGCTTACCCTGGAATAAAAATTTGTTTCCTGGCAAGCAAAAAAAGAGATGTCTGTTACATAGTCTTTCTAATGAGCATAATACATTCCATATAAATTATTGGAACTATTGTATTTTGCTTTTTTTTTTTTTCTTTCTCACTAGTGTCTTTGCGGTTAGAGTTTCCATTTACAACATTTCTTGCAAATGCAAATGTAACAGACATATTACTTGCAAATGCAAATGCTAATCCCTAGTTAAGTTACTATTCAGCCTCTTCTTTGTTACAACAGATCGTGTTTCTTTCATCTGCCTTCTTTCTTTCCGTGTGGCATTTTCACTTCTGGGTCAGGGCATATATTAAACAGCTGCCTGCACTCTCTTTAAGGTATCTGATCCCATGCATTTATGGGCAGATGATGATACCAATTTATTCTGTTTCTGCAGTGACTTGCAAAAATTCCAGTTATTCCAAAGGTTTTCCTTTTGACTTTTAACAGCATATCTGCTGTCAGACTCTGGCCTTGAGCTGTGAGACATTCACTTGCCAGTATTAATGTACTCACTCCTTACCACCCATGTAATGCACCCTAAAGCCTAGCTCCACATACCCTGGTGTTTCCTTTACCCTGACTCTGCCTATAACTTCATGTATAAAACTTGTGTATAGTTAGACGTAGTTAAAGCATAAGACTGGAGCTTAAGCAAGCCACAAAAAATATTCAACTGTGTGTCTTTAATATGTAACTTGTAGCACTAAGTATTGTATTAAGTGTTGCGTTAAGGACCTGATGGAAATGCAGTACTGATAAGCTGAAACTTCAAATTTGTTATAATTTATTATTAGACGCAGAAAAGAAACTTTACTCTGGCCAGTCTCTAAAAAGCTATTAATTTCTATAGAAGAAAAAAACCCCAATCCTTACTTGGTCACTTTGGAAAGTGGAAGTTGACAAAATAAACATCACATTTAATTGGTGCATAATTTAATGTTATTTATAGAAACACTGCAAAATGATGTGTGCTTCACATTCAACTACATATAGTTTATGTCACAGTGTAGAGTATTTTCACAGGGAAGGGTTTTTATTGCTGTTGTTTGTTTTCAAGACCTATATCTCATGATTGCTGATAGTGATAAGAAGTACTTAGACGCCTTACTGAGACAGCATAAGCTAGTACTGCAGAATTAACTGGAAGTGTTTGAAAATATCCTTTTTCACTGACATTTAAATACCAGTAGATATAAGTGTGTGGTAAAATGCTCTTTGCTTAGAATTTAGTGATGTATTGCTATAACATTGCTAGACTTTCACAGTTGTCTGCATAGGAGTCTTTCCTGGCAGATAAAATCAAGAATCACACTCAGGGGAATTCTAGGAAACAGCCATTAATAGACTGTGCAAAGGCAGAAAACAGGACCTACCAAACCTGGAACTATTCTGAGAGCTAAGATGAATTCCAAGAGGCTTTGGAGGATCTCGTGGGAGACAAAGATACTCTGTTAGTATCTCTGTATGCTCCACAGTTACCTGCTGCTGCGCCAATATGGCTACTTCTTCCACATAGGCTTCAGCTTCCCTTTGAGAAGGACAATAATAGGCAGGTTCTGAAAGACTGCCCTGTCAAGCTAAACCTGCAGGTGACTTCTTGTAAATTTTTTGCTACAGTGTCATACCTATTGAAAGGATCCACATTCCAAAATGTGCAAGAGAAGCCAGGGGAACTTGAGTGTGTGATCAGCTGAGTGTACTCTTAGAGCAGCGGATACCAGTGAATGGACCACCTGCCTCTCCCAGGCTTACAGCCTCTAGACCTGGACAGTTTATTGCTTTTGTGCAGAAGGAAGTTTTGCAACTGTCAGTAACTTGGTCGAGCAAAGAAGGACTGTACTGTGCAGGAAACAAACATGAAGATTTTGGCTGAACTTCTTTGTTTTAGCAGTTGTTTTTCATGGAGAAGTTAATGGCTTAGATTCCAAGAGAAGCACCTTTTCTCTGAAGCCCATCCAGTCAGATGCAGAGGGAGAGTTTTTTCATCACTTTCCATCTTATACTGCTTTTAATTGTGCTGTTTCCAAACCAACATACAGCAAAGAGGAGAATTAAGGAGAGAAAAAAGAAATTTGGATATTCTCACCATTATTCAGAAGAGTGGGATAACTCCTTGTCACTCAGACAGGACCCACCCTGACACTAGGGAGAGTGTCCTGTTTGGAGAACCCAGCAGAATTCAGATAAAAGCTGTCATTTACAGGGAAGCTGATGCTTGTGTAAGTTTAGAGTGACCACCCCTTCTCTGATTGTTCCTTCTGAAGACATGAGTCCGAAGAAAGGAAAATGAGCCAGAATTTTGAACTGAGTGGTTTGCTCCAAATTCTACCACTGATTTCTTGTGCCTGATATGCACGACTTCCCAACCCTAGTCAGGTGCTTGCAGCCAGGTTTCTGAAGCGCTCAACTTTTCAAATTAAGTAGTTTCAAAATGCCTTGAAACTCCAGACTTAACCTTCCTCTGGTTCATGCCATATCTGTGAAATAGAACAATAATGCCTTTCCATTCAGATCATAAATTCTTTAGAATAACTATTGTCCTTCATTTATGGTATCCCCCCAGATTCTATAGGGTATTTTGATACAAGTAATAAATAACATAAGAACGCGGCAAGAGAAAACAAGTTAGACTAATCCAAGTCCAAAAGAAAATCAGTGCTGCAATAAAGGAACAAACCTTGCATGAAGTGTCTATTTAAAAAACTATTACTTTTCACATAACTGTAATTGAGCCCGGCAATACTGTAAGTGCTGTGGTTGCAGAAGCTCAGTAGAAATGCCTGTGTCTGCTACCATGTCGCTTCAACTCCAGAGCCAATATGGTTTCCCACTGCTTTGGCCAGCACTTTGGCCAGAACACTTTAAAAACCAGAAATACCAAGGAAAACTTGTGGAACGTTGCAATTGTTACCATCAGGGAGCCCATTACCAATGAGTACACTGACACCTTCCAGGCCAGGAAGAAAGAATTGTTCCTTGTGAAACCATTTGAATTTCCATGCAATAAGTTTATGGAGCCATTTTCTTTCAGTATGATAGACTACATCTATACTAATAAAGAAAATAGATAGTGCTGAGGTCAAAACATCAAGAAGAGTAAATACTGGTTACGACTGCCATCTTTCTAGACCAACAGAACCACTGTATTTAACACAACAATTCTGAATTACTGAGTCTCTTATAAAGAATTTTAAACAATGGAGTAAAAAAAAAAAGGCAACAAAAAAGCAATGAGTATTTAATTACTTAATTTCAATTATCTTTAAAAAAATATTCATTTCCAGGGACTCTATGTAGCTTATTACTAAATATTAAAATTAAAGAATGGGCTGGAAAATATCCATTATTTTGATTTGTGGTCTGTTATAAAAAAAGCTTAAAAATTAAAACCACATCAACGGTGAAATGGATTTTGGATGGAAACCAAGCAGTCACATTTATTCCTGAGAAATTAACTCCTCAGTTTTCAAGTTCACTGGGTTTGTCCCCTAGAGGGTGTCAGCTGAGCTGCATGACACGGAAGATGACCCGTTTTTCTTTATCAGGTCACAATACTATAATGTGCTGCTGATGTACTCTGAAAGTTGCATTTTCCCCGATGCAAATAGCCTCACTGGAGTACTTCTGGAGGAAAATTAAGGTGCTGGAACACCAGCCTGGAGGACAGTTGTGACAGTGCTTTCAGCCTCCTTCCTGGGCTGTCCTGGTTTGATGCTTAAATACATTTAAAATTGACTCTAAAACATTTTGGACTCTAGGACATCAGGTCTTTTTCATTTTTTTTTTTTTTTTTAGAATTGATTCAAGGTTGTCATTGTCACCCTTATTCTGGAATTTTTTATTTATTTTGGTTTTCTTTTTAGATCTTAAAAGGTCTCAGCTCACCTTACAAGGTTTAACTGATTGTGTTATAAAAGTAAACATACATTGCAAAGAGAGTACAGGCAGAACAGGTGACACTCATAAAAATTCCTTTCAGATAAGGAAAAGAACCCCAAACAGCAAATCTGCAGGAGTCACTCTGGAGACTGACTTTAATCTTCAGAGTTAAAGACTGAAAAAAGAAAAGGTTCACAAACTAAACCTGTTGGGAATGTTTCTTGCTAAAAATGTTCACTTTTATAACCCTGGAGAATAATATATCACTTTACACACTTGCTACAGAATACTGTACACTGTTGGTTAAGGAGAGCTCACATACATAGAAATACTGCATTACTAAGAAATAAGAAAATAGGAAATAAGTATTTTCTTTAAATCATTTCTGCTGTCTGACAAGAAGTTGTCTTTGAAGACATACCACGGGAAATGGATGAGATCATTAATCTGCAGTTACTTCCCCGAGCATTCTGCTTATCCACATCTTCTAGAAATACAGTATGAAACAGTTAACAGTACATAAAACCATGACTGATCTTAAGTTTGGTATTAAATGTCTTTGCCTTTAAAAACTGAGGGTTGTAGAACAGCTATCCTTACCTCCATTAGTTGGAAGAAGAAACAAATTATGCCAGCAGCTGTCCAAAAGACAGTGAGACTTTACAAGAATGAACCAAAGACAGAAAGAAAAAAAATTAGCTATGTGGATTTTCATGTTTTTATTTGATCTTTATCCAGACTAGATTTTCAGGCATTCAATTCCCTGCAGTTTTCAGGTACTCCCATTGTGACCTGTGTTGATGAAATTATTATTGCCACATTGCAAGACAGAAATCACATGATTTCATAGAAAAGCAAGGAGTCTTTATTTGAAAAAGAAAAAAAGAAAGCATTTTCCTAGAGGTATACCTTATTTAAATATCTAGTTTTAAAAGGTTACTTGCTTTACCAGTGTTTTCTGTTAGTGGGACCTACTTTAAACTATGAAAGGATAAGCATAAAGCCGTATACTAAATTATATTGTAAAGTTTCCCTTCCAGAGATTACAAAGAACTTCAGGAGTTTGAGGTTAGTGCATGTATTGTTTTCCCACCTATTTTTTTATTTAAATCAGTACTGTTTCCTTCTTTTCACACATCAACTTGTTTACATAGATTTCCATCTCTCACTGGGTAAGTTCAGTTTTCCTTTTATTCCTAGTGATAAGAAAAATGTGAGGTACCTCAGAAAACCAAAACATAAGCTCAAAAAACCTCTTCATTTTCATCTGCCTAGATGCAGATACCACTTCCTTTAAAAATACAGGATAAATATTCTTGTTTACATGGATGCAGAATTCTTTAATATACATTTGTCTAAGAAGGTGTATGCAGGCAGCAGCTTTTCAAACTCATAGAATGGTTTGGGTTGGAACACACCTTTAAAGATCATGTAGTGTTCTCCCCTGCCATAGCAATGTAACTTCTGCATTGCGTTATTAAGATATAAATGTTAGTGGAAGAACAAAAGAAAAGAAATGCAAATATCTCATCTGCAAGAAATACTAGTGTTGTATATGTATCCAAGTAGCAAGAAAACCAAACAGCTCATAGAATAGACTCATAGAATAGTTAGGGTTGGAAAGGACCTCAAGATCATCTAGTTCCAACCCCCCTGCCATGGGCAGGGACACCTCACACTAAACCATCTCATCCAAGGCTTTGTCCAACCTGGCCTTGAACATCGCCAGGGATGGAGCATTCACAGCCTCCCTGGGCAACCCATTCCAGTGCCTCACCACCCTAACAGGAAAGAACTTCTTCCTTATATCCAATCTAAACTTCCCCTGTTTAAGTTTTAACCCGTTACCCCTTCTCCTGTCACTACAGTCCTTGACGAAGAGTCCCTCTCCAGCATCCCTATAGGCCCCCTTCAGATACTGGAAGGCTGCTATGAGGTCCCCACGCAGCCTTCTCTTCTCCAGGCTGAACAGCCCCAACTTCCTCAGCCTGTCTTCATACGGGAGGTGCTCCAGTCCCCTGATCATCCTCGTGGCCCTCCTCTGGACTTGTTCCAGCAGTTCCATGTCCTTTTTATGTTGAGGACACCAGAACTGCACACAATACTCCAGGTGAGGTCTCACGAGAGCAGAGTAGAGGGGCAGGATCACCTCCTTCGACCTGCTGGTCACGCTCCTTTTGATGCAGCCCAGGATACGGTTGGCTTTCTGGGCTGCGAACACACACTGAAGCCGGCTCATGTTCATTTTCTCATCGACCAGCACCCCCAAGTCCTTCTCTGCAGGGCCGCTCTGAATCTCTTCTCTGCCCAATCTGTAGCTGTGCCTGGGATTGCTCCCACCCAGGTGTAGACCCTTGCACTTGTCATGGTTAAACTTCATAAGGTTGGCATCAGCCCACCTCACAAGCGTGTCGAGGTCCCTCTGGATGGCATTCCTTCCCTCCAGCGTATCAACTGAACCACACAACTAGGTGTCATCGGCAAACTTGCTGAGGGCCCACTCAATCCCACTGTCCATGTCAGCGATGAAGATGTTAAACAAGACCGGTCCCAACACCGATCCCTGAGGGACACCACTCGTTACTGGTCTTCAGCCAGACATTGAGCCATTGATTACAACTCTTTGTGCGAGGCCATCAGCCAGTTCTTTATCCACCGAGTGGTCCATCCATCAAATTGATGTCTCTCCAATTTAGAGACAAGGATGTTGTGTGGGACAGTGTCAAACGCTTTGCATAAGTCCAGGTAGATGACATCAACTGCTCTACCCTTGTCCATCAGTTCCATAGCCCCATCATAGAAGGCCACCAAATTGGTCAGGCAGGATTTCCCCTTAGTGAAGCCATGCTGGCTGTCACCAAGCACCTTGTTTTTCATGTGCCTTAGCATGCCTTCCAGGAGAATCTGCTCCAAGAATTTTCCAGGCACAGAGGTGAGACTGACTGGTCTGTAATTCCCCAGGTCTTCCATTTTCCCCTTCTTGAAAATGGGGGTTATATTTCCCTTTTTCCAGTCATCGGGAACTTCACCTGACTGCCATGAGTTTTCAAATACGATGGCCAGTGGCTTAGCAACTTCATTCGCCAGCTCCTTCAAGACCTGCGGATGGATTTCATTGGGTCCCACGGACTTGTGCGCGTTCAGATTTTTAAGATGGTCTCGAACCAGATCCTCTCCTACAGTGGGCCCAAGGTCTTCATTCTCACAGTCCCTGTGTCTACCTTCTAAGACTTTGGTGGTGCGGTCGGAGCCTTTGCCAGTGAAGACTGAGGCAACAAGGAAGACAATTACAATATTATTTTGTTATGACTATTATAGTGCTACTGACACACAATTCAGTGTATGTACGTCAAGCAGTTCCTTACCCCATACATCATCTGGCCTTGCACAAATCATACCTTCTGATCACAGACTTATGTTCCATGCTCTATAGTGGGCTGATTTACAACATAAAGAGCAATAGACAATGAGTGCCAAGTTTGAATGCCTGTAAAAGACTACTTTCTTGTATTTGAATATTCCCAGACTACAATGGCACCATTATTGTTACTCATGCACAAATTGAACCAAACCCAAATCAACAACAAACAATTCAACTGTAATTGGAAGTGAATATTATTAGGAGTAATTATTATATACTCTTTATTTTGATACCTAAGTGGCTAGACCACTGTTAAATGACGAGCAAAACACATCCCCTTCCCTACCAGCACTGTCAAGTGCTTTAAGAATTAAATGGACTTGTTAATGACAGAACTCACTTAACTTCAAAAAACCAATGCAGTCTCTAAAGGGAAGTAGAATGAAGAGGTGTATGAGTATGCAAACTTGATTTAGTTTTTTCCTAGCTGCCCAACATGATACTAGATGTGACTGAGCCAATGTTGTATCACCTACCCTACTGCTATCAACAACAGTAAAACTCCTCTATAATAGGATAAGAAAAAGCAACACTCATTGTGGGCCTGTACAGCTCTGGACAGTGATCTACACTAAGAAGAATGAAATTCTCTGCAGCAGTTTTGCTTAGAAAATCTCAAATGCTGGTCCTTGGAGGTTGTCCATAGTTATGCTTCTTTTGGCTTGGAGTCACCCTTCATTTTGTGGCACAGTAACCACATAGTAATAAGAAAATACAAATCGAAGAGGCATTCCAAATTTAGGTAGGGGGTCTATTCAAACAAATATTCAATTTAAAAATAATTTTATTCTGTGAGATAAGTAAAGAGGATAGAAGGAAAATATTTTTGGTTCATGTTCACTAATTGGAAGGTTATGTTTCAGAGGATTTAATACAGATACACCACCACTGGCAATCTCTCTCCTAAACCATTTTGCACGTAAGTACACAGCTTCCTCTATGCGTACAGTACAGATGATATCCTTTTTTGAAGACTAATTTAGGCACAGAATCTTTAAAAGTACTTCAAACTGCCTTTCCAACTCTACTTTAATAGAGGTTTTGAGGAAGTTGCTGCTGTTTCAGTAGACATTAACGTGCCTGTTGCGAGCTATATAAAATATCAGAGAAAAAAATCCTTCATAAAAGAGTATCTTAGGGTCAGAAATATTTCATCCCATTGATCCAACAGCAAATGTTTTGAAAGAACACAGTCCCCAGTGTTTCTTATCATTAATTTCATTCCCATGAGAGCTTTCCTGTTCTTACCAGGTCTAGCCCTTATTTAGTCTGTTTTATTTATGTTATTTCCCATTTGTAAACAGTGCATGTCCAAGTGCCTTGTTTTTAATGAAGTGTAGCAGTAACATTTGATTGGAATTTAGATAAACAAGCAGATAAATCCATATCTGTTTTCTGCAGGTTTATATGCACGCATATTAAAAATTAAAAATGTAGTTAAAGAGAAAAGGCAGGTCTTTGCTACCACATCTCATCATTTTTCACCCTGAAATAGAAAGTATTGTGGGATTTACAAAGTTCTTTGTGGGATTCCCCTGACTGTTGAAATAAAAGTATTATGAGAGAATCTTTTGTGGAGTCCTTGTAAAGAATAATAGGAAGGTTGCATGGAAAAGTCAGAAAAAACCTATACCTATAAAAAAGTAAGAACTTCTTTGTTCTGCGCAAGACGATTGTAATGGCCCTTTTCATAAATATCAGCATATACTATGAATTGTGAATTGTAATACTTCCACAGTTTGTGACTATAAGCATCTGTAGGCACTTGTACTATAGGCACTTATACACTAGGCACTGCATATAATAAGAAACAGTTCTTCCCCAAAAAGATTTATAGGTTAACCAAACCCAAGAAACCATTTAACTTTATTTTACAGAGACAGCATGTGACTTTTCCAAGGGCAAATCAGACATGCTAAAAGGAAGCAGTAAGACCTGTCTCTTCTAGCAGCTTTTATTGAGTACCATTGTTACAACCCATCCATTACTTCAGTATGCCATTAACTCAAGCTCACATTTGTTCAGATTGCAGCGGGATGTACTGCTAAATCCTGCACAAATGTTCTGTTCACTTAATCTGTTGATAAGAGACACAGCAAAGACCTTTCTGATGTTTTCAAAACAGTTAGCAGGTTGAACAGGTGGTGTTGAAGGAGTTCTGGGTGAAGGAAAGGACTAGCTGAGGCTGACTGGGACTGAGGAGACACTCAGCCTCCTTTAGCTTGGTGTGTTGAACAGAGTAGGAAGTGAGCAAGCTTGCTTATTTAAAGTTAGTGATTTGGAAAGCACACTGCCCACCAAGAACTTGACAGTTACTGGGCAGATCTAGTACCTCTTTGCCAAGAAACCCTTCTCAACACGGATCCTCTGTGGCATGTGAAGCTTCACACTGCGCCCTCCCCAAGGAATGCCTGGGTTTCTGTCCACTATGCCAGCGATCCCAAGGATCTTGTCTTTTGCCAGTATTTGCACTCAAAAGTTCTGAAAACAACCTAAAATCTTAGAATGGTTAGGGTTGAAAGGGAAATGACCACTCTGTATGTGAAAATAAGAGATCTTTCACAGTAAGCAACATCACTTCACAGACACAGATATCAATCAGACTTCATTTTCCTCCTGAGCAGATTCCAGAATCTGTTACTGGCAAGAATATGTGATTTTACTTAGAGCACAATAGCACTATGATTGTGTATGTGTGGGAAACTGAACTTCTATCTATTATTTACTTAGCAAATAAAAACCTAACCAAGAGCCCATTGAAGTAATTGAGAAGAATACTATTGCCTCTAGATCAGGCATTGAATTGCTCTGATATTATGATTAAGTATAATATATATAAAACACTATTTAAAAAATATTGTCCAAATATGTCATGCAGAAAAATGTCATAATTTTTTCTTCTGTCCCAGAATTTAAAAATAATTCACTATAATATATCAGCTTCTGGCAAGCACCATTTTGTCAGTGACAATCAGCGGCAGGTGGCTGCAAACACTTGGTTCCTAACCTTAGAAAAACTTGCTGGAATTATTATAACTCAGAGACTAGTGAGTGCATGAATGCCTCCCCATCCAGGAAACAGATTCCAAGCCTCATATCTGCATCTCAATACAGACCATATGCTACAAATAAGAATACGCAAAAGGGCAAACAGTGGTCTTGTTTCCAGGTTGAGCACCTGAGTAACTTCCGAGTGAGGACACTGCCTGTCCCTGAGGCCTTCTGTAGACTGTGGCTAATCAATCTCGAGGGAAAAAAGACTAAAATCTGGAGTGAAAACCAGAATATCCAAAGCAACAGAACACCAGAATCAGATATACCCCATCACAGCACTTGGCAGCTTTCTAAGGCAGCATGCTCCTACTCATGCATAGCAGGAAGGACACTGGTAATATCCCACAAAAGATGGAAAGTCAAGCCTGGGACAGGGCAAAATATATATATATATATATATATATATATATAAAGAAGTGATTAGTAATACATTACAGAACTGTAAAGTTGCACAGTAACTGGGAGATCATTTGTACAAAGAAACCTGCATAAATCTGCAAAGTACCTTTTGCTAGATGCACATTATCCATGACAAATATTCATAGGTCTGTGGTTAAGCAGACAAGCGGATAAGCAGACAAGCAGTTAAGCAGATCTTATTGCTGCAAAAGTAAGGAAATCCTGCTCCTTCTCCAGTCATACATACCTTCTCCCTCCTGTATCCTTCCTCATCTTCTTTCCCTTTCCCTCAGTCCCAGCTGTATTGTCTCACCTGAATCCTGGCCCTCATCACCCTCCCTTGCTGATTTAATTTATTGGAATGTCAGAAAGCTTTTCACTAACTTTTTCTTGTCTTGTTTTCTGTTATTTCAGGGAATGAAACCATCAGAGAAGTGTCTGACAAGTGCTGAAGCTGGCACAAGGTTAGCAGCAGGAGTGTGTGGCCAGGAATAGCATGGACAGAGAGACACAGAAGGTGAAAACAACCTGTTTTCAGCATTGGTGAGCTGCCCGTGTATGCAGCTCGTAGTGAGCTATTCCCAGCTGGTGGTAGAGCCTTTAGAACTCAGCTTTACATAAAGAGAATAGTCTCTTGACTTTAGTGCTTTGCTTCTGTTAACACCTATTTAGCAGTTATTTGCAGACTGGCTAGATATACAAGAACAAGTGCTGCTGACAGAGCTACTTGGAGTATCTGCAGAAACTCTCAAAACCACTTCTTCAAGGGTGAACATATTCCCTAACTTCAGCTCTATTCTTGGGTCATTCACAGGGAAACTGGAGATGTTTATGTAGCTGCCCACTGAAAACTCAGCTGGCCTCCTTACTTTTCTTTTCCTGGATCCTGCCCACCAAAGCGCGGTGCAAATACACGAGTAGTTAAGTGGCTGTTCAGTCTGCAAGATTGTAGGAGCATGTACTTATATGAATACAAACATTTCTCCTAATTTGGCAAAGGAAAAAAGAAAAGATACTGAAAAATGGATTTTTAAGATCAAGATAAGTAACCTCAGATAATTGTCTAACATCCACTCAAGAGAGAGGTAAGCATGGGAAATTTTTACTTCCATGTAGCTACACGAGGTCAGACTATGAAGTCCCCACCTGCACTTTACCCTGTCTACCAACAAAATGTGGAGGCTCCCTGTAGAGGGTAAAGACATGTGAACTGTGAAGGGGTTGGTGTCACGCAAATACATAATGATAGTTTATTTATTTTGAAATTTCCTCTTTGGGAAGAAAACCAAAAGTGTCTACTTTTATAAAAAACACTGGGTTTTCTTTTAAAAAGTATATGAATGGATGTTGGAGAGGGACTCTTCATCAGGGTCACTAGCAACAGGACAAGGGGTAATGGGCTTAAACTTAGACAGGGGCAGTTCAGGTTAGATATAAGGAAGAAGCTCTTTCCTGTGAAGGTGGTGAGGCACTGGAATGGGTTGCCCAAAGATGCTGTGAATGCTCTGTCCCTGGCTGTGTTCAAGGCCAGGTTGGATGGGGCTTTGAGCAGCCTGGTCTAGTGGAAGGTGTCTCTGCTCATGGCAGGAGGGTTGGAACTAGATAATCTTAAGGTCCTTTCCAACCCTGACTATTCTGTGATTCTAAGAACAAGAAATAAGTAAAATATCCAAATGTAATGGAACAGACAGACATGTCTGGCCTTATCAGCAAGAGACCGAGCAGGAAATACATTATTAAACATCACCATCTACTGGATGCCAGCATTTTTTCCTTACAAAGGGAACCCTAAACTTCTATGTTTAATTAAGCAGTCAGACAAGCCTCTGCTTTCACAGATCTGACACTGCTTATATAGTTACTGGCAGGCGAAGATTTGTGGACCTTTTCAGTGACAAGTTGGGAAAAGATTTTCAGCATTAGGAAAACAAACTCAAGAAGGTCAGGGTGATATAATGCAGGCTGTGAAATTGTTAATAAGCCAAAATGGGAACTTAAAAGCTAGAAGGTAGAAGTAGTCAGGCACAGGGGCAATGACATCCTTTGAGTAATCTGTTTGTTTTCTTGTGGTATGTTTGTGTAAACACACACACACATGTGCACAGCACGGAGCTGCATGGCTGTCCCCTTGGGTAGCTCATGATGACTGCAGTTCCATAGGTTTGAACTTTATCCACTCATTCTCTTGGCTGCACAGAGAAAGTTCAGCATCAGGACTAGCAGCGAGGCTCACAGAGCTTGCTGAGGGCAAAAGGCACCAGTGCAGGTTACAGTCCTCTGCTATAGCTTCTGGGCTGGCACAGCTGAGCAGTGAAGGATGCTCCTCTTCCCCATTCAGAGAAGTCCTTGGCCTCACAGTTAAGGATGGCTCTTTCCTTACCCGATACTTCTCCCCCATTTATCCCACTTTGCATCTCTCCCCACCTCATTTTTCTTCAAGTTTCAGAGAAGCGACATCACTGTGTGGGAGGAATGAACGGTAGCAGAAGAGAGCTCTAACGGAGAAGTGGTAAAACTTTGAGGGCCCTCTTCTTTCTTTCCCTTTGCTTCCTCATTTGCTTTGGTTTCATTTGGTTGTATTCACACAAGCAGTGACTCAAGCCACCAGAACTAAACAAGTTCTTCAGAGAAATTATTTAGAAGAAGCTGCTGAGGTATAAGCATTTTGGGAAGGGCTCAGAGAAAAAGCAGCAATAAACATGGAAAGGCAAAGAATTTTTCTGGATAGTGAATGATGTTCTAAAGCCATCATTACCATTAGTTTATCAAAAGGTTTGATTGGATAACTATTGTAAACAATAAATCTGATATTATGGAGGATGCTTCAGTACTTAGACTCTTTAATTCTTAGATAGATATTTCTCTAAAGAAATTTTTGTGATTAAAGAACTTATTCCTGGTTATATCATTTCAACAGGTGTTGTCAGTGACAGGGCAAAATGCAGAGAGGCTTGTAGATTACTGAAACGATTTTTATTTTTTTTTGGTTGAGAGAAAAATTATCTCAAAAACTTAAAAAAAATCAAAAAAATCTTATTGGAATTGTTGTGGAATTATTGGTATTTAAAACTGTTCCTTGTAATGAGTGACAGGAAACCAGAAATGGAGCATCGGGAAGAGCTAGAATCATGCTACATAAAGGCAAAGGGAACGACAAATACTGATGATAGTGAGAAATTTCTTTACTATTTCCTTGTGCAATACTGGTGTGTACCATACTGTTACATACATACTGTCCAAATATTCCAAATATGCTGTCAGTGTATTTGGAAATAAATAGGTGTTAGAGTCTATCAAATAGTCCTGACATCAACACCGCATCAGAGTGAGGATATGAGGTGAAACAGTTTCTAACACTTATGCAAACACCATGAAGTTACACAGGAAGAGATCAATAACAAATTGTATTCTTATTGCTGCATTTACCTCCCAAACCTTTTCCAGTACAACACACAGAACCCCTCAAGTAGGTTATTGTTACTGGCAATTCACACTGATACAAATGAAGTTGAAAACATTTTGTTTCAATGTGCTGTGTTGGCAACAAGAAAAAGGAACACTGCAGCAAGATAAAATGGTGCCATACCTGAGTGCTGATATAAAAGATATTTCACATGCAAATTATTGAAAAATTATTCTACTGTGCTACAGAGCACGTGTGTCCGCGCATTCACTCCAGGCTGCATAACAGAATCTGTTGAATTTTGGTGGGATTGAACCATTACAAGATTCACTTTAAACTAAGACTTCTTAGCCTCTCAGTACAGACAAGGAAGAGAAACAGATTTGTTAGAGGATGATTTCTATCGGTGGGTAATGTGCCTGCTATGAATTATCCCTGGGAGACACCTTTTCTTCTGCACTGTCTATAAAGGGAGACTTAAAGTGACTGGATCAGACTCAAAACTAATTCTGAGACAAAGTCAGACAAGAGGGATCCCATGCTTCAAGGACATATCATAAAATCATAGAACAATTTGGGCTGGAAGGGACCTTTAAAGGTCACCTAATTCAACCTTCCTGCAATGACCAAGGACCTCTTCAACTAGATCTGGTTGCTCAGAGCTCCATCCAATCTGACCTTGAATGTTTCCAGGGATGGGGCACCCACCTACTCTCTGGGCCATGATTTCAGTTAAATATATATATACACATACATATACACACACATATATACAATTTTTGAATACAATGACAAGAAATAGATACATGTGGTTATATAATTTAACAGTTCTACTTCATAATTCAGATTTTACTCAGCAATGAGCAATACTGACAGCACCATAATTCTCAGTGGACACACCACAAAATCGTAATAACTATTCCTAGGCCCTAGCAATGCTGTCATGTCTGTGGTACTTCTGGCTCCAGCTATCCCAGCTCTGAATCAGTTCCCTCCCTTTTGTCTCCCAAAGGCTGAGATCATACATCTTGGGTGCACAGCCCACTCCAGCAGCAGGGAGCTTAAGTGTGGGGTAGGATTGTCACCTGCCATAACTTTTGGTGTCCATTGTTTGCTACAGCAAAGAGCAGGAACACACAGAGTTCCTGCTCAGAGGAGGTCTGTAGATCTCAAAAAAGGATTGAGTGAAGGAGAGGTGTTGCGCGGGGATAGTCAGTCTTTGAATCCCAGGAATGGGAGAGAGAAGGTTCCAGTACCCTCTGGCTCAGATGTGGAGTTAATGATGATAAAAAGAAAATTATATCCCAGGCCAACATGAACCACCCTGAGCCTCCCCGGCCTCTTCTCCAAACAGTTCAGCACTGCACTGTTCGATTCTAGTGTCAGGAAATGTTGGTACAGCTTTTCCCAGCCCTGTGTCTAAGGCACTGCTCAGCAGAAACCAGCCTTCTGACTGATGAGAGCCATGTTCCCAGCTTCCAGGGAAACTGCCTCTTCTCAGCTATGACAAATTTTTGAGACACAGATGAGAATCAGATCTAGCCTTTGGGAAAGGCTTTTCTTTCCTATAGCATTGCTAAATTAAATACGTATTTTTTTTAGGCAAAATATGAAATACCTTGCTCTAAAATTACTGCTTTGACTCCTAAACCACCTACAGAACATCTACCTGTAATCAACTAAAGTATAGGGATATTCTTCCCATCTGCTGCATTATTTGTTAGATGTTGCTGAGCTGATTTGCACACAGTGCACAGGGAAAAACCATCCCTGCTGCAGGAGGCTTGGTCCAAGAGCCTATTCTTCTAACTACATCGAGGCTATAGATGAGCTATTGGCTTAGAACTTGAGTTAGATTCTGAAGATTTGTTTCTAGCATGGAATCCATTTTGAGAAATTTGGGTTTGCAGCTCAGATAGCTGTGCTCAGAAGGACTCAGAACACTTTTCTAGCTATGATACTAGCCTTCGAAGAGAGAACAGGGGTAAGAATGCTAAGTGATAATGAAAACGTATGTTTTGTTTATATGAAATATGACCTTTCCATCAGGATGAATGCTTCTGAGATTACATCAAACAACAGAAAACCAGGAATTAACTCCCTGAGGTAAAAAGAGTAGTACACAGTGTGTTAATTATTTTGTAAAAGACCTTTTCAGTTGCCTCAAATCAACACCTTCAATAGGCAGGTGTGACAACTTGTCACATTTAAGGTCCAGTAAGCAGAAGATGGACAAGTAATGACTTGCTTATGGTGGAATAGGTGCTTCAGAATGCATTAGTGAGGCAAAGGCTCTAGGGAAGTCAGGCAAATGAACAAAAATAATAGCAAAGATGCCATGAAAGGCAGAGTTGAATCTGGCTCAACAGACTGGTAAATGGACCTGCAAATAGAAGCAACATGGTACAAAGAGAATGGTGTATTCGATGGAAGCAAGAATGGTCTGAAAGAAGGTAATGATGGGTGAAATAATTAAGGTAGAAGATGAAAACCAAAGCTAGGGCAATTGGTTTAGTTCCAAGAGCGGAAAGGTGTCACAATTTTTAAGTTGTACTTGTTTGGTTTTGGAAATGAAATGACAGCCAGAAAGGAGACATGCTAACAGTCCTCAAATACTGGCAAAGTGACAAAAATAGAACAGGAGTAATCATGTTCTTATACAGATGGAAAAAAGAAGCGGTGGACACAAGCGGAAGGAAGATTGTTTGATGCTAATAGGTATTTTTCATTGACAGATGATTTGGGCATGATGTGATCCTCCATCACTGGACATCTTTAAGAACAAGTGAGAGAAATTATTTTTGGATCATATAGGTATAATGATACCTGTCTATAACCCCAGGGTGAAAACTAGCTGCTCCCTGGACTGGACCCTTCGTTCAATTAATCCCTGTGTTGATGGTAGTTAGATTCATTAGAATCACTGCAGATATTCTAATGTCATAGCAAAGGAAAATCCTGGTCTTAAGAAATAACTACATTTAGGTCCCTACAACCAAAAAAGACATTGGATTTTGCTCACAAATTATATTGTAGAAATATTGATCCTTGTGGACCAAATTCTGAAGCAATCAGGTCACCCAAAAGTCACAGAGAAGTCAAATGTGATTTTACCTCAAAACAAAGCCATTGAAAGCAGAAGCTGAAGTGTCTCAGTGAGTTATGCTAATAACTGATTATGCTAAGAACTTGGTGCAATCCAAAGCACAAATACAGGCTGAGCAGAGAGTGGGTTGAAAGCAGCCCTGAGGGGAAAGATCTGGGGGTGCCAGCTGATAGGAAGCTCAACATGAGCCGGCAGTGTGCTCTCTCAGCCCAGAAAGCCAACCATATCCTGGGCTGCATCAAAAGGAAGGTGACCAGCAGGTCAAAGGAGGTGATTCTGCCCCTCTACTATGGTGAGACCCCTCCCGGACTGCTGCATTCACCTCTGTGATGCCCAACACAAGAGGGTGAGTCCAGAGGGAGGCCATGAAGGTGATCAGAGGATGGAGAAAGCATGAGAGAGTTGAGCTTGTTTGGCCTGGAGAATAGAAGGCTCAGGGGAGACCTTAGAGCAGCTTCCAGGGCCTAAAGGGAACCCACAGAAAATCTGGAGAGGGACTTCTGACAGGAGCATGGAGCGGCAGGGTAAGATGTGATGGCTTTAAACTGAAAGAGGGTAGATCTAAATTAGATACTAGGAAAATATTCTTCTCTATGGTGAGAAATACTCTTCTCTAGTGCTGAGACGCTGGAACAGGTTACCCAGAGAAGCTGCTGCTGCCCCACCCCTGGAACTGCCTGCCAGTCAGCACCCCTTGCTCTCACCGGGAGCGGATGAGGGGAGTCCCTGCGGGAGCCCTATGCTCTGAAGAGATGCGGGGACCCTCTGCGGCCGCCCCTTGTCTTTGTCGCGCCGGGGCGGCTGGCCAAGAGCTGCACCCTCGCACAAGCGGGAGCCACCGCTGGCGGGAGTTAATCATTAAGTTCCCAGCAGATCCGCTCCGGGCAGGCTCCCCTGAACCTGCTGGGCTTCCAGCCATGCCCTGTCCCCTCCCGGCCAGGTGCGATCGGTCCGACTGAGCGCCACGGCGGGCGGGGAGACGGGAGGCAGCGACAGGCAGGGACAGGCAGAACTCCCCGCTGCCTCCCTTCCGCGACACAGTCCCAGGAGAAGCCCTCCGCGGGCACGGGGGAGCAGCCGTGAGGAGGGAGTGGAGCCCGCGGGCCGCCTCTGCCCGCTCAGGAGCAGCCCCCTGCTCCCTAAGGCCGCCGTCGCCCCGTCCCGCCGCCCATGGGGCTGAGCAGGCAGCGCTGAGGAGCATGGCCAAGGGACCCGAGCAAGAGGACGCCTTCTTGCACCTCCCTGCCGCGCAAGCCGCGCCGTCCGCCGCGCAGGAGGACTGCTACTCGGACTTGCTGCCCTACGCCCAGGAGGGGCTGTGTGCCGCGGAGGGTCCCGAGAGCGGGCTGGCGGAGCCTGCGCTGCCCGCCGACATCAAGGCAGGTACGAGGTGGGGCGCCGGCAGCGCGCTTGTGGCAGCCGCAGGGCAGGGCGGGTGCGGGCAGTCCGGGCGAGGCGCGGCGGGCGGGCCACCCAACCGTCCGTGCTGCTCGGGGTCCTGCCTCGGGCGGCCCGGCCCGTCCCCTCCGGCAGCGGCGGGCAGGGCGGCCGGTTAAACGGGCCCCTACGGGGCCGCAGCCGCGTCGGGGGGAGGCGGCGTGCTGCCGGACACTGACGATGCTCTTGGGTTTCTGTTCTTGCTCATTCGCCGGCGCTCAGAAACACGCTTTAACAGCGAAGCCCTGTCCTCGGAAGAAGAGGATGCAGGCACTCGCGATGGCACGCTGAAAGCTGCGGACCAGAGCGCGTCGGCGAAGAGGAGCGTCGCGCAGATCATGAAGGACAAAAAGAAGCAGACCCAGCTCACCCTGCAATGGTAGGGCTGCCCAGGCGAGCCGCTGCCGCCCTGCCCCGGGGGGACCTTCCTGTAAAGCCGAGGCTGCAAGGAGTGCTGCACCTCACAGATCCTTTAGCAATAATTGTAACCTGTGGGTTTGTGGGGTGATGTTTGGTTAGTGCTGGGTTTTTTTTCGGATAAGCCTCGTCTACGAATAAAGACATCCACCCCCAAATTTCTAGCAGAGGTTTATCAGTTAACTGAAATCTCCAACAGATTCCCACAGTATGTGGCTATTGATGAAACCTATCGAAAAAAAAAAGTAGAAATGAAGCATTAGTGAAGAATTACTTTTGTGAATGAATGCTTTAATTATTCTTTAACGCTATGGCTGTTAGATTTTCACTGCCTTATAATGTATATTTTTACATCAGAATCTACACTGCATGGAACTTCTAACCTCATTTTAACTGGGCAAAAATAACCAAATAGCAGGTAAAATTCTGCGGACATTAACTGATAAATGTTTCTATTAAAGCACATTTGAAATTAGGAAGGAGTGATGTTGAATTAAATGGAATTTAGTTATGAAATACAGACTGTAAATCTAGATTTTTTTTTTCTCTTCTAACTGAAAAATGAGAGTAACCCAAGTTACTCAGTTTCATAGTCTAGTTTACATCTGATTTAGAGCATAAACTGTAAGGATTTGGGTCTGATGAGTCAGTGCAAAACTATCCTGTGCGCAGCATTTACTACAGAGTATTTTCTTGCAGATTTGTGTAATTTGAGAAAGAAATAGACTGCACATCATCCCAGGAGAAGCAAATAATGTAAACTGATAAAGAAACAGGACAACAGCACAATACCCAGCTGTCACCAAAAGTTCAGTTCAAATGAAGACAGCCAGTTTTTCACTTTGGTTTTTAAAGTTTTGCTATAATGACCATCAGTAGGCACTTGTATTCTGTAAACTGATTTGGAAGCTACGTAAAAAAGGCACCCCTTTCAGAAAAAGCCAGGTCTTTGCTTTTCAGTATGGTTTGGTCAAGAAACAGTTTCAGGTCCAGCGTGGACATTAAAAAGCAAAGGTAGGAAAAGAAGACATGTTAGCACAGGTATTAAAAATACAGTGGGGCAGAAGATGCAAGTCCAAGCCCCTGCTCTATTCAAAGGGCAGGCTTAAACCTTTCATAGTCTACTTAGTGCTCTTATTTTCAGAGCAAGGCTGGTTCTTGGGTGATGATAATTTCTATAAAACAAAAGGTTCAAACATTGAAAAAGACTCGTTAAGAAAAGGGGCCTGGCCCCAGGTTTCCCATATTCTGCAATTAGCATAAGCATCAATAGTGGAGTTAGTCTGTGGTATCTGCCTTATTCAGGAGAAACTTATTTGGGTGTTTTCATGGAATATTTCAGTAAAATTAAAAAAGAAGAGGGCAGTACCAAAATCCAGAAGGAAAATGAGATCAGGAGACATGGAATGTTGCTTCTTACTCTGGCAATTTCTTTCTCTGTACAGGTTGGAAGAAAACTACATTGTCTGTGAAGGAGTTTGTTTACCAAGATGCATCCTATATGCACATTATTTAGACTTCTGCAGAAAAGAGAAGCTGGAACCTGCTTGTGCTGCAACTTTTGGGAAGGTAAAGAGTAAATGCCTTCATAATTTACTGTATTAATACTTTGACGGAATCACAATTTAGTACAGCTGTGTTGAAGTTCCTCTCAAATTCACATTTTCTACACACATGGAATCAGACTACATTGTTTCATATGACAGGATTTCGTGACATCAGATTTAGGAAACTGAGATTCCCTTTCATTTATTGCTATTTCATACAAACAAAGACATTCTCTCAGAGATATTTTTCTTTTCCATTTTGATGATGATGATGTTAATAGGGTTCTTTCCACAAAAACAGATCTGACATGGAGGACACTTTTAATTATACTAAAGGCAGTGTAAAGTGAGATGTGACACAAGAAGCAATACAAGAAGAGGAATAAAAATTAATAATACAGAGAGCTCCTGAATGAAAAACTGTTGATTCATCCTCTTTTCTACCCTTCTCTACAATTAATCCTAAAATCATTTAATGAAAGGGAGATGTGAACTCTCCAAATTAAATTCTCAGTAGTTAGTGAAACAGGAAACCAAAAATGCTTCAAGGATCATCTTTTTTTAAACAGTACTGATCTAGTCATTGTTCATACATAGCAAAATGCATTAATTTAATTAAATAATAATAATGGGTTTTAAATCCAGTTCATAAAATGTTCACTTACCTTTTTTTTTTCTTGAATTGGATATACTGAGAAAGTGTCTAATTTTCATTACAGTTTCAGTATAAATGAGGAAGACAATAGCTTTCCATATAAACACTGTTACGACAGTGATCTGTCTATTAGGTACATCTTACATCTACCTCTATTACTGAATTACTTTTTCACTTAATAAACCTTTTGCCTTAAACATCATTCTTCACAGAAAGAGTAGGATGTTTTTAGGGCTCTAATCTCAGCTTCAGGACTACAGTGACAGAATGTTTTGCTTGATTTGGATTAAATCATATAATATGAATTCTTTATGTGCATCATAGAGCTAAAGGAAAATTTCATAGGGTTTTAGTGAGTTTAAGTGTTTAACTTAGTTTACTCAGTTTAACTAAGTTTAAGACTGTTCAATGCTTTGATAGTCAATGACACAGAAGGACCTGTGAGACAAATATTTGCTTGCTTTAACCTTCAGATCACACTTTCCAAATAAAAAATACGTTTATTTTTAGTTGTTTGACTGTAAACAGAATGGCTAGAGGGCAGACTTTTCCCTGGTTTTGTTTAGGTCTCTGAAGCAAAAGGTACAATTGCACTTTAGGGACCTGAAGGAAGCAGGATCCTGGTGAAGAAAACTAGATTTTAAACTGTAGAAGTGAAAACGGGAGGGAAGAACAGCTGGGAAGGGTAGGAAGAAGTTTATGGGAGGGGAGACTGGAGTTACATAGCAAGAGGGACAAAGGATGAAAGGATAAAAGCATGGAATCATAGAACCGTAGAATCAGCTAGGTTGGAAATGACCTTTAAGATCATCCAACCATAACCGCAGGACTGCCAAGACCACCACTACACCATATCACTGAGGACCTCATCTACATGTGTTTTGAACACTTCCAGAGATGGTGATTCCACCAATGCCCTGGGCAGCCTGTTCCAATGCCTGACCACTGTCCCTGTGGAGAATTTTTTCCTAATATCCAATCGAAACCTCCCCTGGTTCAGCATAAGGCTGTAACCTCTTGTCCTATCGCTTGTTACTTGGGAGAAAAGACTGACCCTCACCTCACTACAACCTCCTTTTAGGTAGTTGCTGAGAGCGATAAGGCCCCTCTGAGCCTTTTCCAGACTAAACAACCCCAGTTCCCTCAGACGTTTCTCCTAAGACTGATTCTCCAGACCCTTCTCCAGCTTTGTTGCCTTTTTCTGGATCCACTCCAGCACCTCACTGTCTCTCTTGTAGGGAGGGGCCCAGAAATGAACACAGTATTCGAGGTGCAGCCTCACCAGTGCCAAGTACAGGGGGATGATCACTGCCCTGGCCCTGCTGGCCACACTGTTTCTGATACAGGCCAGGATGCTGCTGGCCTTCTTGGCCACTTGGGCACAAGCTGTCACCCATGTTCAGCTGTCAGTCAGCACCCCAAGGCCTTTTTCTGCCGAGCAGCTTTCCAGCCACTCTTCCCCAAGCCTGCAGTGTTGCATGCTTAAGTGTTTCTGTTGTGACGTGTCACAAATATTTATTCATGGACTACATTACACCATATACTAACACTACTATTCTTCTATGAACAGATTGGTAAGAAAGCATAGCAGTGCTGGAAATTAACACAACTTTTTTCTCTTTAGACCATTCGCCAGAAATTCCCTCTCCTTACCACAAGGCGGCTTGGAACAAGGGGCCATTCAAAGTAAGGCGCACTTCATCTGTGTATCCACCAACAGAATGCGTTCCGTGAATGACATATTTCCATGTCTCCACTATATATAATTAGTATAACATATCCTGACAGGCATGGGGGTTTTATTCAGATGACAAGCTGCAAATAATAACGTTCAATAATGAAACTGATAGAAAGTTTGAGTTTTGAAAACATTACTTCAGGCATAGTTTCTAAATTAAACTAATTAAGCTTCTAAACCTTGTCATTATATTTATAGAACCATGCATTTATTGCAAATAACTGTGGTTTTCTTTGCCTTTTGCAAACCTAACAACTTTCTTTGCCTTCCTTACATAACTATATGGATTAATTTAAAGACACTAGGGAAAAAAAAAATGCCTTAAATTGAGAAGAAGGAATACATTTGGTCTATGTTACAGGTAATTAATAAAAACTCTGAAAAGTACACACCTATAGTGCAGTCATTTCCTAAATAATGTAAACAGTTAATTTGTATCTTTGATCTGTGGAATATTAGGCGGTAGGAATAGATCAGATAATTATATATCACCTGTGGTGATATTTGTATTAGTTCTGACATTATGCTTTTGGTCATAGCAAACCAATGGTGAACAGTGGTAGCAACATATTCGCCTACATCTAACCTCCCTTCTATGTCCTGATAACAAGACTGCTGGGGAAGGACTGATGAATTGTCCCCAGTCTGATTTTGTTTTTTAACAGGGGAGTGCTACTTATAAGGAAATGAAAAAACTGCCTAGTGTGTTGGCTAAGGAATGTAGAGAAGTCAAAATAATCCTCTAGGATGTTGCTAGAGTCAAGCCATGAGTTAGGCAATTCTAAGAAAAGGGGAGTGACAAATGCAACAGTTCTCTGTAGTGCCTGAAACCAAGTCTGGCCTTCAGATTTTCTGAGTGTTGTGATTTAAACTGTTATTTCAGTGTTTATTAATATCCAGTTTAAAAAAAATATTTAAACCTAAATAATGTGATGATACCATTCAACATAGAAGCATAGAATCATAGAACAGTTAGGGTTGGAAAGGACCTCAAGATCATCTAGTTCCAACCCCCCTGTCATGTGCAGGGACACCTCACACTAAACCATGTCACCCAAAGCTTCGTCCAACCTGGCCTTGAACACTGCCAGGGATGGAGCACTCACAACCTCCCTGGGCAACTGATTCCAGTGCCTCACCACCCTAACAGGAAAGAATTTCCTCCTTATATCCAATCTAATCTTCCCCTGTTTAAGTTTTAACCCGTTACCCCTTGTCTTGTCACTACAGTCCCTGACGAAGAGTCCCTCCCCAGCATCCCTATAGGCCCCCTTCAGATATTGTAAGGCTGCTATGAGGTCTCCACGCAGCCTTCTCTTCTCCAGGGCTAGTTAAACAATTTTGTTATTTTAAAGTAACCTTCAGAAACATAATGTTTTTCAATCCCAAATAACATTTAGATCAGATCCTTATCTGTGTATTTCTATTTATTTCAGAATAGATTCTCCAAAAAATTAGTTATTTCTATGAGGAGCAAATTAAGATAGATATTGTGTCCAGCTTTCTGTGTAAACACAGAAATTGAACATTTATTATTAATGTGAATATTTTAGGAGATTCATAACTTTAAACATGTGAGTAGCCCTAGGGTTTTTCTCATGCTTCATATTAAAAATATTCTTAGATACTTACTGAATAAGGTTTATGAAGCCCTCCTTGACTTATAGAAGAAGGCACAGAGAGATGATGGTGTACTGAAACAAAACTAAACCCCAGAAAATTAGCAAAGCATTTTGCTAATGAATAAGATAGAGAACCAGAATTACTTGCAGAAGAGACTCAAACATTCTGTTTGTTTGGGAAAACTGTTTTGAAAGACTTAGCCTTGAAAGACAGAGTTATTATTGTCTCTCAGTAATTTATAAGCAAAATTCAAATTGAAAGGAGACTGTAAATGAAAATAAATACAAGGCTGTGGTTTTCCCCAGTGCTTTGCAGTATACAACAAATGTCTGAAAGACTCATTGTTTACTTTTATAATTTTGGGAGGTTGATTCATGTTGTTATGCTTGGTTTTCTTCCTGCCTTAGAAACATAAGAAATAGCCAGCTGATTCCAACGTAGTTTTGCTAAAGAATGCACCAGAGATGTCATTTGTGAATTGTAAGGTTTGTTGCAGTATAAATGAAGGTGGGGAAGAATTTCAATTTCCAATTTTTACAAAGGCGTTCTATTTCCTGGGTATGTCTCAAGTATATATTTTAAATAATAATTAATTAAAATTCAAAGGAAATAAAGTCTGCATAGAATATTTTTCCTTTTTTAACTGAGGACAGTTTCTGTCACAGTCTTACAAATTCATAATCCATTGATTTTTTTCAAGAGAGAGTACATGGTCTGCATTGCATAGAGAAAAACTGGAACTGAAGTGAATTTCTCTTTGGAAAATGACCTATTGATGCTGAATAGAGGGGTTTTGGGGAAAGTCACTATTAGAAAGGTTATTTATAGGAGAAAAGAGAGATTTCATGTATTGTCACCTGTGGTGAAGTTTAGCTATTGTTATCAGCATAAACTCATGTAGATTTAGCTTTGCAGATGGACATTTGCTGCTGGTGTTGTGTTTAAGATTTTAGGATATCTGGTACAATCTGTGCAGGAATATTTGACAACCTACTAATTCCTCAATGCATTGGTTAAGTCTTACACAGGCTCATAACCCAACATATTTGAAAAACCACTTTTAAGTTATAATGAATGAGATAATATAAGGGGGAAAGTCCTCCAAATGCTCATCATAGTTTTGTTCTGACATATCTAATGAATTGATAACCAGGATCCAGTCAGGATCCAAACTTCCAAACATACCATGTGTCTGCATAATTTAAAACGTTGTAAGTCAACTTCTATTAAGTAAAGGAATATAATTAAAATCTATTTTTTTACATGGAAATCTAGCTACAAAATTAATTGTGTTGGAACATGTGTCACTATATTCCCCCTTTCTCTAAGACATTTAACATTATGAGCACGGAAATGCCTCATGCCCAACAGTTCTTCAGCAAATCCCATATCTCTATTGACCTTGGTGGTATTATGTGCCATATTTTCATACGGATTAACTGTTCTTGAACAATTTCCTTAAAGGGATGAGGCTTTGGCAGGTTTTGTTTGAACATCTGGCATTTGTTTTTCCTTTTTTTTTTTTTTTATCATTTGAGTTTTCCTCAGAGACTTTTCCTCTTCAATTCTCATTTCCACCAAGATATATTTACACTATTCCTGCTGTGTAAAAAAAGGACCTCATAAAAGGCACAAGTAACAATATCTCCAGTTCAGAGACTGAATAGGTCAGCAAGCAGTCATAGAGAAGTGGCAGTATAAATAATAGTCTCTGATTATCCATTTATCTATCTCTGATGTTGTGAACCATATTCACCCCAGAACCACAGACTCACGGAGGAGCAAATTCATTTCTGCTTTCACCAGTTAGCAGTTAGTAACATAAATCTGATTTCAGAAGTATTTAAATTAAATGAACAAGCAAGTTAAGGGACTATTCATCAGTTCCAGAAAATGACTAGTTATCTTTTGCTTTTATGTCAACATGAACTCTAAATGTTGTAAGCTATTTCTGTGTGGAACACAGCAGGGTTACTGAGACTGGTAAGAGACACTTCTTACTAGCAATTAAATCCTATTTTTTAAGCATGGTAGTGTAGTGACATTGTTTTGTTTCTGTTGTTGCTATATTATTTCAATATAATGTTAGTATGAGCAGTAACAGTAATATCATCACTGACAGTGATGGTTTCATATGGCATTGCCTAGCTGCTCTGATCATTGTCCAGGGCTCTACTGCACCAGATGCTGCAGAAGCATGAAAGGAAAAAGACAGTTCTTCTCCAGTGAAGAATTATATTCTTTATATATTGAGGAATGAAATGCCTTGCTGAGCACTGCATGCACACACAGTAACGTATTGATAGAGCCTGGCTGTGCTCAGAAATCAAAGAAAATCAGTCCCTTTTCTATCATCTTCAAGGTAACAGAAATAGGTTTTCCCTCACACCAAAACAAGGCCAAGCTCTTTCAGGCATTCTTATGAGCATGGATTGGATTTGAGAAAGAAATTCTGCTCTTAGGTGTGGGATACAGGTTCTGTTTTAAGGTGTGAGACACACAAATGTTAGTTCCTTCTCTGATTCCAAGCAGCATTTGTCATCTCCAGGTCTGGGCAAAAGAGAGACTTAAAAAGGCATCCTAAAAGTTTGAGTCTAGTCTCTCTCTCTCTGTGTTTACATCCAACAACATATTTGTACAAAAGTGTCAGTACCAAAACACTCATTTAAACATTTGGCCAAGAAGGTACAATGCACTGGATGCAATTTTTTTAACTGAGTTCATTCATTGCATGCTCATGCTAATCACTCCAGATTGATGATTGTAGGGGAAGGTTTCCATATTCCTGCTAAGTGGAAGAAGATACAGCATGATAAATACTGCAAACTGCTCTCTTAGGTTAGTATTTCATAAACAACAGTTGTCTGTGCAGTAGGTTCTGAATACATCTTTCTGCATAGGCAATATTGGACATACGGTGGTCACTGCTAGAATTCAGTTATAGCCTTCATGGTACATGGGTTACCTGGAGCAGCTATTTGGGAAACGTACATACTGCTCAGTCTATACACACAAGAGACTCTTTGAGCTCAAGTTACAATGTAATTTCTTTGTAGACTTTGATCAATGATGAATCTTAGCTTTTACCGGTCATGTCTGAAAACTATTATCTTATTTATTAGGAGTGATTTAGTGGGTTAATAAAACTGATATGGCAGCTGTCCCTGTGATAACAAGTTATTGCAAGTCCCTGAACAGCTTAAGCCTATCATTTCCTTATCAGCTGTCATTTGTGTGAGTGTATGCTAAAATCAGGGCTACTAGTTGTATAGGAACATATGTTACAACAAACCACTGAAATTAAAAGAGGAAAGCAGTTCAGCTTGCTTTTCAAAAGGTTTGTTACAAAAATTGAGAGTAAGTTGCTTGTGATGACTGGTTTTATTAATTATATAATGGCAATATAAATAGTAAAATACATATATACTGTACATACACATAGAAATATACATATAAAGACACAGAAAGAAGTTACCAGAATTTGTAGGTTAAGGATGTTATCAGTGTGTCTGGGATGAGTATACTCAACTCTCAACAGGGAGCCCAAAATAAGCCATTCAGCTAACAACTTTGGCTTCTAAGAGAATAAAAATCTTCACAACTTATTACTCCATAAAGTATGCCCGAAAGAGCTTAAAAAGTACAGATTATACTTCTTTTTTAATTGCTTCTGTGTCATAACTAGACAGCTGTATTTTTTAGTACTAAAATTTCAACTACACAAACAGCTGAAGGAAATAGGAATGGTAACTACTATGTCTTGATGCACTCAGAATAGACACTGAAAATACCTATTCTCCATAACAAAATGTCACAACAGTAAATTCTGATGAGTTGGAGGAGGAGCAAGTGTATTGTCTACCACTGGAAAACTGAAAATCCAAATCATACAACAGTTCTGTTTCTAGCCCAAATATGTTAATGTTGAATTAGATATTGAATAATCTAGGTACTGAATCCTAACTTTGTAAAGAAGTAATGTTTTTCCTTGTCTCTGCCCACTCCAGCTTTAGCAGAAGGGAATTCCAAGTCTGTAGTGAAAGGATGGAGTTTTAGCTTTAGAATTTTAAAAAAGGCATGTGGTTAAAACCCGGAGATTTAGGGTGTTGGAATGAGATACAGGCAACTGCTTGCTTACATGGCCAATGACAAATGCGCAGATAACATTGTTAAGAAGTAGTCACAGCTCTATTTTGGTTTTCATCCTGTTCAGGGCACCACCTTTACAATGCTAAGATTAAGTAAATGCTGTTATTTGCAAGAGCCCATACACATATATTTTCTATACCTCTTGTATCACATGTAAAATTGCTTAATTTTCATGAAAGAAGAAAAATATTGATGCCTGTAGCATTTGTGTTAGAGGTCTGACAAATATTAGGAATTTCCAGATCTGGGTCTTTGGCCCAAGTCTATCTGTTTAATGCTCTAAACCAAAATTAGCGGTTGAAAACCTTCAGGACTTTAGCCCACAACATAGATGACACAGTACTATATGAGAACCAGAGGACAACAGTCTAGCAGTAGGGCATTTAATGAAAGGTCCCATTGGCTTTCTAAACCACGTTCAGGTGTCACTTTGCTTTGATCAGTCAGCTCTGACTTTAATGGGTAAAAAGGGAACTGTTATGAGCACATGGTCCTACATCTTAGCTTCTGGCTATTAATGGGTATTTAAAAGTGGTCAGTTCACCACATCACCATCCATCAGAAGAATACCATTATAAGCAAAAAATAAATAACAGTAAAGATGCAGGGGAGAAACTATTTGCCTTCCTATGGGTCACCAAGTGCCACTGCGATCTAGTGGTATTCTGTTGGCTCATCAGTTTCAGGCAGAGGGTAAAAGCTACGATATTTAACAGTAGCCACTTTCTGTTCAAATTTCTTGGCTGTAAAATCCTGGATACATACCACAGACTGTCCAGGAATAGAATGACTATTTCAGCTGAAATTTTCATAGCTACCTAGGATAAGCAAATATATATCACACAAATGAACATTTTCTTAAGCATCTTTTATATCTAATGGCTTTAGTCAGCTTTGCAAATATAAACATTTGAGGGGTTTGTTCTTATCTGTGACTGTCCCATACAAAAATGACTGTCCCAAGCAGTAAAATTATATTTCTTTTAATGGGTATCACCGCAAACAGCAGAGATGAGCTGAAAACTTTTGTTTATGTGTTCTATGACTATTTGTTGGGGGCTTTGTGTCGTAAGAGTAAATTTCTTCAAGCTTTTGAGAAGTTTCCGTGAAATTAGTGCAGTGCAATGTACTTGAACTACAAGTATTACTTTGGAGCAGTTCAGCTAAACCAGCTGCCATGGTGTTTTCCAGCGAACTTCAGTAAAACCCAAATGAACCTGAGTATGCTGTCCATAACATTCTTAGACAAATTTGGTTTAACACAATCAGTTTCTAAATCTATTGAGTGGAATTTTTAAGACAGGGCCTATCACCTTTGATAGATGAACTCAAGCAAACTTTGCTATGACTGGTAAAGAAAGAGCTGCCCCCAGCTTGCTCTCCTGCCCTTCTCCTGAAGGTCAATTCTTTTGTAGCAAAATCACAGGAAAGCAGTAAGTATCTACTGCATAGCTGTTTTCCTTAGCACCAACCCACCCTTTTTAGTGTCTTTGGTTAAGGTGTTGAGCTCAGCACTGCAGAGCATGAGCAATAAACATGTTTCCTTCTTTCATCTGTATTTGGGAGCAGTGATCTCCAGGAGGGCCGCAAGGAAGACAAATGTGGATGAAAACTGCTTAAGTGGCTGAATAATTCAGAGTCAATCAGCCTACAAGCTGAAAGAAGAATGAATAAATGACAAGTTAGCATTTTAATTCATAGGAGGCTATACACTAATTTGTAGGGTACACTGGTGAGTTATTTTCAACTGGAAAGTGCTCTGTGGCACTGTCTTAAGTGTAACAGTGGTAAGCCTGAGAAAATAAACCTGTAAATCAAACCCAGCACTTTTTCAATAAATAAAATGAGGGAGAAAGCACATTAGGGAAAAGAGATGCAACATGTTTCTGAGAGATTTGCTGTTCCAGCTACATTCTTGTAAGAAAGTGTTTTAAATTTAAAGAAGACCCTATCCCTGAATTTTGAATCAAATCATGACAATACTGTTTTCTATGAGACCAGATTTTGTTTCATGTCAGTGAAAGGAATTGGTAGACACTGTTAAGAAAAGCTTTCAGAAAGCATTGAAAATCAATTTGACAATTTGCTTTACTTGATACATCACTCATAAACACTCCTTTTTACCCCCCACAGGTATCACTATTATGGAATTGGCATTAAAGAAAGCAGTGCATACTACCACTCTGTGTATTCTGGTAAAGGCTTAACCAGGTATGGTAACATAAGACTGAAACTTAGTCAGTGAAGGTCTAACTTTAACCTTCCCTTAGGAAGGTATCTGCAGGACACTAATTTTGTTGATACCAAAACTAGTATTGCTGCATATCTCAGTGTCTTGTATTTCTATATGTAAGTAGCAGCTTGCTCCCTGAGACAATGATTTAACAGGTTGGTCTAGACCTTTTGGTAGTGACTTCCAGTATGGCTCCTCCTTAGTCAATGTAGATCTGTACCAATTTATAACAGCAAAGGATTTGTTCAGTTTTGTGTGAAGCATCAAAACACCATTTCCAGAACACTTGTATCATATTGTTTGCTTTTGTGTCACCCTCTGAGTTCTTTCCCCAGGACAACTTCCCATTATGAAATGTCTGTAGAATGGTGTGAAGCTGACACCTGTGGGGCAGGAGGGAGGGGTCACTGTAGATTAATATTTACAGGTCCTTTGACTGGCTAATATCAGTTCAAACCTAACCCAGGAAGCTCTAATTATATTTATTTAAGGGACAGCTAGCAGGATCAATACGTTACGATAGCTGCCTGTTGGTTTGCCAAAGATTAATAGTTCATAAAACAAATGTCTCTGTTCACATATGGCTTGAACGACGGCTTTCATTGTCTACAGCAGTATATCTGTATTAAGTGGGGACTCTGAGAAAGGAAAAGGATAAATGAGTTTATGATTACATATTGAAAATTCAACTGCTGGCATATTTAGGTTATATCCAAAGAGACTTTTTCCAAACAATGCAATAAGTATAAAAATTGATTGCAAATGATGCTTAAAATGGGGGATCTCTCCACTGCAGAATTTAAGGTGTAATAGACTGGAATATGCCATTTCCTTGTCCAGTGTTTATCCAGAGCTGTGGAGGTGTTGCTGGTACACAATGAGATGAGGTTCTTTAATAATACAGAATTATCTTGAACAACTTGCTCATTTAATTGACTAAAAGACATTTATTCTCATTTAAGGGAATATAATCACTCTTAGTCATCAGTTTTATGTCAGCCAGTGCTCTTTTCGTGTAAAGCTCTGTCTTTGCAGAATCTAGCAACAATGAGCACAAAGAAAGTGGAGGTACTGCAAAATTCCCCACAGCTGCATTTCCAACAGTATACTCTCACATAAAGGTGGCACAGATACTCTGAAGATTTTCAAGAGTACTCACTAGATTCACCAGTTAGGAGACTTGTCTTTATGTGGGAATTGTGCTCTCATGTATGAGAACTTGAATTTTCCAGGTCCAGCACTGAAATTGCCTCCCTAGCTGATTTAGAACAGAAGCTCAAATGCTCATTTTGCAGTCTGGTTGGATTTTTCTGCGTGAAGAGAATGCTGCAGTAGCCTGGGGTTAAGAGCAAGCTTCTGGGTAAGGAAAGAGTCAGGAAGTATAGGGATTCAAAATTGAGAGTGAATCTCCCAGTTGCTGGCTGCTGTATATAAGGATCTGTCATAAAGTCTCTCCCTTGATGTCTATTCTGGTAGGTGAGCTATACATATAGTTCCTGGATTAAGCCTGGGGGAGAATTAGGCAGTGAAAATATAAGGGTTGATAATGGTATCAGATCACACCATGTTCATGCATAAATATAGGCATATGGAGGCCTTTACCACAAGGCTTACATGTTAGATGGCAGCTTGTGAAAAGATTAGAAGGGGCATTAGGGCTCACTTTAGATGCCTAAATATAGGCCTTTACTGCTATTTCAAACTAAATTGGTATTTGTGTATGAAGATTTTGGTAATAGAGCTGAGTACAATCGTCCTTAAATGCAGGGTTGTAGATGCCCGAATCCTTAAATTCCACTCTAATTTTGACCTCCCAGTTCATTTAAATATCAAGCCTTGCACTGTGAAAGGAGCTAACACCAAAAATCATTATCCACAGCACTGTGTGAAGGGTAGCATTAGCTAGCTATTAAGGCTCTGAAGGAACAACGTTAACAGATGCTGCCTCACATTTTTGCTGTACATACTGTGTACATTTTGCTGCACATTCTGTGAACATTTTGCTGCACATGTGGAAATCCACAGTCCGCGACAAATACTTTAGCTGTGAAGGTAATAAGCTCAGCATTGTAACGCACTGAGTGATGCCTTCTTTCATACTTGCCTATCAATAACCAAGGGAATTCTGCAGGTAACATGTGCTGGATCATCACATGATGGGAGCTGTCAGGCACCTGTGCCTGGCCTGGGCAAGACAACTGCTTAGCCTCTGGTTTTCTGTCCTGCCAGCAGAGCATCCCAACAGCATGAAATCACAATATTGCTGCTAATAAGACTTCATGTTGCCTGTGGTACCTTATCAGTTGGCAGCTAGCAGAACAGAAAATAGCAACAATCAAGCAACATTTATCATTATACTGGTCCATTAGAATCTCTGTAATTACACATTGTCTGGCTTAGTAATTATGATTAAAAAGTGTGCTTTCTAATTTCTGCACTGAAAAGTTGCCTGATAGTCCAATGACTTCACTGGGAATGTCTCAATTGGACCCTTAATAGGACATACACTATACTGCAATACATTTTTGCCAGTTAATGAATCTTTTATCTCAGAAATGCATTCCACCTGCATCCTAATAATGCTCTGGGGAAAAAGAACAGAAAATCACTATAATTTCTTCATTTTCCTAAGAAAAATAAATAGTAGATATATTTTTTCTACTTCTAATTTACTCAGCTGCGTCAAAGATTTTTTTGTATTTCCTGGTAAAGACCTTAAGGACTCGCACCTATGCTGCCCTTTTGCTATTTATGAAGTTGTAAATATCCAAAGAAAAAACTGAAACTGTGTTTTATACTTTACCGTTTAGTCAGTGATCTGAATCATCATGTTTTAGAAGTAAGTATCCTGACATCCTCAGGCATTTGCAAATCAATAGAAGAAGTTAACCAAAAATATACCTCATGATTTTTATTGTAACTGTATTTGGAGGAATGTGATCTTTTTTCTAATCGATCTATTTTATATGTATTTATATCTACAAACTCTAAAAATGCTCCTCTTATGAAAAAAATCACCAAATGTGTTTATTTTCAAAGGTTCTCTGGAAGCAAGTTAAAGAACGAGGTAAGTGTTGTAGTGTGTTTCCTTTTACCTCTGTTATAATCAAAATATTATATGATCTTTGGTTTTCATTTCTTTGAAAATTACAACAGTATTTTCATTGAAGATTAGACTGAGTAACATCTCTTTTTTATGAGTTGAGCATTTGCTCCTCTGAATATTCAAAGAAAAATAAGATTGGAAGGCACCTTCTGGGGTTCCGGTTCTGATCCAGCTCCCCATAATCACAGAGGCTCATAATAGACCCTCTTAAGCAAAGGATCAAGCTCTATATTAAATTTTTGCATCCATAACTTCGGCTTTTTCAGAATCTCATTTATCTGATTGAAAGCCAAAAGATGTTTTTTTTTAATAAAGAGAATTGTATACCTCTTGGTCAGGATTGTCTGTCTCTTAATTTTTTGTTTTTATGACATTTTCTTGTGATAAGTGTTTTCACCACCTTAACTTGCTAGATGGAATAAGCAACACTTTTAGGCACCTCTGATTAGCCTTATAGCCTTTCACTCTACTTGTTGTCATTTGAGTATCTTTATAGAAAAAAATCTTAGAGACTTGTAAATGGCGTATCTCCAGTTTCTATTGTATATGTGCCTTCTGATGAACTCTAGAACTGTGTTTGTTTTTTTTTTGTTCTGGTTTTGTTTGTTGGGGGTTTTTTTTGTGTTTGCTGTTTTTTTTCTTTTCCCCCACAAGTGACCTACATTTTCACTACTGTATGCTATGATACAGTCACTGTCATTCTGGTTGCCTTCATACTACAGAATTATGGATTATTGTACACTAAGGGTTAAGAATTGCTCCCAGGATTTTGCTTTGACTCTGAGTTCAACTGTCATGGCATAGCCTGCATTCATTATTATTAAACTCCTGAACCTACAAAACAACATAAGCACATCTCATCCACATTGCCATAGAGAAAAGTCCCTAGCATACAGGTATTTTTGAGGCATTACTAGAATTGTTTGGTAGACCAGGACCCGTTCTGCATAACATTGTTCCAGCATTGCCTGGGAATGTTTCCTTGCACCATGTAGTTTACTAGACTAAATATACCCTCTATGATCAACTGATACACAGAAAGTCTTTCTCCTTTTTCATTTCCAGATAAGCAGCTCCTTGCTGATAGCAGAAATTCTTATTGGTCCCTGAAAGTGTAGCTTTGCTCTATTGATTTTTGTCCCATTTATTGCCTTTATCTCAAAGCCATCCAGATCTTTCCACATGACCTCTTGGTCTTCCTCTTTATTGATGATTTCATTAGCTCTTATCAGTCAATTTAATCTATGAAATATTCAATGAGATCAGCTCCAAGTCTGATCCTTGAAAATCTTCAATCCCTTTTCAACCAAGTAGTTTCCCTGTCAACACAACTTGTTAGCATTTCAGTTGGAGTCAGTTTCTTAAACATTTTACTTTCCTGTACTAATCCCCATTCTCACCAGCATAACTGATGATTTCCCATGGTGACACCATGTCAAGTAGATTAGATCTGCTGCGTTTTCCCCATTAAGGTAACCAGCTATCTTATAAAAAAAAGATAGTGCTATGCCGTGGGATATCCCCAGCATATTCAAGGATTCATGAGCACTAGTACAGCATTCATTCTTTCAGAGTTTTGAGATGGGAAATGTTTGGCTCCTTTGGCATAAATTAATGCACATTCACTTCCATCTCTGATGTGGCATTCCCCATCAGGTTGGGAATTAACAGCCCCATAAACCTGTTCAATACGTTTGTCCTCCCAAAGTTTAATACGTTTGTCCTCCCAGAAAAAGAATCACAGAGAACTCGGTGGAAATAAGCAAGAAAGGGACATCAGTATGAGTTTTTGATTGTCTAGCTCTCTGTTGTCTGGAATTATTGGGGCAGGTCTTAAATGAAAAAAAAACAAAAGCATCTTTCATGGTCAAAACTTTTTTAACAATCTCAGCATACTGAAGATTAGGCAGCGTACTCTCATGAAAGTGAACAGGTTATATATCCTTATTCATTTGCTTGAAAGTACATGCAATTAGGTATTCTAGAAAGATTTACAATGATGCATAAGGTGTAATTCTCAATAGGAACATAAAGACATTGAAAAGATGTTAAAGCACTGATTGTCTAAATATACTGAGTAAATGGCATTTGAATGAACACTTACTGAGTACCAGGGACACTGTTTACTTCTGGCATGTTTTATCACATTTTCTAGTATTCTCTCTGTAGGGGGAGATATCGGCAAATTCTTTTATCTAAACCAGTTAGTGCATCATTAGAGTCTGCATGGTTAATTAGGCAGATAATATTACTGTCGTTATCTTAATGTTAAATGGTCATTAGAAACAGATGGCATTACATTGAAAGGGCAAGTGGCAGTGGGTTAAAATATTAAGCCTAGAACTGAGGCACAGTCATTACCATTAGCAAGGTAAAATCATTGCAGATTATCCTCTCTTAAACATCCCACCAGCATCACTGCCTTCTTTTAAATTAACTAATCTCTCTTAATCAGAACTTTTAATATATTTCATGGGTAATTACATAATAAAATCATTAAGATTACTCCTGCTATTAAAAAAGAAAAAACAAACCTCCTGGTACTGATAGGCAACTATAACACCACAGAAGTATTGACAGAAAGAAATACTAATGTTTCTACATTTCTTCAATTTCTTGGACTTAGAGTTTTATACATATTTGAATAGTAGATAGGGCAGTCAAAGTGTATTTGCATAGTGTATGCTTTCATTCATTGCTGTCTGTTTTGGCAGACATTTCACCCTATAAAAATAGGGAGATAAATATATAGTAAATAAGTCAGTTGCAGTTATGTTTTCTGAATGCAGTATTGGAGAGAATTTCACTTGAAACTGGCCTCTAATTCATGAATCAACATTTATAGGAAAATACTCCCCTTTGCACACTTGTATACTATGTGTTATACTTTATACCTACTATTTCCACTTCAGTGAAATCTGACTGTATGCAAACGGATAGAAAAGGCCGCTTCAACTGCCATTCAAATGTCTTTTGCATGGTTATATATCCATCCATTAGTACAAAGGGAATCTGCACAGATGTAATGGATTTACTGCAGGTATATACAGAAGGCCCCTCAAGGCTCTGCACACTGCCTTGATATATGGATGGGGTGGGCTAAAATGGAACCAAAGGTTTCAGCCAAATAGTATTCTCTGGGTTTGAATGCCATTCTATGAGAATAAGTACAATTCCATCAGTAAGGACAGAATCATAGCACAGAATTTATTGTTTCTCTTGAGAATAAGGGTTTCATCTTAATTATATCATTTGAGAGCTTACTGAGCATAATGTCATGTTGTCATGGTTTAAACTCAGCACAGAGTCTCTCTCACACCCCCCCCCCCCTTCTTTCCCCCTGTTCCCGGAGGGATGAGGAGGAGAATCAAAAGAATGTAACTCCCGCAGGCCCAGATAAGAACAGTCCAGTAACTAAGGTATAACACAAATCACTGCTGCTACCACCAATAGTAATAATGATAAGGGAAATTACAAGGGAAGAGAATACAACCACTCACCACCCACCAACTGATACCCAGCCTGACTGAGCAGTGATCTCACCCTTCCGGGTAACTGCCCCCAGTTTATATACTGGGCATGACGTGCTGTGGTATGGAATACCTCTTTGGTTAGTTTGGGTCAGGTGTCCTGTCTCTGCTTCCTCCCGGCTTCCCCTCCTCCCTGGCAGAGCATGAGGCTCACAAAATCCTTGGTCAGACTAAACATTACTGAGCAGCAACTAAAATCATCGGTGTTATCAGTGCTGTTCCCAGGCTGAGACTCAAAACCAGAGCACTGCACCAGCTACTAAGAAGAAGAAAAATGACTGCTCCTGTTGAACCCAGGACAGGTGTGCATTATAAATGTAAGCATGGTAATACTGTATCACTACAGAATGTTATTGCTCAGCTTTATTGTGAAGTAGACTAAATCAGATTCTGTGCAAGTATTAGGTTAGGAGTCCAAATAAGGGTTGATTTACCATATGTTGCTTAACAGTCAGTATCCACATATACAAGGCAGCTTGTTGTTTCACCCTTCAATCCTATCTCTCCAAAGGTTAGCACCTAGTAGTTATTCAAGATATTTTTTCAATCTGTCACTAGTACAAGATGTGTCTACAGTATTTCGGATGTCACAAGCTAAAGCAGCTTAAGAGGTTTAAGAACTCTAAGAGCTGAAAGAAACCCAGCAGAGTTTAGCATAATTCAGGAGGAATTTAACTTGTATCAAGGTCAACACTGACCGTGTCTCAGCAATAACTGGAGAACACTAAATGTCCAAGAATACCATTCTTACTGATGTATGAAACCAGGGCTTCATGTCAAGTCTGCAACTATCACAAAGAGATTAATAATAAATACTTAGGTCGTAAGTGTTTGTAGACCCTACATACCATCACATCCATAACACTATAACATATTATAAAACTTCATGATCAACTAAAATAATGGTTGCTGTATTAAACCAGCAGAAGTCACTATTGCCATGCCATCAGAACAAGAAGAGAGCAAGGAAGAGCAATAATACCTCCACTACTCTAGATCCTTCTACTAGCAAGATACATATTACTTAAGGTTTTATATCTCCATGAGGGTATGAGGGTCTCCACGAGGGTATGACAGTCCACACTGTAGAGGAGAGAATTTTTTACTTCAGTTTTTAAACATAGAGCAACGCAAAGATCGTGGAATTACATGAAGTAATGTGGTTTAAAGGCTGCATTACTCTGAAAACTGCATTTGGTGGAGTTTAGATCTGGCACATATCTATTTACCTTCCTGAGCTGGAACTCAAGTCTGTATATGCATCAATATTTTGAAGGACTATCTGAACAGAAATATTCATGAATGTTGAGAGACTTGTGAGATAATATGCAACTTAGCATGGATTTCTGGTTTCAGTTGAATCTATATTGGTTATTTTAATGCGCCTGTTTTTTCCCTTCCATTTCAGGGTGGTTTCACTCGTAAATATTCTCTGAGTTCCAAAACTGGGACTCTCCTCCCAGAGTTTCCAAGTGCTCAACACCTTTTGCTTCAAGGATGCATTTCTAAAGACAAGGTAAAATGTGAGCTACTTCTCTTCTGACTTACTTACTTACAGATCAAAAATTACCACAGAATGTTTCTTCATATCTTAGACTTTGAGGTATTGGCATGAAAGAACCAGAAATGTCCATAATCAAACAGAGGTGACTGATTTATAGAGGGGGCAAACCTTTACTAACACCGATTAACTGGCTTTCCACTGGAAAGGTGGTTGAATTATTTACCTATTAACTGACCTGGTATTTTACAAACTGATGGTATGTAAGAATGGGAGAACAAAACAAACAAATAGCTGAGAGTTGTATTCATTCTAAATGTCTTTGGTTTTAAGGTAAATTTTGTTCTGATTAGATCAGAACAAATAATTCACAACAAATAATTAGATGAACTTTGCTCTTTTTGGTCAATTGCTTGAAAAGAGACTGTGAAAATCTGAACTTATTTTTTTTTTTCAATTAGTAAAATGTTATTCCCCAAATCAATACTTAGTATTGCTCATCCTAAAAGTAACTGTTCTGTTGGAAGTGTTGCTGGCATATGTTTTATGTCTTTGACTCCTTGCCTGTGTGCTACGTTTGTGTTATTTCTGGTCACATTACAGACTGCTACATCCCTGAACTGTGCTAGAAACCTTTTGATATACATTAAGAACTCTCCAATTTAGCCTCCAGTACAGATCATGATGGTGGCTGTCTTGAGAAATGTTGCTTTAAAGCTTTTTGGTTTATGATCCCTTCCTCTAAAGTTTGATCTCTGAAAGTCGTGAAGCCAAGGAATCCTGTTGTGAGGACTGAACAAAAGGAGCCATCTGTAGGACAGAGATCTTAGCTAGAAATCTTACAGTTCCTAAAGAAAACACAAGAATTGGTGTACTCAGCAGTGTGCATCAACTGCTGTTATAGTCTCCATCAGTGAATTGACATCTCTCATATATGCAACATTCATGTAACATTTAAATCTGAAGAACATTTGAGATTCCATGCAGACCCAACGCAGCAATGTAAGCAAAACTGAATTTTACCACTCCAACAATGAGAAAAAAGATGCAACTCATTTTATCTTCATTTTGGGTTGAAGCATTTAATTGCTCTGATGTTTGAACCAGACGATGGGGGGCCCAGCAGAGCTTTGCAGGTGACTGTGGACAGACTCATGGAGTTATGAGAAGACTATAGGAAGAGAGATGAATTTCTGTGTGTCTGCCGCTCTCTCTTTCCTTGCTGCTTTTTCCTCATTCCTTGTTGTCTTGTGTCCTGTTTTATTTTCTTACCATCTTTCACTTCCTTCACCTTGTCTGGCCAAGGGTTACTGAACCCAGGATATTTAGGTACTCTGTTGAAGAGACCCTGTACATGAAGTTTGATTCCTGCATTAAACTCCTAAGAATTTGCATGCAACTGAAATCTCTGGGGAATTAATAAATGTAGCAGCCAGCACTAAAATAGATCGATAATTTCTTCATTTTAAGTTTCTGAAAAAAAGCTTACCCACAGCTTTAGCTTCCATCAACCCCTTAAAAAAATAAATAAATCATAAAATGTTCTTGACTCTCACACTTTGCCCTTGTTTTTCAAAGATATGTAATTACAGAAGCGGATCTGAAAGTCAGCAAGGTCTGTTTTCAAAGAAATCTGTATGCTAAACCTACTGAAATAAGGTGGTACTAGGTGCATTTGAAACCTGATATTGGTTTGCCAGAGAAGTTCACAAGCTGTGACAAACTTACTGTGATTCTGGACCATAAGAATGGTTTTGCTAGCATTTTTCTTTCCTTAAGATACTTTACGAAGTTTCTTGGTTTATAATCTGTTACAGATTTTAAAATTTGCTACGATTTTTTACAGTCTTGTAATACCTCTGAAGATTTATTAAAATGAGGGAACACTCCATTCAGATAAATTAGCCTGATGAGATGAAAGGGAGTTCTGCTTTTTAAAGTTCTGTTCATGTAAAGCAGTGATTAAACTTTGACCAAATGACTGGCAGCTATTTTCTCATTTGTCTAACCAGATGATGGTTCAGAACACTCATAGACGCCTATAGTAGCCTAATGATTAACTTGCACTACTCTTTGGGATTAATCTTAGCTTCAGAAAGGGGAATTTACTTTGCCATCTGACTGGCTAATCTAGCTATTTCCTTGCTTTGATACTCACATTTTCACAGTGTATAGAGTCTCAGATGTTACATTTCTGACAACAGCATCAAGACGCAAAGATGTCAATAAAATCTAGAGTGACCTCATTACTTCTGGCTATACAGGCTGCCTATTTGTGCATATGCGTTGTAATACAATTTATATTCTATATTTAAATACTAACTACAGAAAGCAGAAATCTGCATCACTAGCAGTAGAGAGCTAAGAAACTCTATTTAATCTTTCTTTCTTCCAAAATAGGTAGATACTCTTATCATGATGTACAAGACACACTGTCAGTGTGTCCTTGACAATGCAATTAATGGGAACTTCGAAGAGGTAAGGTTGTTTGAACACACAGTCTTGGTATATGTGCACAGGGAGCCAAGAAAGTGTTATTTATGTCCATGAATCTGGTTCTTACTCCTTTAGATTCAGCATTTCTTATTACATTTTTGGCAAGGAATGCCTGACCATCTTCTTCCTCTGCTTGAAAATCCCATCATTGTTGACATCTTCTGTGTTTGTGACTCAATACTGTATAAGGTAAGTTAAGTGTTTAGCTTCATGGGTACATTACAGCTTTTGCTTGTGTAAAAACAACACTGAAGTTAGAATAACAGGATGCTATGGCTGCTTTCTGCCTCTCACTTGTGTAAATCAGGAAGGATTCAGTTTCAATCATGAAATCTGGTGCATGTAAAAGCTGAAGTCCAGTCTCAGTTCTGCTGAACACTTGTTATGTGACTACAGGATGCACAGTAATAGTGAAATCCTGACCTACTTGCTTGGCTGCTTCACTGACAAGGCTAAATTAAGACTGAAGCCTTGTTTCTACTTAAAAGTTTATTCAGGTTTGATATAATGAAAGTTCTTTATTGTAAGGGTGATAAGGCACTGGAACAGGCTGGCTGAAGAAGTGGTAAATTCTCCAGCCCTGGCAATGTTCAGGGCCAGGTTGGAGAGAGCCTTGGGTGACATGGTCTAGCGTGAGGTGTCCCTGCCCACGGCAGGGAGGTTGGAACTAAATGTTATTAAGGTCCTTTCCAACCCAAACTATTCTATGAGTCTGTGATTATTGCAATTTCGACCAGCAAAGACAGTCTGTGGCAGATCAGTGAGGTAATTCCACACACAAATGTGCTACTCACAGGTTATGTCAGGCCAAAGCTTCATGTTACAAAGCTGGAAGAATTCTGGGTAAAGATATTCCTGCCTCTCCTGCCTGCTACACTCTGCTTCTGTTCCTATGCTGCTGGATGTACCAGCAAAACTGCTGCACTTTGAATTTGTTTGGGTTTAAAAAAAATCTATGGAACATTTGTTTTGCAGAGGTTTTGTGCCATATGTGTAATTTAATCTAGTTAACAGCATGATCATAGAAATAGCTGAAACTAAGTGAAACTGAGGAGTATTGTAAGGTCAGGATTAGTTAATAGAGAAGAGATTCAGAGCAGCCCTGTGGAGAAGGACTTGGGGGTGTTGGTCGAAGAGAAACCTAACATGAGATGGCTGCAGTGTGCGCTCACAGCCCAGAAAGCCAACCGTATCCTGGGCTGCATCAAAAAGAGCATGACCAGCAGGTCGAAGGAGGTGATCCTGACCTTCTACTCTGCTCTTGTGAGACCTCACCTGGAGTACTGTGTGCAGTTCTGGTGTCCTCAACATAAAAAGGACATGGAACTGCTGGAACAAGTCCAGAGGAGGGCCACGAGGATGATCAGGGGACTGGAGCACCTCCCGTATGAAGACAGGCTGAGGAAGTTGGGGCTGTTCAGCCTGGAGAAGAGAAGGCTGCGTGGAGACCTCATAGCAGCCTTCCAGTATCTGAAGGGGGCCTATAGGGATGCTGGCGAGGGACTCTTCATCAGGGACTGTAGTGACAGGACAAGGGGTAATGGGTTAAATCTTAAACAGGGGAAGTTTAGATTGGATATAAGGAAGAAATTCTTTCCTGTTAGGGTGGTGAGGCACTGGAATGGCTCGCCCAGGGAGGTTGTGAATGCTCCATCTCTGGCAGTGTTCAAGGCCAGGTTGGACAGAACCTTGGGTGGGATGGTTTAGTGTGAGGTGTCCCTGCCCATGACAGGGGGGTTGGAACTAGATGATCTTGAAGTCCTTTCCAACCCTAACTATTCTATGATTCTATGATTCTATAATAGAGCACTGGGGAAAAAATGTAATGCCACTGGAGCTTTTAATTTGGAACATCGGATCGGTTCATTAATTAATAGCTGCAAAGTACTTTAGGTTCCTTTGGTAGGGCATGCCATATGAATAGAAAAGTTTTGTCATCTTTTCTTTAACAAATTTCAGGACCAAATAACTATAAGGGCTAACAGTAAAACACCAAGCAGCCAAAGCACGGGACTTGGGACTGTTTATCACTGAGTGTGTCACAGCCATCTATTTCATTCTTTAATGTACAAAATGATGTTGGAAAAAATCCAGAGAAGATGAAACTATGTATTTACTAAAAACACATCAAACTGTAAAGTTAGAAGAGGTGTTTTAGCTAGCAGGGAGATGTAGCAGTAATTAGCATCAAGGATCATAATTACTGCCCTGGAGATGAGCCATTAAGCCTCATTACTTGTAGAGGTTATATTGTACCTTGAGTTTATGAGGTTTTCCTTGCTCTAAAAGTGCTGTCAATATTAACTTTATTTGTAATAAGTTTTTAATGTGACAGGAGGAGAAATACTACAGGAGCCCTAAGTTATAAATCAAGTAAGACAGAATTTCTCAAAAGTTCATAAATTTACTATTGTGTCTCTTCTTTGTGTCTTACTGTTTCTCACTTATAATAATGTTAGATATTCTTGACAGCACAGCTGCCAGAAAGAAGGAGAAATGTTGTTGTGTTGTTATCAAACCATTTACATCAGTAGTGGAAACAGATTTTTAGGATATAAGCTGACAGCTTTGCCCTCTGCAATAACATTCCCCAGAAGGCATGCCAGATGGCACAGTTTTTTTCCCAAACAGCTCTACATCATACTTTTCTATCAAGGATTTGTCCAAAACTCTGAACACATTCAGTGCCACAACATTCAGTATGGTAGAGAGAAGAGTCAAATGGCTAATAGCACATGAGGACTTAGGACATGCTTTACTGAGACTCACAGTGATTCTAGAGAAGACAAAGTGTTTATGCATCTCACTTCTACTGATTTCCCTATCATAGGAGTGATAGCACTTTCCTGTTTTACTGGCATGCTGGCATACATTAAGAATGGGAGCTACCCAAAATATAAAAATATCTCATATATTCCTATCTAATAGTGATGGGAGAAATATAGGTATATAAATATAGAATCATTAGGGGTTGAAAGGGACCTTAAGGATAATCAAATTCCAGCCCCCATGCTGCAGGTAGAGACACGTTCTACTAGACCAGGTTGTCCAACCTGGCCTCAAACACTTCAGTATCACATTAAATAACATGTTACTCACTTCAAATAATCACTGCTTTAAATAACATTTCAAGTATCTGGACAATAAATTAAATGGCTTTATTCTGCATTAATTTCTCCTTATCACTTTGCAATCTAAGTAGACAAGAAAGATATGAGTGAATAAATGGCCAGTGGAAGCTTGATATAATTTTCTGTAACTTTTTTGAAGGTCCTTACAGATGTACTTATCCCTGCAACAATGCAAGAAATGCCAGAAAGGTAGGTATTTGTCAGTAATAATGCTAAATCATGGTTGTTAGGCATATTCCAGGTAAAGAGCAGAATTTCTGTATCCCAGATAAATTTTCTTACAATATTTATTCTTTTTTTTTCAGAACAGTAGCATATGTATGGCAAAATACACTTAGCTCTCAAGACAGCTATAGAAGTAGTATATAGAACACAATATATTGAATATTACACAGTATTTTAATATCCCATTTTACTGGCTTCTTGGATATATTGTAATAGGCTTCTTCTACATTAATGCCCTATAAGATAAAAAAAAAATAAATAAATGTACTTGTGTTACTTAAGGAAAAATAATTGTTACCTTTTTCCGGACTATTTTTCAAGTTTGTAGCCTGTGCACCACAATAATATTTAAGCATTATATAAGTTGCCTCTGAATCTTCTGTTAATCATGATTGAAACCTAATTATTTAAATTAATGCAAGTCAAATTTTATTGATGTTTCCCTAAAACACTTTTTTTTTTTTTTTTTAATAGTTTACTGGCAGATATAAGAAATTTTGCAAAAAACTGGGAACAGTGGGTCATTTCCTCTTTGGAAAATCTACCAGAAAATCTGACAGATAAGAAACTGCCTATTGCGCGAAGATTTGTTTCCTCCTTGAAACGACAGACATCATTCCTACACCTAGCACAGGTAAAAAAAAGAAGACTATATATAAAAAAAATTGTCAATTATATTTCATGCACCTTTCAGGCTATGAGATACAATGCATTACTTTTTCAAGGTTCAACTTCAGCTATGCAACACTTAACATCTTGTAGTATTAACCACACAAGAAGGAAATGACCATAAATAGATCTGACCAAAACTTCAAACTTTTGTAGTGGAAAAGAGAGAAAAGACCATGGTTATAATGAAATACTTTCATGGGAACTTTAGGCGATCAAATGATGAAGCATAATATATGTGTATTTGTTTTAGTTCCAAATTGGAAAATAGCAAGGTGATTCTTCTTGCCCAGAAAAGGTTTGCTGTCTTTTCCATGGTGTCCTTTAGTGAGCTTATTTGTTTTTGAGTTCTGACTGAAAGGAGAATGTGTGAGTGACAGGTAGCCTAGGGCTTCAAGGCTGTCTTGGCCAAGATACAGGTGTCTGCGATTAGAAGGCACCTCCATGTGATGGTTTGGTAGATTATACAAAAGGATACAGTGTCTTCTGGGAACTTAAGTGCTAACAGCTTGGGCTTTGAGATGGTAATCCTCATGAGTACATGCACCATATATTCATCTTAGTTTTCTCTTACATAAATATAAAGACAGAAGTAGCACATATGTGACATCAGGAATATAATCTTACAGAAAGACGCATTAGAAAAGCATTAGAAGTCTAATGGAAGGGAAACATTTTCTCAACTGATCCACAAGAACCCCAGCCAAACAGAGTATGATTCTTCTCTGAGGGGTTATTCAGGTGATCCCCAGGTGTGGGTGTGTGCTGCTTTTGGCTTGAATAGAGTTGATGGTTTGGATTTGTGCTGAAAAGAGTGCAGATAATTAAGAGATGTTTTCATTAACTGCTGAGCAGTGCTTACGGAGAGCGAAGGCCTTTTCTGCCTCTCACCCCACCATAGAGTAGGTGTGGGGTGGCAAGAATGTGGGAGGGGAAACAGTGAGGACAGCTGATCCTAAGTGGCTTTAAGGGATAGTCCATACCATATTGCATCGTGCTCAGCAACAGGAACTGAGGGAAGGTTGGCAGAGGGGGCACTGCTGAGGGAGTCGGTTGGTTGGTGGTGAGCAACTGTTTTCATATGCATCACTTGTCTTTCTTGGTTTGTATTTTTCTCTGTTATTTTTTTCCCCTTTTCCTTGCTATTATTGCCGTTATTGGTATTGTTACTGTTATTGTTATTTTATTTTTTTTTTAGATTATTAAACTGTTTTTATCTCAACCCATGAGTTTTCTTATTTTACATTTCCAATTCTCCCACCATCCCACAGAGGTGCGCGAAGTGAATGAGTGGCTGTGTGATGCTTAGTTGCAGGCTGGGGTTAAACTGTGATGCGGTCTCAACAGTTTACATTTACTTCTCTTCCAGATTGCTCGGCCAGCCCTTTTTGATCAGCATGTGGTCAATTCCATGGTGTCGGACATTGAAAAAGTTGACTTGAATAGTATTGCATCTCAGGCACTCCTTGCAGTCTCAGGGAGCACAGACTCTGATGGGGAAGTCTACAGTGAATGTAAGTTCATGGTGATATATATGTATCATTAAAAGTAATTCGCTTTTTCGTTCCATACCATGCTAGTCTACTTGGAGATGGACTGAGAAGGGGCATACAGATGTCCTGCATCCTCTAGTCTAGCTCAGTATTAACTTCAGTATCTCAAGAAAACCAGTTAGTTGCCCTAGCATGTCCTACAAGAACAGAAGCTTGGTCTGAGAAGTCATGAGCAGTTGGTAAAGAAATCATTTACATGTCAGTTGCTAAGTATAATCAAATCTCTTTAGTTTTGTCCTAATTATGAGCATATTAGCACAGATCAATTTTTGAAATATGTCTCAAAAATTCCACATCATTATGGCTTAATTTAATGGACATTTGAGCTACTTTACATTCCTTTTTATGAATAGGGTTTTTTTTACTGCATGTTGTTCTTTAACAAAATACATCATTTTCTATGAAGTATAACAGCTATTTTCATACACAGAATTAGAGTGGAGAGTGTTAATTTTCATATACATACCTGCTTTAAAAAAAAAAAAAAGCCTTTTTCTCTGTTTAAAAAATAACTTTTGTCATAGGAATCATGTTGATCAGAGTTTGGAGAGCTGAAAGGAGTAGCAGTGTGTTGTCCTCTAAATATTATTACTTGATCATGAAAGTTTGTTGTCTCTAATAGTTCAGAAACCTATTCACATTTTCATTTGAGTTGCCCATTTTCTGCTTTTGTGTAATTATTTTCTATTTTGTTTGTGTGCTCTTCCACACTGGTTTAAAAAAAAAAAAAAAAAAAAGAAGAAGAAAGAAAGAAGAGACGTAACTGGTCATTCAGGCAGTTTTTTGAAAATGGGAGTTTATGGAGTTAGATTTATATTATGTTGTGACAAACTTGTAAAATATAGGGTAAACCTAAAACAGTGTACAAGTCTGCCACGTTACAGATAAAACTTTACAACTAAACTTAGTAATAAAAATGTTTTCAAGGCTGAATCTTAAAAGGAATTCAAATTAACAGATTTTTTTTTTGTTTTTATTTTCTTATGAAACTTCATTATCTTACAACTTGTATCACTGTAATGCTTAAGTAGTTTAAATATGTATGTGTGATGAATGTGTGTCTGCTTGCTTTGCTAGGGAATTGCTTATTTCTTTACTGCTCTAATTCTTTGCTTTTCCTTTCCATGCTACAATATTGTCATATTGCTGGTGAGTGGCTTTTTCACACATTCAGAATGGCATGAAATGATATGTTCTCCTTTTTACATGGTAGATGACTCTATTACAGTGTTCCAAGAACTGAAGGACCTTCTAAAGAAGAATGCCACTGTGGAATCATTTATTGAATGGTTGGATACTGTGGTTGAGCAAAGGGTTATCAAGGTACCTTTCAAATGTTCTGTCTGACTCAAGACCAAATCCTGCTGCCCTTACTCCTCACATAGTCAGACAGTCCCCTTACTTGCACAGTCCCCTTACATTTAGGTAGTCCCTTTGGTTACCTTTGTGGAATTCTTATCTCTGCTCCCATCTTCTTATTCTAACAGGGGAGTTCTTCATTTGGTGAGAAAGGTTGCAGTGCCATTAGTTCCAGTTAATCATATTGAGTGCTGTTAAGTGGTCTTATGTGTGCAACAAACTAAGAAGTATCTTAACATAAAAGTCAGCAGTGTACATGAAAGAAACACATCCACCTTATATGTGTATGCAGAAACACAGGTATATTGCTCAGTGAATGAGCAGAAGCTGTGCCTTAGAGAAGCCATTATTTCCAGGTTCAGGCCAGGTTGGATGGGGCTTTGAGCAATCTGGTCTAGTAGAAGGTGTTCCTGCCCATGGCAGGGGGGTTGGAACTAGATGATCTTTAAAGCCCCTTCTAACCCAAGCCATTCTATGATTCTATGGTTTCATGGTATTTGAATGGTGTAAGTTAATGTATCAGATGGATTCAGAAGTAGCTAACCTGTAGAAGGATTTCTACAAACCAGGATAAAAGATACAGTTTTGTAGTTTTGTTATGGCTCTTAACACAGTAATTGATGGTTTTGATGGGATTTTTTTTTTCCTCCTGATTTACAAGATGCTTTATAATCACAAGTAGTTTATATGCGTGTAGTTACATATGAATGATTACACTATGACTCAGAACAGAATAATTGAGTTCTATGTTATACATCAAGTAAGAGATATTTACCAATTCATGACTCTAATTAATATGAACTAGCAGAATAAATTGTTACCCATTGCTTACTAGAGCTGAACACTGGTCTTCTCATCAGGTCTTGTTCTATCTGGAAATGGAATATTATATCTGCCATTTAAGGGAGCATCTTCATATGAATGGTTGCAGGAGGAGGAGGCAGTGCAGTTAGCTTTGACTGACTTGCAGGACAGTGACTCTGCCACTTACAAAACAACCATAGGCATGTCTTTTTTCCTTTCTTCACCTGTTTTCCCAAATTTCAATGGAGACAGTGATAATTTCTTTCCTTTAAAGCTCTTTGAGTTTCCTGATATTTGCTGTCATAAGTGTTCAGCACAGTGGGGAGCTACGAATGATTCAGGGTGGCAGAGCCAAAGCAAGTCCTCATACACACTTACCTGGACACAAAACTCCCACTGAAGCTAAGCAATCACAACTTATCCAAAGAACTGAATGATTATGGTCTAAAATTCATTCCACAATTTCAGAACACAATTTCTGATAAAGAAGCCAGGCAGAAAGGGTGATACTCTCATTCAGCATCTACTATGTGATATGTTATTATTAAAAGTTAACAGGTATGGTTCCTAGCATTGTTTTCCTGTAGTCAAGGGTAAGAAATACCAATGATTCCTGATAGGAGGCTAGGTCAAATAAGCAGAAGCTAATAATTTACAGAACATGTAATCCTTCAGTTGCCTTCTGTTCATGCCAAATTGTGGTTACTGTCAAATTCACACAACTGCTTGCTGTTTGAGAAAGCAACAGGGCATACACTACCACACAAAAAAATCACTGCCAGAGTGAAATGACAGTATGAAATGAGCAGCATTAAAACTGTCAGTGTTTCGTTAGTAAACATACCATTTTGTAAGAGAAAGTCTGGCCAGTATTAGACTACATTCAAGTACAAAGACTAATTTCCCTGTTTATATGGAATAATATAGTGGCAGAGGGTAAGGTTTTAAAAATTTATTTCTGCCCTGTACACCTGTATATTTACAGAACATTTTGGCATCTTTAATACTAGAATATGAAGCAATTTGTATACCTTCAGGGCACGGAAGAGCCAAAGCAGTAAGCAGTTTGCTTCATCTGATGTTGTCAGACCTCTGCTTTGGTTGTACTGAAATAAGTGAATGATGCTCTTTATCACTGTAGGACACATATTATGAAGATAGTTTGAATGAGGCAGCTTGATCCAACCCTGTAACATCAGCTTGAGTCAAAGACTCCTTGAACTCCCAAGAATATTCAGTTCTCATGTGTGCAGAAAACAAGTTAGCATACTTACCAATATTTTACTACTCTCTTTCAGGCAAGCAAGCAAAATGGGAGGTCATTAAAGAAGAGAGCTCAAGACTTCCTTCTCAAATGGAGTTTTTTCGGTGCTCGAGTGATGCATAATCTAACTCTAAACAACGCATCAAGTTTTGGTACCCAGTCTTTGTAAAAACTCTCATGTTTTGTACATATGTGCTAGCACCAGCTTTCCACCATTTACTGAGCAGAGGAACATGTCCCAGCCTAAAGATTCTTTGAAAAATACATTACACAGCATTTGTGGCTTTAAGCAAACTAGCCTTTCGGTGTAAATGCTAGCAATATTTTGTTGGTGAGCAGTATCACGTTCATTTTTAAAAGCTATTTTTTTGCATTGAAAAGCTGTGTTTGTTTTGACATGGCAATGGAAATATAACCGCATACCTCAGTGTAGGTGACAGAAGATTTAAATCGTCAGTTTTACATGTGGATCAGTTTGGCAAAAAAAAAAACCAAACCAAACCAAAACAAAAAAAACTGCTGTGCAGAAGTTCTTGTGCATATTACGATTTAACACAAACAAAATTAATTTGGCAGATCACCCCTCATTTAATTCTGGGATCAGTAGACAGTCAGTTAAACAGTTTGTGTTTTTTAAAACCTAAGTTTCACATGTCCATCTTTGGAAGTGTTTACATTTTTGGGGACTTTCAGAAAGAACCTTTTATAAAATAGAAGATGGTAGAGCAAGTGAAAGTCACTGTGAATCTAGTACATAATTTCCTAAGTTTAGCTGCAAGTAAATTGCAATTTAAAATTTCAGAGTGCATTTTAAATGGCTGTAAGGAGACACACATTTTTAATGTGATATATCCTTGAAATAAGGTCAAAGACTTCACCAGTTATTGTCTGGTTATTTAGCACAAGGCAAACAGAAGCAGAGCAGAGGCATTCTAGCAGACTTTGGCCTTATCTAACTCTACTGTGTGCCCTCTTCAAGTATAAAGCATGTCTCACTTTCATCAGTATTTTTCTTTGATGTAATTAGTGGTCAAATAGCCTACAGGACAGTAAACAATTGAGCTAGGTGGGCCAGTGCAAAGAGAGATTAGAGGTAGAACTTAGGCACTATACCTTGTTGGTCTTGCCAGGTCATTTAAAGTCCACAATTATTTGTTTGTTTCACTCGCTTCTTGTAGGGTGGTGAGAGATGGTCACAAAGATAACTTAGCTACTCTCTCTCTTTCTCCTCCCAAAGGTTCTTTTCATTTGATCCGCATGCTACTAGATGAGTACATCCTGCTCGCCATGGAGACACAGTTCAACAATGACAAAGAACAAGAACTCCAAAATCTACTGGACAAATACATGAAGAATTTAGGTAACTAGAGCTTGGTTCTTTTAAATGTACTCCCGTATTTTTAGAAATTGACTTATTTGTTTAAACAGAAACAAGCTTACTGTCTTCTCCTGAAGGTGTAGATATATTCAACATTGTCAAATTCACTTGAAAAGCTTGTGACCCCTCAGCAATTCATTCCCACCTTCTTACCATAGTTCACTTAACATTTTGTGGGAATGTGAATACACTGGATCTCTGGGTGCAACAAACACTTGTAGGTACATCTGAAGGGCCACAAGCTGAAGTATGAAAAGAGATATAACTAGCAGAAAGGGCGGAAATTCCTAATCCAGTTTTTCTGCAAAAGCTTCAATATGAAATTGGGCCTGGAACTAGGAACATATTAAATGTTGCTAAAATGTAACTATTCCTGCAAGGTTGGAACACAAATTTGGAGCCCTGTTTTGCATTTGGCTGAAATATTACCCTGTGGAAGAGAAACAAAATTAAGTTAAAAACCTTAATGTTTTCCATCTACCAGGCTTCTTCAAGGTTAGACAGTTTGAAGTCATATTCTCCGGCCCTTTGCTATAAAAATGAATGAAGTTTAATTTGGATCAAATTTAAGTCCAAGTTTATCCTGAAAAATTCAGTGAAACTTGACTGTATAAAAATAGATCTGCTGAGATATTTTTTATTAACATTAGCACCAGCAATCATTCTTTAACTTTTTGGTTGTTGATACTCTAAATCTGCCCTTTGCTGCAAGAAACTTGCATAGAATTTGTCTGACAGTTGATGTTTTTAATTCATCATTCAGGAAAAAGCTTCTCCTGTGTAGCAGTTGCCTTATCCTTGGATATTTAGGTGAAGTCCTTGAAACCATGAAGTCCTGGTTTCTACTGAAGAATAGCAAAACTTCCACAGACTTTATCAATAATCTGCACAAACCTGTACAGATACTGAGTAAAACAAATGCTTTTCTCTAGATACCAGTATGAAAATAGAGTTCAAGCATTCTAATATTCCTATTATTAATTCTTTAGAAGGAAGTGTCATGAGCTTGGTTCACTCTTGGTCCAATTTACTTGACTTCATTGCTGACTCCTATTACAAGGGAATCAGTCTGATTTGTACCTTCACTATGATGGCTCCAGTAAGAAGCTGATACTCTGTGATGCAGATCTGTGGTCAGGGAATATGAAACAAACAATTCCACTGGGAAGATAAAGACTAGGGTGATATTCATTGGCTGCATGCAAAACGTGGAGGCATCACTATGTTTTGAAATACGCAAAGATATGAACAAATCAGGCAGCTCATATGTTGTCTATATACTCGTGATGAATTTATGTGCAATGAGCATACATGACAGCCACCAAGAGTTTTCACTTACTCTTCCAGATGCAAGCAAAGCCACCTTTACTGCATCACCCAGCTCTTGCTTCCTAGCAAATCGTAACAAAGCTGCTCCTCTGCCCAGTGACACTTCAGTCAAAAATGAGTGTCTAGCAGAGCAAACCTACGTATCCTTGTCGGCTAGTCAGCCAAGCAGTGTAGCTTCTGGTCTGAACCCTTTTGCCACAGGAGACAGTGAGAATATGCATCTGGCAGGTATGTATCAGTTCTTGTAGTTTGTCCTTCTCTTGCTTGTTAGGCTTTCAGTCCACAGTAACATGTTGCTGTAATGACCATATGCATTTATAAAGACCTCTAGTAAATAATGTTTGATGAATTCACCCTCTGTGTTGATTTACCGAAGATGGCAATTGTAGAGCCATGCCAGTAATAGGTCCTCTTGGAACAGTGGTAAAACTATTCTATACCTCTTGGCTGGTTCTTGTGAAGATAGAATGAACAGTAACACCTGAAGCACATGTGACTTGTAATTCATACATACATGCAATACAATCACTTAGGTTGAAAAACACCTTTAAGATCATTGAGTCTAACTGTTAAACTAGGACTGCCAAGTCCACTGCTAAACCATGTCCCTAAGCACCCGATCTACACATCTTTTAAATACCTCCAGGTTTAGTGACTCCACCAATTGCTGGACATTCTCATTGAATGTGACAGCTTCTAAGCGAGAAAATGAAACTGGGAAGCTTCATACCCTGAAGCCATGGATTAAAGAGCATTGGTTGTATAGGTGGGGGTCACTAGAGGGACGATGTCTTAACAGATCTGCTCTATTCAGCAGTACTGCAGTATGAATTCTGGTTGCAGCTAATTCTTATTTATTCCAGGTCAGATGGAACTGTCTCAAAGCACTGGTCACCTGATGACTCCACCCATTTCACCAGCCATGGTCAGCAGAGGAAGTGTTATCAACCAGGGGCCAATGGCTGTGAGACCTCCAAGTGTAGGTCCAGTGTTACCTACACATTCACAATGCTCTTCTTATTCAGAACCCCTTTACCAGACACTGTCACAAACTAACCAGAATTACTATGGAAACAATTCCAATTACCAGACGATGTTCAGAACTCAGGCCCATTCCACTCCAGGAGTTTACCACCACAGAGCAGAGCACAGCCGCTTCAGTGCCTTGAGTGAACAGCAGTTCTCCAGAGACTACTTCAGCAACAGTTGTGCTGTGTCTCCATACAATGCCAGATCCCCTTCTAGCTATGGTCCCTCATCCATGTCTCAGGACGTGCACAATACACAGTTTCTGAATACTGGGAGTTTCAACTTCTTGAGCAACTCTGTGTCTACATGCCCAGGAGCAGCATATCCTGCTAATGCTTCCAATGGTATCAATAGATATTTTCTTTTTGCCTTCTGTTTCTATTCCTTTCTGGAGTAAAACACCTTTTATCTGCTTTTTTCTATGGAAGATGTTTTTCATTTCTTATTTATACCTTCTTGTTTTGCACTTCGCTGACACACAGAGATTGTAAAGTAGCTTAACAAGCTACTTAAAGATTTATTTTCCTCTGGTGCATTCTCAGTAGACCTCAAATGCATCTGCCTTGCCTATGCTAATCTTACTTTGGCACCACTGCCATGTCTTGCACAAAGGAAGCAAAACCAGGCTGACCTTGTGATGTAACAATCTCTTGAAAAGCCTCCCAAACATCTACTATGAAACAGAAAAGAATAAGATAGCTTACCTCTGGGATCAGCATAATGGACCATTCTAGTCACAAGGTCAGGGTGGTGAGACAAAGTATAGATATGTGCGTTAGAATTAGTTTGAGACATCATCCCTAATATTTCTCTTGTTTCAAGCATAAAGTTGTTGCACCAATCTGCTTTAGAGATATGGTCAACAAAACCATCTCCCTCTTCTGGAAGAAAGACACAGTGTAATTATTGCATTTGTATGGATTTGCATATATCTGCATTATCATGCAGATTTTCTTTCCACATGTACTTTCCTTGATGGTGCGCTTCAGAAGGGAGCACTGAACTGTAGATAGGAGTCTCCATGGTGTCTCTTATGGCCACTGACTGTAGGCTACTGTTTGATTCTTGATCTTAGACTGGAAGGGCAATTCTGTACTGAAGGTGTGACAACTCTTGGGATCTTTTTAATCCCATGCTACCACCCCTCTTTTGGGTCAATCACTGTGTACGTTTCTAATGTTACTAGGCTGTATGAGTACATAAATAATCTTACTCTCAAGGGACTCAGACGGTAACAATTAACTTTTGTCCCAGGTTGTCACAGGCTCCTACCCTACCCTTTCTCCTCAGCCTTATTTTCACTCTGCTTTTTTCCAATCTCCTGTCAATAGGGTATTATGGAAACAATATAAATTATCCAGAATCTCACAGACTTGGAACAATGGTGGATCAACATGTTTCTGTAATCAGCAGTGTAAGCAGCATTCGATCATTGCCATCATACAATGATATACATGATCCACTGAATATCTTGGATGACAGCGGAAGAAAACAAGCAGGCTCATACTACACAGAGTCCTCACCTTCAATCACCTGTCGGACTCCTATGTGTAAGTATAGCCAATGACTGAGGAAGAACTATGAACTTTTTAGCATCCGAACAAGTGATGAGTATTAAACTGTAGCACATATATATAGCATATAAGCTGCAATACTGAGATAAAATGGCTCAGTACCCAGGGCATCATAAGATATGTTTTCCCTAATATTGCAGGACTGCGGGTTTAATAACTCTTCAATTCCATAAGGAGGACTATGACCCATTGTCTGTGAGGACTGGAATGACTGGCCTGGGCCTCAGTTGCAGAAAAATCCGTATTAGAAAACACTTACTAGCTATTAAGTGAGCTAATAATGGACTGAACTCTTCTAAGGGCTCTTAAGGATCCTCACTGTCACACAGATCAAATGAACCCTGGGTCAGAGATGTCTAGACGTATTCTTCTTATGGCATAGTCCCTTCCTGTCCTGTGCTTCCACAACTGTGTGTCTTAAGGCAAAGCTCTCACTGACAGTGAATTTTAGGTGAAATTACCTAACCCCAAAGGGTTTGTTTTGGTATGTTCATTAAAGGGTTTTGTCTCACATTCCAAAGAAGAGTTACATGGAAGATATAAACCAAGGCACTGTTCTGTTGTTGATTACCTCTTGCTACTACTTACCTGTTAGCCTTGCACAAAAGATCAGACATTACTTACCTCATTAAGGCTCTGCAAGAATTCAGTGCCACTGAAGAAAATTTATTGAAGTGTAGGTAAATTGAGTGTAGTATAGAAGTGTTGACATTTCCACCCTTCAGATAGTGTGCCTGGTAGATAAGGTCTCCATCAGATGAAATTGGATTGTTTTTTTTTGTTAAATCCAATAGATAGAAAACTTACAATTAAGGTAACTTTTTTTTCCCCACAGCTTCAAACATGCAAACCACATCTTCTTCCCAGTGCATGTATGGAACACTCGGTCAGTTCCCTTCTCAGGAAAATCTGGAGCCCCATGGCCCACCAAGCAGAGATATGGTGTCATCTTTACCACCAATCAACACTGTATTCATGGGAGCGGCTGCTGGAGGAACTTAACTGGGAGAGTCATGTCAGTTCCTTTAAGCTTACTTTCCAAATCCAGATATTAAGGCTATGATACAAGCCCCTCCAAGTTGATGGAATAGAAAAGTATTACATACAGGTGTTAAAGAATGGATATTAGCAGCCCTCCACAGAGAAAAAAATAGCTATATGCAAATTTCGTCCTGCTTGTGAATCACTCAGGATTGCTTTCACCATTACAACTTTTCAGTCAAAAATTGTGGGTGAGCAGAAAGAGACGGTGATTCTTGCAAGCAAGACTAAGTTGTAAAGAAATTATTACATCTATTCCTAATTTATTAAAAATGCTATTTTCATCTTTCACTTACATCTTTTTGTATAAAAATGTTTATTTAATGCCTGTGTTGCTCATTATTTATTAGGACCACAGAGTAACTGTTTACTTTCTCTTATTTGACAGATTGTCAAATGTATGTATCCTACCTCCTATGGAAATGTTTACAAGGTCAATTTTTACTGTTTTAAATGAAACTAAGCCAAATACTTACTTTTTTACTGCTGTGCTCTGGAAAGTCAATTTCAAATATTTAGTGCCTACTTGTGTAAGTGAAAGTCCTCAGGAAATAAATAAAAGATACTGAGTTTTGTTTTCTGTCGCATTTTTTTCTTTCTTTCTTATAAAATAAACCATTTTTTCTTAAACCCGACAAAACATTAAAATATCATAAGCTATCTAATTGCAGTAGCCTGCCACTGTAGCCGGATAACTGAAACAAACAAAACAATGGTAGAATCATACAATCATAGAATAGTTAGGGTTGTAAAGGACCTTAAGATCATCTAGTTCCAACATCTCTGCCATGGGCAGGGACACCTTACACTAAACCATGTCATCCAGGGCTCCAACCAAACTGGCCTTCTGTACCTACAGGGATGGAGCATTCACAACTTCCCTGGGCAGCCCATTCCAGTGCCTCACCACCCTCACAGTAAACAACTTCCTCCTTATATCCAAACTTCCCTTGTTTCAGTTTTATCCCATTACCCCTTGTCCTGTCACTACAGTCCCTAATGAAGAGTCCCTCCCCAGCATCCTTGTAGGCCCCCTTCAGATACTGGAAGGCTGCTATGAGGTCTCCACGCAGCCTTCTCTTCTCCAGGCTGAACAGCCCCAACTTCCTCAGCCTGCCACAAAATGTCACAGGATTTCAAAATTACTTGTGCTCTTCACCCAGAATTTCTGCTGGTGGAAATCTGCAGAAAAATGTTCATCAGCTTTCATGGGTTTAGGGCAAATGTGTATACTGAGACGAGAAATAGTAAAGATGATTAAAAAATACTGCAACCCTCCCAACTGGCTATTTTAATAGAAAAATATTTTACAAGTGCCATGATATTCTATATACAACATGCATTTCTGTATGCTTCTGGAGAAGTCAGGTGAAGAATATTCACTAATGATGCTGAAGAGGACGAAGAAAAGAACACACTTAAAAATCAAGCTTCTTGCTACACATTCATGAAATAACAGGTGCTATTTTATAATCATATTGTCCCAATATCAGATTCAGATTTGTATTTGAATCCGGTCTTCTGAGGTTGGTTGATGTCTGTATTCCGTTCAGTCTACTGAATATATCCTGAATATTGTAACTTTGATAGTAGTGTTATCATGGTAAGTTTCATACTCCTAATCCTGTATAACTTCCTTTAGTTTCTATCATGAGAAGTCTGACTGTATCACAAGGAGCACTGATTGTGCTAGCTCATTAATAATTCCTGATATGAAAAACTTTTATGCAGAATGAGACACCATACTTCAGAAGTATTGAGCTCTATGCTTCCTAATTCAGGGTGGAGTCTTCCGCTGTGATCAAAAATGCTATAATGATGCAAAAAAAGCTTTGGTTTCAATACAAATTTCCAATGACATGGAGTGGTAATACAGGCTGTTCAAGCAAATATATATTGTGCAAGGCCTTACAGCAAGTGAAATAAGTACTGCAAAAGAGTTATTTCATCATGATTATTCAGAGCAGGATATATTTGCCCCTAAAATTAGTCCTATAAAAGTCAGGCTCTCTGTGTAACTGGGTCATGTATATACTCAATGAAGAGATAGATCCTTCCCATTCCAAGTGATTTAAGATGGGGAAGGGGAGTGTGAAGGTAAGGGATGTGTCATTATGGGAAGGGATATGTGACTACCCAGAAGTGCTTGGCTCCTTCTGCTGACAAATGGCACAGCATAAGTAATTAAAATGGAAACTTTCAGATTGTTGAATTTATGTGAGAGCAATGTGTAGAATTTAGAGGAAGCAGGCAGCCACTAGCAGACAGGGTCTTAGTCCATCAGGCCCTACATAAAAAGCACAGTTTGTGATACATAGTGACTCAGATGTGATTTATATGCATCATTTCCAGTCATTTTCCATTTTTTCATGTGAACCATTTTGCATTGTAGGGTGGTTTTTCTGATGTAAATTACTTTATCTGCACTTTATCTAAGAAACAATATTATATCATTAGATGTGCAGATTCTTATGATGGCTCATAACACAGAGTAGCATGAAGTACCACACTGTTGTAGATTGCAGTTCATATTATCAATCAATCAGCAGCAAAGAGCAGTAAAAAAACATTCAAATATACAAATAGCCAGCTAAGAGAAATCTCTCATAGTGTTGCAGAACAAAACAAACCCATAACAATTGTAACTAGCAAAACCAAATCAGAAATTTCTAGTTTATAACCCATTAGTTCAGTCAAATATGTGGTTTGATTAATTCGTGAGGCTTTGTCTGTGGGAAATGAAATAATTCATAGCTTTTTAATGGATTTCCCATGGGAAAATTTTTACCTTTGGTAGTATAGCAGCATTACAGTAAATAATATGAAGAATCAATGGAGTCACCACTTAATGGTTTTGTATTACTCAGTTCAGGTGCATTTTTGTGGATAAGTTAATAAATTGGTTTTAATATATACATGCCAGAAAATCTGTGATAAAAATTTGTACATATTGAGTAGAATTAGTGTCAAATTAATATTGCATGAAGAAAAAAAACCTTTTTTTTTTCTGAGCAAGAAAGATGAAAAGTGAAATCCTTTTCATCTATTTGCCAATATCAGTGAATTTGAACTGGTGCTACAAAAGGTACAAACTGATTATTACACAAATAGAAAGAGGGCCAGGGAGAACCTCTGTCCTCTACTGGGTGCTAGGGGAATCCTAGTGACTGAGGATAAGGAAAAGGCTGAGGTACTTATTGCTGCCTTTGCCTCAGTCTTTCATAGACACCCCAGCGACCCTAAGAGTACTCAGTTTCCTGAGTTGGATGGCAGAGATGGGAACCTGATTGAATTCTCCATAGCTCAGGATGAAATGGTTAGTGACCTGCTTCTCCACTTAGCTGTACACAGGAGTGCTGATGGAGCTGTCAGAGGAGCTTGCTAAGCCACATTTCATCAGCTATTAGCAGTCCTGGTCTAGCGGGCAGGTCCCTGAGGACTGGAGGTTGGCCACTGTGACACCTCTATAAAAAGGGCAGGAAGGAGGATGCTGGAAACTACAGATCTCTCAGCCTGACCTCATTGCCAAGGAAAGTCATGGAGCAGATGGTTCTAAATGAGATCACAAGGCACATGTGGGAAAACATAGGCCTAGTAAGCATGGGTTCATGAAGGGCAGGTCCTGCTGACCACCCTGATCTCCATCTATGATAAGGTAACCTGCCTGATTGATGAGGGAAAGGCTGTAGACATTGTCAATTTGGATTTAATTAAAGTAATGCATTTGACACTGTCTCACACAGAGATATTGGCTGCCCATGACCTGGATAGATATATTCTTTGATGGGTTAGAAACTGGCTGGATAGACGAGCCCAAAGTTTGGTGGTAAATGGCATCACATCTAGTTGGCGACCAGTCACTAGAGGTGTCCCTCAGGGCTCAGTGTTAGGGCCAGTGTTGTTTAATGTCTTCATTGGTGATCTGCATGGGGGGATTGAGTACACCCTTGGTAAATTTGCAGATGATACTAAGTTGGGTGGCAGTGTTGATCTGCTGAAGGATAGGAAAACTCTGCAGAGGGATCTGCACAGGCTGGATTGATGGGCTGTGGGCAATGGTAAGAGGTTCAACAAGGCTCACTGCCGGGTCCTGCATTTGGGTCACATCAGCCCCATGCAATGCTCCAGGCTTGGGAAAGAGTGGCTGGAAAGCTGCTCGGCAGGAAAGAACCTGGGGGTGTTGACTGATGACAGCTGAACATGACCCAGCTTGTGCCCAGGTAGCCAAGAAGGCCAACAGCATCCTGGCTTGTATCAGAAACAGTGTGGCCAGCAGGGCCAGGGCAGTGATCATCCCCCTGTACTGGGCACTGATGAGGCTGCACCTCAAATCCTGTATTCAGTTCTGGGCCCCTCACTACGGGAGAGATATTGAGGTGCTGGAGTGGATCCAGAAAAGGGCAACAAAGCTGGAGAAGGGCCTGGAGAATCAGTCTTAGGAGGAGCGCCTGAGGGAACTGGGGTTGTTTAGTCTGGAGGAGAGAAAGCTCAAGGGGGACTTGATCACTCTCAAGAAATACCTGAAAGGAGATTGTAGTGAGGTGGGGGTCAGTCTCTTCTCCCATGTAACAAATGATAGGACAAACAATAACAGCCTCAAGATGTGCCAAGGGAGGTTTCGATTGGATATTAGTAAAAATTTCTCCACTGAGAGGATGATCAGGCATTGGAACAGGCTGCCCAGGGCTGTGATGGAATCACCTCCCTGGAAATGTTCAAAAAACTGTGTAGATGAGGTCCTCAGTGATATGGTTTAGTGGCGGTCTTGGCAGCCCTGGGATAACGCTTAGACCTAATGATCTTAAAGGTCTTTTCCAACCTAGCTGATTCTATGATTCTATAATGTTAAATTATATCAACCAGGACAAAGCAGTATTGGAGAACTGATTGCCTAGTGTGCCCGTTAGTGTAGAATTTGTGCTAGAAGAGAAGCGCAGCTCTTCATCTCTGACTATTAGGACTATGGAAATTTTGTTCCAGACTCAAATTAGCAAAAGAAAGTTTGTCTTTACCTCTACATGTGTAGTGAAAACACAGTGAAATTATTCTTAAAAATTAAGCCTGTGTATCATACTGTCATCCGATATGCCGCGTGCATTTTACAGGTCAGATCAGCATCCTGCCAGCTATCTCCATCTAGTATGTGAGTGATCAGTGGTTACAGAGAGGAAGGGAGCCTGCAGTGAAGTGAGTAGAGATGAGACAATTAGAAGAACTTTATACTTAAAGCAGACTATTAGAATATTACAGATATGCTGGAATAGGAACAGATTATTTATATGATTCAGCACAGTGCTGTTTCCCTCAGTATGGGATGAGAACTAAGTGGACTTCAGACTTATGGAGTAAGCAGTCCAGAGAAGAAACAACGTCAAAAAAACCTTACTGCTCTTACAGCACTTGAAGCAAAACTGTGGAGATTTTATTGCTCTTAGAAAAGCTGGCATTTGACACTAAAGAAGCTAAGTCTGTTAGGAACAGAACCAAAGATCAGGCAGAGAAATGCAAGAATCTGCAGAGAAATACAAGAGTCTGTAGAAGCAAGAGAGTAAGAGTACAAGTATGTCGTGGTTTAAACTCAACCACAAAGGTCGTTCACTCACTCCCCCCACTTCTTGCCCTCCCCCTGCTCCCGGAGGGACGGAGAGGAGAATCAAAAAGAATGCAACTCCCATGGGTTGAGATAAGAACAGTTTAGTAACTAAGGTATAACACAAATCACTGCTGCTACCACCAATAATAATAATGATAAAGGAAATAACAAGAGGAAAGAATACAACACCTCAACACCACCCAACCAATAACTCGCCCCACTCCCCCCAGCCGAGCACCGACCGATACCTCAACCAACCCTGCAGTCCTCCTAGCCCTTCCGGGTAACTCCCAGTTACATCCCGGGCATGACGTGCTGCGGTATGGAATACCTCTTTGGCTAGTTTGGGTCAAGTGTCCTGTCTCTGCTTCCTCCCAGCCTCCCCTCCTCCCTGGCAGAGCATGAGGCTCAGAAAGTCCTTGGCCAGACTAAAACATTTGAGTTATCAGCTCTGTTCCCAGGCCTAAAGTCAAAACACAGCGCTGCACCAGCTACTAGGAAGGAGAAAAGTTACTGCTACTGCTGAACCCAGGACAAAGTATTAATGCCTTATCTCTGGACACAGATGTACTGCTAGATGCCAGGAGTCCCACGGCAGCCAATACTACTGTACTAAAATATAAAAGGCCACCGAGCCAAGCTTAAAATTGCTGAGGCTGCTTGCTAGCCATTAGATTTAGGTAATGCAAGAAGCCTTACCTGGTTTTGATGACCGGGAAGAGATAGATTAGAGTTAGTTTTACGTCTAATATGCCCCAGATTGTAACAGCCTTTTGTATGAATAGCTTTGGGCTACAGTTTAATTGGAATCAGTAATGCAGCTTTAGGGATTGGACTAAATTTGATATTAGTCTTGGAGATGGGATCTGGCTAAGGGTGGGCTGGTTAGTATGGACCTTATGACTGCTGCAAATAAGGGCCTGCAAATCTATAGTAAATCACTTGTTTGAAACAGGTCACAGGTCTAATTTTTATGAGAAATCTGTTTGTAGGATTTGGGAACAGCTATAACTGAGTTTATGGGCTTGGATTCAGGCTACAGTGTTGGATGAATCTGCATAATGCCTGAGCTTGGTTTACTGGCTCTTGCCAGTAGGGCCTGCATGGTGTGTTTAACTTAACATAGTTAATTCAGGAAATTTTGCTGCTTTCTTCTTAGTGATGAACTCAGGATGGAGCTTAAATCTGAGTTAGCTTTGGCATTAGGATTAACTTCAGCGGTTGTGTCAACATGAAGCTGAGACCATGAATCAATATTGAATTTAGAAGTGGCCATTGAGCTTGGCTTAATCCTACTGCTTAGAGGGACTCATGAGCTATGCTTAGTTCTACATAAAACAGACAGCAGGGAGACCAGTATAGATCAATATTATAGTCAGAATTAAAATCAAGATTCACTTGAGCAGAAACTGATGAAAGTGGGTTGTTTCTGTATTGACAAAGAGTTGTTGAGCTCATATGAAACCCACTGCCAGACCAGGTGATCTAGATATGATTCCTTCAAGGAATCTTATCTCAAGTCTTAAAAGTGGACTTAAGGTTTTTTCGAAATTTACATTTGGAAATGAAAGAAGATGAGCCACTTAGGCTAAAGCCAGGTTTAGAAGAAATTAATGAAACTGATTTGAGGTTTTGGGTGATGGAGACCACTTTCGCAATCATACTTCTGAGACTGGCATTGGGGAATTTAAAGTCATGGTTGGGGTTCAGGTCAACATGAAACAATGAACTAATTATGGATTTAAGACCTGCCAGGATCTGTGCTCATTACTGAAATTAGGAAGAGTCATACGCATAGTCATTGCCTTCAGCTAAGAGTTGGAATAAAATGCTAGGACTAGGTTGGTAATTGCATAAGCCAGGATCAATGCACGCCTTAGCTGAAACCGTTCTGATGGAGAAGAGATGCATCTTTCACAGTCTAAGATGAGAACGCTATATTTAATGGAAGGAATATAAGATCTGTAGCCTTTAGAGGTGCTGCATCCTTGCTAGTGATCAGATCTCAAGTGATCAACATTACTGGGATGATGAAAAATCAGCAAAGCAGAGATTTTACCACAAACTATGCAGCTTCCATGGTCACCAGACTTGCAGCAGTTTAAAGGGTCAGCAGAATCACTTCTCACCAGAGTCTGAGCTTGCCAATGAAAGCATGAGCAGGCAAAAGAGGATAAAACCAGGGCTGGGATATGAAATGGAGGGAGGCAAAATATCATGCCCGTTGCATGATTAGTGACACCAAATAAGGTTTCTCTACATTTTGGATTCTTTATTTGCACAGGTTTTCCCCATTTAACAATAGCTGTATGTTACAAAGCTGCATGGAGCAATGGTGACACAATTGGAAACACGTAAAAGATTATATTAGCAGCTGAACTAGGAAAATCTACTTCCCTTCCTTTTGGCTTAGTTGATTATTATCCTTGATCAAATAAAGGGCCACATGTTCATACTGCCCTTGTGCCCTGGTTGCTACAGTAAAAAGAGACATACAGTGAAATGGTACATTTAGAATTTGATATTATATGCCTTTATAACTCTTGTCATATTTAATTTTTTCATACCATTCAGTTTTGTACAGAAGCTGACAGAACCGCGACAATTAGTTACCTATTTTGCATCAAGATACATACAGATCATTAAAAATTTAACTAAAATTTAACTAAATGACATGTTTTTAGAAAATTTAACTAAAATTTAACTAAAATGACATGTTTTAGAAAATCCCCGCTACAGTAAAAATACCAACTGTAGGTAATACAGAGGTGGACAATAAATCACACTTCCTTTCTGTTTAATACTGCCTTTACCAAGCTTCATCTTTAAAGTATGATCAGCCTTCAAAAATTAGCCCGTATGTACAGCATCCTCTAATAGCATCTTTACTTTGACTCTACATGTTGTTTCCCATGTAGGTGTGCCATCCACTGGCTGATATACTGGTTTTATCCTTCTCTATACCCAATCCGCAGCAGCTGTGAGCTTCAGCCCCCAGCTTTCAGTTCTTAGTAAATGCCTTCATTTTACACATCTCATGGCTGATCTCTGAGCATCCTTAACACAGCAGTTATCCAGCTTCTGGCTACTGAAGAAGAGCTGATGAACTACATTCAGTGCCCTAGATGTAACAGTTCTCTTTCAGTTCCATTTCTGAAACTACAAAAATACTCATCATTGTATAATTGATAGTATGGGTAATTTTTAAAGAATTTTAGAAAAGAATATGAAAAGCTACCTACATTAGTAAGTTCCTTCTAAAACTGAAAGGTGAATTTCATTCTAAATGAAGGATGTGTGGAAAATTCTAGGGAAATTAACTTTTAAAATAGTAAAATATTAAGAATGAGACTGAAATGGACCCAGTTCATTGCACTGAAGATGGAACACTTTGCTTAAATAAATAAATATGAACCAAGCCACAGATTAAGTTTGACATTGAGGTATTCCAGCTGATTATGAGGTTTGCTCTCCTGGAAGAAAATCAGATCCCTGATCCCTCTCCAAAGTTTACATGAAGTGGAACAGTGTTATCAGAAGAAACTAAAGACTATATAGCCTTTTTAGTCAGCTTGGTTTGCTCCTTTTCTTTGCAGAGTGGTCTTTATCACCTTATTATACAGTCCATCCCATATAACTGCTGGAATAATGGCTTCATCCTTGAGCCAGCCAGTCCTCTCTGCTGGAAAATAGTAGAAATCAAAAGTTTGTCTCTCCAGGAGCCACATATGTTCTACGTCATGGATGTGAACCACATTTTCCTCACTAACCCTTCGCAGACTTCCAAGAGTAGCCTTACAGGTCTTGGGATCTCTTCAAGAAGCTGGGAATGAGGTTCGCACTACTACTGCCAGCAGTCAAAGCATGATCTTATCATAAGTGATATGCCCCTGAGTCCTGCACAGCCCAGATACAAGCAAAGCTGAACTATTTAGAATTGAAACTGTGTCCCTCTCTCATCTACCTCCAGGCAAAATAGAGTTTGGAAGTTGGCTGTCCCTGAGGAATGCTTTTGCTCAGCAAAGCCCTCTGCTTAGCACTTGTTGCTCAGACAGATTCTTAGGACTGTGGCTCGCATGATTTCCATGTGAAACATGAGCCTTTCCATGCATTCTGTGGGAATCCTAGATGATTTATTTGAGGTTGAAAAGTCTGGTTGGCAACAGGACATGTGGTAGTTATGCAGTTAGTACATGACAAGCTTTAAGTCCCTTCATGGATGCTGGCCCTGGAAAGTCTCAGCGCAGTCTGTGAAGCTGGGGTGTCATGTTTGCCTACCTGCTTGAGCTACTCTGTGAGCCCCAGCCCCAGCCCCAGCTTAGCCCCAGAGTTAACACCAACCTCCATGAAATAGTAGTCACTCGTAGAGCAGATTGCACTGGGCATCACACAGCCTTTCACCTGAAGTTGAACGATGTCCAGATAGTGTGCAGTAGAGAAGATGTGTTTAATCAACATCTGGCTATGTGTTACATGTGCTGGTGGCTAAGCTGAGAGAAGACCAGAGAGGAGAGGTAAGGTAACAAGTGCCAAAGTGTTTTTTAAAATGGAGTTTGAAGTCTGGCTTTATTAATGCTGATGGGCGCAGAGAGATTTTGATACATAGGAGGATCTAATCCTTAATTCCGAAAGTAATACAAGACACCTTCTAAAAGATATCCAGGCATCTAATTCATAGAAAACTTACTTCTATAGCAATACATGCCCGTCTATCTTTAAAGAAACAGATCTTCACCCTTGCAATGCTGAGGAGAACAATACAGGAAAACATGTTAAAACCCCATGAGACTGCTGGTCCAAAGCTTGAAAATGCTATCCTCCTTTCAGCTTATTGATAGTTTGAAAGGCAAGGCAAGGCTTCCACATTTACATTTATTTTCTTAAGTAGGCAAACAGTTCTCCTGAAGCTTTGCACACTCAGCAGTTCCCACTGACTGGCATTAACAACATGGCTTTGACAGGCAAGTGCATGCTGAAGAGCCACAGAGATACAAACAAAAGTCACAGAGTGAGTCTTGGTAGCAGCAGGAACTGGTCTTGCTTCTGGTCTACAGCAGCACTGTGTAAAATGCTACACTTTTTCACTACTACAGCATGATACAAGGGTCCTTGTTTAGGAAACGAAATAAACAGAAACATGCAATATCTTTACAACGGGCATAGAAATCAATGAAACCCAGTATCATTGATAACAGTGGTTATATTGTCAGGCAGGTTTGAATTACTTGGAATTTTTCACCCACCTACAATCATGCTGCATTGACCAGTTTCTTTCAGCCTAAGGGAATTTTGAAGGAATCATAATTTTCCTGAGACAGGTTTATTAAGTTGGTGGGGAAAGCCACATAAGACACACCAAATAGTGGCCAGCCTTCTACCTATATGCATAACTGCAGCCTCAGGAGTCTTGGTGTGCTTCCACTGCTTAACAGCAGAAGTCTGCTTCTCACAAGCACCGCTTTATCTGCTGTCCCCAAAATAGAGCTTCAGAAGCTATGATGCCAAACAAACTTGGGCTGAGATCAAAGCACAGATCTACACAACTTGTATGATAGGCATGGTGAATGGGAGAACAATTGAACCTGATATTTAGGTAGATAGAACATGTGATGTCTAATTTAGCAGTTTCGTCTGTCCTGAGAGAAAAATTGTCTTTAGGAAACTAGAACAAGAGAAAAAAAGTGAATTTTGTTCAATATAGCTGGGAAAATTCCCTGCCACTTGTACCTTAGTCTTGTTTTCAGTACCTCTATTTTATATAAGATGTGAGAGTGTATTTCTCTCATGCACTGGTCAAAAGAGCTCTGCCAAGCAGAGCCAGTAAGAAAATTTGAGCGAACACGTGAAACTGAGGTGAGCTGAAGCAAAAGACATTTTTAACTAAGGGGTGCACAAAGATGTCTGTCCTAATGATTAAATTTCAGCAAACCAGGAATCAAGGAGCCAGACTTCTGATTAACTTTACACATGCAAAACAGGAAAAACCCCTACTTTATCTCAGCACGCATTCAGCATGCATTTGGATCTGACGAAACTGCAGACCAAACCAATATGGTGAAACAAACCAAAACAAAAATATCCCCAACAGCTGGGAGAAAGGAAAAGGTGCTGTTTATTTGTTTACCAATGCATAGAAAGACAGACCATGTTTTAATACCTTGCAGTTATTACCATCATAAGTGATCCAGCTAAGATCATCTTTTCAGCATTGACAGTTACACTGGTGAATTTGGTGTTGCCAAATGCTAATGTTCATTTAATTGGGAATGATGGATTTTTATACCTCTGGAACCATTTGCTATGGCTTTCTCCACACTTACTGCGACTTGTAGGAGTAGGCAAATCATAAGAGATTTGTTCAAGATTATATGTGCAGTGGTGCTACTGCTTGAGCTGCATTGAGAGCTTCAGATGCAAGGTGTTGGATATCCTGGTCAGCAAGGGAGAAACACAGGTAGGTCAACAGACACAAATAGCTTCAAGAAACTGCTGCTCTGTTTTCTGTCTTAACGCTTTCTTCTATTTTCTTTCCCTAAGCACAAAGGGCTCAGTGGTTCCCCACATGAGCAACCCCACTTGCCAGGCTCTAACTTGGTAGAGCTCAGGCCCCATCCCCTTTCCTTAATTCTCCCAGTGGAAGCCATGAAAGGGAGTTCCCCCACTAAGAAGCCTTCTGCTTTGCTCCTAGGACTGGGAGACAGGAGTAGCCAGCCATGGGAGTCCTACATGCACCTCCTCTCAAGGAGTGAAAGCTCCATGAGCACATTGCCTTAGAAAAAGGAAATTATGCTCGTTTTCCCTTTCTATCCCCATCACATGAGGGGCTTTGCCATTAAAAACATGATTGTGCTTTTTTCCCAGAGAGGAGGGGTGAAGCAGGGAGTGGGGAAATTGTCCATGTACTATAACAGATGGCTTAAGTTCGGTGATTACAAAATCCTGAAGTTAAAATAGTTTAATTACAAAGTCAATACTGCCTCCAACCTCTGCTAAGCCTTCAGTGTAAAAACAACAGACGGTATAGTGCAAATGGTAGGACAATATTTAACTAGAACTTTGCATTAGCTACTGCAGTACAGCTCTCCATCAGGCCTTCAGCAAACGGAAGATCAACTGATTTTCCCAGATTCTATTTGTTAACCATCTCTGTTTCAGTATCAGTGACTGTGAGAGAGACACAAACAACCTTAAGGAAACAAACTGCAGGACTATACTGCGAGCTGAGGCTCAGCAAGGTTGTATGTAAAGCCCAGTATTACAAGCATACAACTGAGACAGTTATTAGCACCTTACCAGGAATGAATACAGAGGTAAAAAAGATGACCAGGTAAAGTTTTTATATATAAAATGAAAATAAAATTTAGTGAAATAAGCAATGTTCTATTTTAGACTGGATTTTATAGAAAAAAATAAAACGACATGGGAACACAGGGAAAGGACAATTTGAGGATGATTTTAAATGGCACAAATTTTATTTTTCACATGCAAGGAAAACAGCAACTCTACAGCATGTTGTAGGAAAGCCTTGCTAAGCTGTGTTCTCGCAGCTGACATCTTTTTTCTTGGTCTTTGCTGAGTGTGTATGTATTCTATGTATTCTTTAACAGTGACAAACCCTCCCTCTGTTGGCTTGCATCCCTTATAAACATCAGCTCAAACGTGGAGCCTGAAGAGTCAGAGGAAGTCTGGCTCTTCTTTATTTGCAATATACTAAAATCCAGTCCCATCTGCTTCTGTCATGACGTAGCATAAGATACTCACCATCCATGCTACATACAAAGTGCTGTGAGGCACCGCTCTATTACCAACCTCCATGGGTAAAAGTAGGGTTCAGCAATCTGGTGACAAGAGATACGAACTCATGAAAGTAAAAGCAAAACTAGACAAACTGGAGATCATCTTCAACAGCTTTTCTAACCACTTGTCCTCACTGACCCCTAGAATAAAATCAGAAGTTAAAGAAAGAGGGAAAACAGGCTCCAACAATGGCACTACAACATGGAGGAGTTCTCACAATTGTGTTACCCCTTTATAATTCATTTTACAGAGTTTGAAAGATGAAGAGTAACTTTGGGTGTCTGAGATCATATTTGCTAAGTCAAATAACAGTTTCTAGTAGCCAATCTCTTTCTCTGGGGTTCTTTATAATTAACAACAGTCAGGACAGAGAGGTGCATTGACTAAGATGGAGGAAAAGGGACACCCTAGTGAATCTAAAGGAAAATCCTCTTTAATCTTTAAGAGAAAAGAGGAAACATTCCTAAGTCCTGATCATGCAGATTGCTGCATATTCCAGTCCTGCTTTCATTAAATTAAATTTACATATACGAGTAGATGCACTGACTTTCAATTAAGACTAAGTGCAGGTTGAAGTGCTTCATTTCATTAGTGTGGAAATGATCTTTTGTAATAACAGAAAAAGCCATAAGCTAATGTTCTGTTGGAAATCATACCATGACTCTGGCATAGCACTGACAACACATAAGCAATTTAAATTATTTCTTTACATGAGTATAAGATATTTGTATTTGTTCCTAGAATATGGCAATAAATGGTTTTGTTACTATTTGTAACAGCAAATAGCCCTTTAGAGCATCTTGTAGAGGCCTTCTGAATTTCTAGTAATTTCTTTTATTCTCATACTTCCTTCTGTTCTTTATCCCGGTCATGTACCTGTAACTAGGAAATAAATCCAAAGAAATAAGACACAGACACAACATTTAAAAAAATCTTAGGCCAGAGCAGAACCTACAGGTTTGTGTCTTCACAGGAGCTCTGCACTCTGAAGACATCTGATTTCGCTCCGAATTTGTCAGCAAGGCTTTGGATGCATACTGCTAGCACAAGGACTATCAGTGCTGTCATCACTGTTATTGGTGCTGTCAAAGTGCCTGGTGAGAGTGACGGGGATTATGGCCCTGCTGTGCGGGCAGCTCCTCAGGTGCAGGAAGGAGGATAATGAAGGCAAGTTGTCACCACCCACAGCTCACCCTCCATAAGTTTGGAGGGGAAAGGGCTGTGTAGGGTTGTTGAAGGCCTCACCAAGAAGTAGGGGTTCTGAATTCAGCCTGAAATACACCTGTGTGTCAGAAAACAAAATGCATTTTTAGTAGAGGAAGATATGTTTTTAAAAGTTAAGCAGTGGAAAGCCTGTTGTTGTAGGCCTGACCGTTCTTTGTCCTGCCAAACATTTACCCAGGGCTGTCTCATGACTGGTTGACTTTTGTAATCCATTAGAAAGTGATGCTGTTGCATGACATGATCAAACACCAAATGCAGCAGAAGGGCCATAACTATGTCTAAAAAGCCTTTGTTTTCTCAAAGCCTTTCACTAATGCTGGCAACAAAATTATTGAGGTTTATAATGAGCTGGTCTCTTGTCAAATAAGCTTTGTTATGAGCAGTGTTAAACTTTATATCTGCTTTTAAATTAAACACTTTGGGTTTATTAATGTTTCCTTTCCTCTCCAAATTTCTTTGTTGAGGAGAGGTGCCAGAGGAAATGTACTAGCAACAGTAGGATGTGAAGTATAGTTTAGAATACATTAAACATATGTCGATGAGGCCATTAGCAGAATTTATAGATACCACCACCTGTCTCTTATTCCACTTGCCATTACTCTAGTGGCAGAAAACATACTCTAAGAGAAGTGGTACATTACCATTAAATCTTTACTCCTGTATTAGAAGGAACATAGTAGCAAATTCATGCCTTATTGCTAAAAAGATTTTCCAATAATGGCTCATTGAGATAAAGAAACCTGAATAAATAAGGGGGGAGGGGCAGTAGGAGCTACAGAATAAACATCAGTCTGGTTTTGGATGCTAGAGAGACACTGAATATCTGAGAAGGAAAAACTTTGCCATTAGAAATGTAAGGGAGGGGGCAGTTAACATTTTACTTGTTTCTCTCAAGCTAGCAAGTGCATCCCTTAAATCAATATTGCAAAAGGCATTCTTAGGACTATCAAATGTAGGCATGGGGGGGTTGTCTGAAAGATAGAATAAAACATAAAATAAAATTTAATAAAATAAAATATTATTTAATTAAATAAAATACATTTTAATAAAACAATACAAATTAAAACTAAACTAAAATAGTAAAATAAAGTAAAATAGATTAATTAAAGGTAAATAAGCGCTGGCATCACAGGCCGCCGCGCAGACGATACAGCCTCGGCCCTGCGGCGCCCCTTAGTGGGCGCGGTGCGGCACTGGCGGCCCCGGGAGCGCGGTGCGGAGCGCGGGGGCCGTGCAGTCGGCTCCGCGGAGCAGCCCCCGGAGGAGCGAACGGGGGAAGCTCACCGCTGGCAGCCGCTTTTCTAGATCTTACTGCCCCCGGTGCTTGCCGTCTTCCTGACGGGGCCTCCCGACGGGGGGAACCCGAAAAGCGCCTTTGGCGTCATGGGGAAAAGGGTCTCCACGACGCGGCTGCTCCAGCCCAAGGGAAGGAAGACCACAAGCGGCGGGGAGGTGGATGGTGCAGCACAGCGCGACTGCAGGGGAAAAGAAAAAGTGGCAGTGCTGAGGTGGGGAGCAGGGAGGAGATCAGGCAAAGACCTGCAGGCTTCAAAGTTGTACCTCGGAGGTGGGCACGTAGCTAGCGCATCAAAAAAGGTGGGGCTGGACACGTCGAAACCCCCATTTCTAAAAATCTGTGTCGAGTTTTCCGAAAACTTAAATGGAGAAAATGTTCCTCATCTTCCCAGAAAGAGCAAAGCCTCTGCCCAGCCTCTCCTGCATCTGCCGGGGCAAACGGGGGGAGTCCTGATCCCAGCAGCCCCGGTCCTCCCGAGCTCATCCGCAGGGCAGCGGCCGGCCGGGTCCCGCTGCACAGACACCCGTGCCCAGCAGCACCGGCAGAGGGGAAGGGGTGCAGCGCCCGGCAGAACAGGTACCAGCACAGCCAGGGGTCAAAGTCTAGTCAATGTCCTTTCTGGAAAGGAAGAACGTTGGCAGCCTTGCTCCCGGCCGGCTTTCAGCCGGAGAAGCCTCAGGTTTGATCAGGAGATGGCAGCACCGTCCTGGAAAGCTCGAAAAACTCCCACACTAGCACCCCCTGTTCGAAAAATGGCGGGGCGCTCAGGGAAGCAAAGCGCCCTTGTGCCCGCTGGAAGTAGAATTTAAAAGGGGAAAACACGTACGTGTCGAGGAAGTACTTTAACTGAATTGAAAAGAACCCATTTAAAGATCAAAACTGAAACTGCTGCTGTGCATCACTGGGGTCCTTAAGCATGATGCTGGCAGCACGCCCTTCTCCAAAACATTGCAACAAGAGAAAAAATCCCACAAGAGAAGAAGGTCCACAGATACCACTGGAGATTTCGTTGGTCCAGTGCTGCTTTTATATGTATGGGAGTGTGGACATAACGCTGACAGAACTATAAAACTTTACAATACAAAGATAAAACTGAAATTTCTCTCTCCTGATTTTCCAGTATTTGCTTTGAATGGCTACAAAAAAGATTATTTAAAAACCTGTCAATGTGGTAAGTAGGGCTTTATGTCAGACCAGCAAGGAATCTGTTGCTAGATGCACACAGAACTGATGCCGTTTTGCTGTAATCTTTGCTTATTTCATACAAAAGAAAAAAAAAAAAAAAAACCAACAAACCAAACCCCCCCCCCAAAAAAAAAACCAAACCCACAACAACAACAGAAAACCAAAATCAAAAACAACATCAACAACAACAAAAAACCAACAACAAACAAAACAAACAAACAAAAAAAAAACCCACACCACCACAAGTCTGTAGAAAAGATGAAGTACCTGCAGTGAGCTTGTAAGTCAAACCAGCCTGGGCATAACTAAAGTCACTGCCGATGGGCTTTTTCTGACTTACTCCTTGATGAGCTTTCAGTTGGCAGCTGCAGGCAGAGGTATCATTTTCAAGCCATGTATTTTGCTCCTCTCCTGCCCCAGATCCTAGTTTTGCTGAGCCTGTGACTGAGGAATTCCCACAGACCTGCAGGTGTTGCCAGGAAAACCCCCTGCAGTTCATTAGGTGGTGCTGAAAGACTTTGCTGAAAGTGCCATCGTGTTGACCCTTTCAGTGTTTACAAGAGCTCGTCCACCTGAGTTCTTGATGAGGGGAGATGCTGTTGGAAAAGCTGTTTGGAGTTTGTTTGGCACCAACTCTGGCACCCCAGCCAGAGTCAGAACCTTTTGGTATTCACTGCATACAAAAATCAGCACATGTAACCCCCTTTTTTTGCTCTCCAACATGTTCATAGATCCATCTTATTTTCTGACATTTTTTTTAGTATGGGAAACATTCAAGCAGCATAGCAAATGGAAATTTAAGGTTTAGCCAAATTGTATCAATTGTTGGTATTGGAACATCAATGGAGTGCAAACAAGTTTTACTTGGCAGGACAATTGCACAAAAGCATTTGATGTTGAATCACAAGCTATTTTCAAGGTTCATACACACAAAAGGGTTCAAATATAAGCAAATTAAAGCCCCAGTATTTATGAAATATGCTTTCGTTTCCCTTCTACTTGCCAACTATTTAACCTGGTCAGGAGATAAATTCACATGGGGTTAATTCTAGAGAGCCAACTTCAGATTCCTCCTGGGTTTCCTTGAAATGAGGTATCCTTCACTTCCTATCCTGCACGATTTTGTAATGCAGCTGCACATTGTTGAAAAATTGCCACAATTCATGGCAGGGTGGCTGCACTTCAGCAATGAGCAAAGTTATTTGGAATACATACATCTATATTTGCATGCTTGTGAAGCTTACATGTCTGGCTTGTTAAGCTCTAGGAAGCTCCTTGATGGACAACACCATGATACACAGTGGATGGCAATTAAGCCATTAATGAACCTGAGTAAAGAGAGGATGATCCTCAACACCATGAGCTCTAAGGGTGTATTTTTGTAATTAGAAAGGGTAAATGCTCCTGTGGAGCAGAAAAAACCAGTACAAGATGAAGAAGAGGTGAAAAATCCTGTTCACAGCCAATGACCCCCTATGTGGGGTAAAACCAGCGTCTTTGAGGATCTCCTTTTCTTGCATGGTGCACCAGAGAGGGATGTGATCATGGGGAGCCCCTACTGCCACTCCTGCTCTGTGCCTGTGGGCCTGCCAGGGCCAGGCCAGGCACTGGAGGCCACAGTGGGGACTGCTCTGAACTGGCCTTACAGTCATTCTTCCAAGGTTTTGGGCTTGCTTGCCTCCTTCTTTCTTCTGCCATGGGATAGAGATGGAGCATTTGGCCTGGCAGTATAAACACCTGTTTTGGAGCAGCATGAGACAAGGGAAAGAGAAGCAGAGATTTTGGCTGTAATCTCAGTGCTCCAGTCGTTCCTGGGAACTGAAGCACTTGACCACACGTACAATAGACGGAAGGTACTTGGTGACTGCAAATGGCTCAACAGCGCCCCAGTGACATTTACCCTGGCATAAAGGTGTGATGACTGGGAGAAGGAAGAGCTGGGGATGATTCAGATCCACAGTGGATTAACTAAACTTCTGCAAACTAAACTCACAACGATGTCAGCTATAACCCAGGAACATGAACAACAGATTTGCTCCGGAGCCAGCTAGTTAGGAACAGGAAAAAAAAAAAAAAATCCTCTCTTTGCAACACATAGTGGCTGGCACAGTAACTCTATTGGTCTATCCTTGTTTGGTCTTTAAAGAAAGGTCTCATTGCCTCCCAGATGTGCCCATTCTGTATGTACTTTTGGTGCCCTTATGCCTACACAGCTCCTGAGAAAACCATGGAGCAGAAGCCCACGCATTTTCCACCTTTTTATTTAAACTCAAACAGTGGGTCCATGAGCTTTTTTAAGTCGATGTGATGAAGGCCTCCTCCAAAAGGCCAGAAGGAGGTGGGCACAAAAGGTCTGACAACACTCCTGACTGTACACCTCCCCACGGCGCTGGCTTGGTCCCTGGGCTAGTGGAGCGGCTGCATAGCCCTGCTAGCCATCGGCACAGAAGCTGGGAATGGAAAACAATTTTGATATTGGCAGCCTGGAGTCCTGCCCTTCGCAAACACATTTGATGTTCATACATGGTCTCTTGGCTGCTGCTGCTGGGGACCATCTGTTGGGATGGCTTCGTGCCTGATCAAATGGTGGTATGCCAGTTTCACTGGGACATGAAATAGATGCCAAACAAAACGCGTCTGGTTTTACTTCTATTACTCTGAATTCAAAGCACATGCTAATACTAATCCCCCTTTTAACAGTTGTGCTGTGGTGCCAGTTAAACCTTCGTTTTTTCCCTCTATCTGCCAGATTTCTACCACGTACTTAGGCACTTAGCAAAATCCAGCAGAAATCAGCACATTTGACTTCACACAAACAGGGCACTATTTACAGGGGTTTGGTGAGAGGTGTTAGAACTAATGACAGAGCTGAGCCTGTGAGAGTTTCCTATGCACGTAATACAGGATCCTTGAAGGAGCTGGACAAGGACATTTCTTTAAAAATTGCTCCTGAAACCACATCCAGCTATCATAAAATGTTCTGTTTGATGAAAACGCTAGCATAAACTAGGCATTTGGGGTTTTGTTTAAAGATGCTACCAAATGTGCAAAGGCTTTTAGCATTATGTGAGTACTAATCTGAGATGCACCAAAGACATTTTCTTTTCTACGTGCTAAGGGTTCACCATAGCTCCAATCCTGTCCTATAGTAAAATCTTCCATGCTGTAGCTGGCTTTGCTGTCTGGGTTTATATGACTAACTCCCTCTGAATGTTCCACATTCAGAGAAGTTGTTCCTGACCTCAGCCAAGATGAATATTATTGTCAAAACTGCCATCCTTACAGCTACTGTGGGTTTTCAGATTCCGCTAGTGTTTGTGGGGAAACTCCATCTGCTACAGATGTTCCCTTGGGTGACGGATTTCCTCCTTTAGTCCCATCATGGGTCAAGAAAGCCTAAGGGAACATCTGATGCTTGCTTTTTGTCCTCATTCTGCTGTGCAATGCTAAGAGGCTGGACATCTTGGACACCTTCTGCCACATCCTCCTCCTCCCTTTGCCCACAGGAGGGAGATGACAAGGCCCTGGCATTAGCCTCCCCTAGTAGGATCCCTGCTGTGTGCAGGGTAGGCAGGACCTATATGTGCCAGCTGAGGTTCATGGTTTTAGGAAGGGCTGGGACTTGACTACTCTATCATGAGCTTAAGTCCTCAGCTCCTGGGTTCATAATGATTTAAACCACCTCATTTTGTCAATGATGCAACAGATTCCTGTGTTCTTACAATTTAATAAACATAATTAATTTTTTTAACCAGCTTGCTTACATTCCTGTCTTGTTTATTCCTAAAGTAAAATTTAGTGTAGATATCTGAAAAAAAAAAAAAAAACCAAACCCAAAACCCAAAATATTCACAGTTAAGGAAAATTGAGGAATGTGGAGATTGGTTTCTACTTGGTTTAGCATTGAACTACCAAAAAAGAAAACTAAGTAAAAACGTGTATCTCCCAAGTAAACATGGCAGGGCCAGGAGCATAGGCCAACTGGTGGCATCTGGACTGGCCATAAAATTAAAAATAAACTTAAGAGTAAATGTGCAGCTAAATGCAGACTGTGGGGATAGGATGTGAACTTCAGCTATTTCCTGCAGCTAGTGTGGTTCCAAAGTTTAACAGCTTTAGCCTTTGGAGACCCGGAGGCGTGCATACTTGTTTTCAGTTTCTGCTCCTTTCATCTCCCCCCACTCGGAGCCCTACACACCTCCCAGCTGCCCTGCTCGCTCCATCTCTCCCTGCAGAAGGACACTCCTCTTGCCCTCTGATGAATGTCCCACATGGCTTCAGCACAGAGCATCACCACACAGCAACAGTGGTGCCTCCCTTACTGTCCTTGTGTTGTCTGGCCCCCATTTCCATTTTGCCCTCAAAGCTCACCAGTCTGCAAAACATTGACTGCTACCTGCTGAGTACCATCCAGGAAGATGAGCAACTGCCTGCTACTCTCTGGGCATACTGGCTCATGCATGACAAGCTTTTTATGGTGACTTTCAGCCCCAAACTTTCCTTTTTTTTCGTAATTTTGTTGTTGTTAAAATAACCACAGAGGTAACATAGAAGGGTTAATGGAATAGCTAATACATCTTTATCTCGCAGAGGATGTATGATAGCAAAGAGGTATTTTCAGGCATTAATTTATTATTAAGGGATGTACTACAAAGCTTAAAAGTATCTCACTAAGCTTCACTTGAGCCTTGTGCTCTTTTTGCTTGTGACCCTTGTGCTTGCATAGAGTTAAGGCCAAATTCAATTGAAAAATGTATTTCTAAAGTGTGTCTTGATATTTCTCTCATAGAATCATAGACTCATAAAATGGTTTGGGTTGGAAAGGACCTTAAGATCATCAAGTTCCATCCCCCCTGCCATGGACACGTATGCCTCAACCTAGACCATGTCACCCAAGGCTCTGTCCAACCTAGCCTTGAATGCTGCCAGGAATGGAGCATTTATGATAAAACTTTAATTTCATGCTCATTTCTCCCAACACCCTATGATAGTTTTCTTTGTTAAAATAAAAATGCATGTAAGAACAAACGCTACTGCAAATCTCTGAATGCCTTAAATTATTTTCCATAATTCAAATTACATTGTTCCAATAGCGCCAATCTCCTAACACAAGCCTCCAAGATACATACGTCCCCCACTTCTCCCTGGTTGTCAGTGACACTCAGAAAGGTACTTTCTATTAAAACCTTTTCTCATCTTGTCACTTGCTGAAATCGTCAACATTTCACAGTAACAGACAGAAAAAACCACACAAAACCTCTCCAGAATAGGTAAATAGAAAAAGAAAACTGAGGCACATTTTCATGAATTTTCAATAAATTTGAAATTTAAAGGGGAAGATGAAAAAAGATGTGTACACGTAAATCTTAGTCAGTCTAGTTCTTGAAGAAGAAGAAAGAACTTCTTGAAGAAGAACTCTTCTTCAAGAAGTTCTTGCCTAGAAGAAAATGCATTGAATAGAGTCAAAGAATGGAAGAACAATGTAATCTGCAAACATGACAGTGAAGGCTTTCTTACAGGAAACAGAGAGAAAAAAAAGAAAACCAAAAAGGTCCCTTCCAACCCGAACTCTTCTATGAGTCTATCTGTACCTGTACCTGTGCATTATTACAAATAAGGCAAATAATATACTGTCACAGGAGATACAGAAAATCACCAAAATTTTACTTAAATGAAGGATTTTCCATTTCCCCCAAAATAATTTTCTCTTCATGCTGTAAGTCAGTGATGACTGAAGTCAGAGGCTCACAGAAGGAACTTCGAAGAGGAAAACACTAGATTTAAGTCTTCCCTTTTCTTTTTCTTTGTCAATAAATACTTGATTGAAGACAGATTTTTCCATGTGATGCCTTTATGTTTGCATACATTTAGTATATAGCTACACTACCACTGACCCCTTCAGGTCCATCCCAGCTTTAAGCTTATAAAACTATCAATCCTGCAAATGATCTACCAAACTGATGCCTGTGAGGAGAAAATTCTTCAGTGTGCTTAAGCCCATGTGATAGTAAGTGAAGCGGTTCTCAAAACAAAGGGGCTAGAAGTAACCCTATATTTGGACTACTGGTTGGAGTTTCCTCACAAGGTTAGTACAATCAGTCTACAAAATGTTTCATCATCTGGGGCTAGTTGTCTCTTCCAGAACATTATCACCTGTTAAGGAAATAGGACATTTAGGGACACGTTTCACTAGTAATTTAGGGAGAGCTTTTTCCCCAGAACTAAAGGGGGGAGAGGGTGGGAGGAAGGCAGAGTGAGACCTTCTGAGCTATATCACCCATTGTCCAAAACCTAGGAGAAAAAGTATTTTGTAGATTAACTATTTGAGGGAGTGTTCCTCTGATGCGACCTTTTCTGTTACAGTGCTTTCATGATCAGTCTGTGAAAAGAGCAGCTTTGCTTAGCACATTAATAACACTGGTTTGTATACTGTAAACTGTTTCACGGGTCACCAGAGAAGATGGAGTTCACTGAAAGGTAATTTAAGCTCTTTTACAGTCTATTATACTGGGGGAAATCCAATGTAAACCAATGACTTCATGTTATCAATTAAAACATAAAATTACCTGAACAATCTTAACTCCTGTTCATTGTACATACACACTGTGGCACAGTCTTAAAGTACCTCAATCAGCATGTGTTGCTTCTCTCCCACCCCAACATGCTTTTCCTCTGATTCTGATGGGATGATGAAGGGATATTTAAAATACTCAATTTGTACATAACCTTCAATCCATGGCTTTTTTCATAGTATACTGCAAACTACTGCTCTCCAGCATAGTATTCATCTCATACACTTTAAAAGTCAAAACCCCTAATTATGTAGCCTCTGCTAAATAATCATCCTGCACTCCTTTCTGCAAAGGTCAATTCATCTAACCTATTTTAGACAGCCACTCAGGGTGAGATGTGTCTTGATTTAAAGAGTTTCATTTCATGTGAAATGATTGAGGCAATACTCTCAGCTTCAGATTGAACACTAATGTGGTCTACGATGGATCTTCCAAATTCATTGTCTAAAAACCCAAAGTCTGATGAACCTTATTTGTTAGAGTATAGGCCGATCTGTGAAGTTATTAGGGTTGACGAAGAAGTCAAGTGGACATAAAGAAGATACTGGACTTTAACAAGATAGCTGATGAAATGATCCAGTGAGGTCCTTTGAACACTAGTACCTGCTGTCATTTCCCAAAACTGAACCATTTGCTATAGCTTGCATCTTCAATAAAGACAGTGCTCTAGTTCTTTGGGCTAGCACTAAAATTCCTGATTAAAACATCTACAAATGCAGGATGGGATCAGCACTCACCCCCAGATCTAGGTCCAAGTGCACTATGTAAGGCCTTGCACATTAAAAATTTGTTGAATCAACCCCCTTCCAAAAAGACTGCAAATTTCTGAATTCCTTCAACTGAAGTAACTCCAGAGTTTGTTCAATTCTTCTTTAACTGAGTTAAATAAAAAATTTAGTCCATTGATTGACATTTCTGGTTGTTTTTTTAAATCCTTTATTGTCTAACCATCGAACTGTGGCAACACAACAGCTATATGAGAGGGGTTTTTTATTCACACACATTTTTCAGGCACTATTCAGGGAAAGAGGAAGAATGACTTTTGGAGAAGTATGTGTGATTTGGCAGTATATGCTGAAAGCATGTTCTGATCTCTACAGTGGATCATCACCCACTTGCCTCCATCACATGCCTCCCAACCTGAACAGAGCCCCGGGTGCTGCGGCTGTGCATGCCAATTCTGCCATCAGGCATTACTGGCACTTCTTTCATTGGTGGTGAATATCTGTGAAATGTCTCTGCATTTCTGGCACTGTAAATCTTCTCCTCAGCTATAACTTAGAGATAAATTATGGTACATTCATCTGCCATTAGTTTCAAATTAGCAGTGTCATTTAGATTTCTTTTTGTATAAATATTATTAAAGCTACAGATTCCAAAAGTTAGGACATATATTAACAGAGTGTGCTCTTTAATCCCAGGAAGATCACGCCTCCTGTTCTGTGGGATTTAGGCTTGTCTCTGATTCAAACAGATTTGTGGTGTGAAATATTAAACAGTGCTGCCGATGACTAGCTATTCACAAAGGCCAACACTGATACCTCATATTTCTCATCCTCACACACTTTTGATTGCACTGGAAACTGCTCCTTTGAAAATAAAGCAACAAGTGAAAAAGCCGTCATGTTTTCTTCCATGGTTAGTTGCCAGTATTTGGCAAAATAAAAGCCTGGACTGAGAAATTAAGGCTGTTTCTGTTTTTATTCCTTGCCGTACAAAAGTGGACTCATGACCTGCAGTAGGCGTGGGCAGATTCAGACGTAATGCAGCTATTTGTGCCCTTCACCCTGAGCTTCTTGCTGCAGCCTGTGAGACAGGGCTAGAGCAGAGCCAAGTGACAGGATGCTGACACTGCTTTCTGGTATCCACTGTCAAAAAAACATTTAATTTATATGCTTTGCCATACGTGTACAACAAGTTCCCTTGGCCCCGTCAAGACTGGAAGAGAGAGCCAAGTCATGTCCCTTGGCTTGGCTCATCCTTGGCAGGCATTCAAGCTTCCAGCTTGCCTTGGAGTAGATGACATTCACTCAGAGCTATTCTTTGTAAATGTTCAGCCTTCAGAAGGTAGTTAGTGGTCTCTGCTGCTTTATATTTGTCCTGTTTGAACCTGCTGGCTTTGAGGCCTGAGCACTTTCCATCCTTACAGAGAGCATCACGTGGTAACCCAGGATGTCTATGGGTTCTGTGATGCATGCGATTGAATGACAATAAAATTTTTCTCATAATAAAAGTTTCCTAAATGACTTGTGTATTTTCCTAATAAGAGAAACAACCTAATTCTTTAGAAAGTAAGTCATAATTATGATTTGTGCTGGATAAAGTCCTTCTTTAAGCTGTAAACAATCAGACGTTGACAGTCATTTATCTCGGGTACCAAGCCAGCCAGATATAAGTCAGCAGATGTATCCCTGTTAGTGTTACACTGAGACGGAGGCAACAGATACTACCTCTCAGCAAGGCTTATTAGGCCAGACTCAACAGCATGCTGACATAGTTACACAGTATCCCAACTTCTTCTGGCCTGCAACTGCTTAGCTCATCACAAAGGCAAAGTAGCAGGCAACTGTACAAAAGCTGGCAGACATGCCTTCACTCTAAGACGCTGGGTTTGTGGAAGACTTTTAAAAACACCAGAGACAGCTGAAATCTCTGATGTTCTCTGCACTTTGGGAAAGCCTCCCTCTTGAGTAGCACACGGAAATCTACACTGCAGCTGTCAAGCTGTCTATATAGGAGAGCATTTCTATATACTGTAGGCAGGCTGTTGTGGTTGCAAATGTGCACTGACTATGGACCAAGCATGTGCACTGAGCATCAGAAGATCTATGTAGAAAGGTAGTCATAATATCTGACTAGCAAAGAGTAGCTACTAGAAGTAAACTGAATGAAAGCTGCACTTCTATCCACCATCTCCCTTCCAGCTCCCATCATCCGTACTCAAGGCTTATTGTATGCCACTTTATGTTGGTGCATACAGTAATAGTGCTTTTCATATGTAAGCAGCAGATAGTGTCTTGTGGGTACCTGCTGTGGCTTTCAATATATACATGATAAATTACTGTTTCAATTTTTAATTCAAAAATTTTTAGCATTTATTATTTTAGCCAAGTTTCATCTCCAGCAGCGACTGCTGGAAGAGCTGTCTTACATCAAAATGTTCAATGACATCGCAACACATAATCTGAAACGAAAGTAAGGATGTTGTATATGTTTTACCTGGTACTGATTAATAATCTTAATTAGTGTCTTCAGCACTTTATGAAAGAGCAGTTGAATTCAGAATACAGAGGTAGCTCCAGAACTCTTTGGGAGACTTGATCATAGTCAGCAATTTGTACATTTATTTTTTAAAAAAAAGACTAGTTTCTGTGGTTTCAAAACAAATCTGCTAAGCACATATCTGTGTTGCTTTGTTTACAATTACAGCTAACAAGCCAAAGATACATGCTCCAACTGACCAGTCTTATGGGAAATTGAGATCCAACTGCTAGCCATGCAATGGTGACTGTCACTGCAACTGCCTCAGGTGACACCGGCCTGTAAACAGAGCTAGACAAAAAGTCTTAAAATTATCTATCTTCTTTGAACCACTTCTGGACTGTTCTTTACCAGCGACTGGTTCTGTTTGAAATGCAACATTTGCAGAATCTGCCTGTAAAGACTGTTCCAGAGACTAACAGATGCGCTTTTCCATAGAATTTGTTCTTTCCAGTCTAGTCTTTCCCCTGTATTATTTTTTTACTCCAAGGCTATAGTAAGCTGCCAAAGAAAATAACAGTGGAAGTTCTGCAAGGTGGAGAATAGAGAACTAAAGAAAAGGACTCAGTCAGAGCTACTACTTGTAGAAGGACTAAGTAAAGATTCTTTGATGAAGGCAGCAGCCAAGTGTACCATATTTATCATCCTGTCACCTTTTCTCTGTGAGTCATGAGTTGTTTTCTTTCTAAAGCTTCATTTTGTTTACCTTAACAATGAGAACAAGCAGAATGTTTGGTATAATCTGACTCACAGAACAATAAGATTTCCCTGTGTCAGTGGGCGTCATGGCAATCAACACCCAGCTGCAGTTAGCTACCAAGTCAAGCTTTTGGACAGAAACGAGAACTCAGCTTTACCAGTGGTTGTGTCTACAGGGACAACAAATAGCCAAGACTTGCATCTCCTCATCATGACATTTTTCCCTGAAGACCAGCCCAGAAAAGAGCTTATTCTTATCCCTGAGACATTCTTTCAAAGTTTATTTCTTTTCTGAGTGCATGTAATTTTAAAATAAATTATTTTTGAGTCTCCAAACTTTTATGAAACTAATAAAATAGTAAAATAGAAAAGCGGGAAAAGTGGTTCCTTAATATACTACAATATCACAAACCATCTCAATGAACCTGTTGCACAACAAGATGTTGGATTGGCTGTGCTTACTCCTACAGGTCAGGTGCTACCATTTAAACTCACATCCTTATACTCCTAGTCTTTAGTTTCAGCCCATCCACCAAATCCTGCCAGTTTTATATACTTTTATGACATACATGATGACTTCCAAAATGAGCAGTCAGGGCAAAAAGCCTGAGTGTTAAAAGATAGCTAATGTAGCATTCCTCAAAGTTATGAAAACACAGTGTCTAAAGGCAGATGAAATGACAGTGACCTGAAATAACAGGAATCTGGCTTCGGTTATGTATCTGGCAGGGACTGAGGGTGATGGAAGCTTGTGAGCTGTATCCAAAACCTTGAAATACAGCCCTGCCCCTGAATGAACTGGAAGGCATATTTCAGCCTACAGCAAGTCAAAGTTCAATCATCACTGGCCTTCAGGACCTCTATTCAGTCCTTGTTCAGATTCAAATACAGAATCTTTGGAGTGATCTGACTTTACTGCTGAATTTCACTGGAACCCAAGCCTTCCCATGTATTCAGCTGTGGGCTTTCCCCAGCTCATTCATCAGCAGTCACATTTCCCTGGTGAAAAATAGGAATGAGAGAGAAAAGTAAACTCCTGCATTAACTCAAATCCTCTCCTGGGTGTCTGGAAGGGAGTGGTGGAGAATCCAAGCTTTTACAGCTCTCTTTTGTTTGCCTTGGAATATGAAATGTTTTGTGAAATCTGCTCTGCAAAAAGGTTGCAAAAAGGTTACAAAAAGGGGAAAGAAAACGTCTAGGAAGAAAAGAAAGGTGCAAAGTAAAACCAGAGCCAGATAAGAAAAAAAAAAAATCCTTGAATATAGGAATATGAATTATTCTGTCAGAGAGGGAAAAAGGAAATTAATGCTCTGTATGGGAAAATTGCATGTCTTGATGCTTTATGAGGAAGGAGCATTTCAGAGTTTCACAGGGTATACCCGCAGATCTCTGCATCCAGTTCAGTCAGTGGCAGCAGGAATGGGGCTTCACCTTTCTCTGCCCAGCACCTGCTCCCAGTTTCCTTAGTGAGGAATGATGACTTCCCAGATGATCATCAAGAGAGAAAGTATGCCATAAAGTTCTGCTCCTTTTCATAAGAAATTAAATTTCTGTATTAAAAACTATGCCTAAGGAAGCTTGATTGGAAAAATGCTAATAGACAAGTACAATTTGACAGGCACATTAAGTTGAAACTTCTCTGCTTGAAATTAACCACTATTCTTCTAACTGAACATTTCTGTAAACTTCTGTTGGGCCTCTCTGCATTCAGACACATTGCATACACGACCAACACATGGATTCATGATGTCCTGAGGCCAATCTAGATGATGGCTCTCCCCTAGAAGGACAAATTTGCTGTCCCTGGTTCCCTCCTTGTGTATCCTGCCCCATCCTGTTTATCGGTTCAGTAACCCACATAATTTCATCCATCAGCTGCTTTGCTCTTCACTGCCAGCTTCCAGCCAGAGCAGCCAGGTTTCTCAGCCTGTCCATGCAACAGCTGCGTACTAGCAACCAGGCAGGGGACAAGTAACTTGGGCCAGAGAGGAGGAGAGCTGTCCTCTTCCTCCATTAGCGGCTCATAACATAAGTTGATGGTGAAACTACACCTGAGAGTTACCAGTTATAATATGATATGGGGAACTGATCACTTTGTGCTTGGAAATAGAATATTCTTAGTGGGCTGAGCTGCTGCTGTCCACAGCAGTGTGTTCATGTCAGGATCTCCTATTAAAATTGCTAATGATCACTGCTTTTGGTGTGATTTAGAGGATTGTTAGTGCTAACTAATGTTAAAATCTTCTTTGCTTTGGCAGGCCAGCACTTGATTCTCAATCTTTTGAAGATGGTCCAAAGGAATTTCAGAGTTCATGCCCAAAAGTTTTTGTTGTGCCTTGATTGTTCATTGTGGAAGAACAGTGGCACTCTCAAAGGAAGGAGGTTTCACAGCCTTTCCCATGTCACTGCCTAAGTTCTTTGGGGTTTCGTGGTGATATACAACATTTGGGTAGGAAATAGATTATGGAACACCACAGAACAAAGTATCAGAAAGGGCATGGGCATCCTGCTATGAAAGGAGCATTTCTAGTCTTGCCTCCTATAGCTCTGCTTAGGGGGATGGACAGGAAATTTTCCACCGGCAGTTACGAAGATTTCTGCCTTGGCCATTGGTTGGGAGTCAACACAGTGTCGCAAGATCACTGCTGCCAAACCTGGTAGGTCTGTTGGCTCCCTCATTTTATGGGCAATGTCCCCAGTTCACCCTAGTTGTCCTGACTACAGGACAGAAGGAGAAACTTGCTCTTCCAAGGACTGGATGCCTCAGTGCCACACAGGACCACACTAGAAACTGCTTCCCTTCAGCAGCTGTGTGCTTTTGGCTAGTATCTGCTGGTGATACTGCTGGAGATGGGTACTGCATGAACACCCAAGAGGTCAAGAGGAAGACACCAAGATGACTGTGTCTTCCGGAAATCATCCTCCACATGACTGCTGTATTTCCATGATTTTATTTGAAAGATCTTGTTCATGCTCACATTTTAAGCATAACCAGAGTCAGCGCACTAAGGTGTGAAAGATTTACAGACCAAATTCAAAATTTTAGTCTGCCCATTTTTTAAAATGGAAAGTCATGGTTGCATAAACACTGTAACCATATATTACAAAAGAATCTCTCTGATGTCTGAGATAGCCTGAGTACAGTTCTGCTAGGTATTGTGCTTTAAGAAAAGAGCAAAGCACAAAAGGTGTTTCAAGTCTTCCATTATTTAAAGATGATTCCAATTTGTGAATGTGGAGCTTTATTGTTAATTACACCTATTTTGTGTGTGTGTAGATATGGATTTACATGCAATTTCTGTCTGACTGTGTTTTGATATATGACATAGAGATTGAACTTTCAGCGTTCAACTTGTAATCTTTCCTGACAGTCATCTGAAAGTTACAAGCTCATTGAACCTGACCACTTTTGAACCTGCCGTGTTATTGTGTTGATTCAGGTTTTCCTCTGAAAATGCTAAAAGAAGATCATATTCCAGCAGGAGAAAGATAAGACTCAGTATTTTTCCTGTTGGTCTTCACAGCACTCACATATTTGTTTCTGTATTGGTAGTGAATCATTTCACAAATGCCTTTGTCCATTTCTCTCTTTCTGCTACAATAGCACAAGTAATTAACTAAGTGAAGAGGCTGTCAATTAAACACTGATACTAATCTTGGCATAAAAGCTCCCTCAGCAAACACTGAGCTGGAACATATTTTACAGCGTCACCACTGCCTTCATTCAGCTCACTTCTCGGTCAATTAAGTGCTCCAAATGTTTCTGTGTCATCCGGGCAACATCAGTAGCATGAACGACCCCTGCTATAGATACAGTCTCTGCAAAGAATGCTTGTGAATACAATACCTATTGTGCAAGCAAGGCTGATCTTATCAAGCAAGGGACATTATATAGTTAATTAATGCCAAGATCTTTAATGATAAGATTGTCAAGGACAATTAAGAAGATGATTATAAGTGTCCTTGGTAACAAGAATGCAATACTGATTTTAGCTTACTTTCACTAAGTGTGGCTTAAAGGTCAGTTTCTCTGAAGTGTGAATACTTAAGCATTCTTTGGATAGATGTCATTATACATTAATCTCAGGAGGCAAACACATTTTTCTAATCTATCTGTACAGCAAATGAAAATTAATGTGAAACTCTTGCTAAGAAATTAAGATAACATATTTCAACGCGAAACATCTAGCCAGTGTTGAATCCTCAGCAACAGCTCTGGGTCCACACTCTGAGATGAAGTCAATGGAAAGACTCACTCCAACTTCAGTCCAGGTGGTTCAGGACTGTGATCATGCAGTGGGTAGATGAACAGACCTTCCTCAGCCAGCCCACGTATGCCTCTCCTAGTTCTTACCTGCCCAATATTGGATCCAGCTTTACTGTGTCTTGCTCATCCACCAAAACCAAGCTCAAAAGGCACTTGACATAAAATCCCTCTATGAACCGGATAAACTCACAAAATAAAAGTGATGGATACTTGTAGCACAGATTGCACCCTGAAGGTTGGAATTAAGAGAAGAATTGATTTGTCTGATAGAACTGGGGAAGGGTGTGCTGCAATAAAACATTTCAGCCTTCTACAAAGACATCATCAGTGCAGGGCACCTTACGATTTAAAGTTGTAAGTAATTACATTCAAGATGGATATAGTGCTGCATGAATGTTTAGGGATAAACAAATCCTACTGTACCTGTCCATAATCCCCCTGATTTCTAATAGATATTTTATGATGCTAGTAACAAAGCTTTTATAGCTTTTGTAAAAGGAATGAGAGAATTTTCTTACCACGCTATCCCTTACAGGTTAATTCAGTATTTGTCTTCTCACTGATGGGTAAAGTATTAATCATCAATCACTGACTTAAAAGTAAAGAAAACACATTTGCATAAGTGAGAATATTTTGATCTGATGTTTTGTTATTGACTCTACTTTTTCTTTCCTTCTCTTCCATCATCTTCCCAATCATTATTTCCATTTGCTTTTGATCTTTCCTCTGCTTGTCTCCACACAGGCTGGTCTGAAGACTACTTAGGGCTTTCTGTGAAAATGTTGATTCATAATTTAATTTTCAAGGTGGCAGATGTTTGTTTTACTACATACACCACAGCAGCTTTGTAGCCGTACCACAATATGCGCCACTGAGAAGACTCAAAGACAGAAAATAAGTAATATTGCAACTCATTGGCCAGTGATACTCGTCGTCACAGGGGCTAGATTTTCTGCTGGTTTACTTCCATGCTTGAGAATGAGAGATGGGACTTCATGAGCAAAAAGCTGAGCCTGGAAGCATAGCCACTTACCCGCTTCCCGCCAGAGGCTGTGTGTATACTAGCAGCTTCAGAGCCCACCTTTCAATTTACTCTGCACACTTGGAAAATTGACAGGTTTGTCTGCATGTGTGAAATATACACAGATTTTGAAGTACCAGCAGTAGGAAAAAATGCACTGATGATTTTCTGCTACACAGAAATAAATCTGTTTGTTTGCAGGAAGGTGGAAGAAGAGAAGTGAATAAAATTAAAAGTGCTAGGTTTTTACACAACATTTCATGTTGGCCATCTATATTTCCGTAAGGGGTATACTGATATAAGCAGCAGCTGCTGCTCAGAAAGTCTGTTTTTCTTAACTACCTTATAAATTCTTTATTATTAGTCAATCACATTGTAGCTGAATTGCAAAGAAATTGCAGTTCTGATTGTCAACTGCCACACAACAGCTTTATTCAGCAGGCTGCCTTCCTGGCAAACTGGTGGATTGCTTTTGCTGGCTCAGAAACTCGAACATGCAGCCTTTCTGATGCTGACAGATTCCATCTGCTCCTCTTTAATTAACATCTAATACGTAAGCCATCTAATACATGTAACACTGCATAACAAGGGATTAAGAAATAGAAGGTAACCCTTCATCATAAAGCTGTGTCATCTCTTAGGATCTCATTACAAATGGTAAATGGTACCAAAATGAAATGGGAACTACACACCAGCAGAAACAGCAATGTTTGGGTACTCTCACCGTAACAAGTATAAACACATGAACACAGAGACAAAATACAGTGGAAGATGTAGCTGCTTTCATAAGTAGATTTACATAGGTACCACTGCAGCTCAGGCATCAGCCGATTTAATGCAATTATAAGAATGGGATCTACTAATTTGTATTCCCAATTATTGATAGCTAGGTAAGAAGCATTTTTTTTTTTTTTTGAGACTCTGGTGCAATCCATTAAACCCATTAAAAGTGCTAATTAGCTCATGTTCTACAAATGAAAGTGTCCAGGCTGCACTCTGCTGCCTAATACCTGCCAGCAGCCAAAAGCTGGGGATGAAAATATAAAAGGAGCACCTTCTAGGAAAGCCCTGTAACCACATTAAGATGTTGAAAGTAAAGGAGATAAAACGCTTTTCTGCATCACAGCAGCTGATGAACAGGCATTAAATGTATGTGGCTGGGGGACAGGGCTTGCCACCATTCATGGCTAGCTAAGTTATGTGAAAGGTCAAGGCGGCTATGTGTTCATGATAACATCTAAGCAGAACACAAGCATTTGGACAGTCTCATCCACACATCTATCTAGTGAGTTAGATTAAACTCATGCAGAACAGCTGCAACAAGGCTTGCAATGTTCAACAAAGGGCAGAAAGATTAGACACCTCGATAATAAGTCATGAAAGATCCTAATGGTGAGAGGAGAAGGGGAACTGTAGTCCCTAACCCACAGCGGTGATAAAATCATTATTTGAAACCTCTTAGAAATGACTGAGAGGGGGAGGGAGGAACAGGGGAGAGTGAGACCAACACATCCTACCAGGTTTGGTCTTTGGTTTTCTGCAGAATATGAGCTACAGTCCTGTGATACAAGCTCTCAAGTTCTACCACTTGTTTTCCATTTGCTCAGAATGGATCTGGAGGACAGTCTTCAATAACATGCTCACATGAAACTGTTCTATGCTGCAAGCTGAGCAGGTCTCTGAGAGGAGAGAGGAAAGAGCTGCTCTCATTTCATGAAGATATATACATATTTACTTGCGCTTTCCTCTTCCCTCCTTCAAGTTTCAACAGTGTGTAAACAAATGGCTCTCTCCAACCCTACACAAAACAGCACAGGAGTGCATCATTTACAATACTTTCAGTGAGGGCTGGTCGAAAGCTTAAGGTAAGGAACAAGGATCACAGTGGGATCTATCCTGTCTGGGGCTGATTTTTCTTCCACTGACTGTTGTCATCAAAGTGGGAAAAAAGTAATTGCATTGGCATCAGTGTAAATCCACATGATCATACTTCAGCATGTGCCCCACATCTCTGTTTCTTAGAGCTTGGGTACCTAATAGTATGCATATTTAAGAATTCATGAAAATAAATAAAGTTCATGAAGACCACAGACAGATGGCAATGCAGTGCCTCACAAGAAATGTGCCAATGCTGCCAACTACCCCAAACTTCAGGGATCCAAACTTACTACTAACAAACAACATTAGAATTTTAAGATGCCACAGGTGCTTGTCAAGTAGTTCCCCAAAGTAATCTTTGTTTTCTGTCCACCTTTCTCAACTTTTCTGTATACACCACTAATGTTTTTGAATGCTGGAAAAGTATATCTTTGTCAGATGATAACTGTCCGTTCATGGCATACTTAGAATCATAGAATCATAGAATAGTTAGGGTTGGAAAGGACCTTTCACTCCAGTTAATGGTCATATTTACACTGTTGCAAAGGGAGTATCTGAGCGCTCTCTAATAAAGCACTCATGTCAGTATTGTGACAAGATACAGGTTTCGCTTGCCTGAACTATGTATGATGTAAGCATTACATACTCTGTGCAATCTGTAATTAAGTGCTGTGTCCAGAAAAGACCTAAAGGGGAAGGAAAAAACAAAAACAAACCTGAACAAAAAGCAACAATCCTCCAACAAGTTCTGTTTTTATTCAGTTTTTCCTAGAATTAGTGTTTTTTCCAGTTATGTTAATTTGCTAAACAGACAGATAAAATGCTTTCCTACCCTACTGTTTTCTCTGAACGTTTTTTGAGAGAATGAACCTCCTACTCAGTTTTTTATGTACTGAGATTTAATTCACAGTAGTTTTAAGATCCATGCTGGATTTCCTAACCCTTTTCTTTTTCCTGTCACAGGCTAAATGCCCGTTAAATGGATACATGATCATTCAGAAGCCATTAAATCTTCCTTTTGAGAAGAGACTCTCTAGATAGAATTTCACTCTTATCTCTGTTTCTGATCAGAAGAGGAAGTCCTGCTACAGTGATCCTGCCTTGAAGCCCTCCACCAGCATCCCACCCTGCAGGAGAACAAGGGTCCTCCTCTTCACACCCCTGTGGTGTCCAAAGACCCTGCTCAATCAAGTATTGATTATCTGCGTCATCTCTGTGTTTGCTCTCTTAGGACTGGTTACACTGCAGCAAGGAAGCTGAAAGGCAGATTTGCCATGGCAGAGCCTTGCTCCAGACAGCATCCTGGACAGCACAGGATGATTTCTGGGTTTGAAACCATGCTCTTTACGGGAGGAAACCTAAAGTACACTTGCACTGGCTCATAGAGGATATACTTCAATAAGACTGGAGAACAGAAATTAAAGAAGGGCTTTCATACTGATGAGACAAATTAATTCCAATTAATCTGTCTAGATATTGACCAGGCAGTCACAACAGATGTGTTTATAAGCATCAGCCCATAGATGCACTCACTCACTTTCCTATCAGCTGCTACATTCATAATTGCTGTAGCAAGAGCAGTTCCTCCCTGCAGGTCCCAGGGGTTGCAGGGGGGAAAGAACGGAAAGAGTTTATTAGAAAGTAACACCTGCAGTGGGAGTAGAGACTGGCAGAGATGGCCAACCTAACCCTACCAGCAGGAGCAGATGAGGAATGGGGATATAAGTGGGTAATCCTATGAGCAGCAGAAGTCATGCAGAGAGGTTTTCTATGGCTGCCTTGTGTGGATTTTCTGCTCCCTAGTAATCCGGTTGAGTTCAAATTACAACACTTCCCTCTGGGGAAAGTGCTAATCTTGGTGTGTTTCCTGCACTTATCTGATAGCTTTCTCAAGATTTAGGAGTTCAGTGTCATGGAGCTTTCTCAAGACAGGAGTTCAGCATCATGAACATCTCTCTTCTTCCTCCAGAGTTTTTTGAAACGAGTAACAGCATGTAAACAACCACATGTACAAACTAGGCAGAGTTTACCTGCAGAAATCCTACATTTTAGCAAAATAGGCTAAAAGTACACTCAAAATCTAGCAAGTTTCATGAAAGGCTGGAATATTGCTTTGGGGAAAGATCTCATTCAACCCTATTTTTTTACTACTTATTTTTATATCGATTTAGTGTTGTTTTTTTTTTTTTAAATCTCAGCAGAACTTGGCAGTTTTGACGTGGCAGTTAATAGCTCTCCACAAACAGAGTGCCACACACCAAAAGGAGCTGAAGTCAAGCTTGTACCTCCAAGCAACTGGACTCAGATTCAAAGCATATGCTTTGTACAGCTTGGTAGAATCATGCCAATGGAAGGGAAAAAGCTGTGGTCATCTGTCAGTGAAGTTTTCAAAGTTGTTAAACAAACTGAAGAGCTGTTTTCCAGGCTAAGAATTGCTTTTTCTTAAGAAAAAAAAAGAAAAACAAGAAGAAAAACAACCAATTTTGCATTTAGGCTAAGAGTTCAAGGAAGTTGAACTTGTACAAGACAAGTAGCAGAGAAGTTGTCAGCTTCTATGTTTCAGGCAGGATCACTAGTAGATTTTAGGCATTGCTGTCTCATTTAATCACCATTAACTGCAGCCTGGAATGCTGACACAACGTGTAGTGAAAGCAAAGAGTGTAAATTGGGCAAGATAGAGGTTTCTTGATGCAGGAAGGAAGTAACATAACACTGAACACAGCTCAAGTTGCACTGTGAGAACAGAGTGAATGAGCAAACCAGATCTCTGTCACAAGACAACAGAGAACAACAACAACAACAAAAAAAAAAAATACAGAATTAGAAAAAGGTTTAGAAGAAAAACAATAATGAAAATTTTCGTTTTACTTTGCTTCCTAAGCTGATCTTTTGAAATACAGGAAGAATGGGCATAGCTTTAAAAGCATGTTACGCTTTAGTTAAATAAGTCATTTAAACAATTGCGCATGTCGATTTTAGTGAGAAAAATGTTATGCTTAAGTGACAAAATCTTTTTTCCAAAAGTTTTTGGGAACCCATCTCTTGCCAGGTCTCAGGGACACCTGCATTCAGAACTTCAGAGTTCCGAATGTGCCTGCTGTTTTGCTGAGAGCCCAACACACCCACATGAGTAAGAGCTCAGGATATAGTTCCTGCTGAGAAATTAGGTGCCTAACCCCTCATGGCTTAAAGCTCCTGCTACATATTTTAACACAGAAAAGCTTTCTGAAGCTCTGTCTACAGGTTTACGTCATAATTTCTTGCTGAAGCTTGAGCAAAATTATTGTCAAAAATTATTATCAAAAAAAACCCCAACAATCCACATACCATTATCTACCTTGTACCTCCCAGCATTCCCCATACAGAGAGGGAAAATGGCTTTGCATGAGCCCTACTAATGATCAGCGGCTGTTACTCGGTGTCCCAGTAGACCAGGCTTTCCCCCAGCCCACCACTTCATCTAGCCCAGTTTGCCTTAGGAAGTTTTTCCTCATCCTTATGCCTGGCAGCCCTGAGGCTGCTGCCTGCCATGGATCTTGCAGAGGACTTGCTGGGGCTGGTAGGAAGAATCTCCTCTTTTGCCTTTAGTTAGACCATCACATGTGTGTGCCACCCCATGAAGTGAAGACAATCATGATTACTGATCAAGAATGTGGACCATGTTGAATACCCAATATCAAACCCTACAGGTTACAGATTGTCCAGAGACACTGTGGAGCTTCCATCCTTGGAGATATTCAAAGCCTGACTGCACAGTCCTGGACAACCTGCTCTAGGTCACCTAGAGCAAGGACGGTGGGTAGGATGCTCTCCAAAGGGCCGTACTATCTCAGCTGTTCTGCAGTTCTGTGAAATTAGGTTACTGCTTGCAACCTTGAGCCTTCTCCTCAGAAAAAAGTCTTTGGAATCTTATTGTCCGCAGAGATTCTATAATTAAGTCTGCTTTAAAAATTCGTCTCACCTTCACTGGAACCAAAGGAGCTGTAGAAAAAAAATACTTTTCATTGTACACAGCTAAACTCTTGCTGCCCTAGCATACAATTTATCTCTGAAGCCAGGGAGAAACTCCTCAGAATGAGCAGAATCAGCTCCTTTGCAAGATGCCAACTCAAAATTATCCTGAATTAAAATCATGAAGAGGTACTGACTCAATTTACAAATCATTCTTTAGTCTCATCCACTCTTTTTAGACAAAAAAAAATACTGTTTAGCTGCTCTGAGACTGACAGCCTTGCTCAGGTACTCAGCACCATATGAAGAATACTCCAGTGAAAGCTGCCATCAAAGTCTGTAGTGTATTTCTTAGAGCTGTTATAAATTCCACATTGTTTGTTGTATCTAGCTACACTACACTACAAAAAAAGCCGCTCCTTTTTGTTACATGCTACCTCATTTTACCTTCATAAAGAAATGTTTAGGTTTCTATCCTTTTGGATCTGGGCTGAATAATGTCACTTTTTGTTTATGAACATGTATTTTGAATTTCAACGATAGAACACAAGGACAGACCCAGTGAACAGCTCTATTATACTGAAGAAATTGAGTTTCTATTCAAAAAGAGCTGAGTAGCTCCTGTTAGATGGTTTCCCATACAAAAAACACTGAGTGCCTCCGAATGAGTCTGACTATATCAAAACACTAAAACATGAATAGGATTTCTTCTCAAAGGAAAGACTGAATAAAGTACAACTATACAGATATATCTTCTAATACAGCTATTTACAATCTAAGAAGTACATTTACCTTGGCTTAGAATCACTCTGATTTCCACTACAATGTTTTTGTCATATATATGCACCTTATTATACAGAGGAAGGGCTTGTATCAACAGCATAAAGGACACGTTTACACACTAATTCTCCTGAATAGTATATGATGTTTGCCGTGAAATAAAATACTTTCCACTTCCATCTTTAGAACATCTTAAATTTGTGTTCATATTTTTAATTGTCTAGAGCTACATCTAAAATATACTTACAGGAGCAGAAGTGACTTCAGTAATCTTTCATAACAGTTTTTAAAGAGCTATTCGGGGAAAGAGGACTTAATTCCCTGCTTCAGTGACAAAAAAGTCTCTGGAGTGGCAAGTCTTAACCAAAACAATGGAAAATAAAAGGGAGAAAATATTTCCTTCTGTATAAAGGCCACGCACAACTTTATCAAATTGTGCATCAGGTAAGACAGTCTTAGTAGAAATTTTCAGATAGAAATTTTTCAGGGATGCAAGCACATATTCCGGACAACACATGTGGTTGCCTGTTTTCTTAAGGAGAATTTTATCATTTGGAAGGGGTGTGTAAAATTTTACAATGACCTATTACCGCTTAAAATCCTTTCTGCTTAGTTTCAAGTGTAAGACGGAATGCAGACTAATGCAAAGACTGGCTCAGCGGTCGGTTCCTGAGGATGAAGAAGGTGAAACACAGGCATGCCTAATTCAGCTCTGTGCTGCCCAAGGGTCTCCCTATGCCCAAAAAGCAGAAAGCAATATCCAGGACTGGCAGGAACACAGATGGAGTCTACTGGATTTTTAAAAATTGAGGCCTTATTAACCCATTCACTTACTAATAACTGATAGAGCCCATATGAGTGCAGAGGTTCCTACTTCAGTTTTAAGTGAAAATGAAGAGTAGATTGTTGCAAAGTGAATATAAGCCCATAGGAAGGAACAAACGGGGTGTGTTTGTGGCAAAGCTTAGTCATTTGGGGATGCCACAATTATTTTTTTTTTTTTTAAGTTTCTGCGTAAACTACGTAAGTCCAAGAAAATGTTGGGCTTAAAAAGTTATTGTTCCTGTTGATTTGAAAGATCTGAAACTCTTAAGCACAGTGGCTCTGTGCTTCAACAGCAAAGCCACTTAGAAAGAGCAGCATTTCTGCTAATGGAAGCACTGTTCAAAGGAAGAACACCTGTCCCTCCATAGCCAGCATTTGCCATAAGGGAAGAGACATTGACTTCTGGCTTGTGGTGTGTAAATGTTAGATTACATTTAGCAAGAGAAAGTCAAAAGTGCTTTCTATGTTGCTTTTTAGTTAATGGCATCTGCTCTGTCATGACAGAGGCTGTTTGTTGTTCCTTCTACTCTAAAATACACATTTTGATCACAAACCCAATTCTGCTATGCTACTCACAGTGGGAGCACCCCATAGTGAATATCTGTGTCCGCCTGTTTCACTTAATTTCTGGGCATTAGTGAGAGTTACCCTCATCTATGAAAGTTGCATAGAATAATTTATTTGTGATGAAGGTTTAGGAGCCACAGAGTGGCTGTGGTCAGTTACAGACAGGTAGAAGGGGTGTTATTACCTGCTATTTACAAGTTTGGCTGTGACCACTGAAACCTTGCTATCCCCCCCCAGAGATTTTCCTCAATGCCCCTGAGATTATCCATTATCTTGCAGTGCAATTTTTATCCTGTGTTTTCCCTCCTCAGATGCAAAGGCTGAGCAGGACTGCAGGACTAGTTTTTGACTGTGGGAGACCTTATTTTAGGCCCTTTATCTGCCACAGATTTCCTGTGCATTCTCACAAAAGTCATATAAGGTTAGCCCTACAATGGGTTCCCAGTCCTTGGCATCTGGAAGTAGATTTCATGTGCCCCATGAGACCCAGGGAGTTTGATGACAGAGAACCGGAACAAGTCACACTAATGAGCAAATCTGTCTCTGAATTTCTGCTGCCTTACACAACTTGAGTCCCGGCAGCCCAGAGTTTCACAGACCTATATCTTGTCCCAGAAGATACATCTTCCTGGGTAGGAGCTGGCAATTTTCTCTCCTAAATAACAGTGCAGGACATTGAGTCAGGGAATGGGATGCCCTTGAGAAGGTTCAAACCCTCAGTGTTTAGACTTTGGGCTCTGCAGAAGTGCATCTCGCCTTCACTGTCCCTGAGGGGCTCAGCCAGCAGCTCAAAGGGTCAGCAAGACCAAGATCATGCAAGCAGGAGCAAGACTCCATAGCTGGGTAAGTGTATTCACTCTAGATCAAAGCAGGAGAGGAGAGAGATCTGCTCCGACCTCCAATTCCTACCAACAACACTCCTGATGAAAAATGGATATGCACTTCAAGGCCAAGGGCCACAGCACAGGGCTTTCTCTGTGGAGGGGCTGCCTCACCAGGCTGCAAAGCAAGAGCTTAGTTTCTCTCTGACTGACCCCATTACCCTATTAGTCCGTTCTGAACTCTGGCAGAGCCTCAGTGCAAATAGAGAGTACGTCTGACCCCTTGGTTTCACCGGGACATTGCTTAGTGGCTTACTCTTTCTTCCTTCTAGGTGCTCTTTTGTACCTGGGCTTGAATGTTCTTGTGCCTCAGCTCTCCCTCTCAGGTTGCAAAAATAAGCATGTTAAGGTTACGAGCTGTACCATGGGAATCACAAAAATAGCAGATTAGTTACAACATACCCCTCAGCACAGAAAGCAGCTGTCAGTGCACTTCAGCTGGGTGCATAAGCATCAGGTCAAAATACTTTTAAAAAGCAAAATAGCTGCCTCTAACAAGAACTTTGAAAAATTACTGCAACACAGACCAAAATTTTCACAGAAAGGCATATTTGCAATATCAAAATGTTTAACAAATTCAAGCTTCACAAAGTACAATAAACCAGAACCATCAGAATGCATTATTTGCTTTAGCACATTCTAATTTTTCAATTCATAATGATATTTTCAGCGCTCATTATTTTTTAATAATTTTTTAAGAGTGTTTGATCCAAAACAAAGCAAAACCTGCTTTGAACAAAACATTTAGTTTTGGTTCTTTGATAATTTCATTTCATATCAATCCAAGATGAGTGTAAAGATGGCTTTTAGCTGTCTGAAACAAGGTCAAATAACTTTAAACTTTGGATTTGATCGTCCACTATGAGAAGTAGGCAATTCTATCTAGTCTTAATGTGTTGTCCTAATATTAGACTATGCTGAAACATCCAGACAGTTGCAGGCTTGAGATGCATTTTGCATGAAGTAAACACCGCTTATTACACACTACTCAATGTGAAGTAGCATTTTCATGCATGGATTTTACAGCCCCAGTTGCAGCCATCACCATGATTTGTGAATGTGGGCTCTTTTCAGAATTTCCTAAGGCACCATCAACAAGCAATTCCAAAAGTGGTTTCACTCCTAAGTAGCGAGATGTCACAATTGCTTCAGAGGAGAGCATAGCCAATCTGTAATTCATCCACCTAAAAATTAAGGTGCTTTGCAAGACTTTTAAATAGTGGTAGTCTGCATTTCAGTCTCTTCTGACTAAACTCACAGATTATTTATTAAACTGTGAAGAAAATACTTGCTGACAGAAGTTCCCTGACAGGTAATGTAACATAGGCTAGGCAAAAAACATCCACTGCATCCCTCCCTGCTTCTGAACTTCTGTGGCCCAGCTGAGGTGGAGGCTAGTGTCACAATTGGTCTCTTGCTCCTCACCTGATTCCAATGTCACATAGGCCATCCAGAGCCATAAACAGCACTTGTCCCACATCATTATTTATAGCTTTCAAAGCAGACATGCTTTCACTAGGTATCCTGCAGACGTGAACATTTCAACATCTCAATGGTTTCAGACAATTACAAAAATCCACTAACACAAAACAGGTGAGAAGCAGTGAGATTCTAGAGTTTTCTGCAAGGCTACATCCGCCTTAGTACTCACACAGCTCCAGTCTCCTTAGACTTCCACTGCATCAGATCATTCAGTATGCTGAAATTCAGTAGCAAGGCTGACTATAAGTGAATTGAGCACATTTAATTGAACAGTTTAGAAAGGCAAACCAGTATGGACTGCCTAGTGTCACAAGACTACTCAGCTAAATTAACTTCAAAAGAAAGCAGGAGGAACTGCTAAAATAATGCTCTTGAATGAGTGTTGAATTCAATACCTCTCCCTACTAATTTGACTTGAAATTTGTACTCTGCTCTCGTGAGACCTCACCTGGAGTACTGTGTGCAGTTCTGGTGTCCTCAACATAAAAAGGACATGGAACTGTTGGAACAAGTCCAGAGGAGGGCCACGAGGATGACTGGAGCACCTCCCCTATGAAGACAGGCTGAGAAAGTTGGGGCTGTTCAGCCTGGAGAAGAGAAGGCTGTGTGGAGACCTCGTAGCAGCCTTCCTGTATCTGAAGGGGGCCTGTAGGGATGCTGGGGAGGGACTCTTCGTCAAGGACTGTAGTGACAGGACAAAGGGTAATGCTTTCAAACTTGAACAGGGGAAGTTTAGATGGGATATAAGGAGGAAGTTCTTTACTGTGAGGGTGGTGAAGCACTGGAATGGGTTGCCCAGGAAAGCTGTGACTGCTCCATCCCTGGCAGTGCTCAAGGCCAGTTTGGACAGAGCCTTGGGTGTCACATGGTTTAGTGTGAGGTGTCCCTGCCCATGGCAGGGGGGTTAGAACTAGATGATCTTAGTGTCTTTTCCAACCCTAACTATTCTATGATTCTATGATTTCAGAACTTTGGCCTCTAAGTTAATGGTGGCAGGCTGACAGTAATCAGGTCCTGATTATTTTTATGTTCAGCTATACGTTTACTTCACAGAAGTGTTAAATATAAGCTCTCTGCCACTAAGGGAAAAGATGTGCATACTCACTTCTGGTGTATATTGGTTAAACAGACTTGAGAGGAAGTACAATCATGATTTTTTCCCTTTCTTTGCCACTATTTCATCATCTGGGAAAGAATCTGATACCCCAAGTTCAGCACCTGCACCCCCTTTCCCCTCTTGGAAAGGATGTCTTTCTTCCCATACACTCATTTTCTTACCACCAAGTAATCCTATAAACAGGGATTTTGGCATTAGCCTGTTTACTCCTTTCTTACTCAACACTGCACTGGAAGGATTAGTCTGAATTTAAAGCACAAGTACAAAGTGACGAAATGGGTGTCCGGTTTTTAGGTTTATAGCTCAAGCTCATCAAAGACAATGCAGTTCCTTGGGTGGTTTGTTTTCTTTTTCTTTTTTTTTCTTCATTTACAGACAGCACAAGAATTTTAAGAATATATAGAATGTCAGAATTGGCACCCCTAATCCTTCCCATACAAGGGAAATGGTGTTTCTGCAGCTTCCTCTCCTCCTCCACCTGGATTAGCCATGGACCAACAAAAGCAGTGGATTTTCATTAAGGTCAGATGCCTGAAACAGGGCTGCGTGACATACAAGACAGGCCAGGTGAGCTTAATGTTATGTCTATTGACGCCTTGCCAGTGATACCAGCGTATCTTCAAAGGCACCATGTCACTCAGCTGTCCCCCAAAGGGCTTTGCACTCTGAAGCTGTGTGAGTAGTTTTATCTTAAAATAAGCTCATATTGACAAAGACACTACACGTTTCACAGCAGCCTCATGAACTCCTCTCCTCCTTTAAGAGGGTATGTGAGAATTTCATATCCACATAGACCTTTCCAAGGAAGTGCTCAACTCCGGCACAACCCTTGGAAGCCTTGCTGTGTCCAGGCTCTAGTCACTTTTAACTGCAGAAGCCCATAATCACAGTTAGAAACCATTTTTCCTTGCTGCATCTTGTGATTAGTGTGAATTGGACAACATCAGATGATATAGAAGCAAATGCCACTCAGAGCCACCATGATCAACAACATCCAGTTATGAATTTCCATTTGTTTTCTAAATTACATGGAGCTGACCACCTCTTGCATTCCCATATAAATATTTGGTATTACCAAGTCTTTCTGTGAGCAGCCGCCTTTGTGCAACTGACCCCCACCTTGCATATATTCAGCAGTTTCTTCATAAAGAGGACAGAACACAAGGGTTTGATCCAACAAGGTGAATGTATGAGCCATTATTCCCAGGGGCTTAGAGTAGCTGCGCTGCCTAAGAAGGATAACCACTACATCTGCTCTGGAATCAGAGAAATTAAACTCATAACTGAGAGACACAGTGACTCACTGGCAGGTCTGCAAGTTAGTTTCAAAACACAAAACATTTTTCATGCCAGGTACAGACTCTAGATGAGTTCAGAAACAGAGGGCATTGCTGATGAACTGTTTTGAGGAACTCAGAGGCGGCTGTGGAAGTACCAGAGTAGCAGGGTGCTTGCTGTACGCCCTGTACTTGGGCAACTGGATGCAGCCTTCTTTGGTGACACCAAACAGAAAACCTCCCAGCATGGTTATTGTAAATCAACATCCCAGAAGTACCGCTGCATGAAGACATCACAGAACTGGAATTACCAGGGCACTTCAGAAAATAATTTTACATAATGCAGCATTTTAATATCTTTTTCTCTTTTTTAATAAGTCTGTAACATGTTCCAATGGTTCCATTCCTTTTGCATATGACAACCAGTTTCAGGACAATTATACCAAACTTTAACTTAGCCAGCCATATCTCATTTGGATATATGGTTCTTTTACCTTAACTATCATGATGAAAAAATAATTAGACTTTTAAAAGGATCTTTAATAAGAACATATTTTTTCCAATGAAAAACAAAAATAAAATGTAAAGTCAGTTGCCCAGTAAAATAATTTTTAGAATACAGAGGCAGGAAAAAATTCAGTAATCTTTTATGAGATTTATGTAATCCTTTTAGAAGCAAGTGCAGCAGGAGGGCCAGGAGATGTCCTTGGATGGATAAGGAGCTGTTGAGAAAAATTCAAAGGAAAAAAGAGGCTTATAAAAGGTGGAAGCAAGGGCAGGTGGCCTGGGTAGAGTACAGGGATGTTGACCGGGAAGCTAGGGACCAGGTTAGGAAAGCTAAGGCCAAGCTGGAATTAAACTTGGCTAGGGATGTTAAGGATAACAGGAAGGGATTCTATAGGTACGTAGCGAATAAAAAACAGAGTAGGGACAAAATAGGTCCCCTCCGGAAGCTATCAGGAGAACTGGCTACACAGGATTTGGAGAAAGCTGAGGTTCTGAATGACTTCTTTGCCTCGGTCTTCACTGGCAAAGGCTCTGACCACACCAACCAAGTCTTGGAAGGTAGATGCAGGGACTGTGAGAATGAAGACCTTGGGCCCACTGTAGGAGAGGATCTGGTTCGAGACCATCTTAAAAACCTGAACGTACATAAGGTAATGGGACCTGATGAAATCCATCCACAGGTCTTGAAGGAGCTGGTAAATGAAGTTGCTGAGCCACTGGCCATCATATTTGAAAAATCCTGGCAGTCAGGTGAAGTTCCCGACGACTGGAAAAAGGGAAATATAACCCCCATTTTTAAGAAGGGGAAAATGGAAGACCCGGGGAATTACAGACCAGTCAGTCTCACCTCTGTGCCTGGAAAAATCTTGGAGCACATTATCCTGGAAGGCATTCTAAGGCACATGAAAAACAACAAGGTGCTTGGTGACAGCCAGCATGGCTTCACTAAGGGGAAATCCTGCCTGGCCAATTTGGTAGCCTTCTATGATGGGGCTACAGAACTGATGGGCAGGGGTGGAGCAGTTGATGTCATCTAGCTGGACTTGTGCAAAGCATTCAACACTGTCCCACATGACATCCTTGTCTCTAAATTGGAGAGACATCAATTTGATGGATGGACCACTCGGTGGATAAAGAACTGGCTGGACGGCCGCACACAAAGAGTTGTGGTCAATGGCTCAATGTCCAGCTGGAGACCAGTAATGAGTGGTGTCCCTCAGGGATTGGTGTTGGGACCGGTCTTGTTTAACATCTTCATCACTGACATGGACAGTGGGATTGAGTGCGCCCTCAGCAAGTTTGCCGATGACACCAAGCTGTGTGGTTCGGTTGATACACTGGAGGGAAGGAATGCCATCCAGAGGGACCTCGACACACTTGTGAGGTGGGCTGATGCCAACCTTATGAAGTTTAACCATGCCAAGTGCAAGGTCCTACACCTGGGTGGGAGCAATCCCAGGCACAGCTACAGGTTGGGCAGAGAAGAGATTGCCTAAGGAATTTGTGACTGCTCCATCCTTGGCAGTGTTTAAGGCCAGGTTGGATGAAGCCTTGGGTGAGATGGTTTAGTGTGAGGTATCCCTGCCCATGGTAGAGGGGTTGGAACTAGATGATCTTGAGGTCCTTTCCAACGCTAACTATTCTGTGATTCTACATACAGAATTAGATACATAGAAAAGCTACATCCATATATATATTTGTGCGTGTATTCGCACAAGTTAAATAGTTAAAAAATAGTGATTACTTTAAAAGATAAAACAAAACCAAAGAAAAACTGCACCAAAAGTAGAAGTATTTTCTCCATTTTCTAGACAAAACTCATGACTATAACCCTGTTAAAAGCCAGTAATTAATAAGAGCATTAACAACTTTTTAGTAACGTGCACTGTCTATTATCTGAATGAAAAATCAGTAGATTTTTCCTTATTTCTCAGACTTTATATGAAGATGCTGAAACAGTGTCTGATGTTAAGCTTTTTACTAACCATGTGTGAGTGAAGTATTATGGTCAGAAGTAGAACTAAAGTGCAGTTGTCCAGCTGCATCAGTATGGGATATTTTGAGATGTACTATTCTTGTTTTCCAAATGTCATAATTGACCAGAAGCCAGAATTTTACAGGTTTTTGGGCATTAGTCAACTGTAAGTCATGGAGTTTAGGAACCTATGTCAGTAAAATATGGCAATGAGAGAAAGGGCACACAAACATACCTTTTGAAATCTGGGACTAATTGATTTCTAAGATCTCTCCACACAGTGTCTGCCAAATGCAGAAAACGACTGCACGAGCAGCACACTGGGGTCTACGCTCAGCAGCCTACCTGTGCAATGGGTCAGTCTCTTTGCAACAACATCTAAGAAGGTGCTGGGAAGATGCAAGTCTTGCCTATATCATACCAGTCTTTGAACATGCTTCACAAGCTGTCTTCTGTTGGGGCATATAAAGGGTTTGCGGTGAAAGTGAACCAACCCTACATTTGCATTTAGACACATAGGACTGTCCTTGCTCAAGCCATAGTCACTTAGGTCAGCTTATTTGCACATGTATAGGGTCAGTGCATGCAAATAAATAAGGCATTGAAAACACTATTGTAAAGGCTGGAGGGTGTATGCTCTTGCGGCTAAACCTCTCAGCTGTCGCACAGGATGTTTGCACTCCTTACTATAGATTGAGCTGTTTGATGCTGGATGAGTGGCTTATATTTGTTATGCTTCTACCTATAAAGCAGAAATAACATCCACAGTCCTTCATCTCATCAACTTTAGGCATGATCTTTGCAGAGGCAGGAACAACCTTGTGCTCAGTATTTGAATACACACTTGACTTTTTCCAAATAGAAAGGTCAGATTTAAATTGGCAAGGCTGGAGGGGTAGGGGGTAGGGAGGGGAGTCATCTCTGTTTGTGTGGAGTACAACAAATGATACAAGACACACCTCACACAGTAGGGAACCAATTTATCTTCACTTAACTGTCACTTCCACACTTGGATCTATCCCTAGTCTTTAGGTTCACTATATATAAGCAGTAAATTAGTGATAGTATGAACCAGAAAGATTTACACCTTCAGTGGCAGAAGCCAATGACAGTTTGTGAAACAGCTTCTTGACAAGCTACCTATTGCAGTTTGTCCTCTAGAGTGTGTGTTTGAGGCATATTTGTTTGGAGGGATTTTAAGCTGTAAAGATGTATGAACACTGGCCACCCGCTTAACCTCAGCTGTCAGAGACAGGTTACCAGGAGAGATGGATCTTGGTCTCTGACCCACTAGGGCTGGTCACACTTTCAGCTACATCAAAAAGAACTGAGACATTAAACAAATTCTGTAGGTCACATGGCATGGTGCATTTTAGTCAGAACAGAAAAAAAGGAGGAAACAAAATGTATCTGATAGTAATGTTTGAAGGAGCAGGGAGAAAGGAAAGAGCCCAGTACCGGAAAGGGGCCAGTGAAAAGCCATTGCTTCCTTCAGGATGTACAGCAATGCTCACTGTGGGGGCAGGAACCAAATTCTTATTTTTATAATCAGCATAATCCACCAGAAATAATATATAATTCCTTGTAACTGAACGGCTGTCTCACAGATGGATGGTGTAATGTGTCCCCTGCTTCCCTCGCTCCCCGCTTCCTTTCTTTCCCTCACTGGAAGTTCCTGTAATTGTCACTTTGTAATGTATATTCCAGCACATGGACATGCAAAATGAACCCTGCGTGCTCATTTTGCGCTATAAATGATGTGTACTGCCTTGTGTCACAAACAGTAAATCCTTTATACCAAAAGTCTGCTCATTTTCACACCATTCACTTGTTCAGTAACAGTTGTCCAGATTTTTTAATTCAGCTCCTTACACTAATCCTGCAACTGCTGGTCTTAGACAGGTGCAGGGATCAAACAGGCTCAATAAACTGAAACATCTGGCCTGGAACTGATAATAGGCCTTTTTACTCTCCAAAGCAGAGGAGGAATGCAGTTTTCAAATGTTAAATCATGCAATTAGCCCTTGTAATAGTCTTTTCTTTTTTTTTTTTTTAATGAAACAATAGTGTTTTCTGTTCAGAGTTTCATTCATTGCTTAGGTCCCTGCTCTCCTCTGTGGTGCAGGACATGACAGGCCAAAGAGGTAAAAACATCACCTACTGAAAAAAAACCCTGTCCCCCCTCCTTCAGCATAGTAGAACTCAGTCATGTCCAGAGACTAAGCCATGCACTAAACCAAAAGCCAACTCTGAAGAAAAGACTGGGAGAGCCTGTGCCCCAGAGAACAGAAAAAGTTCCTGTACAAGCCCAGTTTTTTGAAGGCAAGCCATCTCCAGCCATGTGAATGCTGGTAGCAGGACAGAGCTAGTTATAGACCATCACCCCGCTACCTGGATGACACCAGGAGATAGTTGTCCTCACATCCCCTCCAGTGCTTAGACTGCTGTCAGAGCTAGACAGAACATTTAAAACTCTTAAAGTGCTTTCACAGGTATTTCTGGTCAAGGCTGCCCAGATTTGGAGCATCTCTCATCACACTTGTGCCTGGGTCTGCTTAGGCTGAGCCCAGTGTTGGGAGGCTCATCATGGTAGCTCCCAGCTGCCATCTCTTACCTTGGCCTGAACATGGCTGTGAGTGTCCCTCAGACCAAAATCAAGACTTTCTGCAGAAAAGGAGAGCTGTCAGAAGCTTTTATGACTAACAGGATGTTGTATTCCAGCAGTCCAAGTATGTGGCCAAGTAGCAAGGTCAGGTATGTTCCTATGCCTGTATTAGAAAATAAGTTTCCATCTCTTGTTCAAAATGTTCCCCATTTTCTTGAAGAAAATGCTTTGTATTGACTGAATAAAATCCTTTTTAAAAAGGTTTCAAGCAGTCCTTACCTTGACTGTTGGCAGTCATCAAATCTCATGTGAAGAGTTAGTATTTTTATCCAACATCATTGCCAAACTACAGCATTGGTAACTCTGCACTCACCAAGTTTTCCTCTCACTTGGAGCTGAACGTGGCTTGTTTCTCTTGGGTAAACAGGAATGTTCATCTTGGGCCAGAGAAACCTGGAAACAAGTCCTGGGTCTGACTCCAACCTTTGCCTCAAGTTTCCTGTGAGGTCTGAATACTGGACCTTCTGAAGCGCTGCAAGCCTGATTACACTTTGCTTAGCACATCTGGGGCCAGGCTTCCAAAGGTGTGTTCAGTTCTTCTTACTGACAATCCAGCCTTAGAAATCTCTTTTGACAGCCAGACTTTAGCTGTGAATGGGCTTCTCTTGCAAATTACTGTCTTTAGGCTCTCATGGATTTTGCATTCAGAAAAACTGGGATTGTAATAGTAATGCAGTGTAACATAGTGCTACAGTAACACAGTGTAATAGTAACACAGTCACCAATATATAAAGGACCTATGTCATGAAAAAACACACTCCTCCTTGTTTGCACTGGAACACGTTGCTGTGTTCTTGCAGTGTTGGATGTGGAGGTGAAGCCTTTGGGTCAGAGACCGGATGCCTCACATAGGTCCAGGCCATGGTCTGCATTTCACTGCATGACTTTGCTTATAAGTCATGAACCTGCGGCTTCAAAACACTCAACACTACTGTAGTGCTGATGAGCATATGGGTTTTCCTCACTGTTTGTTGACAGTCTCTGGCAGCTGCAGCAGATCTGGGTTCTCATGCTGGAGCTGGTAAAAGGATCTCATGAGCTTGGCAAAGAAGGACTCAGGGTAACTCCTTAGCTTTCCTGAGTTCTTACAGAAGGGTTTCCTAGAGCCACAAAACTATGACAGTAGGGATCTCTACCTACCTGTTTGTCCACATGTGTTAATAGCATCTGTTTGATGTAAATGGGAGAGAGAAACTAACTTTAGCATCAGTTAAGTCAGTACTAGCCTTGAGAAGTGGTGTCCCTAGGTCAGGGCCAGGCTTAAAGCAGACACAGCAAGATTTTAGCTCAGACCAGGGCCCTTAAATGCTGAGTTCTCCTTGTGAGATGGACCTTGAGCTAGACAGTGAGGTTCACTGGGGAGACAGAGGTGCTGTGCAGGTCATAGAGTCTGTGCGCTCCCAAGGCCATCGTCCTCACCTTGCTGCAATGGCTAGATCAGACCCAGAACCAGCCACTGAATTCGTCAGCTGAGGGACCTTGGGTTGAACCCTTAAGGGCAGGTTTGCCACAGGCAGGTCTCTGTCCAGACTATCAGTAGAAGAGGGTATGCAGACATCAACCAGCTTAACCCTGTACTCCTTCCTCTAGGAGTCAAAGGATGTTGTATCAAAAGTTGTGGCCTTAGAAAAGATGCTGGAAAGATATTTCTTTGTGCACTGTAGATGATACATACCTATGCTATATCTGTTACTCCTGGAAGCCAAGAAAATCCTTATATTCCTTGAAGGAAATATGCAATTAAGTGCAAAATTCTGTATTGGTACATTTGCAGGAGATATCTCAAAACATATATTTGCTGATTAGAATTTGAAGTTTCTCAAGTTTTGTTCACACACTTGTAACGATTTGTTTCAGAAACATCCAGATGAAGAACTCAGAGTAGTATATAGCTTTCATTTTCTGATTTGATGGTGTTTCAGTTTCCCAGATGAGCCAAAAATTTTAAACTTGTAGCAAATCAACCAAGTTGTTTACTTTTACTCCTAGGGAGAAATTATACTCCTCAACACATTCTTTGTTGGTCTCTGAGATCAATCTGAAGTCATATGACTACTTCAAATACATTCAGTGTTCAAAATCAATGGCCTATGACCAAACTTAAATTCTTTGTAAAGGAAGTTTATACTTCAGGGATGTTAACACTGGGGATAACGGCAAAGAAAAGTACAGCGCAACAGTATAGAAGAAATCTGCGCAAAAGCCAGGAAAATAATAATTTCAGTCATAGATGAGAAAGTAGATGATCAGCTCTTCTATCTGGTTATTTGGAAATCACAGGGTCAAGAAAATTTATCAAATCTGTAATAAAATACATCAAGCATTCTGAAGGAAGGAAGAGAGAAGTAGTCCATGGAAAAACGTCTTTTCTTACCAGAAAACAGAAACCAGGTTTTGATTCACTAACACACGGCTCTCACCAGCCCTAGCCCGTAATCCTGTCACTTGCCACATGGATGTGTCAAGTATTACTATGCACTAAGAAATGATTTTATTTCAGTTGACTTGTTTGTGGGTGCAAAAACCCACCCATTTTTCAAGGTCAAGGCCTTATTTATTGCTGACTACTAAGTTTAGGTGTAAAATGAAATCAAGCCAGGGATGCTTTTTGTCATTGTAGAAAAAAGGCAGCTAATTTTGTGTACATTTCATTAGTTCAGTATTTCCTTTGACACAGTAGATATTCTGGTTTATTTAGCCCTATCACCATGCCCTTAGAAGTCTTCAGTTCAAATGCTCACTTCTAGTACAGTAAATCCATCCTATATATCTGTTATAAATAGGGTAGTGCACATACAGCAAGCACAGTCCCAGCTACACACCCTTGTATGATCAATTCAAATGGCACACATATTCTCATGCTATATTTAGTGCTACATCCACAGTAACATATCATCATGTCATAATATACATAAAGGTTTCATAAAAACAAACACTGAAGTGGAGAAATGGGTTTCTTCAGCCGGCATTTAAGTCTCCCGAGCCACAAAGTCCTCTTGAAATCTTTATTTAGCTTAATTCCATACACATTCACTTTAAAAATCCTATTTCATGAGACTTGCAAGCAAATTCAGACAACAATTTTTTAATGGCGTTCAAGGCCAGGCTGGACAGAGCCTTGGATGACATGGTTTAATGTGAGGTGTCTCTGCCCATGGCAGGTGGGTTGGAACTTGATGATCTTAAGGTCCTTTCCAACCCTAGCTATTCTATGATTCTATAAACTTAGCAGATATATCCTACAACATATTTTTAACCACTCACCTTACCAAGTTGTACCCGGATTTTCAAAACATTCCAGATTTCTTTAGGAACACATGTATGAATAGACAAATAGTCAAAAACACCTGGAAAATCAGTCTGTAAGCCATGAGAAAACCATGGAAACACTATCAAAGACCTGGCTGCAATGACAATTATGGGTCACATGGAGATATGCTCTCAAGTTTCTATTGAAAATGAATCTGTCTCCTTGGGCAACTTCACCCGTAGAACAATGAAGCTTCTAATCTCTTCATAGCTTTACTTTCTTTTTTCTCTCTTTTTTTTTCTTTTTCTATTTCTTTCCACTCTTTCTTAGCTTTTAGCATTTAGTTTGTGATAAACAACGTAAAAAATGACATTGATGACATTTCTCCAGACAGCGCTTCTACATTTGAATCTAGCAAAATGAATGAACTTTTCAGATAATATTTACCAATGCATTTTGCCTTCTGTTTTGAACTTCAGAGTGTATGAATCAGCATACTGGCAACTTTTACGACTAGAAAAGACCTAGTAGTCACCTATTATGTTGGCTGGCACAGCAGTCTACAGAGAGCACCACCTTATGTATCATCTTTCTTTTTTATTTATTTTCTTTTGTAGGTACCACAGACTAAAGGAGTCTTAAGGAAGGGTCTCAGTGAGGATAATAACATGGAGTCCCTCACATGAATAACTTCTTGGGCAAAAGCATCTTGAAACTGAGCATATGATGGCAGTAGGGTACAACTGGAGAAGAAAGTTGATATTTTGGGAGATTTTCAGAACTATTGAGACAGAATAAAAAAGCCCAGGAAGGGCCCTGATTTTGAAGTGTTTAATGCAGCACAAAAGTGGGGAATTGGTGGAGGCCGCTTAGGGAAGGGTTGACTGGGGAACATGACAGGATGAGAAAACGGTCTTTGAAGCAACACTAATGAGACAAGACAGTGTTTCATTGAGATTGTAGAAGATAATTTTGCAATAACAAAAGCTGTATGGTGAACAGGAAGGGCTACTTTTTGGATAAATTAGACAGAAAAATGTCATCAGTTAAGGTACCCTTCTGGAGCACCTTAACCCAGATGAAGTTCAGACTCTTTTCTCCTCAGGTGTTTAAGCTACAGTCCATGAAACCTCACAGTGAGGGTCTTTGGGGAACCAACCCAGCTGAAAACTAAGGCTTCTGAAAACATCAGGTTTGTCTTGAAGCAGCATGATTCACTGAGCTGCTTGACAAGGTTGCACCAAAGCACAAACAGTATAAAGAGAGGGAGTAAGAACATGTGACCAGAGTCAGAGTGGGCATGGTAGCCTTCAGGAGGCTTGAGGTAAGATGCTTCACATTCATTCCTCTGCCAAAAGCTGGAAAAAGTGTAAGTCTGAGGACAGTCTTGACCACAGGATGATATCCTGGTACGATGTTGGGAAAAGGTGTAGAAAATAGAAGTGGAGACTCATGGTTTATCTAGATAAATGCTGAAATGGTGGCTAAATATCCATTAAATGTTATAGGAGAGAGAAGACAAGATTTAAACTTGGGCAGGAGGAGACAGGTTACAAATCAAAAGGTAGATCTGTAAGTTATTGATGTTTAAAATCCTATTTAAAATAACCCATCTCCAAACACTGCTGTTTGAGAGGTCACTGCCTGAAAGCAACAGTTAGAAAGAGGGATTTCTGCTCCTACCTGCAGTGTCTTGTCTTTACAGACATATTACCTTACCTCTTGTCCCATTACTAATGTTTTCTTAAAAGCCTGTTGCAGAGGACCATTTGAAAGCACCAAATTTCCCGTTATTATTGCTGTAATTTCTTGGTTTTGGTTATTGCAAGAAGATTGTTTTTAAAATGTTTTCAGCTGCTCCAAAAACAACTTAGACTGGGCTTAAACCCATTCCTTCTGGTAGTTAATTCCACTCAGAGACTTCATACAGTCATGTTTTTTCCTTAGCTACAAGTTTTATTAGGCACCATTAGTTTTGTTGTCTCAAAAGAAACCTTGCTCCAGCTGAGACGGTTTCTAAAATAGTCAAAAGATTTTTCATGGAGACTGAGATGAGATTTTAAATTAGCCTCAGAGACAAAGGGAGCAAGTGGTTCTGTGGAACATGCACATACAGTGGTCCCACTAAGATACCCAGCTGCTGACTGCTATGCAGATCACCACTTTGGAAAATATCTGAAGTAACTCTCAAAGTAAACCCCAAACCTAAAAGCAGGCATGTGAAAAATCTCTACTTTAGACTGAATTCAGCATGTTTAGTTAGGATGTAGTTAGCTCTCACTGGTGGCCTTCTTCACAGGCAGAAGCTTGGGATTCATGCAGTTTGCATACAACTTGGGAAGGGCTGTAGTCTAAATTTAAAAACAAAAAATCATGTCCAATAGAAGTGCTGTAAGAATACTGACATTTTCACAACATTTTCCAGATATATCTGAGTGCATTTTACAGGCAACCATCTGCTGAACTATATCTGCTTCTTCCATAACTGTATGTTGTCAGACATCAGTATCCTGGTTCACTGGCTACCCTTGAGCCTAAAAGACAGTCTCATTCATAACATGCTTTCAGAACACAAGAACATATTTGTTTATCAAAAGCTGCCCTGAAAACCTTGCTCAATATTTTTGAATATGTGAAACTCACGATAACCAAGCTATAACATACTGTGGGATGAATTCTGAGACTGCTTCTTGTGCCCTCTGGTAAGTCTCCTCATGTACATGATTGGAAATTGAAAGTAAAAACTGAGCAGACTTCAGTAGCTGAAAGAATGTTAAGAAGCTGGTCCCCTTATTTTAATGTCTGTAATCAATTTTTTTGGACAAAATATATTATAGGAATCAAAGATGTAAGCTTGTACTCAAATCTCACACATTAAACACAGGATTATTGGCCGCAAGTTCTCATGTATTGCTAGGGAATAATGTGACTACATTTCAGGACCCCAGTGGGCTGGATTATGAACCAGCTGTGCCTGGCAAGCAAGGACCCAGAACAAGAAAAGTGGCCTCAGCATTACCCTGCAGCTCTGGATAGCATACATAAAGGCATGTGCAGAGAGGAGCTTCTGAAAAGTACATGTTCAGCTGTAGCAATTCATCACAGCCTCTCTCTTGTGTGTGTGGACATTATTCCCGGAGAGCAAAAAGCCTTTGCAGTCTGACAGCAACTCTCTTAGCAAACAGTTCTAGGAAGGAAAGGGCAGGTTTCAGCAGCCTAGATATAGGTGGTATGTGAATTTGTCATGTCCTAGGGATATCCAAGACTGCTACATGGGGCTAGCAGATTAAACACAGGATCAAGGCTGGGAATGTCCCTGTGCCTAAATGACTCCTGATGCTCTTGTTCAGACCCCTGAGGATATAGAATTCTGATTCAGAACCTCAGCATAGGTAACTCCTGTCAAAAAATACTTTCTCTTTTTGAAAATTTGAATTCAGACATTTTTTTCACTTGCCTAGTATTTAAGTCTGGATGGCAATGAACAACTATCAGTGCCATATGGAGAGAGAGGCTATAGTATCATCCTGGTGCAGACATCAGAAAACCCAGCCATGAGAAGGAAGTCTTTACAAAGCCAAACTTTATCAGCTTGTCACCTTAACTTTTCATGCCAAGACAGAAACTAAGAGAGAGGTTTTGTTTTGCACTTGCTAGCACTACTCAATTAGCCAACATTCTCAAGGTAAACTAATAACTGGGTTTCTTAAGTTTTCAGGCCTCCAAATCACTGTCTGGATTCCTTCCTAGGGCTTTCCTTGGCATGGACACGAGAGCTTTTGCTCCTTGATCATGATAAAAATCACAGAGTTCAGAGGAATACTTTGTTCTCTGTGACTTCGGAACCATAGGGACTGGCTGCTATGGCACTCAAGCTCAAAAGGACTATTTCAGCTGCCAACTGTCCAAGGCTGCCAAATGCTGGATGAAGAAAGAAGTAAACATCATACATAACTTACAGATATATGCACTTCACATGCAGTCTCTGTCTCTTTCCACTGGAGCTGCTGTAGGGAGCCAGCAGTGCCAGCTAGCTAGGGTTGTCTGCTTGTATGGTTGTCTCTTCTTGACTGGAGGCACACTTCTGGCCATTGCAATCTGTGTTAGGTTGTCTGTGGATACCTACAGCAATTTTAGTGAAGTCCCTCCACCTCTATGCTTCAGTTGCCACATCCACATAACTCATAGCTTGGAGCTGCAAATGTGAGACATGAGTAATTAAAGACAGAAAGTATTATAGACCTTCAGACAGAAGGAGCTGAGGGAGTCCAACACGGCCATTATTATTACACCTCATATTCAGTGATGAAAGCTGTCTGAGGAGTAATGCAAACCTATTGCTGGAATTAACACTCCCGCTCAAATTTGATAGTGCCCTTTATACAGGATTTTCATTTGTATTCACAGAAAAACATAAATAAGTGCTCCGGCTGGCCAATCTATTTCCTCTGTAACTGGCAGCATTCACAGCCACTTTATTGTATGAAATAATGTCTTGTTTTTTCCTCCCTTTATCTTGCTTGTGCCTGACCTTCCATTAAAAGTTGCTTGGAAACTGCTTAGAGAATAGTCCATGGTGCTTCTTATTGATATCTTCCTTTTGTGATTTCTTGGCTATTCTATCTTTTTGTATTCCTTCCCAGAAGCTTTTTAAGCTAGAAGAAGATGAAAAGAAACCAGAGAATCAAAGCCTAATATTTTTCTTTTAAAAGGAACAGGAAAACCACCCTCCTTGTATACATTGACATGTTAAAGAAGAAAGAAATGCTCTTCTAGTAAATGCTTTAGCAGGTCTTTAACGTGCATGTTATTATCAAGTGCTTTACACATTCTCTTTAGCAGCTTGGTAATTAAAAACCAGGATACATAAGGTAAATTGTGTCCCTAAGTACATCTTGCTATTGCTATTGTATAGAAATTGTGGAAAAAGGGCACCACTATGACACCCATTGTACCAGAGAGGCTTTGGCAGAGTGGTTTGAGCTGTCTCCTAAAAGGAAGAGAGAGAAGTGGTTCAGAGGAATAGCCACTGGACAGCAGTGACCGTGGTGGACAGTGGAAATTTAAGCAGCATGCTGAGGGAAGGGATTTTTTCCTGCACTTGGATGCTAAAATGTCTCCATGCGGATATGAAGGTCTAAACAGCCTTTCTGCCAGAAATGTTTCATCTTTATTCACACTGAACTCCACCAGCTGTAATGCAAATTGCAGTTAGGACTTGTGACTGTCATGGCCAGTAACATGGTGCTGGAAAGAAGACATAGTAAAGTCTGTGTCTGGCTTAATTCAAACCTGTGGCAAAACTTCATTTTTTGGCTTAAGATTTCTGCCCGTTTCCAAACTTCCCTGTATAAATAATATAGGATGTCTACAAAGGAAAAGCCCAATGTACGTTTCTAAGCTTTACAAATAAAGAGGAAGCACATATTCTTGAAGCTCTTTTACAGTTTTCTCTTTTCATATAACTATGGTGAGTATAATTTCAAGGTGTACTATTCAAAACTCTAGCATCTTAAATGCTATTTATCATGTCCATATTTCCTCCTTTCTGGTTGTAACCCATAAATCAATTTTCAAGGAGAAAGTGCAAAGTATGGCATATTTGTAGACAAGCCTAATTTTTTCACATACTTGTACTTCTTGGAATCCCAGATGTTGCCTTCTTGAAGGTTCATGACCACTATACACTTTTTAATATGAATTAACATGTAGAAACAAGACAGCAAATTTTCCCAGGAAGCAGTCGTTCTGTGAGGGAGTCTGCAAATACCACTTTGATCTATGTAAAACTGAAGACCCTAGATTTTTATCGTTTTGCTTCTTTATTCCCAAATTTAACTCATTGAGTCCTTTATTAAGTGCTTCTGAGCATGGTTCTTTGCTGATGATAGTCTGATCGGCTTGCAAGAAAAAGGTCACATCAATTCACAGATGTCAACATGCAGCTCTTATCTGTTTCGATCCAGAAATTCCAGGAAATTATCACATGGAGTTCTCTGCATGCCCTTCCAGAACACTATCTTTCAGGCCAATCTTTAAAATAGTGATTGGGGTCAGATCTACACATACTGAAGTGTTTATTTCCCAGGACAGGAATACCCTACCCCATTGACCCTGAGAAAATTGTGTTTTATTTTCTAAGTTTCTCTAGTTTTGCTTTCTTTTGTTTTTCTCAGGTTTCCCTATAGCCGGCTGGGCTGTCTCATAATTATTTTAATAAATGGGCACACTGCTGGCAGAATTTATTCTTCTCAAAACCACAGTCCATCTCTAACTTGAGCCTGAAGATAGAATTCTACACACAAAAGACTGTAGTGATGCTGTTTTGGAAAACAAACAGGCAGTAGCGTTTTATTGTTTTTATGTGCTTGCAGAATATAATTTGCCTTTGTTATACTCTCAAGAATGATATTTTGTATATGCGTCCTCTAAAGGAGGAAGATACAAATCCAAGACCTACTCTTCTCTACACAATGGGCAGTATACTTCGCAGTCAGCTTTTTTTTAGTGAAAACAAAACAAAGGTGTATTGCAAGTTAAGGGTGCTGACTGTTATGAGACCTGCAGACTTTTAGAGCTGGAAATGCTTTTTGTTCTATTTTTAGTGTCTCATATACCCATTTTTAAGTACTTTCTAAGAATATGTCGTATGGTTCACTGCAGTAGCTGTGTTCAGGTCACCACAGAGACAGAGAAGGTCTGCAAGAGACCCTGGCAGCGCGAACAACTGACACGGAAGAATAGGACCTGTGTCTGCAGAAGCCATTGACTATCTATCTCCCTTCTGGGGTGAAGTCTAACAAGAAAACGCTGGAAAAATGTATGCAGTTGGGAGGGTCTTGTTCCACATGGCATGGGGTTCATGAGCTGCCATGTAGTCACCTTTTCTCAGTCCCCCTTTCTCCAGACCACAGCAACACCAGCTCTTTTCCTTGCTTGTTTTCACCCAGGGGCCTTTTCCATGCACAACCTCAGCACTGGGATACCCATCAGGGCAGCCGCTGGCTGCACTGCTGTGAACCACATGGCATGTTTTGTCCAGCAGCTGTGTGGTTTCTGTTCCCCCAGCCCTGGGTGCCAACCCCTACAGTGTTTCTCCTGCCCTTTCCATACCCCTCTATGTTTCACTGGGACTGTCTCACTGTACTCATCATAAGCACAGCTGCAGAGCCCTTCCATGGACATGGCTCAGGGTATCTGCAAAGCAAAGGCCACAGCTGAGCCTTCCTGTCATTTAGGTGCTTCTTCAACTTCCTCATGCGCTAGTGCACATACCACAAGGGGAGCAGGAGGAGTGTTAAGCTTGGGTTGTCAATTGGCATTTTTATGGCTTCTTTGATATCAGAGCATGAGAGAGCAAGGGGTGGTCGGTAGTGGTCTTGATCCACCCTCATTTAAGGACCCTCTCTTTGCTATATACTGAAGCTGTTACCGAATTCACATATTGCTCTTCGGGACCCATATTCTATAATGCACTGAATCTCTTACAGACACGTTTACCTGTGGGAACTGGAGCTGTGTTTCAGGCCAGGTTCAGGTCCAGTCCAGATACAGGCTGGTTCCACAAAGGCTTCAGCAATCAGGCGGAACAAGCTCTGCCCCCCAGGTCATTTTTTTCTTGGCTTGTACAAGGTTCTTTGAACTCCAAATTTAGGTATCCCTCCTAATTAATGATCATTTCACACTGTCTTCGAAAGCCATTGGATTTTGATTAGCCAGCAAATAAAGATGGCTTCATTTTCTTCTCTGGGCACATATTTCCTCTGTCTCCTTAGGAGTTAATTGAGTAGGTGAATAATAGTCTGTGCACTTTAACAGTCTGCGTAGGAAAGGCAATACCAGGCTGGTCACCAAGAGAACTTCACTGACATTAAGCACTTAGCAAATTTGATCCCCCGAAAGGAGAGAGAAGGTGCCTCAGTGTTCCCTGTTACATGGAGCCCTGACGGCTCCTGTGCAGCTGGTGCCTTGAAAGCACAGCATGCAGCCTTTCTTTTCTGTGAATACTTCAGCTCACTCCTCCACCCAGACCTCACTGTAGAAGCTGTTCTAACTGGGAAACAGATAAGATATTCTGGTTTCTCCTCAGCCAAATGTAGAAATCTTCACCTTTGTAAATGTCTTGGCCCACTCCACTGAAGTTAGCTGGGTGGTTGTAGCATAACTTACAGACACAGATCTGCTAATCAATGAGATATCCTTCCTTTTATTTGTTATTACCCCTAAGATGTTGTGCATTTCAGTAGCATTCAGAAAAAGGGCAAAAAAAAGGGCAGGAGAAGCCCTCCAGGTGTTTTGCTATTCTCAGCACAGCGATTAGGCAAAACGTATGTGGAAACGGTGAATAAATATGCCAACATCTCCACTGCACAAACCAGGCAAAACACAGCACACAAGATCAAATAGGCATTAAATTTGTCCTGTAATGAAGACACGGAAAACAGAGAGTGCTGGATATCTTCCAGATCATCTTGATACATATTATTGGCTCTTATTAACATTTTGCTAGAGCAGAAAACTCACTGTCATGTTTTCCAGTGAGGTGCTAAGTTCAGAGGAGCAAGCTGAAGGAGTAAAGCTTTCAACAAGTGCCACTTCTGAATTCTCCTGGTCTTGGAGTGTCTTAAAGCATTGTTTGTATTAAGTATGTATGTGCAAACACATCCACCTACATATAACCAAATTGACATCAAGAGGCGCTGAACTTGCATCCACAGCACTTAAAGTAGTCCTTCAACTTCTATAGGGATGAAAGGTATTTTTAGCACTAGCTTCAGGCAAGACCTGAATACCAAACACTTTGAACATGGCAGTGATAGCACATGTGCAGTGATTCAAACAAGCAAAACTTTTTTTAAACACATTCTGTAATCCCTTTCATTGTTCAGTTCTGTTTGATGGATCGTAACAGAAAATACCTATAGTTTTCATGAGAAGTCAACTACTGGGAGATACTTTGTTGCCAGTGACAGGTGCACATCTCTTCAAATATACTAAAATACCAGAAGCAAAATGCTGTGACATATCTCTTTGGGAAGTTTAGTCATCTTGTATTATCTCCATGAACAGGTCCCACATTACTACCAGCTTGCTTTCTTGCTGTCGTGGTTTAAACAAAAGTCATCCATAAATCACACAGTCATTCTCTCGCTCCCCCCTCTTCTTGCCCTCCCCCTACTCCCGGAGGGATGGAGAGGAGAATCGAAAAGAATGCAACTCCCATGGGTTGAGATAAGAACAGTTTAGTAACTAAGGTATAACTCAAATCACTGCTGCTACCACCAATAATAATAATGCTAAAGGAGATAACAAGGGAAGAGAATACAATACCTCAGCACCAGCCAACCAATAACTCACCCCACTCCCCCCAGCCGAGCACCGACCGATACCTCATCCAACCCTGCAGTCCCCCTAGCCCTTCCGGGTAACTCCAAGTTACATCCTGGGCATGACATGCTGTGGTATGGAATACCTCTTTGGCTAGCTGGGGTCAGGTGTCCTGTCTCTGCTTCCTCCCCGCCTCCCCTCCTCCCTGGCAGAGCATGAGGCTCAGAAAGTCCTTGGTCAGACTAAAACATTTGAGTTATCAGCTCTGTTCCCAGGCCTAAAGTCAAAACACAGCGCTGCACCAGCTACTAGGAAGGAGAAAAATTACTGCTACTGCTGAACCCAGGACACTTGCTTAAAAACATGAGTAAATGCCTGACAACACTTTTGTGTTGTCAGTGAGAGCATTGTTGACAGGTTCCAGGGGAAGCCACAAATCTGCCTCTTCTCACCATAAAAAGATGTGCTGCATTTGATAACACTGACTCCAAGGAGGAATTACAGAAGAAGTTACCAAAATCAATTATTTAAGTTAAAACAGTTGAATGCAAAAACTTTTACAAAATAAAGTTTACATATGAGAATCCTGATGGACAAAGGCGCTAGGGACTACTCTGTGATAGGGGAGTCAGAATAGTGCTGGAAGAGATCTTGAAAAGTGATGTTGCCCCAGGGTAGAGAACAAAGTCAATGACACTCACTTTCATACAGACAGAAGAATTGAAATATTTTGTGTAGCACACACATTTAGCTTTTCCCACATGCAAATATACAACTGCCACACTATATTTACAGACATTTTGTGTCCATTCCCTCGCTTTCTGCCTTATGCAGGCACACTCACTTTCCCCATAGAACGCACCAGTACAGAATCACAGATAAAGCAATGGTGAGGTAGTGTTTTGTAATAGGTTTAAAAGTCCCATAAATTGGACTAAGAAGTTCAAGCTACAGAAATTTCATTCTGTCTCGTAACATCTGCAGAACCTTCTCCTTTCAAGATGTGTTCATCGTCAATGGCCACTGGAAGACATGGTTAATTGACACCCACCAGCACATCATGGGCGCAACCATGAACATCTCTCATTGTCACAAACTCCCATCTGTACATATGCAATCACAGAAACAAACTCTTCTGAGCAGGGATTCCTACAACATAAAATATTTGTCTGCTCTGGAACAGTGTAAAACAACTTAGTAACTGTGGCTTTTCAAGGTATTGGTGTTTAAAGTACAAAATTGATCTGGTGTCATCGTTGTGATTTCCACTCCATTTTTCTTCTTAAAAACCTGACTGCCTAATGAAATTGAAAGGTGACTCTTTAGCCTGATTTTATAAATTTTAGTTCAGAAGTTTTCCCATGATGGACACAACCAAGAGAATAAGTAAGACCTTACATAAACCAAATATTTACCTCCTGGTTTTACTGTCTGACTTGAATTCTTCAATGTTTTGTTGGCTAACGATGGAAATGCTGAAAGCTATTCATAGGCTGAAGTGAGGCTACAATGCTGCTGTTTTATGGCCCAGATACTATCAAGGATTTTTTTTTTTGTTTTCAAGCTACTTTGCACATACAGCTTTGTCCCACAGAAATCAAGTCAAGTAACCCTTAAAAATGCTGTGGAGAAGAATGGGTTAAAAGTAAAAATTACCCTGAATGACAGAAATTTTCATCAAGATCTTTCTTGACACAGTAGTTATAGTTGAGAAGTAGTTTTATATGTCTTCCACTCATCTTCATGAAACTGAGCATGTTCATAAGTTTAGCCAGGTTCAGGACCCTGGATTATCAAACATTCAGCAGAAACTCAGGCTTCATTTTGTTTTGTGTTCAGCACTAAATATATTACCAACAACAGAAATTCAAACACAACTGCACTCTGCACCCAGTGAAGAACAGCTAGGAAAGGTTTCAGCAGACATCCGTGGTTTTGTAAGATCAGCACGGTTCCCACAGCTGCCACTTTTCCGATGTATGATTAATTCAGCACCACATGTTGCACAGTACCAAACAGTCCTGTGCTTTCACATGGCACTGCTTTTGTTTACATCCCCATAACACTGAAGGTTCAAGAAGCTAAGACTGAGACAGGGGCCTTGTACCCAGTCACTGATGTTTGAAGTCAATGAGAAGAGGAAGAGCAGGGAAAGGAAGCAGAGGCTCCAGAAGATTAAATGTCTTCTTCAAGGACAAGCAAGTGTCTGGAGGCACAGGTACATCACAGAGCAAGAATAAATTTAGCAGTCAGCTGATGTCTTCTAATCTTCTAAATTCACGAAGCAAAACTGCTTTTCTGAGACAAGTGTAATCCTAACGCATTTTGATAGTTTTGGATAACTTAAAGGTCCCTTTTTCCACAGATTTCAGAAGATGGTGATGAGGCCAAAAGTTCTGTTTGAAGACAAATAGCACAATTATTAGCCCTTTAAGTCCCATGTTTTGTCTGAATTGTTTGATCTCACCTGCAGAATTACTGTAATCTCCGCTTTCTTCAAAAACTAGCATGAAGTTCTTTTTCCTGAAATTACTGCAGTGTGACAAGGACCATCTTATTCTTCTCAAGACAATCTCATCATGACCTTTAGCTGACATACCTAATATGTTACTCCACCAAAGGCTAGGGAGGTTCTTGTCACGCTGCTGTCACTGGGGTGACCCCTTGCTTTAAATTAAAATATTTGCTACTGTCACACGTGGACGACAAATAGACAATTGTCTTGGCAACAGAATCATTGACTCAAGATTTGGAAAGGTGTGAGGTGATATTTTTCCAAAGTTTATTAATTATATTGGTTTTGTGAGTGCTTCCCATTAGGAGAAGAAAAGAAGAAAGCAAAACTGTGACATGGCAAGAAGCACTTACTTTCTGTGATGAAGAGTTACCTTTACTTCCTCTTATTGCTAATGAGCACAGAGCTCTTTCTCATTTGCTTATCCCCAGTCTCACCATACCTTAGCCCCTGCTGAGCTCTCCTGTAGCCCCACCATTTCTCCTCCCCATCGTGGGGCCATGTTCCAGTGCCCAGCATGCTGCTGTGTCCCTGTCCCCTGTCCCCTGTCTGTCCCTGAAGCCAGGAGCAGCTGTTGGGCCATTGAACACCACTCAGATCTCTGAATGCCTCCTCCCGGGCCACAGCCATCCTGGCTGGGGCCCAGGAGCTGCTGTCACCACCAGGCCTAGAGGAGAGGAGGCACACTCCTTGCTCGGCATGCCGCCCAGCACTGTGCCAGGTAGGATGAGCAGGAGAGGGATGCCAGAGAGGCAGGAGCTGGGCCTCCAATCTGCTGGTGGTGGAACAGCCTTCCCCAGAGATGCTCCTTCTGCTTCACTTCTATTCTCAATCCCTTTGCTGACATGGGTCTCTTCAAGGACCCTTAACTACGACTGCTTGCTTTTATTTTTCAGTTTGTTTTACTGCTAATAATAGGGATAGAAAATTGTTCTTTTCTTGAAAAACATAACTGGAGATGGGCTTTTGCATCATTGAAGGCTAGATTAGGTAAATGGCTTAAAATTCAACACAAAATTACAAGAGCTGGCCTTTCAAATCTATATACAGCCAACTTGTGTGCATATATGGTCCTCTAATTGTCATACCCTTCTAGGGATCTCCTCCCTTGCCAACCCTGGAGTTATCATTGAATTCCCTCACAGCCAAAGGAAGTTAAGACCAGAGAAGTAACACACCCCACCTAGCCTTGGCATGAAACAGTCTGAAAGAGATAATTAGGAGAAGAGAGCTGGAAAAAGGACACAACAAATTAGATGTTCAGCTTTTAGGGTGAGCTTCACCAACTTCTCATACTTTTTTCCTTTTCTTTTTTTTTTTTTCTCCCTACCAGGACAGGATTGTGCATCCTTTATCATCAGTTTAAATTTAAAATCTTCATTGCAGGAGCAGGTTAATTTTCCCCTGTTTTCAGCTGGATATTGCTTGAATGCATTTTCTGCCAGATTCAGATATCTTTCCACACCTGTTGATACTACCACCCAAAGAAAGCCTTTTCAGGGTGTGTGTGTGTGCATTTCCTGCATGAAACTACAGCCTTGTCTGAATTGTCCCATCTACCTATAAAATGTCACCAGGTGCAAGGATGAGGTAATAGATTTTTTCGAAACCAGAAGACTTCAAAACATGTATGCCCATACTCTTATCACTGTTGTTGCTGTTGCCAGCTGGAAAAAGGGACTTTGAGTTCTCAGTGTTGGCAGTTGTTAAGAGGGCTGGGACAGGAAGAGAAAAATCACTTGAAGAATAGCTGAAAGGAGGTCAAGGAACATGAGTACCAAGAGGCTTGCCGAAGCACACAGCATAGTATATTACCGGTAGCACTCCAAATCCAGTGGATCCTTAGGCATTTATTTTGAGATATAATATGGAAAGTACTGGATGGAACTGTGAGCTTATCACTGAAGTGTTCAGTCTGCATTGCAGAAACACTAGGTGCTGACTGCTCCAAGGCGCTATCTCTTGTCATTCTGATTAATAGTTCCTTCATTATGGCTTGTTTTTACACCAAGACATTTCTTCATTACTGTGGTGGCAGTATGCACAAGAACTGCAGAAAACAAAATTGGATTGGCAAATCCCCACAAGATTTTCCATGAGATGCCATCAATTGGAGCAGCTGATGTTACGAAACTTAGAGCAAATCATCTTTGGAGTCTCACTCACCCATCTCTAATCAGCCAATATGCAACCTAATCTGTGCCTTCCCCCCAAAAGTGGTGTAACCTCATTGATTCATAAAACAAATAAATCTGTTTTTTCAGGCTACTTATCAGTCACAGCTCAGTATTTCCCTTGAAAATCTATATTCCTAGTATTCAGAAGTACATCTGTAAGGAAATACAATTTATTTTCACATTAATCTAAAATCAAAGGAAAGCATGGCGGCACACGCTTCTAGGCAGCTCTGATCAGCACCCGCGTGCAGCCTTCTCTTACTGGTGCATGGGCAAAAGCATCAACCACACATCCTACCCAGTCATCGAAAGGAGCATAATAGATGCCCAGTAGCTCAAAGAAAGACAGAAAACAGTCTCTGTTAAAATGTTCCTCATAGGTCATTTAAAAAGATTCAGTTTTCCACTTTGCTGCAGTTTAGTCATCCAGCTGAGGATCCCATGCCAACAGGATCTCCACGCTTTGGAGGCAGCATACAGGTGAGTTGAAAAGTATGCCTCACTAAGCTCTGCTCCAGTCAGTACTTGTATTGCTTTTCCAATCCAGGAGCTCATGTGCTGGGAGCTCACAGCGTACCAGTCCATCAGGGATCACATTAGCAATTGTGTCCGACACCTGCAGATATGGAGCTGAGAGAGGACCTGTGAAATGTGTGTTGCTTCCAGACCTTGGGCACTACTAGGCATGGAAGGGGACAACACACATCTGGGAAAGGAGCACACAGATTAGGGCGCGGGAGTGTTGCAGCTTGTCTGACTTGTCTAACAGTTTTCCTGTGGGTGAATGTAACCTGCATGATGGGGATGGTGAGAGCAGGGTAGATTGAGCAGACAGGCCGGGGGGGGGGGGGGGGGGAAGGAGTGCCTAAGTGCTATTCAAGCTGTAGGACTGTGTCAGGCTACGGAGCATGTCTATGCTGGCTGAGTGTCTGCAGTGCACACTGGAAGGAGGAAAACACATAATTAAATTAGTGCTGTGGTCAATTATACGCCAGAGCTGTAACTGAAGAACTGGAAAGTGGCTAAGAGAGTGACAACTGTGCACAGGATTGCCATTCGGTGTGGAGAGCCCTGCTCCCAACATGTAAGGGCTGCACAAATCCCACAGCACCCCTTTGATAGCTGCTTGGCTTCTCCACCCTTCTCCATGCAGGACAACACCTACCCGGGGGCCAGCTCTGGCTCTCATTGGGCACAGCCACATGCCCGCTGGCACCAGCGCACACAGAGATTCCACCACCCCAGCCTGGGTGCTGCTCAGGGTCTGCGGTGTAGCCAGCCCCCCGCTGCTGTGGCTCGCTGCCTGCTGCTCAGCTGTCCCGTGCAGCAGCCCCAGGGCTTGGGTTACAGGACAGTTTCTAACTTTGTGCTTGTCCCAGGGCATCAGGGCAGAGGCACATGATTTTTAATTTATGAGGACACCCATAGAGCTGTCACTTTCAAGGCAGGTGTTGAGAAGCTGGCAAGTGGCCCGAGTAAAGAAAAAGACTGACCTCACCCTGAAATAATGGTGGCCAACATGGTCACAGGACCATGTTGCAAGCATTGACATAAGTGGGCTTTAAAAATAACTAGGTCATCCCTCTAGACTAGCTCACCTTCTTATACAAGGAGGCCATGAGGTACCAATTTATAGTAAAAGTAGGAGTGTAAACAGCTATTCAAAGGGTTGATGAACTTGTAGCATTTTGAGTCATCATTTTATTTAGCTTTTTTAATTCTCCTACCCAAATCAAATTTTAAGTCACACCACTAGACATAGCACCAAAATAAGAGGCAAGCTTTTAATGACCATGCTTGGTGGTGGCACCAGACACTGGGCATCTGTGATTGTAACATGGTCACGACTCTCCTTTGTGACTGGAGGCACCTCACTTTGAATCTAAGGCACAGTGAATACCTAAACTGGCTGTTGGACTAGATGATTGTTGTGGGTCTTTTCCAGCTGAGCTACTCTAGTCTGAAAAAAAAGCAAAGGCCACAACCATAGAAACATTTTGTTGCAGAGGAAAGTTGCTGAATATGCGTTAATAGAATCTGGCCTTAACAAAAAAGGAGAGGAAATACAGAGAGGAAATTACTGCTTCTCTGCCTACTCCAAACTTTGGAAAAAATCTTGAAGTAAACTGTTCTTCATTCCAATCTGAGATGGGGTGTTTTCAAAATGGTGTTTTGCAAAGCATGCTGCACGCCTCCTCAGATCAGGACTTTTTATTCGTAAGGGTTCCTAAGAGGAGAGAAACAAGATTGGGAGTAGCTAGAAACTTAAAATAGTACAAGAGTTACTAAACTCCAATAGTGACTTAGGTTTTGACATCCACATCCATAACACACCTGGGTGAATTGGGTGGATTTATGGCACACATTTAATTCCACAAACAGCTGAAGTGCTGCTCCTGCCCTCTCCAGCTTGGTCTGCCATTGGAAAGAGAGAAAGGGTGATTTTCCTACAGAAGTCTTTTTAAAAATAACTCCTTCATATCACATGAAAGGTGCAAAAGGAAAGGGCAAGAACAGGAACTAGATACTGGCTACAGCAACTCTGTGAGAATACAGACACTGCATACTCAGAACACAAGAATTAAATTCATGTAGTGGTTAGCACTGTTGGTTTTGTCAGTGGAGTAAGTTCAAAGCAATTCTTCTTGGTCTTGCTTCCCAAAGGATAACTGCCCCTCAGCAAGAACATACAGCACCCTTGCATTTAGCTGAGCTGTTTTTCTCAGCCAGGAAATCAGAAACAAATAATATCAACATGGAAAACACTTGCTTTTGCTTTGACCAAGTGTGTCTTGGAGTCAGCTGTTAATGTTTTGTCACATGGTGACCATTCCTCATCTGAGTAACTAGCGAACTACCATAAAAAGTCCAGTACCTCTGGCATTAAGTTGTTTGTCAAGCTTGCAATGCAGTTGCCTAAATCAAGACATCAAGTTACCAGGGGTCAATAGATTGCGATTTCACGCTTGATTATTTCCATGCTCCCTCTAAAAAGTGCTTGTTAATTTTCAGTTTGTCAGCTAACCCTTAATGATGTCAAAAATGTCTTGTTCCAGTAAGGCATCTATTCTGCTGCTTCTCTCATTCAGTTTTAGGATTCTCAGCTCATCACCCCAAGAACGGGCAACACTGTTCCATGTACTATATTCAATTTACATCTAATTCTTCCATTGCAACTTGCATCATGAACATAACTCCTACTTTTGCAGTTGTGGAAGAATTCAGTTGCTTAGTCCTGAAGGTGTCAAAGTGAATAGCAAAAACAATTAAAACAAACCAGGTGAATAACAACCAGTATGCATTTTAATGCTTTTTTTTGTCTTGTCAAAAAAGAAAACAATCATCTTTCTGGGACCTATTTTGTGAGATAGACTGAAAACAGGCTGTAAGCGGTATGCACCATTTCATAGCAAATTTTAATTGACAGGCCAATTAAAGAAGAAATACCCTCAACAAAGCAGATTCTGTGAGCCCAAACATCTTATCAAAGTGACAGGCCACCTAATTGGCTTCAAATGGAATTAGGAACTCCATTGCTCCATTTCTTTTCCAGTAATATGGCCATCCTAATTATCCATATCCTATTTCATTCATTTAGACTGTAAACACCTTTCCAATACAATAGATCCTTTCTTAATCAGTGCACTACAGACTAGGCCTGAGAAAACCACTGTGACTGTGCAGTTGTTCTGAGTTGATGCCACCCTCTTTGGTGTTTTCTCTGCTACAACATAATTAAGAATTATATTGACCAGCTGGATGACTGTAATTTCTGGATAGGTAACTAGGAAAAAAATTACCTTGGAAAAATTATGTTACCAGGCACATCAAAGAGGTATTACAGGCTGCCTCAGAGCAACAGTAGAGTCTGCAAGGTGGTGACCATGTAAAATCTGAGATATCTGTAATTTGCCAATTTCACCCAATCAATAGATATTTTGGATAGCATCTGTCCCAGAAAGACTTTTTGGGTTGTTTTCTGGAGGACTTTGTGTTTGGTGGGTTTTTTGTTTTGTTTGGGAGGTTTTTTGGTGGTGGTGGGTTTTGGTGTTTTATTGGGTTGTTTTTTGGTTTTTTTTTGGAGGGGGGGTTGTTGTTTGGTTGGGGTTTTTTATTATCTTTACACTGTTTCAGTTGCTTTCTCTGTATGCGTTACATTCAGAAAAAGGAAAATAAGTTGGGGTTTGATAACTCATCTGAAACAGCTTCTGGCAAGTGGTTTCGACCCTGCAGCAAGAAACAGAATTAAACATACAGAGAACGTTGAAGATAAAGTCTCAACTCTCTCTCCAAGTTGCTGAAACATTTGGTGGTAATGACAGGAAGATAAAAGCTTGTACATAATACCTACCAATCCAAGGTTATTCAACAATCTTTTTTCAAGCATAAATGACTTCTCCAGATAATATCCATCTGCCTGTTAATTATATCACCTGGGCTAGTATTATCCATCCAATTATCAGATAAAAGCAAAACAAATGGTTATTAAATGGTAATATTTAATAACTATTGCAGTTGGCTGTGTAGTTTTCTCTTGTACGTGCACCTAATAGATGTTATATCCTTAAGTAAAGTGGAAGGACAAGTGTCTTTGACTTTCTCTAGACTTGTGCTGCCAAATTACTTAGCAAAATGTGAATCTAACTAGTAAAAATTTTGTAAATAGGGAAAATTTGACAGGATCAAATTACTGAAAACATACAAGGGAGTAGTCAGTTAACTAGTTCTCACAAAACTGACCCATAGCCAGGAAGACCACCCACAGATATCTTTTGGGACAGTGGAGCACATAGAGTCCTTTCAGGTACAGCTCCATAATTTACCTGTTGAGCTGTTAAGCAGAGCAGGACTGAACTCTACACTTCCAGTACTCAGTGAGCCCTTCTTTATCTCATGTTCAGGGAGAGGGGTGGCAGGGGTGTGAAATTTGGTTTGGATTGCTTTATTAAGCAGCCAAAAATAAGTTCTGGGCAAATTAACTAAAAAAGCACACTAGTAATAGCTCATTTTTGCTGGAGCTGGTCACAGTTATGAGTCAACAGTAAACAATCCAGGCAGGTGAGAGCATTGCATGTTGCAAACCAGATAAATATAAATAATCCCCAAACAATAGCCAGAGTTGCTGGGAAGATGCTTGAGGCTTTATAGTTATCCTCACTAGGTTACAGGTTAAACAGGTTACATGTTGGAAGGTAACCTACCAGCAGACATCTTGATTAGATATTTCCAGGCTGACATCACCGATGCATTTCACTTCTTAGAATCATAGAATCATAGAATAGTTAGGGTTGGAAAAGACCTTAAGGTGATCAAGTTCCAACCCCCCTGCCATGGGCAGGGACACCTCACACTAAACCATCCCACACAAGGCTCTGTCCAACCTGGCCTTGAACACCGCCAGGGATGGAGCACTCACAACCTCCCTGCGCAACCCATTCCAGTGTCTCACCACCCTAACAGGAAAGAATTTCCTCCTTATATCCAATCAAAACTTCCCCTGTTTAAGTTTTAACCCGTTACCCCTTCTCCTGTCACTACAGTCCCTAATGAAGAGTCACTCCCCAGCATCCCTATAGGCCCCCTTCAGATACTGAAAGGCTGCTATTAGGTCCCCACGCAGCCTTCTCTTCTCCAGGCTGAACAGCCCCAACTTCCTCAGCCTGTCTTCATACGGGAGGTGCTCCAGTCCCCTGATCATCCTCGTGGCCCTCCTCTGGACTTGTTCCAACAGTTCCATGTCCTTTTTATGTTGAGGACACCAGAACTGCACACAATACTCCAGGTGAGGTCTCACACGAGCAGAGTAGAGGGGCAGGATCACCTCTTTCGACCTGCTGCTCACGCTCCTTTTGATGCAGCCCAGGATACGGTTGGCTTTCTGGGCTGCAAGCACACTGAAGCCGGCTCATGTTCATTTTCTCATTGACCAGCACCCCCAAGTCCTTCTCTGCAGGGCCGCTCTGAATCTCTTCTTTGCCCAGTCTGTAGCTGTGCCTGGGATTGCTCCCACCCAGGTGTAGGACCTTGCACTTGTCGTGGTTGAACTTCATAAGGTTGGCATCAGCCCACCTCACAAGCGTGTCAAGGTCCCTCTGGATGGCGTCCCTTCCCTCCAGCATATCAACCGGACCACACAGCTTGGTGTCGTCAGCAAACTAGCTGAGGGCGCACTCAATCCCACTGTCCATGTCAGTGATGAAGATGTTAAACAAGACCGGTCCCAACACCGAGCCCTGAGGGACACCACTCGTTACTGGTCTCCAGCCGGACATTGAGCCATTGACCACAACTCTTTGTGTGCGGCTGTCCAGCCAGTTCTTTATCCACCGAGTGGTCCATCCATCAAATTGATGTCTCTCCAATTTAGAGAGAAGGATGTCATGTGGGACAGTGTCAAACGCTTTGCACAAGTCCAGGTAGATGACATCAACTGCGTTACCCTTGTCCATCAATTCTGTAGCCCCATCATAGAAGGCCTTAATTCTATGTAGTACATGTATTGTTGCAGTCACATAAAAGATTTCATTATGATCCTGACACCTTTGTAAAGATTGCACTAAATTTTGCATGAAAGGAGAGATTCCACCTCTTTTGTGTATTTAGCAGTAGCATAGATTTGCTACTGAAAGAGCGAGAGCTTTTATTTTGGAAGGGCACAGTATTTTTAAGAAAAGATGTTCAGAGAAGTAAGATCTCGTTTGGTGAAAACACTTATGCAATTTAAAGTCTATGTCAGGCAGAAGAGTTTCTGAACTATTTTGCAGCTGTATGCCACTTCGTAACTATATGCTGATATAATGTTTGCATACTGTAGCATGTTGATTAAAGCTTGTTGTACAGAAGTGAAAACATATGGTAGTCCATGCTTATTCTTCTCTTCCATCTCTAGTTGGATGAGCATTTTACTAGGGAGACAAGAACAGTACTACTTTTAATTCAAAGGAAGTTTTGTTTCTTGTGCTTAAACATCTTTCCTCACTATAAATGCAATGAAACAGTAACACTGGTTTTGACCTCAGTGCAGGCTGCAAGTGCTCTTGAAGACACCACAGCTACAGATGCCTCCAGCTTCCCCAGCACAGCTTGCAATGTCCTTAGGTCTTCAGACTTCCTAGTATACCCCATTCCCTGCTTTCACTTGTAGTCACTGAAGCAGCTTAGCCACTAAGGAACAATCTTATGGAAGTGTTTTTCATTATGAAAATTCCTTTGCTGGCCTACTGTATTTTTCTCTACTCCTTCTTTTTTCCCCAATATTTGCAATCAAGGATATTTCCAGCTCAAATGTAATTAGGAGAAGGATACAACATAAATATCAAAGGTGCTGTACACACAACTCGTTCCAGAAGACTTTCTCATTACCATGCCAGCCATGCTCCAGCCAGCTGGGTGGCCAAGAAAATAACAAATCTTATTCATGCAAAGCAGTTTACCTGGAATGCTTCGTTACTCAGAGGCAAGCACAGGATCCAGTTGACTAAATCCTCATGGCATCCCAGAAGACTGCACTTCTCCTTAGTGTTTACTCAGCGATGTCTGAAGTTCTTCATGGCTGTTTCAATGGACCATCTTTTCTTTTTTCTTTTCTTTTTTCCCCACTCCTTCTCCTTTCCCTTCACCACTCTGAAGTCAAAAGATTTTCTTTTCCCAGTCAGAGGAATTTCTTTGTCCTGAGGCTACTTTGTCCAGTGTATTCAGGGTCATCTATGTACGAAGCCGCAAGGTACTCAGTAATGTGAATTAGGCTGGCTCTGTTGCATACTGAGCTTTATGCAAAGTGAGTCTGATACAAGCAAAGTGATAAAGAATATTTCCAGTTTTTAAAAGGGGTTGATTACACCAAAATTCAAATTATGACCAGGAAAACCATACAGAATCATCTCTACTTAATTTCCCCAAAGCAATGCTCAGATGTTCATAGATGTTCAGATGTTCAAAGTGTTCAGATGGTGCAGTGTTCAGTGTCTAATATAGAAACAGTTCAGAATATATATGACCATATACTTGCAGTATATGGTCATAGGCAGGTACTTTCCTTTGTTAAGATATCCTCTCTTTCATCAGCTACAGTTTTCTGCGCTGTCCTTCTACATAAAACTCTGCCCATGATGCTGTCATTCTGTTAACACCTGCTGTATCCCTAAGGATTGTGTAAGGATAAACTGTTACCAATTCTAATGCAACAAACTTCTATTATTAAAGCTCATTTCATCAAGGAACCATTAAAAAAAAAGTTGGTTTGTTTTCTGCGGGAATCAAATCACAGTCAGAGACCCATTCACTGCATTGGGTAGAAAAAAGAAGCAACATACTACCTCAGAAAACAACAGCCTAGCAGCCTAAAGCACTGCTAGAAACACTCTCTCTATTTGGAAGGATTTCTTGGTTTGAAGAAATTCCTTTCTTTAGAAAGAAATCACTATGGTCCTGCTCTTGTTCTTAAATATCTGAACTGATTTTGAGAAAAGGACCCAATGTCTCTGTGAAGTAAAGCCTGAAAGACAAAGTGGAATAAATATCTCTCAATGGAGATCTTGTAAGCTCACATTTCACAACCCTGTCTGTCCCCATTAGTTCCAGTTGCTAGAGGGTTTGAATGGACTTTCCATTAAATGTTACATTTAGCTCCCTCCCCCACACCTTTCATGCAACCCTGCTCAGAGGACGACTAAAGCAAATATGACTTACATACAAGACTGTGTTTTGATATAGCCACAAAAAAAGATCTTTTGCATGCTAAAATGAAGAGTAGTAAAAATCTCACAAACTAAGACCATCCATAAGCAAAATAAACAAAGATGTCAACAGAACTTAATCTAAGGAATTAATACGAGAGCTTTTTGGAAATGGGAACATGCTATAGGTGTGAGATAACATATATTGGAATTACTTATTATTTGTTTAAAGCATAAGTGGCCTTTTTAGTTGGTGAAATACATCTTAAACCTGCAAGTTCCATTGCTCTGTGTACTAAGATCTTCATTACTAAAAGAATTTAACTGTTTAGATTAACTAAGTGTTACTAACTAAGGTTAAGTTAGGTTAACTAAGTATTATTAACTAAGTGTTTAAGTGTTCAAGAAAGCTCTTCCTTAAGTGAAAATTAATATATGGATACTTAAACATGTTATGTCAGTTTCTCAATTGCAATTCAGCTTTTTAAACCTAAAAAAGCTGTTCTTTAGAGTTCATTTTGTGCAAAAGCAATTAGCTGGTGTCACTTCTTGTGACCTAATGAGCAGAAAAGGTAGGGTTTAGTCTGGTTAATACAAGAGAGTTTGGCCAAAGCCGTTGACAACAGCCAGGTTGGCACACTCTGGCAGGCAATGAACTGTTCTGGTCTCAGCGTTTCAGTGTAAGCCTTCCACCTGTAAATGCTGGGCATAAGCGTGGCCAGCCTTGGTGACTGTCAGCAGTTGCTGCTTCTCATGGTGGCAGCCCAACAGGGAAAATAAGTTGGTGGGCTCAAACCATCAACCATTTGTGCATGGCAAAACCCCCCCATCACTACTTAATACCGTTGATGGCAGAAGTAACAGCAGAGAGAACCAGGAGCAAAGTAAGCAGGGAAATGCATCAGCCAACGCAGGACCCTGCTCACCTCCAACCAAGATGGGGAGGCTTGAAGTGAAAAGTTTCTACAGCATATCATACAAACGAGTCAGTGTGGTAGGAATCAGCAACAATGTCCATGCTGTATCTTTTAGACACACAGTGCCCAAAGAAAACCTGAGACACTTTTCTAGATAACGTAAGATTTTGCACAAAGAAACAGAACACAGTAAACGATACAGGCAGTCTGGAGATATGAAACAATCCCTAACTAATTCTGAGATACAGCTAAAAAAAAAAAAAAAACAAAAAAGAAAATCCTGGTCCTGTATTCCTGGGGGACAAATAGGGAGCTAGCAACTCAATAACTTGTCCCTACATCACCTAGAAAATCTGCATCACAAAGTAAAGAAGCAGTTCAGGACTATTAACTCTCACCTCCACCAAAATCTTGTCACTGAAACTACAAGTACACCCGAAGTCTAATTCACAGTAGCTTCTCTTTAATACACGAGCTGGCAAAGATACAGAAGGAAGAAAGAGCAGCAAAGTTCCCTTCCCCACCATTAGGAAAAGCTGGTCAAAGGAACAAAATATTTACAGCTGATTGCATGGGGACAGACAAAAGGTGGAAAGCATCAGCTATTAGGTAACCCTGCACTCCTCTCATCCAGTTGAAGCATGTGTTATGACACCATCTCATGCACATTCCCAGCCACTGCTATTACATTACTTGCAGACCTGCCCACTTTCCCTAAAAAAGACAGATGCCCGTGCTCTAACACAGGTCTGCCCAGATGCATCCCCCCCACCATCCCAGCCTCTGCCTAGCCAGCCCTGCAGGAGGCTGGCTGGCATGGTGAGTTAAGCCTAAGATTCTCAGGATTCCCCACAACATAACAGCAATGCTTCGGAGAGTTTCTGCAGCTTGTTATGGGGGATGCCGTGCATGGTTACTAGAGGGTATATTTTCATTTAGTCTGAATGCTTGGCACCCCCGGACCGTAAACAGAAGCCTAGGTAGGAATAGATGGAATTATTTACTTACACTCCTAGTGATGAAAATGATTAGTCAATTAACTTTACTAATATACGGTATCTTGTAAGAAGATAAGATGTCAAAAAGCGAAGCAAGCCTCCAGATTGTGTCAAAAGGAAGAAGCCTGCCAGCATTTAGGCTGATTTATGGGAAACTATGATAAGTATGCAAATTATGAGAGTTCCCTTTTATGTTTACATTTCTGCACTTTTCTTTTGGCTATTTCTGATGATAGGCAGATTAGTGCAGCTACATATAATTTGATCTCATTGACAGGAAAGCATTCAGCCTGGAGAGACATCCTACAGCCGAAACTTCCTGTACTACATCAGACTGAAGACACCATGTTGGTAAAGATCTGTAAGGGGAAAATGGCAACTAGAATTAGCCAAGATGACATTACATAGATCACTGAAAAAAAAGCCCAGATGAAAAAAGTTTATAATATGAGACAGGTTCAATTACTTGTTCAGTTCATTTAAGTAGTCCAGCTGGACAATTATAGACAGCTACAGATTCCATTACATAATCATGAAGCAATGCCCTCATGAACTTCTATTTGTGCATCATTGTATCTGTCCAGGGTCTCTGAAACCCTTTTCAGTTCACTTGTCAAATCCACACTTGTACAGGATAGCTCCTGGTCTATAATCCTGCATGTGTTATCCATGATACATAATACAATTTCTTGGTGTCTCAAGACATGTATGTGTTTTGAGCTCTCTCCAACTGAATGGCCAGCTTAGCCAACTCACCAACTGAATGGCGAGCATGGTATAAGCATGGGTGGCCTGGACCAGAGGGTTCTCTTCATTTTATGCAAATTCAACTTCATCCTTTAGCTGTGCACTTCCACCCTTCTGGGTGGTTTTACTTTCCCTTTGCTAATTTGCTGCTGTCATTCTACTAAAGGAAGCAGAGCCCTACAGATTATGGTCAAACAAGAGGATTCTCTCGAACACCCCTAGCTGAGTAAAACTGGTTAAGGAATTAATTTTACAAACACTCTTTAAGTCGAAACTGCCCCCCAAAAAAGGTTTTATAAAAGTCATGGGAAAAGTCCTGCCACAGGAACTTTGTGAACTTTCAATGACTGATTGCAGTGGGCAGTTTTGATGAAGAGTAAATCCAAGTATGCTCTCCAGAGAGCACGCTTTAGAGATTTCTTGTGAACACGAATTTTCTATCTTTGATGAGAGTCATTCAAAAAAATTTGGACTCTTCAGGATATTGAGAATCCTTTCAGATAACCAAAATGGTTCACTCCAAGTGATGGTCAACAACCCGAATATGAGAAGCAACATGCTCATTTTCATGGTCCTTGTCCATATAGCCATATAAATGCAAAACTGCCTGTGTCTTCATGGCCATTTCTGTGCATCTGGACATCTCATTTATACCAGCAGCAGCAGATGTGGTCTAGCATCAGCAACAAGCAAAAGTTTCTAACAATGAGTAGCCCTGATCTTCGTGCATTTCAAAGAATTATAGAATCATAGAACAATTCGGGTTGTAAAGGACCTGAAGATCATCTAGTTCCAACCCCCCTGCCATGGGCAGAGACACCTCACACTAAACCATCTCACCCAAGGCTTCATCCAACCTGGCCTTGAATGCCAGGGATGGAGAATTCTCAACCTCCCTGCGCAACCCATTCCAGTGCCTCACCACCCTAAAAGGAAAGACCTTCCTCCTTATATCCAATCTTAACTTCCCCTGTTTAAGTTTTAACCCGTTACCCCTTGTCCTGTCACTACAGTCCCTAATGAAGAGTCACTCCCCAGCACCCCTATAGGCCCCCTTCAGATACTGGAAGGCTGCTGAGGTCCCCACGCAGCCTTCTCTTCTCCAGGCTGAAAAGCCCCAACTTCCTCAGCCTGTCTTCATACGGGAGGTGCTCCAGTCCCCTGATCATCCTCGTGGCCCTCCTCTGGACTTGTTCCAACAGTTCCATGTCCTTTTTATGTTGAGGACACCAGAACTGCACACAATACTCCAGGTGAGGTCTCACAAGAGCAGAGTAGAGGGGCAGGATCACCTCCTTTGACCTGCTGGTCACGCTCCTTTTGATGCAGCCCAGGATACGGTTGGCTTTCTGGGCTGCAAGCACACACTGCCAGCTCATGTTCATTTTCTCATTGACCAGCAACCCCCAGGTCCTTCTCTGCAGGGCTGCTCTGAATCTCTTCTTTGCCCAGTCTGTAGCTGTGCCTGGGATTGCTCCCACCCAGGTGTAGGACCTTGCACTTGTCGTGGTTAAACTTCATAACGTTGGCATCAGCCCACCTCACAAGCGTGTCAAGGTCCGTCTGGATGGCATCCCTTCCCTCCAGCATATCAACTGAACCACACAGCTTGGTGTCATCAGCAAACTTGCTGAGGGTGCACTCAATCCCACTGCCCATGTCACTGACAAAGATGTTGGACAAGACCGGTCCCAACACCGATCCCTGAGGGACACCACTTGTTACTGGTCTCCAGCTGGACATTGAGCCATTGACCACAACTCTTTGTGTGCGGCCATCCAGCCAGTTCTTTATCCACCGAGTGGTCCATCCATCAAATTGATATCTCTCCAATTTAGAGACAAGGATGTTGTGCGGGACAGTGTCGGAACGCTCTGCACAAGTCCAGGTAGATGACATCAACTGCTTTACCCTTGTCCATCAGTTCTGTAGCCCCATCATAGAAGGCCACCAAATTGGCCAGGCAGGATTTCCCCTTAGTGAAGCCATGCTGGCTGTCACCAAGCACCTTGTTGTTTTTCATGTGCCTTAGCATGCCTTCCAGGAGAATGTGCTCCAAGATTTTTCCAGGCACAGAGGTGAGACTTACTGGTCTGTATGAGCCTTTCGTTGCACATGAGCCAGGACAGTTTGAGACAACATTGAGGCCATAAAAAATGCACACTATTAAAAGAACATCCAGTATTGAAATGAGGTTTAGTGTCTCTGTTGTTGTTTGTGTAGGCACCTCACAGTGGGTAGAAATATGTTAAAGCACCTCTTCAGCTTTAACTGTAGCGACTTACATTTTAAATTTATTATGTCCCACAATTCAAGTCCAAGTTATAGATCAAAATGGTCCTGACACAGTAAGATAAGTTGTAGGAAAAAAAGCAGACTCACTTTTAGATCTTGATAGGTTGTACTTAACTGAATGCTTCATGTAACTACCGATGTTCTCATTCCTGGTGTTTGTCTCCAGTGTGCTGTACTGTAAAATATTCTAGCACTTTTAATACTGTCGGGTACCATTTCATATTTTTCATGTATGCTGGTAATCCTCTCCCCACCCTCAAAATAAAGTTTAAAAGAAAATAATACAGTTTTTATTTATATTACTTTAATGTAGGTATGTGCAAAATAACCTGCATCACTGGAAGAAAATGAAATTTTCCATTTCAAGGCTCTATGAATTGTCTGGAAGACCTTCTCCCTCCTGAAATCAAATAATGCTGAGTCTCACAGCACTAACCACTGCTGTTACATTCTCCAAAAAAAATGGAAGGCAGTTCAAAGGACATCCTACCTTAGCACAGGCAAAAAAGTAAACTCCAGCTTAACTTTTTCTAGTAAACTCAACACTCCAAGGTGACCTACAAAGCTGCATGGTCACCGGTGTTCCCAGGCATGAGTAAGGGCTCAGGGGTGGGTAGACCCTCTCAAGTGAGCTCCTCAGCACAGATCCTCCATTCCCAGACCATGCCCATTCCCAGTGAGATGACACAGGCTTCTCCTTTGGACATGAAACCCAATGGCAGCCCCAGGTGTCCTACCCTGTGACACAGTTTCCACTCAGGGGGAGTTTCCAGCCCCTGCAGCCCCCACACTGCTGAGAGGGCACTGGGCTCTGGGATTTTTTCCAGGCAGTGAGCCAGAGGAAGGAAGGATGGGATATCCCCATCCAGATTTGACTTACTGGAGGTAGATTGCAACCCAAGGATGAGGCCAGGACTCCCCAAGGACACAGATGGCTGTTACACATTCTCTTCTCTTCCTGACAGACTGCCTCAAAGCATAGGGCACAGCCCAAGCCTTTACGCACACATACAGTCAGTGGTCACAGGTCACCCCCTGACAGCAAAGCCCTTGCTGGTGACCCCTTGCTGGCAATCTTAGTCACTCATTCAGGGGCAGGGTGTTTGCATATGTTCTTCCCGGTCATGGGTTCTTCCTATTTAACAGATAATATTGATGTTAATACTAATGAAATAAATGAAGGAAGATAAAAACGTCTTACGCATTAGTAGCCAAGCACTGATTACAATGTCACATTAAGCAGATCTTGGCCAGAGTGTGTCCTGAGCAACCCAGTTTACTTGCATTAGGCTCGAGCCTTAACTTCTCTCACATATCTGTGAAAAATTTGAACAGGGTGTCAAGGGGTGCAAAGGACAGCCCTAATATAGGCAGAACAGTCAACTGGAGTTTAATTCTGTTGGACACTACCTACAAAGCTACTTAGTCACTGACATTCTGAGACATCATCTGTGAACAAAACCACACATCTGAACACTCCAAGGCTTAAACTCAGATTCAAGCTTTGAGCAGGTTCACAAGCATAAGGATGATGAAAAAAAAATATCTCTCATCTGAGTGAATCCTGAGTGTTAGCCAAGCATGGTCACATTGTCTTCAGGATACAGAAATATTTCCACAGCAGATTCCAGGCAAGTGAAGGGAAGAGGCAAGCTAACACTGTTGGTCTTTGCCATCTCATATAGCTGCCACATGCTCCAATCACTGGTATCCTGTCTACAGATAGCTACACAGGAGGCACAGCACTTCTGCTGGGCCCCTGCAGACTGCTTAAAGGTCTGAAGTTCTGGGAGAAAACCTGGAAACTTCAGAATATGAAGCTGTTTTCTACATGATATTTTTTCTGTGGATGCCGTGCAAAGAATTGGAAAGCTTTGGGAAAATTAAAAGGAAATATTTTCTATGCAGAAAAGATAGAAACAGTGAGAAAACCTCTAGAGTGTTTTCTTAAAGGATATATCTGCTGAACATCAGGTGATCATTGTTCTTTCTTTAAAAATATGGCTTTCACATGACGTTGCTTCACTAGAAAACTTGCAGGTTTCTTTTATTAAAATTCCTGTATTCCTCAGGCCAAATTACTTAATATCATACAGTGTTATCAATACAAAAATATCTCCACAGACATGTGCATGGAGCAAAGCTGAGTATTAGATACCAGCTCTATTTTCATTATTTGAACTCAAAGAAAACATATACAAACACAAAGGTTTTGGTAAGAGGTGGCATAGCTAGACATGCAGCTAAAAGACACTAGTTGCAAAGTTTGCATCTCGTATATTCTTAGACCATCCAGGACTGAACACTAATGTCCTGGGTTCAGCAGTAGCAGTCATTTTTTCTCCTTCTTGGTAGTTGGTGCAGTGCTGTGTTTTCTGACTTTCAGCCTGGGAACACCGCTGATAACACCGATGTTTTCAGTTGCTGCTCATGTTTAGTCTGACCAAGGACTTTGTGAGTCTCATGCTCTGCCAGGGAGGAGGTGAAGCCAGGAGGCAGCAGAGACAGGACACCTGACCCAAACTAGCCAAAGAGGTATTCCATACCACAGGACATCATGCCTGGGATGTAACTGGGAATTACCCGGAAGGGCACTCTGCTCAGTTGGGCTCGATACCGGTGGGTGGTATTGTATTTTCTTCCCTTGTTATTTCCCTTATCATTATTATCATTGGTGGTAGCAGCAGTGGTTTGTGTTATACCTTAGTTACTGGGCTGTTCTTATCTCACCCCATGGGAATTACATTCTTTCAATTCTCCTCCCCGTCCCTCTGGGAGCTGGTGGAGGGGGGAAGAAAGTGTGTGTTGGGGGGGAGTGGGGGTGAGAGCTGTGTGGTTCTGATTTACAGCCTGGGCTTAAACCATGACAACTAGTTTTTTTCTCTATTTCCACTGCAAACATACACCTGTTTTTCTAACTAAATGGTACAATTCACATTCTTGAAGTTAAAAAATATTTGTCCTGGTTACAAGTAAGTAGGCCACACTGACAGCTCAAACTTCAGTTATTATAAAATAAACAACTACAAGAAAAACCTTGGGGAAGAATGCTGCTTCCTGAGGCTTCAGAACTTCCAGAAACTTTGCCTCTCTAGCTCTAAATGGAAATCTGCAGAAATTACCTGACGCTTCAAGAAATACATGAAATAAATTGATGAGCAATTGAGCAGTTTTGAGCACTTGGTTTAACCATGTCAGGTTTCAGTTTGTCACATAACATTAGAATGTACTTGATACAAGAGAGATATATGCCCAACTTTATTAAGCAGAAACTATCTAAGAAGTTGAAATGAAAGAAGAATCAAAGATTGTTCCCACTCTGGAAGAAAAGCAAGCATTGTTAAGATAATATAATTTACATATCTCCCTCCTTTTCTTAATAGAAAGGAAAAAAACATCAGTAAAGTCACTGGTTCTGGGAAGTCCTAGGCCTTATCTGTTGTCATAAGTCACTTGGAGTCATGTCCCTGCAGGTCCTTGTGTTCCTGCCAAATCACCAGTACATACCCAGGGTAATAGAAATAATGTAAAATAAAAATGTGAGCTCATCATATGGGCTCATTTATCCTACTGGGTCCTGAGAACGATAACATGGAAAGGTAGTAAAGGCTGGGTAATTGGTATAGTCACAGTCTTATTAAACACCCAGTTTTCTGTAGATAAGTCACAGGCAATGAGACATGCAAACCTTCAGGAGTCAGTAAGGCATGTCTGTCTTAAAATCAGTTTGGAGGAAGCCTATTGGCAAAGACTGCAGGACTCAGTCTTTGGATGTGGTAAGAGTTTCAACAATAACGGGAATGAGATCTTTCATGGGAGCTAGCCTGTGCGACCTCCCACGGTAACAATGAACCAACACTAAATGTGTGCACACATGTTACTTTTAAGATACAGAAATAAAAACCCTTTCTGCACACATCCTTATGGAGGAAAAGATGAGAGAACAGATGTGGGATGTTAATGGCACTGCATGAAGCAACACCATAAGATACTAGGGCAGTCTAAAGATGACCATGGCAAATGAATATATGGGGAGTAGACCTGAATTTTAGCATAATACTTCTGCTGGAACTGTGTAATCAAACTCTGTAAAAACATGTCTGGACTTGCATTCTGCTAAGAATAACATCGATCTGAACATAAAGCAAACTATATTAATTTCTGCGTATAGTGTGATTGTTGTCATGTTGATAAAAGGTGAAGTATAGCATGTACTTGTTACAGATCCAGCTCAACAAAAAAATCTTAACTTTAAACATGGACCCCGAGGAGTGGTTTGCTGAATGAAGCCTGGCATGATCAGAGCAAGAAACGAGAGTTTCAGAAGCATCAGATGCACACTCTTAAAAACTGTAACTTTGCAGGACAGCAACAGGCACCGCTCCTCTTACACAGGCAGCTGCTCCAGAAATACTCACTTGTTTACTGTCGGCAGCGCGTGCACAGGGACAACACGCCTCTGCTCCTGCGCCGCGATTGAAAGGAGCATGTAACAAGGGGCTGCATGCCTGCTGAATCCTCCTGTCAGCAGATCTTCTCGGTTTTCACTTCTTCTTCACTACTTCGCAAACTCTCAGCTATTTTTTCCCAGGCCATAATATGGGGGCTCTTAGGGATTATTGCCATTCTCCCCCTGCCTGTCATACACCTTGTTTCCAAGTATGGTCACTATGGCGGGACTGTCGCTTGGAGCCTTTGTGGGAAATTAATGGCAGACAGGAAAGGGCAAAAAAGACAGGACAGATGGCTCTGTCACCACCACCAGCCTGATGCCATGAGAGAGCGTCAGTGCCTTTGCAAATGCCACTCTGTTCCGCAGACTTACTCTCAAGCTGATCCGATCGCACCCTTGGCAGCTGTCTTTGTTCTTTTTTGTAAGATTTTTCTTGTCCTTTGACTTTCTGGGCTCATCCACACAGCAACTGCAAAAGGTCAGTTTTTAAATTAGTGACTGGGTGCTGATGGTCTGTAATACTGTTTAACTATAAGCATATTGGCATCTTGCTAGAAGTGGTGTTGAATAGTGTTGTTAATAGGGCTTGTTTACTTGCTGGTTAAAATCCAAATTGGGTCAGCTGAGACCTGAAGAGGCAATGAGTAAACTTCTAATTTAGTAGGTGAACGGAGTGATGTCACCTCATTTTATTCTTTAAATGGCATTCTGTCTAGTTTCACTTTCACAGTGAAATACACACCCGTAGTATATTGGGTGCACATTGGAAGCATGAAGAGATGCATCTCCTTTTGTGAGCAGTGCCAGACAGACGGCAGTTCGGTTTATGCACATACCCGTGTAAAGATATGATGAGGATTTTATGCGTTTAAAGCACGATGAGCTTCAATAGGGTGAATAAATCGTGATTTGACACCGGGCTGTGCAGTCAAAGACTGCAGAGGGAAAGCTAATACCCTGTCTTCTGGAGAAGCAGGGCTATAATCTCTAGTTATGTAGTCTCAGCCTATATGATTGTAATTATAGGAGAAGTTCTACATTGCACACATCCCAAAACAGTTTGATGTTATGAAAGAACTGTTCATGTCAGGCATATTTGCTTGCAAAGACTGGTAGGTTTGTAATATTTTATTAATTAGATTCAAGATTAAATGTTTTAAATTTCTGTCACTTTTGATGTTGCAGGAGAACATTTCCAGAGTTGGACAAAATTTAAAAAATGGAGAACCAGACTGCTAACCAGATGAGCTAGTGCTCCGGTGTGATTCGGAGTGGAACCATTTGTCTCCATGTGGAAATGTCTCACTGTCCCAAATCTACAGATAGCATTCAACTGTGGCCATTTGATGTGAAGAAATATCTGACATCTTGCATGTTCCCAGGGACATTAATGGGAATTCTGAGACACAAGTAAACAGACCATCAGTCTTGGCGGATTCCTGCCATTCCTGTATTTCATTCCAAAGGAGAGGTACAGGATGTTTCCCTCCTACCAGGTCTAGCTCCTGCCTGATGTCAGGTTTTCCCATGATGATTTTGCATTGTACACCAACACTACTGAGTACTGGAAAATAGTGTGCTGGAAACATAGATAGAGATTGCTTGGAGGAAGACAGTTGACACCCCACCTTCTGAACTGGAACCCAGCTTTGTGACATTAATCCACATATCAAAGAAGACCACTTTGCAGTAATCTGCAACACGGATGAACTCTGGATTTACGAAAACAGAAGCTAAGCAACTTATGTAGCAGCAGGACTTTGGGAGTATCCAGGATAAGACACTCCTCCTATAATAAAGCAGTCATTTAAAAGTTTTCTAGATTTACATGACTCATTCTATACTCCTCCTATTTCTTTGAGCAAGAAGAAGTTTGTAGCTCAGGTACACCGTTTCCATCAGACCTCACTTCTGCTTTATGTTCAGAGAGATTAGAATGGGGGTGAACTTTATCTCTGGGATCTACAAAGCAAGAAGGTATGAAGTGACAATGTTACTTAAAAGGTTAAACAGGGAAAGGTTGTTGTATGCAAGCATATCTGCTTAACAAAATGGTAGCCTTACCTTGTCTGAACTTCACTAACACATCAGTGCTCAAAGCCATGAGCAATAAAAACACTGCGCAGTTGCAAAGCCTACTATTGAATCTGTTTCAATCAAAACAAGGTCCCGGAGCCATTCATTTCCAGGCCTGGAAAGGTCTGCTTGTATATTCTGCACCCTGTCCTAACTTAATCAGAGGCTGAAAACAAAAAGATTGCTGAGAAGGATGTGAAACATAACTGCAGTCCAATATTCACTCTTGGTAGCGGACATGCTGAGTATGGGAGTTGCCATGCTGCAGCTCCTTGTATAGGAACTTTGAGTCAACTCATAGGTGCAATTTCATGCCTTATATTAATTACATCGGCAGCTTTTGCACTCCATAAATTTACTCAAGGTCACCATCTTTGCCTCTTCCAGGATGAACCAGAAATAGCTACTTTCCTTTCCTGATATATTTGCGTTGTGATCTCCATTCCTATCCTTCCTCATTTGTCTTGAAACTTTCTCTAACACATTACCCATACTTCCAGTCTGGTCAAGAATTCTGTCCTTTGCCCACTGGATGACTTGGTTTTCTCAGCTCTGGTCTAGGTGGAACGTTTCTACTTGTTGTCCTTGCAGAATATAAATAATAAAATTTTGTTGATAGAAGGCAAGCACGGGACTTCTGTGTTTGCAGATGGAAGCTTTTGTTCATGTTTCCACCTGCTCAGTATCACTTAGACATATCAAAATGCATCAGATAATTTCCTACTATTACATTTCCTTGTCAACAAATGCTGTAATCCTCACAAGAAAGTTATGTCACGATGAACGGGAGGAAAGAGTCCCCTGAAATCTACATGGGAGGACACATACTGTGCCATTCCTGAACTTTTCTTTTACACCACAGAATCACAGCTACCTTAGCCATGTTCAATTCTTGTTCTGTGTCCCCTCATTATATGGCAATATGTATATGTCACAACCATGAGATCTCACTATGACAGTTGCAGAGGGAGTTTAGGTATATCAGGTTCTTAGGCAATCCACAAAGCCTAACACGAGGTTACTTTTTCCAGGCTGCAAGCCTGAGTCAGGTGCTTGATGGAGGGTAACTAAATAACATCTGCCAGCTTAGAGCATATGTTTGAAAAACAAAGGTGTTGTTAGAGTAAGCCTAGGGTTATGTGCGCAAACTTGGACTGAAGTTCTTCTCCTTGGCAGGAAGCCTTGGTGCTTACTGGTGAAGAGCCTACTTGAGGCCTAATGTAAAAGCAGGATAAATAAAAAAACACTTGCGATTTTAGTTATTTCATTTAACAGATAGTTGAGGAAATAACATTTTTTTTCAGAAAGACCCACAAATTTGAAGACGAGGCTATATCCCATGATTGAATGGTTGTGGTAACTCCCCAGTGACAACGTGTGGAGGATAAGCACAAGATCAAGAGTGCTTGTGGTTCCCTGGACTGAAGGCTGGAAAGGTGAGTGCCACCTGGAGATACAGCCACAACAGACCAAGAAGAGCTCCAGAAACAGCTGTAGGAATACACATTGCCTCTCCCCATTAGCCACATCTCCCATTTTCTCCTATTTCCTGCCTCACTCAACCTCCTGGAGCAGCAACCCAAGTGCTGCCAGTGTTGTGGGGAAAAAAAAAAAAAATATGAGGGAGAGATTAACAAGTTTCTTCATCTTTACTACTCCAAAATTTACAAGCAATACCGAGCTACTGCTACCTGCAGCTTATTAGGAGAGAAAAAGAGATCACACCACCCCTTTTTAACACTAACAAAAACTCTGTATTGATAAGCAGAGACCAAGCCTTTGCACTGAATACAGTCCTGTGGATCAGAAGTGTTGTGGAGGTAAGGACAGTCATGTCACAGTGATAGTGGACCCATTTCAGTGGCTACCGGACACACAAGTGCTTTATACTCATGGTAGTCTGCGGAATGCAGAAAGACAAGAGCCACTCAAAATACTGCCTCCCAGACATCCCATGAGATACACTGTATTGCATCACAGAGCTGGAAATAAGAAAGTCATGTGCACTGACTCAGAAGTTACATTCAGGGTGAGCAAGTAGTAGAGAGAATGGGGGGAAGAATGGGGATGCTGTATGGGGCTGGCAGAGAAAATGTTAGAAGTCAGGACTATATGAAACGTGACATGCACATGGTCTTAGTAATAGAGGATGCTTAGAATAGACAGGATGCCTAGGAGGACACAAGCAAGGTGTTGGATAACAAGTTATTAAATATCAAGTGAATGAAAGTGTGTTCTACACTGGGTCAGATGAACACTTATTAATTATGCCTGTGTCAGCAAAATGGGTAGGCACTTACAGTTGCTCTTGAAAAGCAGTTACATGAGGTTCAACAAGATGCCTGTGTCTCCTGGAAGTTTACAGCAAGAGTCATGGTTTGCATGATGGGATGGCTGCAATGCCTTTGTGAGACACATTTAGTTCTAATGAGCAACAAAGAAAACTATGAAGACTATTATAGAAATTGCAGAATAGAAAAGTAATGTGGTCAGAATATTAACTTGGATGGCTTCTATAAAACAGGGAAATTAACCAAAAAGCAAAGCTTACATAAAATGTAGCCTATATAGGTATATAGGCATACGTGTGCAGCCTAAGGGAAAAGGGGTGAAGAAACAAAATCTCCCATGAGAAAAACCACAACCAATCAGGTCTGATTACCTCCAGACTAGACTCCCTGCTCAATAGAACTTGAAACCTGTCATTTCTTCATTCATCCTTGCCTGCTTTCTGGTATCAAAGATGCATTGCTATAATATTCCTTCAAGGAGCCTGCATTACCATGGTAAGCTCATGGATAACCCACACCCGTCACCCTATAGGTTGGTTGTTGTTTTCCAAAAGGAATGTTTTTAAGGGGGAGGCTGCTTTTTCATCAGTTTGGAAGTACCTATCGCTATCTATCTCTGAAGTTGGTTTTGGAAGAGCTCAAGAATCAGAAAAGTGACATTAACTTTTCAGGGCAGCAGAGCACAAGAAGAACCAGAAAGTTTCTCCAACAGTTCTGACCATGGAGAGGAAGCTCTTCTGGTCAGCCTGAGCTGGCCACCTCTTGGGAACAGTTCCTCACCAAGTTGCCAAGGTCAAGGATGGATCAAGGAGCTCCAGTCTGCGCAAAATTTTGGCAGGAATTGAACTGTGATAATAATTCACAGTAGCCTGCAAGGTGCCATATTAAATCTCTTGCTTTTCATTCCCCCATTCCACCATCTGCTTTTGTTAGGAAGGATGCAGGGAAGGGCTATTTTCAAGGAAAGACGCTGTTAATGGCATGTTTACAGGAAAAAATGTAGAGAATGGCCACATTTTTTTTTAAATAATGTCTCCATGATAAGTCTAAGACACTGTTCTATGAAACCAATGGAAATAATTCTTCAATATTTCCAAGGGCCCTGGGAGTTCAGAGTGTAACTTAGCCACCATCAGAATTATTATTTGATCTGACTCTTAAAACATTGGCAGTTGCAATTAGTCAATATATGTATCCAGAAAAACAGGCATCAATAATGTCAGCCAAAAGAGATATGTGAGTAGCTTCTGTATATAGATGACATTTGTTACTACTGTGGAGACTGAGATGAATAGCTGTGTGTGACTAGGCTCAGACCACAGACTCTTCATGTCTGCATAAGAGCTCCCTAATGACAATTTGGCAATCTGCACTGATACACATTTTTAAACTTTTCAGAAAGCCACAACCAGCATGCTGCTTAATCCACTGACAGCAAAGTCAGTCTCCACTAAACTCTTGCTATAGGAATTGAATTGTCAAAAGGAAGGAGCAAGCAACTCAGAGGTGGCAGAAAACAGCAGTGGGGCCATCACTGCTCAGGTCATCTCACAATAGCAAGCAGGGAGGGTGGAGAGCAAGAATAGATTAAAATAAAATTGCCCTCCTATTCAATGAAACCTTGTGTATTTGAAATTTTTCAGCAGCTCAGCTCAAATAAGGAATGTAAATGCTTGAGTGTTTAAGGAGGATGAATCTTCTGGCCTTTCCCAGACTTTCAGGATCTGTCTGTCCTTGCTCATCCATATTCTTAAGCTAAATGAACATTATCTCTCCTTCATCTTGTTCACAGAAGAGCACATACAAACCAGTTGAATACTACCTTTCCTCTTTGATTGAGTAGAATGGCAGTAGTGAAAAAAAAAAAAAAGTAGAAAGTTTACTTTTGTATAAAAAACAGAATTTTGAGAAAGCTGTTGAAACGATGATTTCACAAACAATTCCAAATCCTAAGCTACTTTTCCAAGAGAGGGAAATCTGTAGCAATTCTTGCAATAGCTTAATATTCTAAATAACCAGAAGCCATTCAGTGACACCTGGAAGGTCAGCATTTCAATTTATATTAATGACCAAACACATCACTTCCCTTTCAAAGGAAACCTAATATTCAAAGTCAAAGGAACAGAAGTAATAATGTGTGTTTTAATGGACTCAAGGATGCAGACCCTGCATTTTTAAAGATATTACTGTTAAAGATGGATTTTTGCACACTTTTTGAAACTTTAAATGTCATACTACTTGACTGAAAGCTATCAAACGGAAGATAAAAGCTTTATAGTTAACATCTCACTAATGAGGATGTAAGTATAATCACGAACCAGGTCTGACTGCTGCTCCTGTGGGATAGTCCCCCTTGCCGACAGCCCCCCTTGCCAGTTGGGCAGGTCGGCTCTGCTTTGCCTGGAATTTTCTTGATCTTCGCTCTTGAGTGGCAGCTGCTGGCACCCTGTGAGCACAGGGAATCTACTGGCATACTGTGGGTCAGGCATAGCAGAAACCGGAGCACAGGACAAAAGCCAGAGACCCTGCTAACTGAGGGTGAAAAACACTGCAAAGAAAAAGAAAAGGGAGGAGGTTATTGTACCAGACTTGAAGATCGAATAATTTAAATTAATTTATGTCCAAACAGTAACCAACCCTATGTGCCATTTCCTGCCTGGACCATATTGATTAACCTGACTGCAGTGGGACTGTGATAAAACACCCACACATGCACACATGCCCAGTGATGGCTAGATTCAGGTGTCAACAGGCACTGCTCTCCATGGTGCCAGGAAACAGAAGACAAGAATATCCCAGATAATCAAGAGGTCTAAATTACTGTCTTGGGTTTGGGACTGGGGTTTCAGTTCCCAGGTTCCCCAGTCTGACTCTGCCTGGGCTTACTTGACACTGGAACCACTCTGTGTGCAGACCTGGAACCACTGTGCCCAAGGTGTCTGGCATTGATCTGCCTCAGCATCCTCCCTCCCAAAGGGTAGCACACGTTGTCACACCTGAGTTGTCACCTAAAGTTTCTCTGCCTCTGCAGCACTGCTTTTACCCGCAACAAGCAATCAGTCCACAAGTATCAGATGTATTTCCTTTGGCTTCAAAGCTTTCACCAGACTGGAAGCATTTAAAATACCAGACTCTTAATAGCAGCAGGCATTTGCAAAGGCACAACAGTCACATTTATTGGTGCTCTGCACTTTAGTAAGTGTATTTCTTATTAACTTCAAGTATCTTGCTTTGTGCTATAACTAAAGATCTCTTGGAAATTTCTGTTAGAACAACATGCCTCAGGCTGTCTCCTTAGTAAGGTTTTCTACAATTAACATGTTACTCCAGCCCACATTACCTACCGTGTTCTTTTCAGTGTAAACCTTTAGTTTTGTTTTTAAGGCACACAGTTTTAAGAAGACTGGGGGTTAGCTTCCTTAGAAGTTAGTTATTTCTCTGTGAAGTCAGCAGAGATCTGATGGGGCATTCCCTGTCCCTGTGTCACCACTATGCCGCAGAACTCTCTGCACCTTCTTGCTTTGTGAGGGTGTGCCTGTCTCTGCAGAGGGGTTTTTCATACACCCAGGCAGCTGTGCTGGTGTCAGTGTCCAGGAAGGCATTTCCAGGCAGGTGTACTCCTCCTCAAAAACAACTGGCAGATAACACTATGCACCTCTCAGGTCACTAGGAGAATGGTAAGACCTAAAATTTTACACATGCTTGTAGTGTTATTTTTTTTTCCTTAAGGAGGATGCTTCAGCAGAGCAACAGAGATGATTCTGTAAACATTGGGATTTTCTTTGGGTAAAGAATCTCAGTCCTACTTCCCATTGAGCCTTTCTGGTATTGCAGAGGAGATCAGGGCTTTTCAGGAGCCTGGAAGAAGGTAGAAGGAGAACTGCCTTGGGAAGTGTAGGGTATGTAATTCAAAAGGAAAAAAAAAAAGGAAGGGAGAGTGGAAGTGGAAGAGAAAAAGGAGAGGAGAGGAGAGGAGAGGAGAGGAGAGGAGAGGAGAGGAGAGGAGAGGAGAGGAGAGGAGAGGAGAGGAGAGGAGAGGAGAGGAGAGGAGAGGAGAGGAGAGGAGAGGAGAGGAGAGGAGAGGAGAGGAGAGGAGAGGAGAGGAGAGGAGAGGAGAGGAGAGGAGAGGAGAGGAGAGTTGTGCAATGCAAGAACTCATTACACAACAGAAAGGACAAGTTTGCAAGTCACCATCAGACTCCTCAGTTCAGAGTTGTTATTGAGCAACACAGATGTCAGTGGTGACCAGTGGAAATGCTTATTCACTTCTTAAGCACTCTATAATGCATTGAAACATCAACCACTGCAGTAGCCTGCTCACCTGGCCTGACATTCCCTAGATGATTTCCTGGATGTATCTCAACATGCAGAAAAGGCTTAGGAAAAAAATTCCAGGACAGATAATGGTCTTTCATGAATGGATTCAAGGAAGGCATTTCAGGCTATGGAGAAGTGCAGTAATACCCGAAAAGCAGTATAGGATCTTGACAAACAGGCTGCCATGGCCAGTGTCACTGGCCAAGCAGACTGAGGTAGGCATGACAGGATCAGAAACAAGTGTCATGGCTATGGCAGTGCTGCACCTAAGAGGGTCATAGAATCATAGGATCATAGAATAGTTAGGGTTGGAAAGGACCTCAAGATCATCTAGTTCCAACCCCCCTGCCGTGGGCAGGGACACCTCACACTAAACCATTTCACCCAAGGCTGTCCAACCCAGTCTTGAACACTGCCAGGGATGGAGCATTCACAGCTTCCCTGGGCAGCCCATTCCAGTGCCTCACCACCCTCACAGTTATAAACTTCCTCCTTATATCCAATCTAAACTACCCCTGTTTAAGTTTTAACCCATTACCCCTTGTCCTGTCACTACAGTCCCTGACGAAGAGTCCCTCCCCAGCATCCCTATAGGCCCCCTTCAGGTACTGGAAGGCTGCTATGAGGTCTCCACGCAGCCTTCTCTTCTCCAGGCTGAACAGACCCAACTTTCTCAGCCTGTCTTCATACGGGAGGTGCTCCTGTTCCCTGATGATTCATACATGCACAAATGTCTTGACTGACTTTAGGGCAAATGAAAATTTCTGATTACTGAGCAAACCCAAAATGCCTACTTGTCAATCAGCTAGTCTGCTGCTGTTTCAATTGGAAATTAACTTTCCCAGTTAAAGTACAACCCTGTGGAAACCAGATATCCTGGTTTGTCGTTTTCAAGTTGGGAGAAGTGGTCCATCATACAACTAGATCATGACAGGTTGAGAAGCCAGGGCTATGGATTTCTACCATGAAAAAAAAAGCAATGGCATAATCTTATCTTTAGCTATCATTATCAGAAGCCTTTGGTCAGAAGGAAGCTAGAAAATCCTGATAAGTCCTTTCCATCAAGTAGATCAGCTGCTATCTGAATCATAGCAGCCCAAACTGATGAACTACACATGGTGCTGACATTAAATCTTGGTGCATCTAGTTCTTTTTGATTTTTAAATATGTCTACCCTCTGTTGGAGAGTCAGCATGTGTTGTCACAACTTGGCTGCCTAATTTTAACCACTAACAGGGCTCGTTTATCCCCAGGATCCAGATTCGGGCCAGAAATAGGAAGCCGAGTGATGGTCATGTGTTTGACAAGGAGCCGGGCAGTGGGCCAAAACACATTTGAGCTGGATGGAATTTCTTGCCCCTGTGAAAATGCAGTGCTAAATCTTCCTCCCCCACTCGCCTCTTTACACACAAGTGGATCCCTCTAGTACAGTGAACTGTCACCCGAAACTAACAAGGAGGATGTGTCTCCCGGCAATCCGAGCTTCGGTCAAAAGTTCACCACTTGCCAGCCCCCCTATGCCAACTTGGACCAAGATTTCTGGAATGGTTAGAAAAATATTTTAATGTAATTCACCTTGCTATGCTATTTCATTAATAACCTCTAAAAATGCAAAGAGTGTGGCCTCAAAATTCCTTGACATCCTCAGCATATGACTAATAATAATGAAACTTTCTTGCTGTTAGTGGAGTCACTCTGTGAATGTTCTGTTTTCCCTGGAGTTTCATGGAGCCTTTAGCAAATGCAGTACATTTGCCATGTCCATTTTTTACAGGCTAGTAACTGCTGTTCAGCCAGGCTCGCCTGAGCTAGCTCTTTGTCCCCCCCACTAAACGGCACTTCCCTTTCTCCCTGCACTGTGCTATTTTTCTCACAAGAATATTTTGTCCGAGCATAATTTGGACGTGCGTGAAATACTTTTTTACACATTACATCTTTCTTATTTTCCTCTATATTTGTTTTGAATCCAGTCTCTCAATGTCTTCCAAAATATGTCGTCCATGTGAAGCATGGAGTTGTTACCAGGCCAGGACTCTGCGTGCTCCATACCGCACTGAGCTTGAAGGGCTCAGCCCTTGGATGGGGGCAGAGCATGTCTGACATGCCATTATATAACATGAAACCAATGTATACAAGATCACATTTAAAAGTACATTTTACAGAGATCCCTATTTCTAGATCTTGCTTCAAGCATTTCTTTCTAAAATAGCCTTTTGGGAGTCAGTGGACAAGGCTTTGCTTACTGGGGTAAGTCCAGGGCTACAGGATTGGTTTCTGCTTCATTTTTGCATTCAGGCTGCTAGAAGTAGGAGTTCATAAACCACTGGATGGTACCTAGAGTTAAATTAATTCTAGATCAAATTTTGTTCTTTGTTCTAGATTTTTACCATAATAGCAAAAGCAGAGCAAAGAGCCTAAAGCATTTTATTCTCAATACCTCTCAGACCAGTAATAAAACAGAAGTCCTCTCATACTTACTTTTTGTAAAGCATATAACAAAGCCTGATTATGGCCCATAGTCCCTATCCATCCTTGATAGGTCTCTCTCCATTGCACACCCAGATCCAATGTGATTGGGTCCATTAGATGGTCAACATCTCCCAGCTGACATGCAAGTATTTGAAGATGCCATGCTAGATGATTGGAACAGATTCTTTACCCAACCAAAGCATCCTTTGGACTTGGGAGGTTGCAAAGACACAATTACGCTTTGGAATGAGAAGTGCTTGAGATTAAACCTAAAGTGTTACCAAACGCCATGACAGGCTGTAATCCAAACATATCCTCCCCAGCAAGTTTAGCCAGATGAGCAGCTCCCTAAGGAGCTTGCTAAGGAGCTCCCTAAATTGGGCATGCCATGCCCAACTGCCCAGCTGACCTGTTTTGTAATGGGGGGGGGGGGGGTGTCTGTTTGTAGAACACTCAATGAGAGGCAGACAGGTAGATCCAGAAACTTGTAGAAAAGGTTTTATAGCCAGATGACCTTCCACTGCATTAATTCTAAACTATCCTTTTCCTAATGAATCCAATTTTTTCCTAACCCTGATCTGTGCCTGCCTCAATTAACAGCTCATTTTGTAGATTTAGTCTGTGCCATTCTCAGTTGCGTTGAGAATTTATTTCCAAGAACTTCACTCACTAATAGATGTACTCCTCTAGCGCAGGTGAGATTGACCAGTGATTTTTCCAGAGGTGAAATGGAAATGGAATATTTTTTCCAAAATATTTCAATATTTACTCAGTATTTTCCTATTTGTTCTAAACTTGGGACCAGGAAAAAAATGGAGCATTCCAACCTGCTCTAGCAAAAACTGGGGAAAAAGAAACAAAACTTTATCAAGGCAATTTAATTACATTTTAAATTCCAGAATATTCATGGCTGTTTGTAGATATTCCCAGCCCCAGTTGCCATGGATTTTGAAATAGCACAGACAACTAACAGTGGGTTTGGGAGTGCACTTTTTGCACTGTGGACACTTGATTTGTTCCATAGAAAGCAGAGAGAGATTAGCTTTCCTCCAAAGTCTGAGCAGTTACACTTCCACCAACACTGCCACATTAACATGAAAAGTGTTTGGGTTTTTTTTTCCTATAGGTTTGGCCAATGTCCCCAAACACTGTAACCTGGTGGTACATGGTGCAGGAGCAGTTACAGTCTAAGGGTGGGAGAAACTGTTCCCTTGTGAGGGCTCTCTGGGAATGGTTATTTTCCATGGCCTCTAGGAGAGAAAGAAAGACCTGCTTCTGGAATTTTTTGGTTTTAGAGAAGCATCATCTACTGGCCTAGCCACATGATTTATGTGAAGGCAGTTCTTGAACTGAATACTAGGTTTTACTAATCTTTAAGAAAAACATCATTTTCCCAGTTTTTAGTGAACAATTTGCTGGTTGCTGACAATTTTAATCTCCAGACTTTCATTATGATTGCCAGAGAATGAAAAAGAATATGTGCGTATATATCTAACATGCATATGCCCACATGTGTGCGTATGTATACACATATATGCATACACTTTTTAACCACTTTTACTGTCTTCTTCACAATAAACTGTCCATTTGTGACAGAGTGTCAGACTGTTTATCTGGTAGTATATCTCAAGTGGCTGGTATACTAGTGGAGTAGCATCCTGAGCAGTCACAAACACCTTTTACACAGAAAAGCCAAATGTGCATCTATTTCATGCAAGCTGATTTGTGGAAAGCAATCAATAAATCAATTAATCAATAAAACAAGATGTTGGAAAAACTGTATATGTAACAAATGTTTCCACAAGCTCATTCTTACTGCACTTGCTGTTTGCCCACAGTGTCAATCCTCATTCAGTGTGCTTATGAAAACTTCTGTTGTTCTGAAAACCTATTCCTCCACTTCTTTTCTTCTCCCTTTCAAGTCTATAACAAACCATTTTCTTGTTTTCCCAACTGTTGCTCACTGTGAGTTAACAAGTCTGTGAAGCTGAAAATCTCAGTGCAGGTGGGAGCAGGCTGATGTCACACATCAACAAGACCTTCCTTGAGTAGGTTTACATAGCATGGTGTCAGAGACGGTTGTAACAGCCAGCTGGCCATCCATGCCGGGAATGCTGCTTATACTGGCAGGGCTGAGATGAGGGTGCAAGTTCCTAGGAAAACATCCCAATCCAAATCAGGCCCACAGAAGTGAGGGGCACCTGCTGAAGGCACGCACTCAGCAAGATCTCACCACGAAAACTGAAGGAACCACACTGGGGTCTCCAGGGGCCAAGACTTCAGCTGACTCCAACAAAAAGGGTGGAAAAGATGACTGTGCTGGGGAAGGGGGGGCATAAGATGAAAGTTTCCCTCCCTATGAGCAAGAGATCTGCACTAGAAAGCAACAACATCAGGGAAGCCCTTTTAAAACTATCAGCTACAACAGAATCAAACTCTAATCAGCTGCATTGCTTATTCTATAGCTGAACACTAATTAACCAGTTTTGGGGTTTTTAAAGACATTAATGTTCCCAATACAGGTAGATTTCCAGTCCTTCTTGAAATAGATCTTTTTTAAAAAAGGCAGGTAAGGTGGTGTCCTAGGTTCATCAGGAACAGTCTGGTAACTAAGGTATAACACAAAACTACTGCTGCTACCACCAATAATAATAATGATAAGGGAAATACAAGGCAGGGAGTGAGTGAGCGGCTGCGTGGTTCTGAGTTATTGGCTGGGCATAAACCACAACAGGTGGAGAAAGAAACATATTAATTCTGTGAAGCTGTGGAAAATTAATGGTTTAGCTTTGGGCCAAGTGTTTCTACAAAAGACAACCGCAAACCGGAAGTGTTATGGTTTCCTAAAAGAGATCAGAGGTGAATCTTATTCTAAGTGTCTGAGACTGGTTGAATAATAGATCTTGGTATAATGAGTCCAGTTTCATTGTTGTAAGTTGTTCTAAACAAATAGAATCATAGAATAGTTAGGGTTGGAAAGGACCTCAAGATCATCTAGTTCCAACCCCCCTGCCATGGGCAGAGACACCTCACACTAAACCATCCCACACAAGGCTTCATCCAACCTGGCCTTGAACACTGCCAGGGATGGAGCACTCACAACCTCCCTGGGCAACCAATTCCAGTGCCTCACCACCCTAACAGGAAAGAATTTCCTCCTTATATCCAATCTTAACTTCCCCTGTTTAAGTTTTAACCCGTTACCCCTTGTCCTGTCACTACAGTCCCTAATGAAGAGTCACTCCCCAACATCCCTATAGGCCCCCTTCAGATACTGGAAGGCTGCTATGAGGTCCCCACGCAGCCTTCTCTTCTCCAGGCTGAACAGCCCCAACTTTCTCAGCCTGTCTCCATATGGGAGGTGCTCCAGTCCCCTAATCATCCCCGTGGCCCTCCTCTGGACTTGTTCCAAGGGTTCCATGTCTTTTTTATGTTGAGGACACCAGAACTGCACACAATACTCCAGGTGAGGTCTCACACGAGCAGAGTAGAGGAGCAGGATCACCTCCTTCGACCTGCTGCTCACGCTCCTTTTGATGCAGCCCAGGATACGGTTGGCTTTCTGGGCTGCAAGCACACACTGCTGGCTCATGTTCATTTTCTCATCGACCAGCACCCCCAAGTCCTTCTCTGCAGGGCCGCTCTGAATCTGTTCTTTGCCCAGTCTGTAGCTGTGCCTGGTATTGCTCCCATCCAGGTGTAGGACCTTGCACTTGTCGTGGTTGAACTTCATAAGGTTGGCATCAGCCCACCTCACAAGCGTGTCAAGGTCCCTCTGGACGGCATCCCTTCCCTCCAGCATATCAACCGGACCACACAGCTTGGTGTCATCGGCAAACTTGCTGAGGGCGCACTCAATCCCACTGTCCATGTCACCGACAAAGACGTTGGATAAGGCCGGTCCCAACACCGATCCCTGAGGGACAGCACTCATTACCGGTCTCCAGCCGGACATCGAGCCATTGATCACAACTCTTTTTTGTGCGGCCATCCAGCCAGTTCTTTATCCACTGAGTAGTCCATCCATCAAATTGATATCTCTCCAATTTAGAGAGAAGGATGTCATGTGGGACAGTGTCAAACGCTTTGCACAAGTCCAGGTAGATGACATCAACTGCGTTACCCTTGTCCATCAATTCTGTAGCCCCATCATAGAAGGCCAAATTGGTCAGGCAGGATTTCCCCTTAGTGAAGCCATGCTGGCTGTCACCAAGCACCTTGTTGTTTTTCATGTGCCTTAGCATGCTATAGTGTCTGAATTAAGTAGAATTTAGAAGTTACATGCACTTCAGATGTGCAGAAGACAAAAAGAGCTAAGAGTAAGGAGAATATGCACCCATTGCTACATGATCAATCCTATATTTAGAAAGGGCAAGAAGGAGGATTTGGGGAACCAGAAGCTTGTCAGCCCTACCTCAATACAAGGAAGGCAATAGAGATAAATCCTCCTGGAAATAATTTCCTAACATGAGGGACAGAAAGGTAATGGGGACTAGCCATCATACAGTTATGAAGGGGAATTCATGCCTGACTGATCTGATAGACTTCTGTGATGAGTGGCTTGGCGGATGAGGGGAGGACAGTGGAAGTTGTTTATCTCAACTTTAGCAATGCTTTTGACCCTGTGTCCATTAACATTGTATAGAAAACATGGTAAAATACAGGCTAGGTAAAAGGTCAATGAGGTGGGCTGAAACCTGACTGAACTGCTGGAATCATAGGATTGTTATCAGCCGTGACTGAAAACAGGGACTAATGGTGCACCCCAGGGATCAATACTGGGACAAATTGTTTTCAACACGTTAGACAGAGCCTTAGGTGGCATGGTTTAGTTGGAGGTGTCCCTGCCCATGGCAGGGGGGTTGGAACTAGATGATCTCAAGATCCTTTTCAACCCTAACTATTCTATGATTCTATGAATCTGCTGCATATTAGCTTTCAGGCTGCTCAGCCCCAGTAAGCCAAAGTGCTCTTTCCAGTCCTCAGTTTAGAAGTTCCCCCAGCATATCTTTTAGACCTGAAGGCTTGGCTTCTAGATATTAGGTGCTCAACCTTCCCTTTCCATGAAATCTCTTTCCCTCTGGTAAGGTGTCTGATGATTGTGAGAAATTTGTATAATGGGCTAGTAGCTTGGTAGATAGGTAGGTAGGTAGGTAGACAGATAGGTAGATAGATAGACAGACAGATAGATAACAAATGGATAAATAATATTTTTAGAAACAGTCTAGCAGTTGTAAACTACAATTTCTAAAGCATTTGAGGCTCTTCAGTGTGAAAACCACTGTATACATTTTGTGCATGTTTTCATAACCTTTTTAAATAATTTTTATTCTTTCTGAAAAGCAAAAGGCTTGACTCTGTGTTGATAAAGAAACTTGTACCAGGCTTACATTCTAAGGAAAATAGTGAGTGTAGAGGAACATAGTTGAAGAAAAAAAGATGCGTTGACTTACATATAATTGCCTTTTTACAAAGTGGATAAGGATGATGGAGTATTTTTTTCTGTTTAGTGTTTCTAGTATGTAACCAGTTCTTTAGCATGTGCTCTCCCAGATGCAGAAGAAAACATGATTCTGAATAAGCACATATAATTACTTGGATGAAAACATGCAGTCTTGGGATGCCCTGAATATTCTTTGGAAAGTTTGTTTTACCCTTGTGCCAGCTTTCTCTCATCTATGTAAAAGCTGCGAGGCAGCATCACTGATTTAGGAGATTAACACTGATACAATTCATGGAGCGGGAGTCATCTTGCTTTTCTCAAATAACAGAAGTGTACAGAAGGGTGCCACGGGACAGTCGTTTTTAGGATGCTGCTGGAACTGAAGGAAGGATGTGTGTTTTTCCAATGAGCTGCAGGAATTCACTGAGCTCTGGACTGGGCCAAATGGAGAACATTGAAGTGTCAAACGCTACCCTGCTTCTATAGGGCAACTGACTTCTAACATTGTGCCAGGGTAATGTGCAAAAGTAACACAAAAAAGAACTTGCAGCCAACCTCTGAAGTTCCAGTAAAGAGCACATACAGCCCAGATTGGCTGCCAGAAGAAAGGAAGCACCGTATGCAGACTACCTGGCCAGGGAAAGCATAAGGGCAAAGAGGTTCTAAGACATCTTCTGAAACACTGGCTTGTAACAGCACTTGCTGGTCAGTCGACGGTGGCACCAGAGTGTGTTTTGCTGAATAATGAAAGTTGCCCTCCCCTGGGAGAAGATGCTCACCTGGCAAAGAGCACAACACCCATTAATCTGTGTGTGGTTTCCCTGTACCATGTCTGCAAGCTGAGCTCCATATGGGAAGGGGCAGGAGCGGGGTGCTGTGGGAATGCAAGGACTGTGGAGTTTGCTTGGTGCTGGAAGGCGAGAGACTGAAATATGGCTTGGCACGTGCTGGCTGGAAAGACACGGCACACTGAAAGACAAGCTTCTGTCCTCAGGAGTGCAGAAGGCTGGGACACAGCACAGGGTGTGTGGGAGAGGAAGAAGCCGTCAAGGATTCCTGAGGCTCCTGCTCTTCCTCTGGAGTGTAGAGCTGACGGCAGGCTTTTCCCAACAGCCTTTCTTGCCTGTTTCTGATACCCCTGGAAATCACCCTCAGCTGGAAACTACCTTCAACTGCTTTGCAAACAGCTACCATCCTGCCCCAGGAAGGTGCATGAGGGCTCCCAGAGGCAGGAGCATCCCCACACACCAAAACCAGTAAAACCAAATCCCAGTCTATTCCCAGGTTGGAAGTAGAAGAGTAGATCAGGACAAGAGTCACACAGACTTATAAAATTGTCCCTGTGACCAGCAATAGACAGTATAACAAAATTTTATGCCTTAATGACAGAAAATCCAGTTTATTTAATGCAGCAATTGTATTATTTCAACCGCCAGGGACAAAGAAATAGCTTAGAGCTGCCTTTCCATTCCATTCAGCTTTTATTCTACAATAAACCATCCTCTATCTGAGCAGCAAACTGTCTGAGTTAAAATCAATTTCTGAAAGCTGCTATTAAAAAAACTTGTGCCAAATTCTGAGCCTAAATCAAGTTCTGCCTATTCATTTTTTGTGAAGCAGCAATGCCAGGTATTTTCACCCCATGTGCTTTGCTCTTACCAGCTAATACAGTACTTCAACAGAAACTTCAAAGTACTTTTTGAAGTTTTCCTCAATTAGGGTATCTTTCTGAAATGAAAGTTGCATTCTCTTACCTTGATATATGAACTGGACCTTTATGTCAATAACTTGATTTGTTAGGATAGTATCTCCATCAATTTAACTCAGTAGACCAAAAGTTCTTTAATGCACGCAAGACTTCTTTAAGGAAGAAAATATAATAATGGGAGAAATATGTAATGGCTTATGTTCTCTAAATCGATGGCTCTTACCTCTTGTGCCAACTCATTGGCTGATTTATATGTACATGTAAAGCACTGCAACTCAGAAAAGTTCCTACCTCAGCATGAGAAAAGATCCTTCTTTAAAAAGTACAGCTGTCCTGTGTGAAGTGTGATACAATATTGCCCATCTGAACAACAAAAGTTTCTACTCGAGGAAGACTTAATCGTGGAAGTAAATGAGAGTCTTTCTTTTCCTTACCTCAGCTTCATATTGTTGGTATTATATGAAAGTCTGTACAGACAGAAAAGCATGCACCTTACCTGTTTGTGTTCTATTAAAAACCCGATCATCTTGTTTCTTTGCATCAAGCCACTTACTCTCTCAAGCTGCAGTCTTTCTCTGCCACCTACCTCCCTGTCTGAATATTTTCTACAAAAGGAGAAAGATGCTTCTGAAATTACAGCATTTACAGTAATTAAGGCCTTCACATAAAATCACTTTCTTTTTTTCAGACAAAGCATGTAAACTTATGACTCTGTGCCATCAAAATCGCTGAGGCTGGATATTGCAGAAGATCTACATATCACAATTATATGAAGAATTTAGTGCCTACATTGTTAGGGCTGGTGCTTAAGAAAGTTTGATGGAGCTCAGACAGAGCTTATTTCTACTTTTATAACAATAAAATAAAGTACAGTAAAACAGTAAAAAAAACCCAATCGTGTGCTTGTGGATGATTGTTAGGGTACATTTTGTCTGAAATTGCCTCTCTGTTCTGAGCACAGAAGAAATATGTATTACATATCGTATATACAAACATAAATATTTCTGTAGAGTGTTGTGGTGAATGAATCTCAGAACAAGCCGACGCAGAACTCTGGTGGTTCAGGGCTGAGGGGGGAAAAGAGGTGCAGAGTGATTTATCTCAGATCTAAACGTGCCATAACATCAGGCAAGCTGCTAGCTCTACCTCTGAGGGCAAAACTGCCTGTTCCTATTGACACTACCTGAAAAAAAACTTTCATATGCTTTCATATTGAAAAATCAAGTCCTAAATTCAATGTGTTCAGTGTGTTCTCACACATGTTAATATACTCCCTCATGACAGCTCTAGGTTTCCCTTCCAGCCTTCTATAGTGATCTCTTCATCTGCCGCAATCAGTAGCGGAGAGACAGGTGATGCCCCCAGCCCATAAGGGCTGGGTAGGACGGGTGAGTGACACACACCAGATGCTGCACCCTCAGCCGGGCTGTGGCTCCCCTGGAAATACATCATGGAGTAAAAATCACCACGTACATTCCAGCTGCTGCAGAGTGTGTCACTGGAGTAGACGTGTTGTCACATGTACAAACGCACACCAAATAGTGCCTGTACATGTGATTAATTAGCAGCTACCAGTTAATTCTTTGAGACACAGGGAAAAGGCAGAGGAAAGGGCAGGGAAAGGAAGGGCAGGAAAGGAAAGGAAAGGAAAGGAAAGGAAAGGAAAGGAAAGGAAAGGAAAGGAAAGGAAAGGAAAGGAAAGGAAAGGAAAGGAAAGGAAAGGAAAGGAAAGGAAAGGAAAGGAAAGGAAAGGAAAGGAAAGGAAAGGAAAGGAAAGGAAAGGAAAGGAAAGGAAAGGGAAAGGGAAAGGAGAGGAAAGGGAAAGGAGAGGAAAGGAAAGGAAAGGAAAGGAAAGGAAAGGAAAGGAAAGGAAAGGGAAAGGAAAAGAGGAAAGACAAAAAAAAAAAAGGAAAAGAGGACAGGGAAGATTACAATTAACTGTGCAAGATCTCTGAGGCTGAAAACTGGAAACAAAATAAAATTGGGTTCCTCAGGACCGCGAAGGAGACAAGGAAGTTAGTGATACATGTCTCGTGCTATTTTACCACACCTATTTTTATCTTTAATTTCAGTTAATACAGTGTCCATGAAAACTATCAAGACAGCAGCTCTTGAGCCTTAAGTCTTCTGCATCAATTCAGACCCAGAGGCTACACCTCAAAACCAGCCTGGGAACACCATGGAAACAGTTGCCAAACCCTAAAAAACCAAACAGCTTTTAGAGAGACAAAGACTGACAAGATAAGAAAGAAGGACAGCAATATTGATCTCAATTCATTTCAGCCAAATTTGATCCAAGTAAACCCACAAGTAGTACATTCAACTGGAAGTTAAGTGTGTGCTGAATTCTACAGACAGGTTAAGGCTTTACAGAATAAAACAGCGGAAGTAGGAAGTCTTGTGAAACTGGTCATTGTTTCCTAGAGGGGGCACTGCACAGTGTAAATGATGCACATAGCAAATGAACAAAGATTGCAAGAAACTGGAGTCAATAGAAAATCTTTAGCATTTAGGAATATAAATACTGCTATAAAGGAGTATAGTATATGAACATTATACAGGAGTATTCATATTAGCTAGTTCATGAAGTGTGCAAGTTGTTCATTGGTAACTTAAAAGTTGATATAAAATCACACCAATGAATTTTACAAGTAACATAGGTAGGGGCAAGAAGAGTGGTGAGTAAGGTAGGAGGTGGAAAGGAAATATGGAAAGATTTGAATCTACTGCTAAGTTTCATGGCACTCTCAAGAACAAACAGCACATGAATGGAGCTGTTTGCAACATTACACTTCTAGGACTAAGGAAGGTAGGTGATGGATAGGGTCCTGGAAAGGATGACTCTACAAGAGGTCATGAGCAGATGTCATAAGCTTGCACGGAATCACCAAAGCTTTCAGCCTGGTTACTTGCAATCTGAGTCAGCTATGCAAGTACCCAGGAGAACTGCCAGAAACATGCCTGTACCATCAGCTCCATGCCATTGAGCAGTCCATGTTTTTTACTAACTAGTAGTAGTGATCCTGCAAATACTGTAGTGATCACAGTGGGAAAGCATGTCAGCATGATGCGTCTTTAAAATCATGTTGTAGCAAAAAAATCCAACAGCCATAAGCATCAGCTGCTAAGAAGGTATTTTACCTTGTGCATACCTTCAGCAAAAGACATCTTGGAATAATAGTATGTTCATGTATTAATATTTTTTAAACAATGTTGAAAAATTGCACAGGGTATAAAGAAATAAGGTGCAAAAATTATACAAAGACTGGAAAAAATGCTGTAGAAAATCAAAGATCTACATCTGTCTTGGCTGAAAGTGAAAAAGAAAGATTATTATGCGGAATAAAAGAAGATTCATAGGAGAAAATATTACATACAAAAGGACTGTTTGGCTAAATGAAGTAAGGCATTATATGAACTAACAGCTGGAAGCCGAAGCCAGCCCAGCTCAAGCTGGAAGTGAGGAAAACTGAAAGCAGCTGAGCACAACAGCAAAAGTCTGCAGCAAGGGCTGGATTCTTCATCCACGTCCTTGTATCTTTCAGCAGGGAAAGTGTACCTTTCTGGAAACAGCACAAGTCTCCCTGGCCTTCTAAAAAAGTGTATTATCAACACCATGAAGGTCCCTTCTGGTTAAAAAATGCTCAATCATTTTATTGAATATGATGTTCACTGCTCAAGCTTTTGCACACTGGGTGCTGGCAGGCTGGCACTGGATATAGGATTTCCAGGGAAGGTGAGCAACAAATATGGCCGGTGCTATCATGTTTCCATGTCTTTTTGTCCCTGTCTTTCTGAATGTGGATGTTTTGTTTGATGATGTGTTTGCTTGTCTAGTGAGCTGTTCATGGTAATACCCAGTTCTTCTTTTGTGAAAGGTTACAGCTTAGATAGGAGGTAGCATTGACTTGCTTTATGAGAATATATTGGGAGGCAAGTTGTAACTTTCTGCATCTCACTGTTTATTCAGAACCCATCATTCTTTATTCCTGACAAGATTTTCTTTCTGCATTTCTGCTGTGAACATTACCAGTGTATGATTGCTGGAGTAGGTCCATGCCAGTGTTTTAATAGTACACAGCCAATTCTTCACACATCCTTCCCAAAAGTGTGCTTTCCTTCATTGCTGTCATAATTTTCTCTCTCATACATCTCAGCTGTTTTTTTCCAAACCTTTGTAGCTCCTTGTGTGACTCAACCCACCTAAAATTCTTTAGTTAGGACCAAGAAAAACTATTTCTATATAATTGTAAATATGCAGTGAGATCATTAGTGAATATAGTTTCTGACCTTAGTTTCCAAGACAATTTCCTAGACCTTAGTTTCCAGGATAATTTCCTATACTGGGGCTGATTTCACAGAGAAGGCAAAACTACACCAACACTTGCATGAATGTTTGACTGCTCTGCATTCAGGCACTGAAGTTTGCTTGTGTCTTATGCTGGATAGGTTTTCAGTCAAGCCGCTGTTTATAAAAGAAACTGAATTCATACCAAGCCACATCAGACCTGATTCCCCTAATGTATACTAGAGTGTGAGGTAAGACCCCTAAATTCAGCCCTCGTGGACTGGTTCTCTGGGGGACACAAGCCAGGCCATTTGCTGAATCACAGCACCTAGCTGCCCCTGTTGCTGTTCCACTTCATGATTGTTCTTCACAAGAAGCAAACCTTCAGCCTTGGTGAGTGTCAGATTCTGCCTTTGCTGTTGCACACAGTGGCTGGAGAAGAGAGGGGAGGTACACTGTCTTTGGAGTATGTGTTCATAGGCTCCCCTTCTGAGAAATGGGCTTCTTTTTCTGTACGCTGCACAGTGTACTGTTACCTTTGACAGAGGCACAGGTTTCTGCGAGGTGGGAAAGCTCCCTACCTCTCAGGAGCAGGGACATGCAGGAGAAGCAAGGTCCCAGGGTCCCAAGTGAGGTCCCTCCGTCCCTCACTGCAAAGGAGTGGAGGGTATTCTTCAGCTGACTGCCTTATTTTGGACGCCAGCCACAGTGTGAGTCCGTGGTTATTCACTTGCTGCTCAAGAGAGCTAAAATGATATAGCATGAGGCACATTACTTTATTTTCTTCTTGAGTGCTGACAAAGTTTGCCCTGGTGGGGAAAGGAGAGGGACTGGGGCTGAACCCCACAGCCATGGCATTCCAGGGCATAATGCAGTAGGAAAAGCAAATTTACCAAATAAGAAGGGGCCAGGGCTGGGGGGGGGGGGGGGGGATGTTTAAATATGAATTTTAAACCTTGCACCTAGTGCAGAAAAAAATGAAACATGCTCATTAGGCCCCAAAATCCGGTTTTGGTGAAGGACAGGCATTCAGAACAAAAATTACATTTTCGGGGAAACAAAATAGAGTCAAAGAGTAAATTTTAATTATAAGGATTCTCTGCTAAAAATCATGTAAAGATTTTCCAGGGTGTAATTCAGAGTCTTCATTCTTTTCAGTTTTATTCCCCATAGTTTTGTAAATAACCAGCATTTGAAAAGCAAGTAATACTCTTTCTCTCATACTGTCTGTATTTTTTGCTTTATTGCAAATGCTTAGAACGCACTTTAAAACGGGTCTCTTCCCACAGTAGGTGTGACCCGTATCCTGAAGCTGAAAGAATTTATATTGAAATGAGAACTCGCACCTCTCCTAGAGACTGATCTACCTCCTGTGCATCTCCACCAACATGAGCGGTTCAGACACATTCACCTGTTTAAGCCTCTGTGTGTCGTACTCGGCAGAAAGCTAGTGAGTAAATCCAGTTTACCTTCACGATAACTCGTTCTTTTCACGTGCCTTTGCCCTCGGCGTTGATTTAGCTTCTATTAAATGCAAAAGCATCTCGGTTCCCGGAATTTGTAATGATTCAAAGTTTCTGGGGAGATTCCTCCTCGGGAGCAACTGCGTTTTCCTTCTTCGGCTCATCAGGCCTTGGCAGTGGCATTTCCAGCGGGTCCCAGGACTCGGTGGGATTTAAGGAGACCCCTGCCTCTCTCAGAGCCCCACATCCTCCCGGTCGGCAGAGGGGACCGACAAGGCGGAGGACAGAAGGGGCATCCCGGCAGTGGGGCAGTACCGGCACCATACGTGGAGGGGAGGGAATGAAAATGAAATGAAATGAAATGAAATGAAATGAAATGAAATGAAATGAAATGAAATGAAATGAAATGAATGAAATTAAATAATGAAGTGGAAAGGAAAGGAAAGGAAAGGAAAGGAAAGGAAAGGAAAGGAAAGGAAAGGAAAGGAAAGGAAAGGAAAGGAAAGGAAAGGAAAGGAAAGGAAAGGAAAGGAAAGGAAAGGAAAGGAAAGGAAAGGAAAGGAAAGGAAAGGAAATGCAGCGAGACTGGCTGCCCCGCCGACCCTCCCACGGCCCCTCCGGCTCTCCGCCGCCGCTGGGTCCCTCCCGGGTACCAAAGCTCCCCCCGCACCTCCCGTAGCTCTGCTCCCGGGCAGCCCCAGCTGCAGGAGGGGGTTGTCCCCAGCTCCCCCCACCCGTGCCACCCGCCGAGCCCGAGGATGAAATTCCCCCGGAGGGCACGGGGTCCCTCCGGCCCCGCAGGGTTTGCGGGAGGGAACAGCGGTATAGGGAGGGAGGCAGGAGGGGGGAGGAGGGCGCGGGGAGGGGGGGGGGGGGTGTCATCCCAGCCCAGAGCGGTCTCATCACCCCTCACTCCTCCCACCAGTGAGTGGTGCCTCTTAACCCCCGGGAACCTCCCTCCCGCGGAGCACGGCTCCACTCTGCACAACTCTGCAGAACAGGAGTTGATGAGGAAAAATACACTTCTCGGCGGCGGCCAGCCATGAGCTGTCTGGATGTTATGTACCAGGTCTACGGTCCTCCCCAGCCCTACTTTGCAGCAGCCTACAGCCCCTATCCTCAGGTACGCGCTGGGGGCAGCGGTGAAGAGGCAGAGGGTGGGAGGGGTGTCTTCTGGAGGATGGCCGTTTGGGGCCTTACCAAAAGGAAAAAGGGAAGAGGAGAAGGGGAGGGGAAAGGGGGAGGGGGGGGGGGGGGGAAGATCTGGGAGCCTGCGATGGTGAGCGGAGCAGAACCGCATCCCACCTTGGCGCGGGGCTCGGCAGGGTACGTACTACGGCGGCGACCGACGGGCTGCAGGCTGCCTCGGGAGTGAGAGCGCGATTTAACCCTGCGGTGGCTTTTTAGGGAATCTTTTCCTTCTTTTATTTTACTTTCTGCCCCACTCCCCCTTCCCTCCCCGCCTTTTGCCGGGACTGGCTCCACCAGAGCGCGGCGGCCCGGAGTGGCGATGCCCGCTGTACGGAGGGGCTCGGGACATCGGTCACCGGTGCGCGCCGCATCCCGGCCACAGGGGTGGGAGCCACTTCGGCCAGAGATATCACCGGCCGCCTTGGAGAGAGGCTCCGGAGTTACCTCTGGAAGTGGAGGGGGGGCGATGGGCTGGGCTGTTGTGGGGTTTCCCCGGCTGGGCGGTGGGGGAGTAAGCCTGCGGTGCGTCAGGGCGAGGAGATGCTCCCCTCTCCCGGGTCCCGCTCGGCGACGGGAGGACCCCGGCCAGTCCCCTGACCCCACCAGGCTTCTGGCGGTGGCAGCCGCCGGCGAGACCCGGGGGCGCTTCTTGGACGGGAGCCGCGTCTCGGCGCCGCTCTGCGGGCAGCTCCGCCGGGCCGTGCGGGAGGCGATCGGCCCCGAGCTGCAGTGGAAGGGTCCGCGGGCATGTCGTGCCCGGGGAACTGATCTCCCCGGAACGCGCTCTGTCCCTAGTGGGTCGGGCTGGTTTCGCCGGCTGCACCTGCTGCACACCGCTCTCCCTTTCGCCCTCGGGGTTTCTCCTTTTCAACTCCCCCTTATTCCTTCCATAAATCAACTTCTTCCTCCCCAGCTAAACGAAAAAAGGGATGGACAGAGGCAGCAGCAAGCAGGGCCCGGGGTGGGAGGCAGCCCCCACCGTGCAGGGCCGGGGCCGGAGCGAGAGGTCCTGCTCCGAGCAGCCCGTGGCGTGGTGGCCTGTGTGCTACCTCCAGCGCCTGGCAGAGGGGCCGGAATACCCGTTACAAATAGCAAATGATGTCTTCCCCTACCTTGGCTTCTTCCCCCATCACCCCCCTCCATCACCCCTCGGCACGCGGCTTCGTGACATTATTTAGGGGGATGATCATTACCTCAATGGCCGAGCCGGGAGCCAAGTGGAAAGGCGGTCGTCACGAAGGAGTGACATTATTGAATATCCCGTGTGTCTTGGCCCGAGGCTCTGCCTGGTCCCCCCGGTGCTTCCCCCGCCGCCCGCGCTCTGCCCGCAGTGGCCAAGCCCAGGCTCCGCGTCCCATCGCTTATTCCTAAGAAACTCCCGGCAGCTGCAGACACGCTAACGTGGATAAAGAGAAGATGGGAAACGTCCAATAAACTTCGTAACGGCCGCTGTTTTCCCACCCAGAGGGATCCAGTAAAAACAGAGTAATCTTCTAGGAAATACCTGGAGCTTCTTGCTGGCCAGGGAAATGCTTTTTTTGCCCTGAACTGTGTTTGAGGCTGCCACTCTTTTTCTCCCCTCCCTTTCTCCTCCCCGCTTTGGGTCACAGGACAGTCTTTGGGGCAGATTTTGAGCGCTCCCCTCATAACTCCCGCTGCTAGCTCTGGACGGCGGTGGATGGGCGGCCGCCGCCTCCCCACTCCCTGCCTCGACCCCTTATCGGCCCCCCATGAACCCTCAAAGTGCTTCTCGTGCGGGACTTCGTTCTCGGGACCCGCGCCTGCTGTCCCGCTCCGTCCTGATGGGCACCTCTGGCGCTTGGGCCCTTTGCACCTTTGGAAGCCCCTTCGCTGCCTCCCCATGGTAGGGAAAAAAGGCAGCCAAGGTGTAGGTGGTGCTGCTGGGGCACGGCGGACAGCCGAGGACCAGGCTTCTGCATCTTGTTGGAAAGGTCGCGGGAGCGGGCTGGGTGCTGCATCCCGGCTGGCACAGGGAGGGCCAGAGTACCTTGCTGAGCTGAGCTGCCTGACCGGCTGTATTTTCTTTCCTTGCTTCCTACCCCCCTCATCCAGAAACTCGCCTTTTACTCCAAAATGCAAGAAGCCCCGGAGAGCGGCAGCAGCGCCAGCGCCAGCAGCTCCTTCTCCAGCCACCCTGCGGCCAGCATCAAAGAGGAGGACTGCAGCCCCGAGAAGGAGCGACCCCCGGAGGCCGAGTACATCAACTCCCGCTGTGTCCTCTTCACCTACTTCCAGGGGGACATCAGCGCCGTGGTGGACGAGCACTTCAGCCGGGCGCTCAGCCAGCCCAGCAGCTTCTCGCTCGGCAGCGCAAAGGCAGCGCGGAACGCCGGCTCCTGGCGGGGTGAGGGCGCAGCACGGTGCGGAGGGCCTCGGAGAGGCGGCGGGGTCCCCTCCGGGCCGGCACCGATTTTCCCCGGCCGCGCATCCGCTCTCCCTTCTCCTCCCTCCTTCCTTCCCTCCGCCGGCGGCGGGACCTCAGCGGGCTGCCCCTGGGGCCGGGAGCAGCCCCGCGGCCTTTTTCGGGGGGAAAAAAGTAGAATCAACCTCTTCAGGTCACGGCAGGCTGCTGTGATCCTGGGAGGTGCAGCCTGGGAGGCGGGGGGGGGAACTGAATAGCCTTCACACCGCAGTATGTGAAGACACTCACACACTCAGTGATTCACCTGGTGGAGGGACCCCCCCTTCGTGGCTGCAGCAACCGGCTCACCTGCTGACCCGGGCAGCTTGAAGTTTAGCGCAGTCATAATCGATAATGGGAACTAGGCAAAAAAAGCAAATCTGGGAACCATCTTACCAGCTTCTCACTCCTAAAAACCAGATTGTGTGTGTCCCTGTATCTCACCCTACATGTGTCACCACCCTGGTTGCTGCTGGAGTTGAGACAAGGACCCTAAATTTCTGAAAATGAAGGCTTTCAGACCTGCCCATGGCAGCAGCCCTGTGCAGACAAGGCCGCAGCTGATGTGCAGCTCTCCATAGCCATGCCCGATTCACCCTGTCTGGGCCCGTGGGGGTACCCAGGGCAGAGGGGAATAACCTTTCACACCCTCCACCCATCAGACAGTTAGGACAGGCACTTGTTTTCTTCTGGGGCGGTTTTGGTGACCCTCCCTCTCAGGCCACCCGCTCGGCCAAGGCCTGTTTCCCAGCCCCTTTGTGAATTGCTGCCGGTAGTTTCTAAGAATGAAACAGTAGTTTAAATATTTCACAGATGAAAGTTATTCAGCGCTGGAATTGATGGCAGGAGAAGAGAGTTCTTTGATTGTCATGAGCCGCTTCTCCTTCTCCTGCCAGGGCGCAGAGCTGGTGTATCTCCCTGGCAAACGTGTATCAGGAGTGTGCATTTGTCTCAGGGACAGTTGTCACCGTCTCAGGGATAGTGCGCATTCCCAATTAATAATGCATAACATCTATCTGTGCTATTAATAATCACTAGTCTATCTCACACGTTGCTTACCCGTCAAAGAAAATGTAAGGTCCTTCTCCTTTGCCCTGCTAGCCTCCAAAGATCTGCAGTGCTTTCAAAAGGTGTTAATGATACATCCAAGAAACAGGCATTAGTCCGGTGTAATAGATGAGGAACTGCTTCTAGATACTTAGAAAACTCAGGCTGGCCCTTAGTCGCACCTCACGCTGCTCCTGCCCACAGCAGCCGCTTTCCTTGGCAGGGCCAGGCTGGGCATAAGATTACTACAAAAACAAACAAGAAAAGTCCAACCCTGGACATTGCTGCAATGTGTAATAGCTGTCACTCAGTTTCCACTACTGAGGAAAAGATGTTTTCCTCACCTTAGATAACAGCCTTTTCCCCAGATACATACTAAGAGAAACCTGGAACAAATGGTTCCAGTTTCATGGATAAACCCTGGCACAGGTGTGTTGGATGTTTAGCTGGAGAAGAACCTATAGCTGTTGGGAGCAATTTCTTGTGTTTGGCAGTTTTGGGGAGGGTAAAGGGAATATGAAGGCTGGTTTGGGAGAATCGTAGAGGGGCAGAGCCCTGGAGAAAGGCAATCAGGGCTTGCTGGGTGTACTCACTGCTGCCTTTCTCTCCTGCTCCCTTCACCCAGATGGCTCCTTCCCAATGAGCCAGCGCATCTTCCCACCATCCTTCTGGAACAGCACGTACCAGCCCTCCTCGGTCCCAGCCACCCTGAGCAGTCCCTTGGCCGCTGCCGCTCACAGCGAGCTGCCCTTCACTGCCGCTGCAGACCCCTACGCACCCGCCTCCCTGCATGGCCACCTGCACCAGGGCGGCCCGGAGCCCTGGCACCACGCTCACCATCACCACCACCACCAGCACCACCACCACCCCTACATCGGCACACAGAGCACCGCTTACCCTCGCCCTGCCACCATGCACGAGGTCTATGGGCCCCACTTCGACCCCCGCTATGGCTCACTCCTGGTGCCCACCGCCTCTGTCCGTCCCCACCGCCTCACCCCCAGCTCCGTGCCCACGCCGGTCAGCCCCCCCTGTGAACTGGGCAAGAGCGAGGCGGGAGCTGCCGCCGCCTGGACGACGCCAGGACCCTTCCCCAATGCAGCGGGGGAAATGGCACAGAGCCTCAGCCTCAATGTAGACACAGGTAAAGAGCTGCCTTCGGTCCCTTTGGGTCCACTGGCTCAGTTGCACCCTGCCTCCACATCATCCGTAGTAGTAGGGAAACACCTCCTGTTGTGGGGCAGCTGGGGTGCTGCTGTGAGGGAATAAATTGAGGGTGGAAATCCCATGGGAGATACATGACCTCTGCACAGTCTCAGGCCAGGCAAGTGAAGAAGGGAAGAGGGAGGATCATACAGAGTAACACATCACCCCGTCCTCCCCAATATCTTTTGAATTTCTGACACCCAAAAACATGCCCTGGAGGTACAGATTGCTCTAAGGTACTCTTGTCCTGGTCCTGGCCCTGCTCTTGCCTGGAGCAGCAAGAGCTAGGAGCAGGACTGAACCACTGCAAGGGTCACCATCTGGCTTCCCCCATGGACTGCTCTGAAGGCAGGAGAGAGGGCAGCCACAGCAGAGCTGTCATCATTTCTAGACCCCGCAAAGGTTCATGATCTGCCTCTTCACTTTGTTTATTTTGTTCTTGCAGGTTTTGGGAGAAAAGCACAATTGCTTTTGCTGAGCAAAAAGGGCAATGGTTTTCCCCTAGTAATGGTACCCTGTGCCTGGTGGGGTGCCTTGAAGTAATGCTGTGTGCTCACAGTGGTGATAGCTAGCCATGGCAGGTCTGAAGTCAGTGGCTGTGGAGGCAAGGAAATCCACTCTGATCACAGTTCTCCATGCTGACGTTGGGTTATCACAGCCACAAACAACTCCTTATGGTGTCCTCACTTCAAGCAGGATGGACATGTGTGTGTCTCCAGTCTAGCTCAGGCTCTTCTCCTTTCCCCTCATCCTCCCAGGGCTCTGGGGGAGCCCAGGCTCCAGACGGATTCTCTGATCTCAGCTGACAGAAATGTGGTTTGTCTTTCTCTGTCCTTAAATGCCTGTACCTATTTTTCTTCTCTTCCTTTTTTTTCTTTTCTCCATTCTCAGGTTTGCAGCCTCAGGATAAAAGCAAGGATCTATACTGGTTTTAGAGCTGTCCTTCACTCTTCTTCCCCTGGCTCTCCCCTGTAGATCTCTGCCTGTATAGACATGGTGGCATTCACAGCTGAAATCGGGTCAGTTTGTAACAGCTTCTGATCTTGGTTTGCAGCTCGCCGTTACTCCTTCTGTGGTGGATCCCTTCTGAGCTGATGAGCTGACACAAAGACTCTCACATCCCCTTTGCCCTTTTCCAAGCCCACCGTGGCCCTGCAGCCCTTGGAAAGACAACGGGACTTAAAAGGACCTGGCATCGCAACGATGGCACTTTGGACTTGTTTCGGAGAGGAAAATCCTTCTCTTGCAAGAGGAGAGCCAAAGACGTTGAACTTCTATTTAAGCAGATCCCACACCCAGAACTGCAGTTAGACTACTCTAAAAGAGTCAAATGATGTCATGGATGGTGATGCAAAACCACTGGCCTTCGTACAGGGGGCAGAGGAAATCATGGGGTTTTTTTTTTAGTGGTGTGAATATTTTTTATGGCAGTGAAAATGATTTCTCTAACGCAGACATGGAAAAGCCACTCAGCAGTTTTGAACTGGGCTTTTATTTCGCGTCATAGAAAAGTGAAACAAGGAGAAACTGGAACTCGCAAACATTTTCGGACTATCAAGGCACTGGTCAGATTTTTCAGCTTTGCGGCTGTGAGTGGCAAGTGTCTAGCTGGGGCCACCTGCCCTGCGCTTGCAACGATGCAGCTGTTCCACGCACAACTGCTCAAACGCCAGAAAGACGAAAAGCAAGGTGGCCCTTCTCAGAGCTCGGCACAACACTTGCGCTGGATATATCACAGTTGTTTGGTTGTGGGCTTTTTTGTCTTTTTTTTTTTTGGTGTTCTCCTTTTCTTCAAGGAACATTTTCTGGTGAAAGTAAAATCCTCTTAAAGCAGGGGGAGGGAAGGAAACCTGTGAAGAGCAGCTCTCCCTCAACCCAACAGCCTTTTAGGGCAACACCAGAAGGAAAGGCACATGATGGACAATAGGTCTGAGTTGCCTCTAATATTTCTCTTTGTCTATTTGTTGCTGTCATTTTGTCACTTTAATAGTTGTTTTGTTTTGTTTTTTTGAAAAGGGGAATGAGATATCTATTTAACAGTAGGAAAGCTGCATTAAAGGTATCTACTTCTTTCACACTGTGTGCTTTTATGAAGAATTAAAGCTAAGTAAGAGAAATGAAGTAAACTGAAAACATCAGGATGAAATAGGAAAAATACCTGCCTTGTGGATGAAGTGAGTTATTTCACTATTTTGCATTAAAGATAAATAGAAATACTAGCAGTTGAAATATTTTCTTAGTGAGTAAAAATACCGCAATAAGTACAGAAGATAAGACACCGCAGGATTGTTTTGGTGCTGCATTTTAGTGCATGACGTATCTCCAAGATGGGTTGAAGTAAAAGGGACTGTTCCATAATAACAGATGTTTCTTCATTAAGCTGATAGAAGAGGGAAATGTAGCATTTACCATTGCTATTGCACTGATAAATTAAGATGCTGTTACACAGCCATGTATAATTAATGAAACAGTGCAGAATGGCAATTTGCCCCTACACTTCAAAGCTGACTTTTTTACAGGTGAAACATCTGATCACAACACTACTGTGTTTTTTGAGGGTTTTTTTCTGGGTTTTTTTAATGTAATGTCTTCAAAGGCTGACAAAGTTCAATGCATGTAAAAAGAGAGTTCTAACATTACCCTCTGACACTAGGAGAAGCAGTAGAAAATGGACTTTTGTGCTGTGATGAGAATTTTTACCTTCTGACACTCTCACATAATCTGGTATAATGGTCACCAAGTATCAGAAATGGAGTTATGAATAACTCAAACTTGCTTCTCTTAGGTTTCAACTCAGCAATAACTCTATTTCCAGGAAAAAATAGGAATCTTAATAGTAAGAGTACAATGAAGAAGTGTGAGTAAATATTGTGATAAGCTGGCAAGGAACAATGTGTGCAGAGCATCCCCGGCCAGAGCTTAGCAAATGACAGGAGGTGAATTGCCATGATTCCTCCAGCCAGACATATGCCTGAGCATTTTGCCCTCAGCCTCAGAGTAGCCAGAGCCCAGACAATCTGTAAAGAGCAAGGGAAGGACTCCAGAATTTATATTACCAGTTAAACCAAAAATGTTCTGAGGTGTCTATCAAGAAAGAAGACAGCAACACTTTGTGGGAGAAAGGTAACTAAAAATGGCATTTAACTTTATTGCTGCAGAGGCTTGGAGATAACAGGGTCATTCTGTGAGCATTTGCCTGTGGGATTTTTAGGCTGTTTTTAAAGGTTTTTCGTGGGGTTTTTTTTTTTGGGGGGGGGGGTTGGGGTTTTTTTTTTTTTTTTGGTGGGTTTTTTTTTTTTTCAAAGATTGATCTGGCTCTATCATTGATTGTGTTTTCCCACAATTGTTTCCTTTTTCTTCCTTTTTTTTTCCACCTCTCCTGTGCAATTCATAATGAGGAGGAGGACTGGACAATACAGCCACAATATGTTCGGAAATATTAATGTGAGCACAAACCAGTCATTTACTTCATTGGCATTTACAATACATTTCAGCTGTGAGCGATTTCAGCCATGAGAGTTTATGCAGTGGATACATGAATATTGGTTTTGACATTTGTTCTCTTTTTTGCTGTTGTATTGTGAAAGCACACAAACATCAAAGTCAGGATCGTGGCTCAAGCTGTTAGATGTGCAAGTGACTTTTTTGAAATGCTCCATATTCAGATGTTCTACAGTCTGAGCACACATATACCTTATTCTGGCTAATTCTTGCAGAGTTTTGCTCACTCTGTGTTACTCTGACTCCAGGGTGACTACTCACAGCACCTGCCATTACGGCTAGTCCATGTGTCTTTGCAGACTGGAGCCACAGCTCCTGAGGCAGTAGCAGTGCAAATAACTTCAGTGCCACTTTGGAAGTCTGTTCTATTCCTCCTTGCATTATAGGTTATTACTCGTTTAATCATGAATGCTTGCAGGAAATCTGGATATACAAAAGAAACCCGTGTGTCTTATCTGTCACACAGGGAAAGAGCAGAGCTGTGAGTCCCCAGTCCCACAGCTTGAGGAACAGATCATCCTGCTGCCTCTTTCCAAGTGTCCTGCAGAGGTTAGCACCAGCTTGTGCTCTCTAACTGCCCACTACGGTTGACAAACAGACTAGCCCAGCTGAGGCAGATGAACAAACACACCGTTCAACCTGTTCATGCAGAGTCCAGGATAAAAAGCAGAGGGATGTAATCTGCAGAGCATGGCAGTCGTGGGCACTGCGAGAGTATCTGCTGCTGCCAAGTAAGTGAGGTTCGTAGGAGCTCGCAAAGTGAGCTCTGGGCATGTTCACAGCAGACGCTTATTTCCCATTCTGAAAATAACTGAAAATTAGCAAAGCACGTAGGAATACCATTTAAATGAACTCTGAGGTTACCAGTGATCTGTCAAGTGAAGTATGGAAGTGGGGATGGGACATAATGTTACCATTTAAATGAACTCTGAGGTTACCAGTGATCTGTCAAGTGAAGTATGGAAGTGGGGATGGGACATAATGTTTGTCATCTCAGGCTCCACTTCATTTTGATGAGGGTTTTGCTTCAGTGTAGCTGCTGATACAAGAATGCATCTTAGAGCTCTTAGATAAAGAGATATATGTGCCCTTGCAGTTACAGTCTAATGTTGAAGAGCTTTAGGGCAACATTGCTTACTTCCCACCTCCTTTTCCAGTGCATTTTCTGTAGGATTCCGCAGCAAAGAGAGGAGGAAAAGAGGCTGGGAGGGTGAAAGAGAGCCTGAGTAATCCCCAGCACCTCCCCCAGGCTGTGTGCTGCCCATCTCTGGGGAAATGTATCTGCCCTGTCTCCTCCTTGGGTCAGGAGGCACTGCAGTCCCTTCTCGCCTTCCCTTTGAAGTCCTATTTAGGTTCATGATAAACTCTAGCAAGGGCTTAAAGGTTGGTCCCTTCCTGGAAGGGAGGAAAATGCTGCTGATGGCTTTGAATGCAATAGGGTACTCTGACTGGCAGTTCTCATGCATCTTTTTCTGGGCAAGGGTTGTAATTAACGTGCCCTTTTGATTACCGAAGGGTGAGCCAGCCACTCCGGAGGATTGTGATGTCCTGGCTGGCTTCCCTGGCCTGCCACCCAGAGGAGCAGTTGCAGCAGGGACAGGAGAGAAACTTAAGTTGTGATTATTTGGAGGAGTGAGGTATTTATTTTGTAGGCTAGGCAATTTTGCACAGAGAAATGCAAGTAGGAGATCAAAATCCTACTTTTTTTGCTTAGCAGCAGAAAAATAAAAAAGGGGGGAAAAAAGGGAAAATAAAGAACAAAAAGAAAAGAAAAAGTTACAGAGAAATAAAAAAGTAAAAGAATAAATAAAAAAAAAAAAGAAAAAGCTTTACTTTAGTCAACCACCAAGCTTTGGAGCTACAGCTGTGGGAGCTCTATTGTTAATTTCATTCCCAGCATGGTAAGACTGTTCTCTAAACTGACTGCACCAACAAGCAGCTCATGCTGGCAAGGTTCCCCTGTTCATGTCCATCTTAAATCATACAGGAGAAGTTACCTTTGCAGTGCACCTTCTACTGCCTCCTTAACCAGGCATAATCTGCGAATATCTTGCGTCAAAACTCTGCATGCAAATCGAGAGTAATGGAGAGACACCACTGTGCCATGTCCCTGTCCTGCTACCCCTGACATCCCTGCACCAGGTCCTGCTGGACAAGAGGAAGGTACTCGAAGAGCCTGGGCACAGTGCAGGGATGCAGGGTACAAGGGTACACACCTCTGGGCCTCATACTCATGCATAAGCAGCTCCCTTGGCTGTGCTTGGTTGCAGCCCACAGAACCACAGGCTGACCAAGGGACTGGATAATTTCTTTAGGGATGTGCCAGTTGCTGAGTTACATTCATGGTAAAGGCAATGCAAATACCAAACAGGATCTGCCCTCAGCCCTGACTCTGCATCTCACCCCCAGTCTTTTCTCCTGCCTCACCCGGTTGCTTCCTGCACTTACTACTCTGGCCCCACATTGCAGCTGGGGGGAGCAAAGAGCAGCATTAGGAAGGATACAGACTTTCCTATCAGTGCTGTTTGTATGAAGTTGAAGCATCAGATTTTTCTATGATAAATGGAATCGGACAAACACAGACCCTCTCCGGAAGACCCAGCCCATTGGCCTCAATCCTGCACCATACCCCTGTGGTAGGAACAAAGCCCTAATCCTTGATCCAATGGAACAACCCTTTTTTTGCCACAGGCCAAGTCCTAAAGAGCTGCGACAGCCCGAGTTGCACACAGACTCAAATGATTATTCTTTCTTGACAGACCTGCACAGCTCCCTCCTTGTATTTAACTGCAGTCCCAGTGAGCTGGATCAGGAAAGAGACACTTGATAGCTGCTGTTTCCGTGGTTGAAATATTTGTGAAGTTAGCGCATAATCTGAAAGCAGAAGCTAATAAATTATAGGGTGCTAATTGGGGCCGGACTGGAGCTGTCAGTCATATTATCCTAAACACACAGAGACCCTCATAACCTAAAAAGGCAAGAAAGCCTCCAGGAACAGCTCCCAGTTGTCACTAGTCGTGACCTCCACTTCAGTGAGAGTACAGAGAGTCGAGGCAAAGAGTTTATTCTGCTGAGAAAATGCAAATCCTGTGTTTAAGAGGGGGCTTGTATTTGGTCTTCTTTACCCACTTTGGGAGTGTATTTTGCAAGGCATGTCATTGTTTTGCTTTGCCACTTTACTTGCTACTCTTGCAGTTTGAAAAAAACATGTAAACCAATCAGAATTTGCAATTTTTATATTTGTATAGTCCTTAGAGTAACAGTCGTACCTTTTTAGTCACAATCCAACCTCTTTACGTACAGGCCTGTCTTCTAAAAGCCATCTGATTGCTCACATTTCTTTTCTTGCTTCTCGTGCCCCAGAAACATATATACTACTTTGAAGCTGCAGGCATCTATGATACGAGCCAAAACACAGCTGTTCAAACATGGTAGCAATAGGGCACTTGCAGCTCTAGATATTTTGTCACCACGTTTTCTTGTGTTGCTTCCATCAAGATCAAGTATTTTACTCATCAAAAAATATAAAAATGAACCAAAGAATAGAATTCATTTCTATATGGAGACAGGTAGGCATTTCAGAAAGCATTCCCTGGAGAAAATATTTGAAGAAATTAAAGAGCAACCCAAAAGTCAGGAATAGGAAAGCTTCATTTCAGTGGCAGTATGACCAGTGCATGCAGGCATGACAACTGAGCTACAGTAAGGTCAAACCCTTTCCCTAGTAAGATATCACCCTGCCCTTACTGATCACTTAAACTTACTTCTGCAAGACCACATGATTATGTGCATAAAGACTTTTAAAGAAATTTCTAAATGTGTCATTTTCCCTTCATTTTTATGTCTGTATCAACTATTTAATGCTAAACTTGAATGCTGGCAAGAAGTAAGACGAACAGTTCCTTCCCAGCTTGTTTCTGTGAAGAGAAATGACAGCATCTAACTGGTGATGCTACCACTAAAGCCAAGAGCCATCTCTGAGTGGGGTAGGTGAGAAGATGTGTTTGACAACTGACTGTGGCTTACCACAACCAGTAATTTTTGTTTTAGTAGATTTAGGTAGATAATAAATCTGTGTGCTTTAAGCAACAGGCTCAAAAATTATGCAGTGATACCTCTCTTAAGTTAACAAAGACTGTGCCAGCAGACAAATGATGAAAGCACAAAGCTGGCAAGGTTCTACTCGAAAAACACAAGGCTGCACTGTGTGAGTAGGTTTCCATCCTTGGGGATATGGTGATGTCAGATTGAAGAAATATGAAGATGTGAGAAAAGATATTGTCATAAAAGGTTAATTCTGTGATTCCCAGACTTCTACCTCTCCTGTTGCTCTATAAGGGACAGCTGTATATATTTGTGACTGGAAATTACTGAGAACTTACACATTGTCAGCCTTCCTGGAAAGGTGTGAAAATTGGATATGTGAAGATAAATTCACCAGCAGATCAGTCAGAGTCATGAGATTTTGATGCTACCAAACAATGTTAAAACTCCACTGAGTTTCCTACAGGATAGATGAAGAGGCTTCATCCAGTAGTTGCTTACTATACTGCTTAGGATAACAAAGGCATTTCAGTGGCCTCATCTCTAAGAAGCACTGACTTGTGCTGTCAGGAAAGACAGGAGAGAAAAAAAAAAGCAGGAAAAAGAAGACCCAGCTATGTCAACAGCATTGCAAAAGGGATTGGTATCCAAACATAGAATGGCTGCTTTACAGCTCCATTCTTACCGTAAAAGATAGAAGGCAGTGATGAACGTCCTCCAAATGGACGACGTCATTTGAAGAAGTTAACACATTATAAAAAAGGTTATTTTATACAGCAGCATCAGTCATGTTGCTGGCAATAATGACAATATTTTGGCACCATCACTTGGCTTTGATGCACTGGGTTTCTGGTTATTTATTAAAGGTAAAACATAATGTCAGTTGGATGTGCCAAGTGTCATTATAAATAGAGCCATGATCACTTGAAAAATCCACCTGGTATGCAAGCTCCTGCAAATCACTCCAGTGTGTTTGTGTAAGAAAAACTTTCAATAATAAATTAAAAGTAATGAAGGTGAATTAGAATTTTTCAATCATTAACAGACCTGTCAGGGTTCTTTAACAGACATTCTTTTCCATAACAACTGTTTTCAGGGCTACTATAGCAGAATTAAGGTCAGCTTGTGTAGAAAGAGGTAAATTTGAATCTAGAAAAAAGCTTTCCTTCACAGTTATTATTAAATTGCATAGTCCTAAAACTGAGTCACAGAGGATCAGTTTCACCTGGCTATGCTCAGTAAAGCCACACTTGAGGACCCAAACCTTCATAGGCCATATGCCACAGATGTCAGAGAAAAAGAAGAAAATAAAAGACAAAACCTGGAGATATCAGTTAATCCAAATAGATGGCAAAACTTTCTCTGCTGGAAACAGCTGTAGGAAGTAAGAGTGCAATGGCCTTGCTCTAAGGATCTTTGGGATTTTCCATACAAGTGGTGAAGGAACAAATTTTGAGGAACCCTGCCATCTGAAGGATGTTACTAGTCTCTGTTATCTAGGATACCAGGAGAGTTGAGGAACAACAAACTTAGTCTCAGTCCTGGGCTCTGGTTCGAGCATCTCTGATAGGCAAGGCTGTGGTGAACTTATGTTTCTTGTTCCCGCCACTTACTGGTTTTTGCAGATAACAGAGACTAATAGAAAACCATTGTGTTAGCGGTGCAACTGCACAACCTTTTGCCTTTCATTTTGACACCCTTTGTTTTCAATCCCATCATACTTTTCAGTTGCATCTTTTTCCTTTCATATCTCAAAAAAAAAATCCACTTTTCAGGCTGTAGAAGCTTTTCTTCAGAGCTCTTGACAGCCACATTCCCATACCTCATGTCAAACTGTCGAGCACTTCCTCTGTGGTGCATAGGGATGAGCAAGTGATCCCACTGAAGCCTGGCATATCTCTCAACAGCAGCTACATGTGTAGACTTTCCATAACTTTGTCTTTCACCCAGAAAGGACTCTATATTTTTGTCATAAAGCATTGTTTCTTCCTTTGTTGGATCTTGATTATGGTCCCAAATGGAAAGTATGAGGCACACAGGTTTTGGATAGATCTGGTCATTAGTGTCTATACCTGCTCACAAGCTTTTGCAAGTAACACTGAAAAATAGAAAAGCAGTGGTAGTCAGGTGTTACCAACTGCTGTAGACCAAGGGGACCGAAGACTGCAGATCTAGAATTGATGCCACGGAAAATGCTGCCTTAGTAAATAAGTTACATCTGCCCCAGCTCTTCATATTTACAAATTTTAATTAATAACCACAGCGTTTGTATTATGTTCCAGTAAATACCATTCATAGGTAGCAGTAAATGTTTTTCATCCATTCATATAGATGTCAAGTCTGCAGCTGAGAGATTAAATAAGACATCTAAAGCTACATGGTATGCCTGTCCAAGCACAGCTCAGACATCAGTTGTTGCCATTTGAGAGCCCAGAACTTGTGGATTGGTTGTGTGTGGTATCACATCCTGAAGCATGCTCACCATTGTTGCTCAGTGATCTTGCCAAGTGTCTGCACTGGCATCAGGAACAAGCAAGAGCCTGAGTCAATGAGCAGCTCTGACCCAGAGGTTTACCTAGGGCATCCCCTGATCAGCACCTGGGGGCGCATGTCCCCTCTTCTTGGGCAGGTTTAGACACTACTGGATTGAAGTTTACTTTCTTCACAGCAGTACGTCTTGTGCTACATTTTGGATTTGCAACCAAAACAATACTGATAACACACTAGCATTTTAGTTATTGTTGAAAAGTGCTTCCACAGCATCAAAGCACTAGAAAGGTCTTTCATACTTATCACCTGTTATGTGTCTCTCCCTTGCTGGCTCCAAAAGCAGCTATGAAAACTGCCATCAGGGGCTGTCTTGAAGACAAGAGGTGTCCTTCTGATAGTGAATAGCAGTTGATGAGTAAAAAGCGAATCATCAAGAAGACTTTGAACAAAGAGAAGAAGCGCCACTTCAGTGAGATAGAGAAGGTGAAATTAGGAAGATGTGCAAATAGAAGTGTGATGCAGAAATGTGAGGGGTTAAGAAACTCCTTGCAGGTGGCATCATGGGTGGATGTAGGTGATGGATGTTTGCGCACATCAAATTCAGCTTTACCGTAACATAGCGGAATAGTTTCATTGGCATTCTCACTTCTCTAAGGCAAGGAAATGAGCGAGGGAAAATGGAGTAATGCTTAGAGCTGACATTGTATCAGTGGACATTGAATTTCCTCTTGCATGATTCTTTTCCAGCTCAGACCTCCCCAAAACTAAATTGACGTGAGTTATCACATCTCAGATGCAGTCACAATGTGAAATGCGTTGCCTACACAAAATTTTGGCAGGATTGGAAGCTTCTCCTGCTGAAAAAAAAAAGATAAATGAAGTCCTGCAGTTTTCAAAGCCTTTGTTTGTGGCTTGCTGACTGAGCAGTCCTCCTAAGTTAAGTGGAATTACGCACACACATGAAGTCATCCAGGCACAGTGACTAAAAACTGGGATCTACCTGGTTTCTGGCTACCACATGCTGCTAGTTAGTAAATATCACTCATATTTAGGTTATTGAAATGAAAGGAATGGCTGTATAATCAATCAAGCAGCACTCAAAGAGGAAGGAAACATTATACAGCATTAATTTATTTGTTTGTCACTCATGATGTGGTGAGCATAGCAAAGTGTTGCAATTGTTATTAGCAAATCTGTCTTGTACACTAATTTGTAGACAAAGAAAAAATATTTATGCAATTATAGACTGCTTGAATAGGCTTTGTCAAAGACTTTGAAGAATCCTAATCCTAAAGCTCTCAATTTCTATTTTGTTTTAGTAAAATGGTTTAAATCCATATTTCTTGTTTATCTGTGTTGGATCTCCATTTAAGAAACTTTTGAAGCTTGATTTCAGTGGAGTTACGTCTAAAATATGTATACATTCTGCCAGTACATAGTCCCTCTACAACTATTTAGTGTCCTTCATTATCAAATATTTGCATAAAATCAGAGCACGTTTCTAACTTCCTGACAGATGTCAGTGAATAGCTCTGCGTAATTTGCAAGCTTGTTCATTATGAAATGTTCCCAAAAGCTTATTGCTGTCTTTTATTTAGTAATTATTTATATATCATGTACATATCATATGTACTTTGACCTGATCTCCAAAGGAAAAGTATCTCACTTCACCCAGCCTGACAAAAAAAAAAATAAGCAAGGATGATGAATATTAGAAAGGAAAAGTAATATAAGAAAACAGGACTGTCTAGATTCACAGAACCATCCCAGTGCAGCTTAACATTCAAGATGATTACAAGCATTTGTTCAAATTAAATAGTGAAATAGAACATTCCCAGCAGTGGACAACCCAATCACCCTTCATAAACTGCTTACTGATTTGGAGATCATCAAACAAGAATTTATGTTAGTTTTTCAATTTATAAAATCTTGCTTGTGCACAATGAAGCTAGATTTCAACTGCTTTTTCTTTTCATGACCGAGTTGGTCTCTTCTTTGAAACATCATAGCAGTACTCCCTCTTTGAAACAAGTGCTTGTGTCTGAGGCATATGTGATTGCATAAATTTAATCAACACCTCAACAACACGTCTTGCTGTCTGATTACATTTTTCTATTCCCTTAAACTATCTCCTATGAAACACCCAAACAATAACGTGTAGAAAATCAAAAGATATGTAATTGTTGTCTTATTCTGCTACACATGATTCGATGCCTTATGGTATTATCTAGTAGTTTTAGAGTTTTAGAGACTTTCTGTTTTTTTTAAGACATCTCTGTAATTATGAAGATGTACAGAATATTTCCCTTGGCTTATGTCTTCTTTGGTAGAGCTTTTTCTCTTCTTTCCCTCTGTCTTTCAAACAGACGGAACCAGACTTAACTGAGCTCAGCAGAATTGATGCTTCCTTGATCTTAGTTGCCTTCTTTGACAAATACCAAATAATTTAAGCCTTCTTGATTCCTTGTTTCCATTAGCGTGGCTGAAAGAATACTGTCCGAATCTGCACATGGAACATCGCTGTCTGCATTAGAAAAAAATAAAAAAAAAAAAGAGAGAACAGCCCAGTAACACACATAGTATTAGAAAGCAAACAAAATCAAGCAGCTGTTGGAGAAAGTTGGTTTAAGGACCACATAAGGAGTGACCAATGATTCAAATGTATTTTCTACTATTGCCTGTATGGATTATAGCTTTAAGCAAATCATTTCGGGAAGGGTGGTCACCACCATTCATGCCTCCACAGGCAGCAGTACAGTTGTGAATAAATGACTTGCTTCTTTTGGTGGTAAAGACAGCCTGCATAAAACTTGAGGACAAAGTGATTTTAAACTCTACCTTTGTGTTTACACTGCTAATAATGCTGCTAAAGGTTCCTGTAGCATACGCAGTTTTCTACCTACTAAATCATTATATATTGTCTCTCTAGATGACTTGTAACATTCTGTTTTTCTCAAGAGTTGAACTCAGCAATCCACTCCATTTCTAAAACTACGTTTTTTCTCTAATTTGATGCTGTTCTCATATAGGGTTGCCAAAAATCTATTGCAGGGATATAGTAAAAAAAAAATATGTAAAAATTATTAACTAAAGGCTCAAGTTATAATTGTTGCTATTTTTTGCATTTATTTTTGTAACATCTACCTTCTTTTATTACACTCCCTCCTTATTTTACTTCACAACTGGAAAATTAAGCATGTAACATTCAGGATTATCTGTTCAAAAGAATTGCAAGCATTGCACTGTTGCACCAGGCAACATACAATTTATTATGTCACTATAATCACATGCCTCCTCAAGCTATAAAGTCAGAAGTCTGTCCTGCATGCTACAGAACATTAGGAAAGATTATCATGAAAACACAAAGGAGAATTTTGATTTTAGAAAGCTGTTAGCAAGACGGGGATTGGGACACGGGGCAAACTGTGGTCACATACCACAGTGACTGACAGCTATGAAAAATCATTTGATACTCACTTTGTCAGTTCAGGACTATTATGGCAATATTTAGTAATTCAATCTTGACGAAGCCTTTACCAACCAGTACAGCTCTTCTTTGTATTTAGTTTTTGTTTAATAATGCTTTTAATGGGAACCCTCAGGGGCAAGTTGCACTGGAAAAGGCTCACTGGCAAATGCTGAGGGCATGTTTGCAGCAAACTCTTAAGAGAGAAACCTTAAAATAAGAACCCAAGTAAAACTGGGTATTTACGGACCAGACATATGCCGGCTGACCTGCCTAAGTATAGAACACTAGAGGAGCATTCAGATTTGTTTCCTGTATAAGTATCTGGAACTGATGAGGTGATGTTTACACAAATGTGAGTATGAGGTCACTGAGATATTTTTACCAGATATATAGATACATTACTAATTCTTTCCCCAACAGGTCTGAAGGTCTGAAGAACTACAAAATATATAAAGTATTATAAACCTTTTCAGCCTATACACCACTGTGTTTCTCATTATAGAGAAGAGCTTAAAAAAATCAAACCTTGCCCTGGTTTTATTTTGTGAACAATATAAGCAAGAAAGACTATTTTTGCAGAATATTCTCATCCTATCAAAAGATGGAGAATATAACAAATAAGAATATAACATTGATGAGTTTTCTCCTATGACACAATGTAGGTGAAATTTGCTACTTTCACAATAAGATTTTTGACTACCAGTGCCCTTTCCCTCTCTGTTGTGTCTTGTCTTAGCGCAGTGTTTGGCACCTAGGAAAGCTTAGTGCCATTCTGCTCTACAAGCCAAAAAAATTCTATGGACAGATGTCAAGTTATGTAGTACAATTCTTGTCTCTCATGTAAGTTAGCGAAACAAGCAAATGATTTTTGCTCACTTAGTTATATAACTGACGGAGACAGAAGATACTGAAAATGAGCAACTGATGAAAAAAATCATTACACTTTGTGGAATTCCCAACACCTTGGGAGCTATAGGCCATTGCACAGTATTCTGAATAATCTCTGGATGTACCTTTCAAAAAAATGTTAAGAATTTGAAGGCAGACACAGTGTGGAGGCAGGTCAGTATATTCGTAAGATATCATTCTTTTTTCTTCAGTTTTAACATTGCTAAAATTAGTTGATTGATGTATAGTCATGCTGTGTTATACGTGAGTAAATGCAGGATAAACCATGTGATGTGATCCCCTCAGGTTTCACAAGCAGAGCCTGGCTGAGCCAGCAAAACACCTCAAAAGGAGATGTCCAAGGAACACCTTCATGGAATCTGAAGTCGTGCTGGGGAGTCAACTCCAAGCGCCTAAATCCTGAGAGGTTGTCTACACTGTGGGCTGCTGCATAGTGTAGAGTTACCCACATTCTTTTTAAACAATGTACCTCAGGGCATGAAGCAAGCTAGCTCTGGCAGTCCAAAGCTTTGTACAGGCTAAGTATTCTGCTGAGAAGCAGGTTCCCACTGAGCTTTGTGCTCTCTCAGGTGGACTGTTTCCGACAACTAAAATGGCATGTTCAAACCTCAGCACTGTACATGCATAGATGCCTGTGTCGGGTCCTAAATGCATGCAGCTTTGATCTTGCTGGACAATTTTCCTAGTAGTGGTGAGCTTAAAACACAACATCTGAGCCAAACTGCAGGTAAATGAATTATGACACATCTCTCTGGGGGTAGGCAGAATCTTACTCCTGAGAGTCCCACACTAACTGACACAAGAAACTGTGATCACCTGACTCATACTAATGAGGGATGGAGTTTGCTTGCTTAGTCTCCTCTGAGGAGACTGGTCTTAACCTGATAAAATCTGTGCTTCCCCCTTCCCAGTCTCAGCATTTCAGTCGGCTGCTTCCTGCCACGGGGCAGCCGTGGTGCTGAGCTGTGCCATGTATCCTGCCTCCGACCACGGAGCCTTTCCTTGCCTGCTCAGTAGGCTGTGTGGGCTCACAACATGTTTTGAAGTCCTGCCCGGGAAGGTGTAAATTTTTGTGATGTCTTGATAAGCAGATGGTTTTTTGGTGTTTAAGTTCAGAAGGTGACAACATATAAGATGAAAAAATAAGTCAGCAGAAAAGCTGATTGGTAGAGACTGAACAAACTGATCTAGAGATGCTGATCTTCTATTACAGCTATTTCAGGGCTAGATCCTCAGCTAGCACAAATTAACAAAGCTCCATAGAAACCAGTGGGATGCTACTGATTTACACCAGCCAGCCTGAGACGGTACTAATTCTGGGTAACATAATACTATATGATGCTCAGCACCTTCAATATTGTAAAGTATTTAGAAGTGCAGCCACATTTGCTTTTTCCCCTTAATATCCTCTTGTTTTTCTCATACACTGTTTGCCCTTTGTCTCTGTCACACAGTGTACATGGTAGTAAACAAGAGACTGGCTAACCTACTGGCATGGCTGAAAGATGTACCCCCTAGTGAACACATTCAAAAGAAATGCTTGATGATATGTTTTTGTTAAGAGTGGAAAAAGTGGCTATTGAACCCTGACTTCTCCACCTCAGCTATCTTGATTAGCTCAAGGAGAGAGTTCCTGTGTAGGGAGCATTTTCCTGATACCTGCTGACCACCTGGAACTGGAGGTGCTGTGTTTCAGTTTCTGCACATTGCCAGTAAGAATATAAATAGAACAAATATATATCCGTTTTAATACTCCACTCTGTATTATATATCAGTGGAGATATATCTGTGTTTCCTGTTTAATGAAGCATATGATCTTGCATGGTTTGAGGGTGACTCACTGAGCTTTGCTATTCCGTTAGGCACTAAAGGTGCTAAAAGCGAGAATTGTGTTCATCCAGCATTTCCACAGCACTAAACTGCTTGAAGCATTGACTGACTGTCTTTTTATTTTAATAGATTTTTCAAAGATCTGTGGACTGAAACCTCTGCATGCAAGAAGCTGTTTTGGGAAATACAGATATTAATCTGTTTATTATCTTATTTCTTGCTGTTTATAATATCAGAGCCCAAAGAAGGCCAGTTCTACATTTGCTGCAATATAATTTGCTGCAAGCACCCCCTTATCCAGGTCACAAAGCAAGATTCATTTTGCTATGTTTTAATCACCCAGATCTTACATGTCCAGTTTAAGCTCCTTGCCTAGGCTTCCTTTACAATCAATGGAGAGAGAAAGCAGGAAGAGTAGCTTTGTGAAGATGTATATTTCACACTCTTAACTTTACACAACAGCATCCCCTGAACTACAACTACAACTTTCTGGTGATGTCAAACAGCCTAGACAGCCAGCGTAAACTCAATGCTGAAGTTTTAGTTGCGCTTATATATATATACCCATGCCACACAAATGTCAGCTCTTATAACATCATATAATCTGATTTTTTTCCCCCTCAGTCCAGTATTAGCAAGTATTAGCATTACTTTCCTTGCAGTATCACATGGTTCATGTGTGCTTTCTGGAATCAAGCAGCATTTGTGTAGGGGACAAATAAGAAATGACCACACCACCAAGTTCCCCTTTTCCTGCAGTGTTGTAACCACTCACTCTTTTGGAAGAAGCCTTTTCTCTGACCTCTGCTGGCTTTGGGTCAGGCACTCCCTAAGCTAAGTGGGGAAGAGGATTACTGAATTTCAGAAAAATACAAAGGAGAATAGATAGAAGGTTTTAAAAATGTCTGTTATCAACACATCTGCTTTAGAGGAGCTTCCGTTTGTCCAAGTGTGATTGCTTTAAGTTCAGAGAGGTGTGCAAAATGGTTTTTAAAAGGCAGCTGGTTTTAGGAAAATAAACTGATGATTCTCACACAGGGAACATCAAACCAGTACTACTTAGACAGCAGAGAGCACAGACATATGATTATGGTGAAATCACTGATGCCAGATTTTAATATTAAATCCCCTCAATGCAAAGTTTCACACAGAGACTTAAAATAAACAAGCAACATTTTTAGCAAGTACCTTAATTGTCAAAAGAAGTAAATGTACTGAGTTACTGGCTTTGGAAAGGAAAGTGGGGGAAAAAAAAAGATTACATTACATTACAAAATTCTGTTTCAACTTCCCACATTTTTCAGGCAACTTCTCTAGCTTAAGGATTTAAAAATTATGGGTTTGAGGCCAAATAGGTTTCCTTCTACTCTTTAGACTTTTACCCTGCATTTCCTCCAACTGCCCCGCAGCTCCTCTCACCAAAGGAGCCACTTCTAACAGTAAGGGCGTGGTGCTCTGACATAGCTGCTGAGGAATTGGACATTTTTTCCTTATAGGTCCAGAAGGGATTGTGGGGAGCAGCCCTGATAAGAATAGTCCTCCTGGGTCATAGAGACAAGGAGCTGCTCCAGCTGCTCAATGCCCAGTTGTCTGATGTCGGCAAAGACGTTTGCCAAAACAAACAGGTGCTTCCATCTGTAAAGAGGCACACTTAGGACCTGAAAAAATATAGTGCTGTGTTGTATGTGCAAATGTAAAAAGTTATGTCTGAAAATAGATGGTTATTTTTACAGCAATGCGGGGCAATCCTGTTAGCATGCTGATTCATGACATTTCATTTGCACTCCTTGAAACTGGGAGAAAACCAGCCTGTCTTTCAGAAATGAATGGGGACTCTGGTGATGGGGCTTCTGGTCAACCAATTCCCGTTGGATTCAAAAACCACTGGTGTCTCAGTCCTCCAGATGGATAGTGCTTCACTTACACAAAAAAAAATGTTAATGCTACTTTATGCCTGCAATCAATGTCCTGGGAAAGACTTCTAAGAGCAAGGAAAATCTCTTACCTGGTAGACCTGGTCCTGGTCCTGAGTTTGCTTCCCTCCCTTCTGAAGCAGCAGTGCCAGAAGCTGATGGTGTTGCTCAGGCACATTTATTGCCACTTGATGCCTCCTTTAGAAGCGTAACTCTTGCAATAACAAATCTGTTGTGCCTTTTGCCATTCCCACACTATCCTGTTAGAGTGCTGTCCAGACCACTAACAAACTTACTATATGTATTAGTTCACCCACACTAGCAATCTGTATGTCATATTGCACCTGCATAAATGTTATTGAGAAAATCTAAGGTTTTCCAGCTCTCCCACCTATGAAATAGCACGGACAGCATGCACAGACCAGCTATAAGTGTAGCTACCTACAAGTAGGTAAGGCTCAACAAAATTTGCAAGATGTATGAATCCATGTAGGGCTAAGTATCATAGTTATTTTAAGGCTTGTCGTTTCACTTTGCGTGACATTTGGCTCTTTCTTTTGGAACCAAGTCTCCTGGTAAGAGCAAGCATTTCTTGGCAGGAGGCTCACGACAGGAGTTTCATTACGCACAAAGGCCAATGACCGCATAACAGTTTTGGAAAATGTTGTTCAGGAAAATCCATCATGGAACAGTCTTTTGGATCACTTGCTTTGACTGTCATCCCTCTACTACTACTACAAACCCAACACGTACTTCACTCAGTCCTACCTAAAAACAAACGTAAATTTATAAACTCACTAATTAGTAAGTAGCTGGAGAGCTACAGAAAACTGACATGCGTGCGTCCCTGATCAGATAATCCAGCAACATGAAGACATCACCAGAACTCTAGTCCTTCAGTCAAATACGCAGCATGACATTTTAACAGGCTTAGAAAAGCTGTACTTGGGGAAAGAGGGAGATAACCTACAGGCAAACTATGAATACATGGGGAAATAAGCATGTGCACTATAGAGACATGTAAAGAGCTTATCAAGTGTTTAGCCTTTTAAAATACATTTAAATGAAAAGATTATAAGTAGATGAATAAAATTCAAGCTATGCTGTTGTCTGATGGGGATTCCCTGTGTGAAAAATCACCAAATGAGCCTGAAGAGAAGTTAAGGAGGAGTTTCATGAACCGAAGCATGAAAACATTGAATGGAGGCATGGAAACAGTTGCTTTGTCCTCCCATCCCAGTGAAGATCCAGCAGTGGATCTGTGGCAACAACAGCTGGGAAAAGCCTATGGAAAGGGAGGAACAGGGGGAAGGCACAAGAAGAAACACGGCAGCTGGTGGGGAAAAGGGTAAGGCTCAAGGACAGAGTGTGTCCAGCAAAACAGGCTGGGTCTGAGAGCTGCTGCCAAAGCTCTGTCTGTGTTGAATCACCCTGCTTACCACAGTGGGCTAGATTTTACCAAGCATGTTATTATAAACAGGCTTAACAGAATCTGATTTTTAAAGTGACCACTGGCAGTAGATTCCCTGAATAAAACATACAGTATGGAGTACCAGTATTAAGACTGCCTTAAAAGCCCATTATATAACCACATTTTCTATAGTAAACAGTTTTTCCGAATATTAACCATTCACACTGAAACTTCTTGTGGAAGCCTCAATCCATATTTTCCTTTTCAATAACTTGGCCATTTCTAAGAACACTACTTTTGTCTCTGGTAGAAAAAAATAAGCAATGGCTTTTCTGTGTGACCTCTGCCTTGTGGCAGAACCTCAAATTTTGGCAAAATAATGATGTTTTATGTTAAGAATATGTATTTGTCATATCAACTAAATCAGTAATGGTTTGCCTGCATTAAGGAAATTAACAGCAGGGGAAAGATCATGCTTAGCTGGCCCATGCTAAGCAGATGCTTGCACTGGAGTTGAAAGCTCTTGCAAGTTACATCTGTGCCAAGCCTGCACCACTAAAATGATGACAACCTGTATTCCAGCCTCTTTCCCCAACTGCAAGCAGCAGTACAGGCTCATATTTTAGCTTCATTCCTGTGAAGGATTTTAACAGATACCAATGTGTAATTGTTTCATGATAAGAAACAAAAGTTACTTAACTCCCTCAGTTTTCGTGCCTCTGTTGCCTGTGGAGTTAGGGAACACAGAGCAAAGACGTCTAAGTTAGGAAACCACATTAGCTCAGGAGTAGATCGAAATAGCCAAATCAGCACAGCCCTGTGTCCAGCAGATATTGTGTTCCTGTGGCCATCTGAAAATTAAACATCAGAGTTTTGACTCTGCAGATGTCTGTTTCTGCTCCTGACTACAGAGATATCTAGAAGAGTATCTTAGATGAGAGGTCAAGCTTCTAGACAGCTGCTTTCAGGTGAGATAAAGTCCATCCAAAAGGTAAGACCTATTAGACCAGGCACAGTGCCTAATTAACTGGCCGTATTCCTTTCCTGAGCTAATGCCAGACTTAGATTTGTACTGTTAAGTACCTCTTTCCTGAACTACACTCTTGAGAGCAAAGATGCACTCAGAGAAACCAGGAAATTACAGTACATGCAAATACCCAAAGCTTTTCATTATAGAATAAGGGTGCAAAATCTGCTGTTAGGAAAAAAAAAAAAAAAAAAACCACAAGAAATGATATTTTATCAGTGCTGGCTTACTTTGGTCCTACCATGTCTGTATGAAGTCTTTAGCCTTGTAATGACATATAAACATGTCATGCATAGACTGGATCTGACATAGAGAGAAATCACAATGGTGATGAACAGACAGTTGTAAAACTATATGATAAAGATTTGTAAAGCAAACTATAAACATTAGCAAAATAGCAAATATTCAATGCCAGTGAATTGAATATACGTAGAACCCTGTAGAAACATTACTATGCAGTTGTGGAATTAAGTACTGCATCATTCCTGGAATGGATTAGGAAATTTTTAGGAAATCACAAAATACTGGTGTACCAAAACTGTTTATGAAGCTGGGTGAGTTCCTAGTTCAATAACATTTTATAAAGAAAACAAATAAACAGACAAACAAGAAACACACACACACACAACCAAACCAAAATAAAGCCCTTAAAACATTTTAAAAGAACTAGGGTTTGGGTATTTTGGAATGAAAAGTAATTCTTTTAACAGGAAATATTTTTTATTTGAAAACCATAGAATTCAAACAGATTAAATTTAAAAACAAAACACTAAACCGCACCATGTGAACTAAAAGTGAAGTATTTCAACTGATAAAAACTTCCTTTTTGCAGATTTTCAGACTACATTGTTTACTAGGGCTTCACTTGTGCCCAACATTTAGCCAGTCAGTAATTACTGCAATATGTGAAAAGTTCTTGTTCTGGCCCAGTCAGGGATGTTCATTTCCATGTTTAGATAATTTAAATCACAGTTGCACAGACAACTTCAAATTTAGCATCACCTTTTCTTTTCTTATTAATTCCTGTCTTCACAACCTTAACGTTCTCATATAACTGGGATTTGTTGTGTCTCATGTCTTAAGTTTATCTTCCCTAACATCACCTAATTTCATTCATTCACAGTGTGCAGAGCACAGGCATGATGTGTCTCCAGGCTAGAGCTGTCATAGTTCAGGCTGGAATAAAGGATGCCTTGCTTGGGCACCTAATTTATGCCTCACTATCAGGCAACTACCAATTCAGTATTCCTAAAGTAAACACCCAACTGCCATGTTTAGTTGGTGGAGAGGGAGTAGATGCCTCTGAAATGGGAACAGATTTTCAACCAGCAGCCTTCTAAAGCTCTTCTGGCTGTACAAGGAGCTTAAGCATTTACTTTAGCAGAACAGGGTCATGAAATATCAAAAATTTAAATGCAAGCTGGATGTCTCTGTCAGGCAGGCTAGTTGCAGCCTCACAGGGGTCTTTCTGCTTGGTAATCTTATGTATATTTTACCTAATGCATCACACTTAACAGCACCTGATGAATCTTTACAAGTTCATCAGCAGGTAAATCTTTACTGTTCACATTTTATAAGTAGAGCATTTGAGGCAGTGACAAATGCAATGAAAAGAACTGCTGAATCGCACTTTGTCCATGAGAAAAAGGTTATGGGGACAGCAAGTGCTGACCCAGACTCACCTTCAAAAGCTTGGTTGATGACGCCAGTTGCTGCCTCTTTGTCTTCTACATAGTGGATGAAGGACAGCGGAGAGTGTCTTACCTCTTGCAGTTTGTCTTGAATATAAGAGAAATTAGGTCTGTTGTGAGGTTCGTGGGCCCAGCATCTTGTCATTAAGTCACATCTGGAAGAAAAAAATCGTTAAAAGGCTAACATTACAGGTAATAGAATCATTCACCTCAACACTTACCATTAAATCATCTGAGAAGCAAGTCTGGCCTAGATTTTCAGCTTCTGAAAACTTTATATGTTGCACAAACATTATCATCAGCTGTTGAAGGAAAAGCCAATTAAAAATCATTTGTAAGGAATACTCCCTATGAATGCTTCTAATTTTCCAAAGAGATATTTTGAGATTGGAAGCAGCTATAACATAGTAAAAAAAAAGAACAGAAGAAAACTCATTAATATCTGCACCAAGGAAGTCACCAATGGCTTCTAAGAAAGCAGACAAGGAGCTGATTCTCTCACAGAAAAAAGAAAAGCTATCAAAAATCAGAAATGAACCTGAAGCTACCAGTTTGTTTAATCTTTCTTCAACTCACGCCACCTCAAACTTATGAGAAGTTCAAGGCAAACCCTCCAGCACAGAAAGGGTTAATTTAGACTTCTGTCTCCAGACCAAAACAAATAGGAGCAAGTTTTTTCATCAAAGGCAAAAATGATATGAGTTTCCTCTGGATTCAGGGATCTTAGCCCACCTTGTACACTGTCTGTACTATTCAGTGGAAAACTGATCCTCCTGTTTGTCTAAAGGATAGGGCTGATTTATTATTGCTTACTCAGGGTGAGTCCAGGCTACACAAAACCAAATCCTACAAAAGTCAGGGGAGCCAGGCTGAAAACCAAAACACAGCCAGCATCTGGACATGCTAAGTGTTGTGAGTAGAGGGAGGTCTTAGAGTCTCAAAACCAGAGAGCAGTGTTTAGCAGCCAGTGAAAGGCGGGTTCAGGAAGCTGCTACTGGAATGTGGAGTATTCACCTCTAAGCCCTAAGTTTAAATCCTCCCCTGACAAACAACCTCCCAGACCTGCTGCTATGTGATACCAGGCGTTATGTGAAATGAATTGGCTTGCTCAGATCCTTGCTTATCCATCTTAAAAAGGAGACTATGGTCCTTCAGCACAATTGGGTATTTTAGCCTTCATGACAGGTGGGAAAAATCTCTTGACTTCTGATTTTTCAGTGATATTTTTCACTAAAATATTGGTGTTGGGTGAGAAATGTGAGTAGAAAAATTGTTTCAGGACCACTTTTCATTGACCTGTATCATGTTGGTAGAGCTGGACAAAGTGATTCTGGGTTTTGAGAGGATCCAATGAAATCTTGAAAATTCATGTTAAGAATCTAAAAAGCAGTAGTGACTTCCAAAAGCTCTGAATCACTTCATCAGCTTACGTTCAGGTGCACTGGTTATTGATAACACTGAAAATATAGATGGAAAAGTACTGAATAGGACTCAAAATTAGGTGCAGTAACTCTGGCTTTCCTTCTGCTGCCAGTGAAGTGTCTGGATCACACTGAATTTGAAAGCCAGCCTTGGATGCTGGAAGCCAAACAGTCTGCTTTTTGGTCATCCTGGTTAGTAGGATATCCAAGTAAAAACATAAGTTCAGGTGCTCTGTTCCAGCTTAGCACTTGGGCTCTCATGAGCCTTGTGCCAGGTGCAGCAATGAAGTAAAAGAGCTGGCTGAATACACTGCTCCTCTAAGAGAAAGCAAGAAACAGACAACTACAGGCCAGCAGAGGGAGAAAGAAACAAGAAATAATGCATAAGTAATAGACATATGGAACGGTTTGGGTTGGAAGGGACCTTAAAGACCTGCCATGGGCAGAGACACCTTCCACTAGAGCAGGTTGCTCAAAGCCCCATCCAGACCGGCCTTGAACACTGCCAGGGATGGGGCAGCCACAGCTTCTCTGTGCAACCTGTGCCAGTGCCTCACCACCCTCATCATAAAAAAAATCTTCCTTATATAAAACCTAAATCTACATTCTTTTCATTTATGAAACATAAACATGACAAATGTGGATTCTGAACATTTTTGTATTCCTAAAACCAATCTCTGCCTTTCTTAAATAATTATTATTTTACTGGACAATCTGCTTTATAAAACCATTCAGCTCATTGTCCCCACACATTAACAAAAGGCATTTGTTATTGAGTGGGTATATTCACTGCTGCCAAGACATTCAGAACTGAAATTTTCTCATTTTAATGACAATCCATATTCTTAGTTCCTAAATCACATTACTTGCCTAGTGGCTTAACATATTAATAACAGATAGAACGGATATTGTTCATGAAGTATTTCATTCAGATTGGATTTAGGTTTCTAATGGCAAAAACATTCATGCTGTCTCAGAATATATCTGCAAATTTTGCATGGACAGCTATTTGTGGCATGATAGCTAGCTTTCAAGTCATATTGTGACATCCAAGGTTTTAAGTCAATGGCACAAACTTTCAGTAGCCCAGAAGTGCATTAGCATGAGTCCAGTCAGAGGGTGAAAGCCAGGTTAACATCCCAAGATGTACAAGAATGACAGCTTGAACACATTCCTATTTTTTGGGGGGAGCCAAACATGGGCTAGTAAGTAGTACATTGCTTTAGTATGGGGAATAGACATAGAGGATTCCCCTACTTCATGGAGAAAAACCTTCCAGGAAGGAATGAAAAATAACAGATCCAAACACAGCATCAGTTAAAGGTTTATGTTAGGTTTAAGAACTAGCCTGTACACTTAGATGAACCCCTACACAGCTACACTTCACAACTGTATTTTATCTGGATGGGACAATTGGTAACCACAGCAGAGTTTCATAGAGTGAACAATACCTGAAATGAGCTTTAACGAGCAAAAGCTACAGGGCATTACCAATTGTCTCTCACATGAAATGGAAAATATAATTGAAATGGGTATTTTCTTATAAAAGGAGGAAATTTGTTGGGATGAAGAGCCCATGCTTGCTTGCATCTGATGCTTTCTGAACTTCCTCCTTCCATCTTTCTGAACTTCTCTTCCACCCTTCAAATCCCTCTAGGAGGGCATTCTGGCAACCATGTGCCATGAATATCTAATTCATGTTTCAATAAATGTGGCTCATTTCTAGATCCCCAAGCCCCTTTTCCAGTTTATTAACATGCTTCACCTATCCACACTTCTTTGGAGGAAAGCAGACAAGCAGTCCCTGGAGTAACATCGTGTGGAGGTGGGGGGGAATTTCTCCCCCCTGCTGGAAAAAAAACAAAACCCAAAACAAAACAATCCCACTTCCTTAGTGCTTTTACACCCCAAGGTTTCTGTGTCAGCCCTACTTGCCCTTGCAGTGTAAGCCTACCACAGATTCCTAAACACTTCTCATATGAAGTAGTTTGGCCTTTGAACTCTCTTCCTATCAGTGGTGGTTTGTTTTGTCAAATGACAATGAGCAAGCCAAAGTGCTAAGGAGACAATTACTGATTGCTGATGTCCTGATGCAGGTTCAAAACCACAAGGAGGGAAGCAGGAATGTCAAGAATCCCAGCATGCCATTAATGACCTAGAAAAGTAGCAAAAAGCTATTTACGCTACTGACAGAAGCTGCATGCAGGTGCTGAGTGTTCATGAAATAAAAGATGGTACAAGAGTCTAAGAGCTCATTCAGCCCCTTAGCTTTCAAAAACTAAGTTACTGCTATTAGGCCCTGATCCTACAAGTTACAACAGGCAGACCAGTGGTTAAGCCCTATCTGCTATATACTAAATTTAAAATCTGGGACCTTAAAAATTATGTCAGTTTTCTTCATGCTTCAGAAAATCTGGTCATTTGTTTCAAATGTAGATTATAAGCCTTAGAGTGATCTTGAATATCAAACTGGTACATGGATATACATTACCTCCTATGCTTTTTTATTCACAGGACAGCTGTCAACAATTTTTTGAGGAAAACATTTTCAGCAGAAAATATTGAAGCTGAAATTGCTTTGGACTCTTGCTTGTTCTGTGACTTCCAATTTTCACTCTGTTCTTAAAACAAAATCTTAATCTCTCCAGTTTTTCAGCTCGTTCAAGTGCTAAAGCTTACATGGGGTTTCTTTGTTTATTGCTGATATGGTGTTTCAGCTATACCTACAAAATGATATATAATCACTCTCTCTGGAACTCAGAGCATGATAATTGATCTGAAACCTAGCACAAATATCTGGGCTTGCTAGTCACAGAATAATTCTCAAGCCACTTTCTCAGCACCAGGAGTAAGAACCGTGTGCTTTAAGTAGCCTTTCCTATTTGTAGGGCCAGCTCCCAGGTGCATTGCTGTGACTGCTTACGCAGAGAGGGTGATACAGGAACTGAGATATGAAAATACTGAGTGATTGTTGGGCTTAGATTCAACTTCCTCCTTTATAGAATAGTTAGGGTTGGAAAGGACCTTAAGATCATCTAGTTCCAACCCCCCTGCCATGGGCAGAGACACCTCACACTAAACCATCCCACACAAGGCTTCATCCAACCTGGCCTTGAACACCGCCAAAGGATGGAGCATTTGTAACTTCCCTGGGCAACCCATTCCAGTGCCTCACCACCCTAAAAGGAAAGAACTTCTTCCTTATATCCAATCAAAACTTCCCCTGTTTAAGTTTTAACCCGTTACCCCTTGTCCTGTCATTACAGTCACTAATGAAGAGTCCCTCTCCAGCATCCCTATAGGCTCCCTTCAGATACTGGAAGGCTGCTATTAGGTCTCCACGCAGCCTTCTCTTCTCCAGGCTGAACAGCCCCAACTTTCTCAGCCTGTCTTCATACGGGAGGTGCTCCAGTCCCCTGATCATCCTCGTGGCCCTCCTCTGGACTTGTTCCAGCAGTTCCATGTCCTTTTTATGTTGAGGACACCAGAACTGCACACAATACTCCAGGTGAGGTCTCACGAGAGAAGAGTAGAGGGGCAGGATCACCTCCTTCGACCTACTGGTCATGCTCCTTTCGATGCAGCCCAGGATAAGGTTGGCTTTCTGGGCTGCAAGCACACACTGCTGGCTCATGTTAAGTTTCCCATCGACCAACACCCCCAAGTCCTTCTCTGCAGGGCTGCTCTGAATCTCTCCTCTGCCCAACCTGTAGCTGTGCCTGGGATTGCTCCCACTCAGGTGTAGGACCTTGCACTTGGCATGGCTAAAATTCATAAGGTTGGCATCAGCCCACCTCACAAGCGTGTTGAGGTCCCTCTGGATGGCATTCCTTCCCTCCAGCATATCAACTTAACCACACAGCTTGGTGTCATTGGCAAACTTGCTGAGGAAGCACTCAATCCCACTGTCCTTGTCACCGACAAAGATGTTGTACAAGACCGGTCCCAACACCAATCCCTGAGGACTCGTTACTGGTCTCCAGCTGGATACTGAGACATTGACCACAACTCTTTGCATGCGGCCATCGAGCCAGTTCTTTATCCATTGAACAGTCCATCTATCAAACTGATGTCTCTCCAATTTAGAGACAAGGATGTCATGTGGGACACCTCTCCTTGTTTGGGTTTGATCCACTATATGTATTAATTTTATTTTTTCCGTTGCAAGAATTTTGCAATTAAACCTGAATTTTGTGCTGAAGAGACAAATGGAAATTGAAAGCTTTATTTATCTAGCTCAGCTAAAGACTATCCAGAAGTGCAGATTTCTCTTTTGCTGTACTTCTTCAGCCTTTCTTACTGGCTTTTGTAAGCTTTGTATCTGCAAAGACGGCACAATTTATTTTCCACAAATGTTCTAATCTTAGCCAAATTCCTGCAGCTGCCATTGAGAAAGACAGTTATATCTGCTATCACAGGTACATGGTGTGAAGGGGCCCGTAATTTCTTTCTTAAAGGGATCTTAACTTTAAGCCAGACAGGCACTCTCAGTCTGTTATCACATTATTACCAGATTCATGCCCAAGACTGACTTTTTAATGTCTCTGAAATCCCATTTAAAAGACCAATATCCACCATTCAGCTTGAATACTTAAGTTCTTACCCACAGGCTCCACTACTGAATGAATTAGTAGGAGGCTGGCAGCTACAGGTGCTAACTCTTTTATCTGAAAAAACAAATGGAGGATGTTGAACCCTGCTTGGGTATAAGTAACATTCAAAATAATGGTCATCTGGCAGTAAGTCTCTTGTTTCTTAAGAATATTATCAACATTTGAACAAAATTAACTTACAGGTCATCAGGACAATTGTTTGGAAATTCCAGCGTTCCTCCTGATCGTACATGGTGTAAAACTTCTGTATTGGAAAAACCTGGATATGGTTGTTGACCCAAAGTTAATGTTTCCCACACTAAGACTCCAAAAGCCCTAAGAAACAACAACAAAAATTAATTATCATAGTCATTATGAACAATCTCCCTGTCAGCAGCTAAAATGTGTCTAACCTAAGAATAAGACTCGGTTAGAAAAATTAGGAGTAAGAACTTTCAATCTGTTGTGAAACAATTCATTTGTCCAGCCTCTGGAATAGCTAAAATAAATGTGTAGAACTAACATGCTTTCCCAGACCAAGATGCAGCTTAGAAGTGACTGAGTGCCCACAGCTTCCCTGGGCAACACTTTTTGGTTGAGCATGTCCTCACTTAAACAAGTGCTTAGAAATCTCTACAGGAGGTGTAAAAAATGGAGAGAGACAAATTCTTTTAAGCACCACTCATAAAGCAATCAGCGCCTCATTTGGTTTGGCACAGAGCACTAGACAGGTTGCTTAGATGAATGTGTGGCAGTCAAATGGATAGGCTGAAAGGCTGAGGACTTGGACAAGATTGGTGAGCTGTAACCTACCGTAGCTACCTATGCCTTCCGAAATCAAAACTTGCGTGAATGTCTGGTTTAATGGATCTGATTTGGGTTGGGGGTTTTTTTCATGCTTCCCGACAGCGGGTCTTGGCTTCTTCATCATAAACTGAAACCCACCCTAAATTTACCTTAAGTAAATCTCCACAGTGAAGTACTATGACCTTCCCTTGTGATGATGCAGAGAAATTTGTAGTTCAAAACAGAGAAGTCACCAGAAGAAGGTGAAATGGTATGGGGAAGGTATTTGACTGTAGGCAAGAAATACCAATTAAACTAATGGAGAACAAAATGGATCAGCTTGCAGGTAGTAAATTCACTGACTAATCAAGCAAAAACCACATTGTGGGTCTGGTACAAAATTGTTCGATTGAGTGACACTAGCTCTTCCCAACCAGAATCCAAACCTAGAGCTCAAAGCACTAAGAAATACATCCATATAGGTACTGTTTTATGCCAAACTCTTCGTTAGCTCATTAAAATATCACTTAGGAGGAAATCTGCCTTAACCTAGAGATTGTTAATGATGGCAATATTCAACCTCATTTTTCCTCCTGTAAACCGGTATTTTCTTGCTGTGGGATTTAGTAAGACACACAGCTGTGTGGCTGTTATTACTCACCAGACATCAGAGTGATTTGTAAAGACACCATCAATGAGGCTTTCAGGAGCCATCCATCTCACAGGGAGTAAGCCTTCTCCTCTTTTCCTATAATAATCATTTTTATAGATATCTCTGGCAAGTCCAAAATCACCAATCTTTACTGTCCGGGAAGAGCTCTCATATTCCTTCGTAGACACAAGGCAGTTGCGAGCAGCCAGGTCCCTGATTTGCAAGGCAGAAATGAGAGGATGGAGTTAGTATTGCAGAAAAAACTCAGGTCAGAAGAGACCTGTGGACATCATCTGGTTCAACCCTCTCTTAAGAGCAGTGTCACCTTTGAGGTCGGATCGAGTGGCTTAGGCCTCATCACGTTAAGTTTTGCATATCTGCAAGACTGGAGGTGACACAGCTCCCATGGACGACCTGTTCCAGTGACTGATCCTGCACATTGTGAACAATATTATCTAATTTCCTTTGCTTTAACTTGTGCCTGTTGCTTCTTAGCTTTTTCATGTGCACCTCTGGGAAAAGTCTGTGTCTGCGTCCTCCCTGGCTACCCATTAGGCAGATTAAAACAGTAAATGGATCCCCCCATATGCACAGGATATAATTCTTGCCTAGGATGCAATGAGTCCTGGATTTAGATCTTAGATCTCACTATTTTGTGAGATAACTGTATGTGACTTTTAGCAGAAAAGCATAATATTAAATGTTAACTCCAGTGGTCTCACCTTCCCTGATACATTGTGATATATTTCTAGGTATTTTTTTCCCAAGGTAAGACAATCAGTCTGTATATTGCGAGTAAACCTTGGAAGACTAAGGAAGTAAGTTCTGTACCTGTGTATAAAATGCATTTTCTCTAAATAGACACAGCCTTTGCAAATATCCAAACATATATCCAAGAGGTCAGTCACTGTCAGTAAAGGACTCTGAAGCTACAAGAAACAAAGATAGAGGTTAGCCATGTCTTCCAGCTTTACAAACTCAGAATGACAACCTTCTTCTGCAAAGATGGTATTGTTTCTTCTTTTGAAATGTGTAGGATCTTTCCAAAACATGCAAAGCACAGGTGCAAAATATCTGTAAGTCAATAAAGTGCATGCTGTCAGGGTAAACTGCCAAATCACTGCACTGCAAGACAGGTGAACACATCCTGTTCCTTGATTCAGGGCTAAGAATATCCTGGGACCTTAAGAATTGTTTTGTCATCATAGTGGAAGAAATTGAACCCTGAAAATTTCCTCCTACTATCAGATCAGGTTTTCTTGCTGCTGTATTATTCAGTATAATATATTATTCTAATAGAATACACATATATACATTTCAGTAGAATTCAATACTGACTGTACATTTGATCCGATCATGTAAATGAACTTGACAATTGTTATGATGCTATACAATTTCAGTGTTGAGTACTTTTGACCTACAATTCTACCATCCAAATTATTGATCTGCATGCAAACTGGAAAAAAATACTTAATTAAAAATGTTTATTCTTTATTATTTTCTCTTCTTTCCTCCTAAAAAATTTCAGGATACAGGCAGAGGTACATCCGTATCCTCTATATGGCTGGACTATGCAGTCCATTTCTTGAGAAAGGGAAAAACTGCAAATCTGTGGGCAGTTACAGGTTAAAACCATGTGTCTCATGGTCTTTACCCTACCTTTTGCTTTCTGGCTCCTCGTAAATAGCTAAGTAGATCCCCTCCTTCCATCAGCTCCAGTATAAGGTACTGAGGTTCATTTAACAGGCACACACCAAGTAGCTTCAGAATGTGAGGGTGATCAAATTTACTAAAGAGAAGGAAACAACTGTAAGATTACATACGAGAAATCCAGCCGATTGACAGCTAATAAAGTGCATATGGCTGCAAGCAATGAATGAACAGTTTGGCCTTTACAATCCTGCCTCTACCACCAACATGATTTAGTAACTCAGAGTGAGAGATTTGCTCAGTCATGGGGAGAGTTCAGAGACACCTTTTCAAAACACAGGCTTACACTGCACAATGTTGGGCAATCTAATGCATGCATGGATAATAAAACTACACTTCTTTACATTTTTAGAAAGCAAAAAAAGGTAGGCAAATGGCAATCTTATCTAACATGAATTGCCACCTGTATATTAAAGGTACCTGTATTATTTTCATAGAGTACTTTTACTACTATATTCCCAGTAGAACTGCTGATTCAGAGAAATGGGGAGAAAGGTAAAAGCACAAGGTGCTACATATTATTTTACAATTTAGAGGATAACTGTTTCTCACAGTACGTTTTCAAGAGAAACAAAATATGCACAAGGAATACTTGCAGACATGCTGGTGATTGCCTGTGTGTGTCCAAAAAGATAGGGATTACCACAGAGCAATCAGCACTCTCAGATCTAGCATTTCTCAAAGAACATGTATTGCCCCTATCAGTGCCCATATTTTTGCAATCACATTTCTTGTGTTAGAAAATGGCTTCCTTTTTGCACAGCTGTGTGAAAGGACTCCGATCAGCAGTCAGAGAAACTTGACTCGGAGCAACTGATGGTGTCCAAAATGCTGTCAAATACACCAGTGTAAACAAACAAATAAAACAGAGGGGCATTCTCCTTCTAACCTCTTTCAGTTCACATAATCTTAGGTGTGGTCAAAGACTTCAGAAAAAAGCTGTGATTTTGAATTTGACACTTCCCCCCACCCCCGGCCCTGAGCACATATCTCTCAATCAGACAAACTTTGGCACTCTCAAGAACAAAGAGAGAGGAAGGAGCACCTGGCAGTCTCATTACAGCTCACACAGACCTTTCTCCACTGAGCTGTCATTCCTTACTTCCCAAGTGATGGATACACAGAAGAAATTGCTACATATATTTGTACACAAATGACTTGCCAATAACCATTATCAAATGACTTTTTGAAATGCAGACAACTCAATTTCCCCATTGCTGCAGAGCAATAATAGAAAAAACAAATAGTCCTTGCTTAACTGGAACAGTATGCATGACACTATAATCCACATTTTAAGGAACATCCAAAAAGGAAGCAAAATAAAAGTTGTGTTTAAATATCTAACATTAAGGTTTGTAAACTACCAGTTCTGCTTATTTTTTCTTTCTGCCCTTGGTTTCATTTATGAGACCTTACAGATGAATACCAAGAAAAATCATTAAGCCCTCCACAAGATAATTAAATCATTCATAAAAAAAAAATTCAAGCATATTAAAGTACCGTTTTAAAATGATTGTTTAATGTTTACTGGGAATATAAAACCTTTAAACATTTTTTTGTATTATTTTCATTTCTTTCTCATTGTATTGGTGTACATAGTGGCCCAAATCAGTGTTTACATTTATTATGTAAATGTATACATTATATTAAATGTAATAATTTCCAATTATATATTTTACCAGGGTTTCTGGTTTTGGATTATTAGGTGCAACAAGAAAGCAGAACTCAGGAAGCATCAGAGACTTTAACAATAGATATGTATAATTTCAATGCTACGCAGAAACAAGAACTTAACTGATAGACTGAAGATAGATTGCAGAAAGTTTACACACAACACTTATTCTTTGTCATTAATTTACACTTTAATGACATGGTCCCATTTTGGTTTTCATAAGCTTCTTACCTCATTCAATGCACAGTGTGTGGAAAAAGGCAAACAATGCAAGTAATATTTTTAAAAATGTATGAACACAAAAAAAGATGCCGTGAAAACCAATTTCAAATTTAATAACACTATGTTTTCTATGTACAGGGTATAAAATAATTCATTTTTCAAAAGATGCTTCTAATTCTGCATTTATGAAGTAAGAGTCAGAGAAGTGCAGAAGTGCATCTGAAAACTAAACCATGCTCCCAATTTTATGTTACCAGATGAAAACTTCAGCTGAACTTCTACTTGTTTCTGTGGATACTCTGGAAAACCAGATTTCCAGCTGACACACAGACTTTTCCCTGTGAAATTCTCTCCCTGGTGAGTTATTTTTTGAAGTCTGTCTCAATAGAAGGGGTGTGTGGCAGCCTCTAGTGGCAAGTATGCACATTTTTTAAAAAGCAATTTCCACTGTAAATTGAAGCTTCAAGGCATCCCCTTGTTTTGATATGTTTACTCCGGTAAAATGAGATTAGCCAAATGTAGCCCAATTGCTGTAATGACTAACTTAATTTTAGGGGAGTAAAGATACTGAATTACATCAGTCCAAACCTCAATACATTCATATGAGAATACTGAACTTGCAGTCTGTATCTCAAATTTTGCTAATCAGATTTGTAACTTTATTTTCATAAGATTCATCAGTAGTGACTTAAAGTTTTAGCAGAACGAGAACACCCCCAAAATGCCACAGTAATTTGTTTAGAGAGAAGCATTACTTTCATTCTTCTTGAAGACTACCAACCTTACATGATAGTGGCTTCGAAGGGTACCCAGTGGCAAAGCTGTCCCTACCTCATTAAGTGTGCCTCCTTCAAGAATTCACTCTTCTCGTGGTCTGTTGCACCCTTCTTCAAAGTCTACTCAACAGAAAGCAAAAGTGTAATAAAACTTAAGTCACCACCATCATAATCACAAGGCACTCGAGTAAAGCAATCAGACATAGACATGGCCTTAAATACAAGTTATTTTCCAGCATTTGTTACAAGGAGTTAGGCTCAGCTCCAAGCTTTACTTCAAGGAAACACCCAAATCTCTCTCAACACCTGTCTCTGTGGTATAACCTCTGAGCCAAATTTTTCTACGCATCTCATTCCATTGCCAGAGAAATACAAAGCTGCAATTACCTTGACTGCTACTTTGGATTCTCCACTTCCATCAGCCAGGATATCTACTGCAGTCCCTTCATACACCTCTCCAAATGCTCCGCTTCCTAACAATTTGTGTAAGTTCAATTTGTCGCGAGGGAAAGCCGGCAATGATTCAATCTCTGCTTGAGAAGGAAGAATGCTACAAAACAGAAATGCTGGTCACTTGCTCATACCTAAGAACTTTTGAAATATTATTAAAATTCTTCCTTACGTGAATCTGGAACTAGTTGTCTCATCAGATACATTTAAGGGGGGCTCAGGTGAAGCCTAAGTATTTTGAAAGTTAGGAAAACATCAGGTCTTCCTTTCCCATTCATCTGCATTTCTTGCCAACATGAACATGCAGGGTGGGTTAGAGACAATCCAGGCCAGGGTGCATGCCAGAGAACCAGCATGGCAGAGCCTACTTACAAGCAGATTTGCCTTTCAGTGCAGATGCAACCCTTAACTCTACCTTGAGGTGTCAGGGATAGGGAAAACTAGTCCGTGGAAGCCCTTTTAGATGTATTTGTCCTGAAAATACATTTTCTCCAAGGATGTACCTTACAGCGTAACAGGCATTGGCTAATCCCACTGTATCAATCATGCCCCTGAGTTGAGCTAGTTCTTTATCTTCTTTGATAAACACTATCTGTCCAGGCAAAGCCTTTTTTCTGGATTTCCATCTTTGGTGCCATACTGGAACAGAAAAGCAGACCATCAGATTTTTTACTCTGAGAGCATCCCAACATGTCAGCAGGCTGAAAGGCTACAGGTTTTTTGCTCTTGTGTTCAACATGACCTCCCAGAAGTTTATGTAAGCAAGACATTTCCATCTGGCCACCACCTTTTTCCCAGAAAACACAGGCAACTGCTCCTTGAGCTGAGAAATCAGTCAAACATCCACTTCCATATGTGCTAAGACCTTAGTCTGAAGGGATGCTGCTTTATCCCAGGGGGAGGATGAGGAGTGAGAGGGCAGGACCATCATATGTGGACATCTACATCTCGGGGTAATCTCTACATCCTTTCTTTAAGGACAAAACTTAAGAAGAAAAAAATGGGACCCTTTGGTGAATAACTACAGTACCCAACTTTAGAATTGTAAGGTACAAGTTTTTATAAGGATACACAGGAACATCTGCATTCTTTCAGCATTCCTGTGCTCTCCCTGCAGGGAATCAACAGCAAGAAATGCCAGAAATGGAGTGAATTGGTGTACTGTGCTTGATACTGAAAACATAACCATCTATCTCTAGGGTCTCAAAGGATAAGACTATACAAATTTCTGCCATCTCCCACCCTTGGGACTATTCAGTATTTCCCTAAATCTGGAAGTCGATCATCTCCTACCATCTGAACTGCCTTTTACTAAGGCCTGGCTAACCAAGGCTATGTAAAAAACTCAGCCACATACCAAAACCAAATAGCATGACCACAGTCAAGCCCAGCATAACAATTCCAGTCACAACAGCAATAGCAATGATAGCATCTGGAGAGATCACAGTATCTGGTAAACAGAAGGGGAAAATTGGTTATTGACTGAGTATAAAAATTATGTCAGTCCTATGGAGTTGAGCAAACCTGAGAAAACCCTTGACCTGCCTATTGCATAAATGTCTTCCTCTGCACAAGGCTTTCTTGTAGGCTGTATGTATGTATTTGGTCAGATTAATCCTCCTCCCCCAGCTCTGGGCCATTCCTGTGGTGATGACCTACTGTGTACATGGAAAGAGAAAATGCTGAGCTGTTTGGCTGCTCGAAGTGGGATTTTCAAAAACACCCACAGAACATAGGTCTAACATTCTGGCTGAAGGTACAAAGTAACCCTCACATCCTTACCCAGTGAGGGAGCTTGCATTTATTTCAAGAATCACACCACAATGCTGAGTACAGGACCACAGACACAAACCGGTATAATCAAGCAGAAGCAAATTACAGGCCCACATTTGGGTGCAACAGAGTATGGATGAGTGCCAGCAGCTCAGGTCACCATATAAATGTCACCATTTATTACCTCTCAGACACATTACTTAACCAGTGCAGCAACACCATTATTAACATAGCAGGTTTTAATTCACAAATAGCTATGATTATTCTGAACAAAAAGTTGATTAACAGAGTAAGAAAGTACAGTACATACCTTCACCCAAAATTATATCCTCACTTGTGTCACTGTATTCACCAAGTCCCAGCACATTTGCAGCTGCAACTCTGAACTGGAAAGTTCCATCTAAGTTCTTCGCCTTCCACATGCAAATACTGGCACAGGAGCCATTGTAAACCACCTCCCACAAGAACTTCACTTTGCTGGTGTTGTCAGACTGCTTCCTGCAACAGGCACAGCAAAAGAACACAAGTATGCTGTTAACAGAATGAGGGTAGTTTACTACTTCCCCCTCTCTCCGTTCTTTGCTTCAGTTCTCTGGCCTTCACAGCTTCTCTGTCTGCATGGAAGCTCAATCTGGTCATGGGGTTTTGGCTACAGAGCAAAACATTGTACCATGCCATTTTAGCAATGCTAGGAATCACACATCTTTAGCTTGGCATTGGAAATGAGATGCTAGTGTTTTAGACATAAAAAGCTCCAGCACTCTTTCACCTGTTTCAGTGTACACTTCACAGCCAAGATTTCAAAACCTTCTTATTAAGTTTTCAGGAAAAAAAAAAAAAAATCCCAACATTTATTTTTGTTTTCTGTTAGAGGTTTTTGCTTTCTTGGGCCCAGAGTAATTTGGTGGCTCTTGTGCATCAGGTTTCACAAGCTAAACAGGAAGCAACTCATTGGCAGTGAAGACACAATTCTTTAGCTAGCCAGTTTCCCAGAGTATCTGCTGACTGCTGGGTATATTTCTTCCTTTCCCCATTGGACTGAGATTGATTGCTCACAATAAATTCAGAGCTGATTATTCACCAACGAAAAGAAGACCATGCATTTAAACTGGAAACGCCATATTTGAAATATCATTTCATGTCACACAAGACTGTAATATTTCATATAAAATGACTTTCATGAGCACGTCAATTATTCTCCCAACACACTTTAATGCAGAAAAAAGGTCAAATGTTTCTAAAACAGAAAAGCATTTGGAAACTGTATGATCATGTCCTTAGTGTTTACATGGCTCTACCAGACCTGTATGAAAAACAGGGGTTGTTTCAAAGGGCTAAGCAAATCTTTTCTAGAATGCTATGCAACTGACCTAATATTTTTCTACCTGCTCTGAAAGGATCATGAAGCAAAATTCAGTCGAAACCATCAGCACATGCACCTTCAAACTGCAGGAGGAAAGCTTATTTCATTAAAAAAAAAAAAAAGCCAAAAACCCCATAAACAACCACCACCACCACCACCCCAAGAAAAAAATCCCAGAACCAAACCCACACACACACCTCAGCTAAGAAGTATGATTCCACAGATGAACAAGAAGCCGCAGCCTGGAGAACACAGTGGCTAACTCACAACCCTGACATAGGCCAAGGGACTGTCCTTTGTTTATTCATGGACAGCAAGCCAGGTACAAACTGGCTGATGGCACGTCAAAATTATTGTGGTCTCATAGCATGCAGGTCAGTGCTGCTGTATGCTCACAGAACTGTATAGAGGAAGCTTACAGCACCAGGAAAATATGTCTGGGTGAAAACTTATATAGGTAAAGTATGCCCAGCTCCACAGTGCTGTCAGTCCCTAGCTTTCAAAAGCATAGAGTTAACTGAGGAAGAAGTCATAGCTACCTCTCAAAAACTGCTTCCCTCCGTCAACCCTAATTTCAATGTCATAGGAATATCCCAGAAGATGAACTCTCCTCATTCTTACATAATGCATTAAGTCTTCCACTGACTGCCTTAAACAGACCTCTCCAGAGTCACGATCAAAAAAGGAGAAATTTCAAAGTCACTGCCCACAGCAGTACACTTTAACCTGTCCGTTCAGCCCTTCCAATGCCAGTGCAGGAATAAGCGTGAACATTCTAGAGTTGCTTAATGAGTGTGACGTACATAGTCCAGGCAACCTGTATTCAATATCAAAGCACTTCAAAAATTATCTAGTCATCCCAAGTCGGTGGGGTTATGTTATGATTTTTTATAATGCCTTTTCATAAGTCCTCTGAACACTAAGATATTTCTATATGCATTTAGACAAAAATACACACTACATTCTTGAAATCCGTTATTTGAGAATATCTCCAAATCTTCTTCTGATTAACCAACGTATATCCAAATAGATCTCTGTAACTCAGGGTTGGTCTGGAAATGTTAGTGTATATTTTCTTCCAAGTTTTCCAGGAATTTCTGGAAGTGGTGAATACTTAGTTTATCCAAGAAAGAGATCCCATGAGAAGGGCCATTTGCACCATATATGTTTCACTCTTCCCATTAGAGCTGAACTGAAAGCCCCTGCACATGCAGGTGTGTTCCGAGCTGTTCCCTATGGGGAAGAGTGCCGGCATGCATAGCTTACCTGCTTTCTAAGATGTAGTAGGTCAGGTTGCTTCCATTGTCATCAGCCTTTTCCCACTGTACAGAGTTTTTAGTGTCTTCTGCTCTTTTTGGAACTCCTGGCTTACTGGGAACACCAGCTTAGGCCAAACGGGGGAAGAAACCGAACACTTTAAATTTTTTTATAGTAAGACAAAGGGGTAATGGGCACAGAGGAAAATTTAGATGTGCACATGGATGTTTAGACATACAAAAGGATGGAGGATCTACATGAGTAATCCCCAAGCTAGAATGAATATTTGGTCTTCTCTTTTCATTAGTCAAATTTCGTATTTTTCACTCATATGCAGCCTCTCATCGGTAGTTAGGAATTCATATGCATGGAGGCATTTAATTTCAGTTTCCCTCACTCTGCGTCTGTTCCACTTGGAAGTGAACTTCATTTCTTTACCCTATTACTTCTGCAGATACAAAATTGTGTCGTTTATTTTTTAAAAACACGAAACCGTTGGCTCCTAGTATAAGAAAATTGCCTACTAAAATGCATAAAATGCTGTGTTTGAATATTAATGTCCTGAAAATAGTCTTAAAATCTCATTACCTTATGTTAAGTGCTTACCTGTAGTTTTAAAGCTTTTTGAGGAGGAAGTGCTTTTCAATCCTGTATCATAAACTACTGTTACTCTTACAAGGTAGTTGGTTGAAGGAAGAGTTCCTGTGAGATTGCATGTGTAAACAAGATGTGTTGTGCATGTAGTTGTTGCAGGAGAAAACCAGTCACTTTTTGTTTGCCACTAGAAAAATAAAATATCATCATGGTCAGCTTTGTTGCTCTGCTGAAAGTGTGTCACAGTTCTATTCCTGCATAGGTTAACTACTTTGCCACCTTTTATTATCATAGAGGAGAGATTACACATGTGCTGTTTCAACCATGGGACTATGTCCTCTTAAAGAGCAAGGACAAAAAAATCCAGGATTTTAATTTGTTTTCAGGAGACCTATAAATCTTGGCAGCCACAAATGACAACAGATTAAGTGACCCCTTTGCGCAGCCAAAAGGAGACGTCTCCTAGCTTATCTGTGTGCAGCTTGCATTTCTGGATCACCGCGCTGCTCCCATGAGTTCGGTTTGCCATGATATAATTAAAAGGAGGTGGTTTAGTGGAATGGTGCTATGACATTTGTTTTAGGACAGGGAAATATTTGGTGTAGTCCTAATGAATCCTATTATCTATATCAAGGACTCTTTGTGATCCAGTTCAGCAACTAACATTTTCTGTCTCCATTGGTCCAGACATTCAAATCTGAAGCTTCCATCCATGCTGCTGTCACTTGCAGTGCTTACTTCTACCGTCTGCACTACTGGACCTGTGCATCTCTGACATTTTCCCCTAACCTTTATCATAAGAAAGTAACATTCAGATACTAGGTTGTAGCTAATATTTAATGCTGAAACCCCTTTTCTTCTCTTCCTTGTACAGAGCAGACACAGGATTTATAGCTACAAGCCAGGCTGGGGGAGGGCAGTGAGGAAAGAGCGAGGGGACTCTACTGAAACAGGAGACCTGGGAGGAATTCTGGTGGGGTCATCCAGGATGTCCTTTGACACTATGGAGTATTATATGCCACAGCTGCACTCCCTCTTGTTCCTGGCATACACGGCCTCCATCCTGCCCCTTCTGAGATACCAAGACTGACGTCACCATGCCCAAGTTATCCACAGAGACTCTTCATAGACACCCTGCCACCTTGTCCTGATCACCAGGACTCAGTGTGTTAAATTTGCTTTGATCTGGGGGAAAAAAAGAAGAAAAAGATATTTCTACCTTGCGCAGCTCAAACCAGAAGCTGGTTTCATTGACGTGCAGAGGAGCTCTCCACTGTAGCTGGAAACTGGTATTTCTGGGAACTATGTTGGAAGGTGCAGGTGGAGTCTCAAAAGTTTTTGCAATAACAGGGACACTTTCAGAAAACCAGTTCTCATCGGGATGAAAAGCAAGAACCTGATAAGCAAATGGATGGTAAGGAAAAGGTACAGTTCCAGACCAGTGGGAAAGGTGGCTTTAGCAGCTCTGAGTGTTTGGAAGACTATCTGTTTTCAAACAAGACTGAGAAAAGTCTGTCAAGCTTTGAACTCATTTTTTCAAAACACACACATAGCTTTACAGAAAAACAGTCTAAAGAGCTGCAGGTTGGTGAACAGGTAAAACTGCTCTTAACTGTACCTTGAATAAATTGTTTGTTCCAGATTGGAGCCCATGGACAGACCAGGCAAGTGTCCCATTTGGAAATTCACTTTTTCGCAAGGGTGTTGCTGGGACAGAAGGTAACAAATTGACGGAGATTTGATAGCGGATGGATTCTAGAGGTCCATTTGGCTTCAGAGGTTCATTCCAAGATATGCTGATGGTGGTGTCAGACAAAACCACTGTCTTAATGGAATCAACTGCCTCTGGTACTGAAACAGACAGAAAAATTAATTTCCTTTGGGGTCCAGATCTCACTAGAGGTTTGTTTGGTTGGTTGGTTGTTTTATTTTTAGAGAAGTCAAAAATGCCACCGAAGAAAGGAGAAAGGGTTATAAGCTCATGAATATAATCCATTTACAGGACTGACACTTTACGCATGTCAAACTTGTATTCCTGTACAGTCAGTCAGCTAATCTTCAAAATATTTTGAGGAACTTTTTGGGTATCTCTTTGGTTATCCTATCATGCAAGCAGACAAAAAAACCCAGCTGCTGTCCTTTGTCTCTACATGTATAGCCATATCACTGAATTCCTGCTTTCTCTTAGATTCCTAATTAGGGTCTGAGATTCAATAAAGTTTAATATGATGCTTAATTGGAAATGCACTAAAACAAGTACCCATGCCCTATGCCAATCGGGAAGTCTTTTCTCAAGCAGAAATGTATGAAGGAAGAAAAACCAAGACTAAGCATTTTTTGCCATCAGTTACAATTTTGCCGAGAAATTCATGGTCTGGCTGAGTTGTATAAGAAACCAACTGGGCTGCTCGTCTGGTGTCCATGCCAGCTGGTTACCCACTAATTGTTCTGGAAAAATCAACCCTTCCTTTAAAGCTTTGAGATCGCAGACTTTGAAATGGTAAATGCCTTGCCTCAGCCTTGTGTTAATAATTCTTTTTTCATATTGAACTGTCCACATAATAAAAAGTTAACAAGTCATTACATTATGTTCCCAATTTGTCAGAATGATGGATACATATTCTATAACTTATGTCCTAGTAGCAAGACTGCAGATTATTTAAATGAAATGTGCAGAATCTGGTCTAGTAAAGAAGACAATTTCTCATTTCACATAAACACGTGGAGTAAGAGTGACACTCTGTGGCAAGAGCAATGCATTAATTTTTCCAAGCTGTCTTCCTTTTTTTTTTTTTTTTTTTTTGTTCCTACTATCTTGTTATTTGTTGGAAAATACAGATTAATCCAAGCTTCCTTCATTTCATTACAGAATTGAGGGAAACACAGGGAATTCACACAACTTCAGAGGTGTGAAATAGCACACAGAGTTCAAGAGGCTCTAGCAAGCAACATCTGATTACAATTTAAACTACCAGTAACGTTCATGAAATTGAGAACATAAATGCCAGGACACACACACATTCTGTTTACATCTGGTTGGAAATCTTTCAGCAAATTGTATAAAGCTCTAAAAGTCGATGCAAATACGTATGAAAAATGCTCAAGATTTGGGGTCTGGTGTGGTTTCTGGTTTTTTTTTTTTGGTGGTTGGTAGTTGGTTTGTTGGTTTGGTTTTTGTGTTTTTTGGTGTTGTTTTTTTTTTGTCTAGGACTTTATTTTGATCCCAAAATTTTGTTTTGCCCCAACTAGAGAAGCCAGTTCCGAGTTTCATGTTTCATTTTAACTTGAGACTGAAAAATTCCATTTTTGTGAAGCAACCCAGGCTCCCACTTGAATGCTACTTTTATGTTTTGCCGCTGAAAGGGTGCACATTGCTGCAGGATGGCTCAGGTCACCACACAAAGAAGCAATGCTGTGAATTCTTGCCACATCCCAATAATATTCAATCTTAACAGTGTGTCAAAGTTTACAACAGATGTGGATTTCCATGCAAAGCATTGAAATGTACTGATCATCGGTCAGATTTTCTTATTTTTTAGCCACAGACTCCTCAGGAATATGCTCACAATATTCAGAGATCCACATGGGATGAGAGCCTAAATGCTGCAGATGTAGAGATCTGACTACTAAAAGACAAAAAGTAGCATGGTTGGAAGAGAACTCCCAAAGTGTAGCATGCCTGGATCCCTAAAATAGAGTGGCAATGTGCTTGCAGCTCTTGTTCCACTTTCATCTGAAAGATCAAAAGAGGTTTGTCTTAAACAAAGGTTTTCTTAAGTGGAAAAACATGACTGCCCAGGACAAAAAAACCCAGAAGATGATCTGTGCACAAGAGGAGCCACTGGCAATTCACAGGTTATAGAATCATAGAATCATAGAATAGTCAGGGTTGGAAAGGACCTCAAGATCATCTAGTTCCAACCCCCCTGCCATGGGCAGGGACACCTCACACTAAACCATCCCACACAAGGCCTCATCCAACCTGGCCTTGAACACCGCCAGGGATGGAGCACTCACAACCTCCCTGGGCAACCCATTCCAGTGCCTCACCACCCTAACAGGAAAGAATTTCCTCCTTATATCCAACCTAAACTTCCCCTGTTTAAGTTTTAACCCATTACCCCTTGTCCTGTCACTACAGTCCCTGACAAGCTCTCCTGTGGACAATGGTGGTAAAAGATGAGGTTATTGTTCTATGGATGGATGTTTAAATAAACCACAGAGTGCATCCCCAAGAGAAGAATAAAGGGCAACAGGAGCCCTGGCATGTACTTGTTGCCAGCTATTCTGGATAAAATGCTTCTTGGGCACAACTGATCAGCAAGAAAAAGAGGCTTTGAGACAAGTAAGAAAAACACAGTGATGGCTGTGTTTATTTCAATTTCAATTGCTTTAGCACCTTCTGGAGCAGCCAAAAGCCAAGCAGAGGTAAAGGGAGAAGGGGAAGCCTTAGGACTCCTGCTGTGGTGCCCTAGCTGCATGTCACTAATATCTGCACAGCTGCATGTCAGCTATTGCCAGTCCTGCTGTAGCTGTGTGAAGTGAGCTAATGCCCAAGGACCACATGCTACTGGGCCTTTCAAATTCACTCCCTCACTCTCTCTCACAGAAAAGCTGTCCCAGCTCTGCAGGACAGGAGCCAGGCAGGAAAACTAATGAAGGTGGGGGATATAGCATTCCTACATCAACAGCAAGCATGCCTAGGTACAATTTCCCCAGTCTTTCCTGCAAAACGCAAACAGGCTGACATGTAGACATGGCTATAATTCTGCTTTGCTGACTTGGGCACTGTCAGAGGTGTCTGATGGCTCTGCAATTGATGAGTTTATGTGGATGAAGCTGACCCTAGCTTGTGACACCAGGCACAATAAATGGAGCACAGCTGCACAACAGAAGAGCAGGGAACTGCTATGAGTACTACAGGAAATAGCTAGCTCTCATTGTAGCTTTCCATATTTCCATCAACTGAGTCCAGCAGCATCACTCCAACAATGAGAAATTTGTCTGAAGAGCAGCACAAAGGCAACTCCTCGTGAAAACAGACATAAGTGTGCACGTGCACACATACACATCCAAAGCAAGAAAAAGTGCTGAGCATGATACTTCTATTGGGTTAGGTTGCAAGGCAAAACACATGCAAAGGCAGAGCATGTGTCTTCAGATGATCCTTTTTTTTTTCTTTTCCTGGGAGATGACAAGAGATTCAGGGAAACTGGGATGGTTAATTTTTCCCAAATTCAACTCTGTTTTGCCCATGAGAGTAACTGGTGAGTGATCTCTCCCTGTCTTTGACTCTTCAGTCATATTTTCTCTCCCCTATCCAGGTGAGGAGGGGATGATGTGCAGCCAGCAGCCATCCAGGACCAACCCACAACACTTGCCATCATAACATTGTCTCATACCTCTCTCACCCACTCACTCCTAGTGAAGCTTCTTAGCTTCCTTCTGACATAATTAGATAAGTTTACAGATGTACTTACATATGTTAAGTAATCCCTAACCAGTCCACTCTCTGACCTAAATGACACAATGAACATTCAAGTTCAAAGCAGTACTCCTAACTTTCTTCTAGTGTGAAAGCGACTGAGAAGTGTACATCAAAATTCTTCAAACTAACTGAAAATGTGATATTGGCACTCATGCCAAAAGAAGAGAAAATGAAGAGTTGCTTTTCCAATCTGGTTCACAATAAATCAAGTCTGAAACACCTGAAGAAACAGTAATTATGAAAATAATGTCAAGCGGAAAAATCTTAATGCTGAATGAACACATAACACACAAATTTAAACATGTGTAACCACATACACATTCAAACACAATTTATTAAAAATATAGTCCAAGGCAGAAACTGCAGCCATTTAGCCACTTTTAATCATAGTTTATATTACCTCAGGAAGCCAATGAGCAAAAGCATTAAAGAATACATGCATGCCATGAATCTTACAGATTCATCAAGTCTGGTTGCCAAAACCTTGTAAAGATCTACACAGATTACATTTCAAGCAGAAATTTTCTCTGTTTTCTGATTTGCAACCCAAACTTACATACACTTTCCTTTAACTGAGATAAGAATTCTGTTCAAAATCAGAATAAAATGTGAAACAAACCTCCATACAGAGTGGTGCCAATTGTCTCTTGTCCCATAAGCAGCATTTCCTCATCTGAATAGTAGTTTTTCACTGCAACTTGTATGACATAGCTTGAAAATGGCTGTAGGTTGTCTATGACAGCTACAGGACCCTGAAATTCCTGTAATTTGAAATCAGGTAGTACATGTACTCGTATAAAAGAGTCACACTAATCATCTGTCAATGGAGCAAGGGCTCAAAAATAATACAACAGTGCTTTTTTATTCTAATACACTTTAGTGTTTAAAAAAGAAAATTAAAATGATAGTTTGAGTAACAGGTCACTGCAGAAAACACATACCAAAACCAAGCTGAGGTGTAATTAGCATGGCTACAATACCACATTATTCAGTAGCTGGTACTTAAATAGAAAATGTAAAGTCAGAAAAATGTAAGAGAAATAAAACTTACTAAGGCAAGTACAACTACCACAAAACACATAAAGGCAAGCCATTTGGTTGCTGGACAGTCATAAGAGTTATTTAAACAGATTAATATCAACCACAACTGCACTTTTTACAAGTAGAAACTGAAAACCCGTTTCAACTGGATTTTAGCAAAAACATGTTGAAAAGTAGAAGAGTGCTTGCACAAAGAAAAGCTAAGGAATCTACCTCTTAACAAATACCAAACAGAAAGGGAAATTATTGTTGGGGATGTAGAAGTGGAAAAACTCCCTGACTGAATGCTACAGAATGGCTTATAAAATGACTAGAAAAATCACATTCCTCTATATATATGGTACCACGTGCATTTTTGTTTCAAAATAGCCATACCAACGTTTTTTTCTGTAGATCAGACAAACGGTAGCTTGAGTTCCTGTGGTTGTTAGTCATTTGTCCAAGAAAGACCAGGTATGTTGGTGTGGGCTGCAATATGCCAGGGCATAGCTGCTGTGGTGTGACAGATGGCAAGCTTAATGTAAAACTGGTGTTCGTTGTATCAAGGATAGTAAGCTTCTCAGTGTATGTGAATGGAATCAGGCATCTTTTATCTAGGAAAGACAACCAAAAAATGAAACAAAATTAATTATTGTTGGACCAAACCAAACTTCCATGAGTCTACCACCACTCCTATTAGAAAACATAACCACAAAGTATTCTCTCTGCTTTAAGAAACAAAAAAACAAAATCCCACCTGAGTGCACTTAATTTGACTTCCATTGACATAAAAATAGCAGTCATAAAGGTAAGTCTCATTTGTCTTTGATAACATACAGATTTATTAAAGAATTTAGTAATTCTAGTTCTTTTTTAAGTACCTAAATATCCTTGGAAATCCAGGTCATAATTGCTGTGTTATCAAGGGCAGTACACATTGATGAGTCTGAACTTGTTTGTCACAGGAAAGACAGGTATGAAGAATAGAGTACCTTTCTCTAGTAATTAAATGTTGTCTGTCTTTTCTACCAGACAGCTTTTCATGTGTAAAGTTCATAGCAACAGTGGGAAAGGAAAGAGAAAAGGAGTCTACAGGGAAAAGGAAGAAGAAACTGGAGGAGTCTATAGGGAGAAAACAACTGAAAACTACTTTCTGACAGTAAAACATAACAAAAACAAAACCCTCATCATTTGATGTACTTTTAAAAACAAATTAAAAATATATATTAAAGCATGCTGTCGCTGGAAAAGATTAAGGAGCATGCATGTGGAAGATGGTACAAGGGCAAATGTTTGCCCTTAGGCCAGAACAAATGACCTCACTGCCGAGATCTTTCCTCTCTAAATGAACAGCCCCACCATTCCTACCTAAGTCAGGTTTGTGCATGTGAGAGAAGAGTAACAAAGTCTGTTCAACAGAGATAAATGTCAGGTTGAATCTTTGTCAATTTTATAGCTACCTAGAGTAGTAAACTCCCATGGTGAAAGTCACAGATGAAATAAAGAATTGAGTCATTTTTCAGGGTTAGAGTTTCTGTCAGGCAGTTCCACAGAAATGTGTTTACTCTGACAGGAAAATCCTTCACTACAGTCCCCTACAATTCAGTCCCCTTCATGTCAATCCTTCAGTTCAGTCCCCTTCCTCCTAAGCCTGAAGAGAAATCATTCTCTCACAGAATCTGTGACAGGACAATAATTTTCACTGAGTGCTTCTGATGTGTTAAATGATCAACTGACATCACATCTCTGGATGGCAATTAAATTGGTTAGAATGAAAGGGAACTCTAGCAGTACTCCTTACTCACATCACTAAAGCAATAAAAAGCATGTCAGTCAACCCAACTGGTCTTTGCAAACATCACTTTTTCACATATACGCCATTTGCTTTCAGTACCGAGAAGGAGACGAATTTTTTTTCTTATTTTAGTACATTCATTTAATTTTATCTTAAACTTGTGTGAGTAATTCTATGCACTGCCCTCCCCCCTCAAATGCCAAGGCTGTGTATTCCTCCAAATATATTTGAATCAGTCAATGTAAACAAGAAGGGCTCTGTGAAGGGCTCTGGGTAGAAATAATCCCTTTGGATTATTTTGGATTTGAAATCCAGGTCTTCACTTTCAGTACCAGCTAAGCCTGGGGCTCTTGCAGGAAACCCTATCCCTAGGGATAGGGATTGGTACATTCTGTACCAGGTCCAAACCAGGCTCCTGTACCAATGCCAAGGCCACACAGACCTCATGAGAACAGACTTGCCCAAAGTGCTGGTAAGGATAGCCTGGACACTGGTCAGAGCAGCTGCAGGCAGGAGTAATTCTATCAGCTGCCCAAAAAAACAAGTAAAATTCTTTCATTCCAAAGATGTCCATCCTATTAAAATATTTTCTTGGGTATTTTTTAGATTTTTATGCCAAACTGAAGTTAAAGAATCATTTTGAATATATTTATCGTGTTAGTAGCTGGCATGTTCTAAGCCTCTGCATTTAAAAAGATAACACTTATAGGTACCATGAATCCTAACTTTCTACTAAAACTAATTTAAATTTATTTCATTATCATTCTGTGGTGGTTTGTTTAAAATATTAGTTCTAAGAGAAAAATGGATCTAGTGTAACGTAAGCTGCAGTTGCCTCTCAGATACTTCTTTACAAATCATTTCAATAAGCAGAGCTCTTATCTCTTTGTCTTTGGAAGGGCAGACATTTTTACAGCATTGCACACTTGTGAACAGAACCAGAAATCTGTATCATAACGGTGATCATTATCAAACTCTTGCTACAGCACTTTGTGGACACATTTGCACTTTTTCTGTCCTGTAATGTGCACCTTTCTTCAGGTCTGAGACAACTTTGAAAATAGGCATGGTTGGAGTTAACATCATGAGCCCTTGAAACATGGGAAATATTCATCATCATGCCCTCCCATGTGAATCAACACAAGGCCAGTTGTTATATTAATCCTGTTCAAAATGTGCATGGTGAACTGTTTCCCTCTAGAAGGTTGCTGAATCCATAAAGCCTAGTTCACATAAATACATACAGCATGATCTGCAACTCAAATACAAGCTCTGAAATAAATTTGTTACATTTACAAAACAACTCAGATCCCCTCTACCTGGATACAGTTGCGCCGCTGAACTGTAGGCTAAGATTTTCAGCTCTTGATTTGCTCTCTTCTGAAGAATATGTCCTGTTCTTTCTTTATTTGCTCGCCAAATTTCAGTGTACTCCTTTGTTTCAGTGCTCCAGTATACAAATTTCTTATCTACAGCCAGGCTGCCTATTTTCTTACCTGTAGGAAAACATTGTATAATTAAGCTTCAGCATAAACCTTGAGCAGGCAATTTTGCAAAAGCAGCTGGATGCCTGTATTCACAGTGAGTCAATATGGGTATCTGTCTTGGTCATACCGTATCTTCAAAGACCTCCCCTGGAAAACAGATTTCTGATATTTTCCAATAGGTCTCATGAAGGTGAGACACTTCATTATTTCAGTTTACAAGTGTAGATTTGAAGGCTTTTTATTACCCATAAATATGAGAACTGCAATTCAGCTAACAAGCACAAGAGCTGTCTGTAGAAAGTTTAATCTTTTTTTCCAAGATGAAAACCATGATGCTTTGCCATCTCCCAGGAACAATTAAGACATCTCCTCTGGTAACAGAACAGCTTTATTAGCAGTCCTCCTGAATCGAGCTGAAAACTGAGCAACCAAGATTAAGTGTTATCATTGTAAGAATTACAACATAGATAAACTGTCATACAAGACTACCTGCATGAAGTACCCTCCCCACACACTGAAGTCTGCAGTACCACTTTCAGGTATAACTTATGATGGTATAGCATATTTTCATTGAAATAAAGTGTAATAGTTGTATCTAATATGAAACTCTACCAAAATGTGTTAACACTATAAGCAAAATCTCTTGACTAGTAACGAGTCTGCAGCATCTCCATTTAACTTACATCTTGTGAGAATACATACTTGCATCAGTAAATATCCTCACACTACTCTTTCCCTTAGTTTGTATCAACAGGGTACAACCAGAAACACAGAACACAAACATTTTTTCCATCTTCTCTATAAGTAAATTCCATTTTAAAAGTGCTTCGTTAACGCTATTTTGCTGAAATGAACATTGTTTGATGTAAGAGACAGCAAGAATCACAAACTATCTAGAAACATAACAGTGAACTCAGACCTTGAAACTCTGGTATTCTGGTAATTCTCCAGCAGTGGCAACCATCCACATCTGTGGCCCATATTTCGTCTCTTCCTCTGACAAAGAGCAGCTGGGGATTCTTGGAGTCAGACACATCTATACTCATAGGTCTTCCTAGCTCTGCTTCTGTCACATTACAGGTGCAGTAGTTCCTCATCTGTTCTTCTACAGATATGTATCCCAAAATGTGGTGCACGGTGTTATTCAGAATATCATAATAAAACATGCGGCTGCCATAATCAAGCTCCTCCATCCAGTACAAGCGGCTATCAAATAAAATGCATTGCTTACTGTAGAAAAACTTCAATCTGAGCAATCTGCCCTAAATGCAGTCCTGTTAGAGACTACAGCCACAAACCTCCCAAATGTTTAAACAAGGTAACTACAGCAGCATACTTGCAGAGTGAGTCCAGGTGCTTAAAGGATATTTTTCAATGGAAGGTCACAATAACTGACTATTTTGGATAAAATTGTTGCTGTAAAAATTTTGTCTAGTGCTGACTTTCATTTGCATCACTTAAATAGAAGAACTTGTCAGTATTTAAATATCATTTGAAATCTTTACTTAAACATACACTTCTTTCTGAAATTAGGTATGGCCAAGCTCAACTAACAGTATAAAAGTAGAACTGCATCCACAGATTTCTGAGATTTACACAGAGCAAAAGACTGATATACTGGAAAAAGTCCTTTTTGATCCTTAAATGTTAATGATTCCATGAAAATAATGTTTAAAATATGCTTTAAAATGGTACTAGCAATATATGCCTTACCTTAAGAAAGGATATGACAACAGAGATGATACAGTTGAATTACTTCTACCCAACTGCACATTCAAGGCTTTTAGAGATTTTATCTTCAGCTCAAGATCAACAACAAATATTTGATTTTCATTCCATGGTGTCTTCAGGGCAACAAAGAGATGTCTTGCAATCCAGTCAACTGTGATGGCTGTGGCATTGTGAAGATATGCATCTTTGAAAAACTTCAGAAAAAAATAAAAACATTACTAAAACTGTCTGAGAGCTCAAATTTCCCACCTGATGCTGTGACATGGTGAAATTAGATTTGTTTTGGAAATGATTTCTGCTTGGCAAGTAGAAGTCAAAACATAAAGAGATGCCACGGAATGGAAATTGCAGTATTTTCACACAAATGAAAACTATTATTTTAAAAATATCAACTGTTGTTTCCATGTTCTTCCATATTCTTGAAATTTAAATTAAATTAAATTACATTTTATACAAAATTTCTTGTATTTAATAGTGTGAATTTTAAATTAAATGTCTTTTGAAATATCTTATGAACAAAGCAGATGCCAGCAAAATAATTCATGTTTAATAGGACAACTTTACCAATGGCATACTCTAGCCTATTCTAATAGCTACTGATGACAAAAAAAAAATAAAAAAAAGTAAAATAGAACAAAGAAGTCCAGATTTTGTTATACATCTTTATTATACTGCTAGAAAGAAAAATTATGCAGCTAATCTGTTTCGTATTACACCTCATACAAACTGTTATTAAGACAATTATGTCTTTGCAGTTCTGTTTCCCTACCGTATTTTGTTTATCATGCTGCTTTTTTTCTGTCTCAGATATGCAGCTGTGACTTCTTCAAAAAAATAATTAGCCCCAAAATAATGACAATAATGGCCACGTATTTTCTGAGATTGTCTCAAGAAAGGGAATGAACGAAGGAATACCTGAAACTCTGAAGCAGTCTGTATATTCAGAAGAAAAATAGAATCTTCTATGACATAGTATGCTTTATCATCATTAGCAGTGTAACAGATGTCCTTTACATTTATGTTTGCTGAAAGTTCCCATATGGTATGATTATTGTCTATGTCAGTAAGATACAACTTGTTGGCAGAAACAGTTAGAAGAGTTGGGACAGGGAAACGATCTGAAATTAAAAGGGCACAGCAGGATTTACAAAAAGCATTTTCGACAACAGCAGTCATTCATAAGGAAAACAAGTACAAGATGAAAGTAAATTATGGCCCTGAACAAATTGTATTTGCTCATATGCCACAGCAAATAAATAAAATATTTAGATGCCTTCTTGTCATCACATGCAAACTCCTAAGATTTTTTTAGTGGCACTGTGGATGCTAACCTGACAAATTTAAGCCTAATAAAGACAGATCTGCTCAATTAATTACTTTAATAGTGCAACTAAAAATAGCCTATGACCCCTAGTAGATCTCTAACTCCCCTTGTTACCTTTCACTGCCAAATCAGAAATATTCTACGATCTCTAGCAACCTGCTGTTCCATGCTACCCTGGGGCTGCCTAGAAAAGTCAATTTAGCATAGTTTTGAGGAAAGGCTTGAAATTTAATCTGATTATAAGAAATGTGTTAATCATTTCATGTCAGAAGCTGTAACTATTCCCTCTGTGGTGTCTACTGTAGGGTGGAACAAATGTTACACACAGTGTCAGGCTAGTTATATACCAAACTCCTGTAGCATTGATTTTCCCAGCAGTTACACACAATGAGATAGCATCCAAGTCATCCATACCTGATGAATTCCTCTCTGCTATATCAGACATAGGTCCTGGACCCACAGAGGTGAAGGCTTGCACCTGTGGGACAGAAAATTGTTACACACATGTTAAGTAGCAGCTTAAATGATTGCATTCAAGAGCCTGAAAAGACAGTCAATGACAGAAATGGAACCAGATCCCCTGGCTGCTCAGCTAGGGACATATATGCACGTGCTCTATTTGACCTAAGGCCTTGCTGATGATTTCAAAGGCACATTCAGAGCTGGTTCATGGGTATGAAGAGAATTTTAAGCAGTGGCCGAGAATGTGACAATCCATGCTTCATCTGTCATCAATTAGATCTTGAAGGACACCAGACAATCTTGTCTCCTTCCCCAGGCTGCAGCAATTCCTACTGTTGGTTGATATTGCAGATGGTGTTCTCCTCCATCAGTACCTGGTCTATTACATGACTTCATGCTTTTAACTTATCTTTCGAGCACACTTTCTGTGTGTTCCAAACATCTTGTCACAATAAAAACATGTTGTCTTGTCAAATTTTAATATGGAAATCTCTTTTTAATATCAGACTTGTGAGTCCTTGTATTTTTCCAGGAGTGGAACTTCTTTTGATCTCTGGCTCTGTTTTAATGGCATGTCACCCTCCACCAGGTCAGTCAAATCTTGTTTCACTTGCAGCTTTCAGAGATGGCTCTAGGAGACCTCTAGGAAAGTTTCTTTTGGGCTTCACCAAACCTGTATAATGCTGGAGCATTGTTTTCCACCTTACTGAGTGAATAATACAATCCTGAAAAAGGTTAAGCTGGGTATCCAAGGGTGAGTCAGTGAATCAGCAGTTCCACAAGCAGAAACCACAAGTTCTTGCCCCAAGCCCAGTGACATCTCCTAGGCAAACACATCAGGCTGCACTGATAACATCTACCATCTAGCATGAGGTAAGCTGAGTAAATCTTCATACCTGAAACCTTACTGTAAGGCTGGGAAGCACATCCACAAGGGAAAAGAGCGTCAGGGTGGGTTCAATGTCGCTCACGTTCCACTCTGTGAAAGTGTTAGCAGCGTCACTCTGACTCAAGAGTTGATAGTAAACCCTGAACTGCAATAATACTCCGTTTTCCTTTTCAGGTCTGTCCCACCTGAACTCCACAGGGACCGTGTCACCACTTTCCTGTAGGTTATTTTGTAACACATATATCCTAGGGTTTGTAGGGGCTGAAGGAACTATACAAAAAATTAAAAAAAAAATATAAAAATATAAAAAACACAGAGCAAAGTACTCCTATTAAAACACAAACTCTACCTCATAATGAGCTCTTTTAGTTTTGAGCCTGAGCTTTGCAACCTTAATGCTGACCGAGAAAGATAGCAATCAGTGAGGTGTGTATTATTATTATAAAAATATCTATATCTTCATGGTAATTCCTTTCTGATTTTCATTGGTGTGTAGGCATCTGATTTAACTTGCTTAGCAAAAAAAGAGCTGCATAAACAGAGATAAATGCATTCCTGCACTCAGATTGGAGATGTCTATTTATCCAAGTCCTGTAGGTAACAATGGAGCTGCAAGAATTTTCACAGCATACACTTTATCCCCCCTACCGACTTTAAAATCTACTGCAGCTCATAAGCTTTCTCAGTGCTCCAGTCAATCAACACTATATTTTAGCTGACTTAACTTTGACCTGCATGAGAACTTTTTGCTCACTGAAGTTAAAAGTGCATAACATTTATTAAAAATTTAATAAGTACTTGCAGCCTTTGATGGCCGTTGTAATGGATCTTAATTTCTCTTTCTTGCTCATAGTCATAAGCACGTGGTAGATATATTGTCATGTGCTTTCTGTTCCAAATTCTGTTACAGCAATTGTGTGCATTTATGTGTGCAATAGATAATTAACAAAGATACTCAGGAACATGTGCTTGCAACTTTGCCTGCAGCTGACTAGTCCTAAAAGCTGCTCATTCCTCTCCAGGTTTCACTTGCTGACATAGACCTGGTCCCAGTACCCATAATAAATGAGGAATGCGATTTAAAATTCTAGTACCTCCTTCAGGGGCTCGAAGGGACACAGATGTTGCTGGTGCCTTGCCCCAGTGTGTGTATGGAGTGACAATAAAATCAAAGAGTGTAAATGGTTCCAGCCGATCAACTCGGTAGGATGGCACTGTCAGGTTATGGGGATGGAGGCACCATTCACTCTTCAAAGACTGTGAATGAAACAAAACAGCATAAAATAAAACAATTTTTTTTTTTTTCCATCTCAGAAAAGCTTTAAGTTTTCTAAAATTCCCCTCACCAAGCTGGCCAACTAAATCAAGACAGAGCTTCTCTTCCTCTGTGTGACTGTTGTTTCACCAACTCCTGTGGCACTGTAGCGATGCGTAGCAATCTGCTAGTAATCTGCCTTTTGAACTTAAAGTAAAGCTTGCCAAATGTGCTAAAATTAAGTGTGGATGAAGGCTAGATTTCACATTCAGGCAAAGGCTGTCCCACCGGCAGCTCTGAGGACGCTTCTGTCACCGAGTTACTGTGAAAGGTTTTCTCACACATCTTTGAGCACTGGGAGCTCCTCGCCTGGCATTTCACACCCCAGTAGCTAGCCCAGAGCTACTGCTAAGCCAGTGTTCCTCCTGTGCTGGCCTTAGTGACAGAGAAACAGGACAGCTTGCTTTATACTTACAGTTTAGTTTGGTTGTTTGACCGATTTGCAAATGTTGGAGAAGAAACAAACTATTTCTGTTTAAAAATAGATACATCGGCAAGTAGATGCAGTAATACATGTAGAAAATAAGGAGGAATCCCTCCTTATTAATAATATATAGGATGAATTTCCTTACTTGTAGAGCTTTTGATCCCACGCAGTAAAAGACAGTTCCCCATTCCACATTTGTGGGACTCCAAATGATGTGGAAACTTGAATAATTTCCTTTAATCATGAATGAAGACTCTGGCACTGAATCTGGAATCACTTTTGGTGTAAAAGAAAAACTTCCTGCCCATGAAGAGAGGAAGAAATAATAATAATCTAAAAAATGTGAGCAATAGGTAACCTTTTCAAACCTGACTTAAAGTACCATGGAAAATCCTGTAAGCTATCATTCATTAAATAGAAACAATGAATAACAGCACCATGTATTCTTTCTAGCCATACCCATAAACTTCTATAATTGCACATTATCCAAGTATAGCCTGATATATTTATTAGTAAGTTGCTGTTGTGCTTAGCTTTTGTCAAATGACTGAAGAATTTCAAGAATGAAGAATCACGGGCTGACAGTGAATACATTTATTGAGGGGTTTAGATAAAGAAAATAACATACCTGGCAAGGGTTTAAGTGATGTGTGAACAAGGGTAAAGTCTGCAAACTCTGCTGGCTGTGAGAAGGGAATGCTAAGGCTCTGATTTACTTCCTGAGTTGTAATGAAATGAAGACTATTAATCCAGAACAGACGACCACTGTAGTATTCCAGAGCACCTTGAGATATGTCTGAAGTACTCCATGCCGCAAATTCTGTGATGATGGCATTACCACAACTGCGAAAACATATATGAAACTAGCAAACTGAAAACACACATGTAGAGAGAACAAGATTTATGCAATGTTTGACACATCAGAACATTTCTCATCAGTAAAACTCTTGTCACGTAGGAGGCAGAAAAACAATTCAAAAAGTTTTCTTTAAGTTCTCTAAAGAAGAACACTTTTCAGAATGGCACATGGCAGGAACACCTGCAAAAAGCCTTCATTCCCTTGATTTCATTAGAAAGCGGTTATGAAATGGCTTAGTATTCTGACGCATGGATGTAAAAAATTGAGTATTTTGAAAAATCAACCCACCTTCTTTCAGCAATTTCACTGAAACAGTGCAGTCTACTTCACAGCATGAGGTTCATTTTACTTCATTAAAGCAGGTCCCCAGATTAATTTGACCTTGCTAGTTTCCTCAGTGAAATTCTACTATTTATTAAATTCTTAACCTTTTCCTCCATTGTGGTGATCAGTGGTGATTTATTCTGTCTTGTTACTTCTACATCAAAATTTACAGGCCTCTTTTTTGTCCCAATTTATTATCTTGCTAAGCAACTAAATACGTTGTAAGAGGCATCATTTTGCCATCTGAGAAACATCTTTCAGCTTAGACACATGCTATCCAAACACACAATCAGGTCAATTAGGATGGATTACTTCTAGTGTCTCTATTCTGGCATGCCAGGGACAATGATTTATGGCTGCCAATTGTTTCACAATGGAGCTGCATGTTCTGGCTAAGACTAATCAACATATTTTGATTCTTTAAATGTTTACCATTAATCATAACAAGTCTAACATCAGTCACAAAATTCATCTGATTCCTCACAAAGCCAGCCTGCAACATTATGAGCACAAGTAAATACAGGTGCTGTTCAATTAAGTTTAATGAGTTTAATCTGATGCTTGGGAAAAAAAAAAAAATAGCTCCAAATGAAAAGGAGTAAAAATACAGTTTCATGAGATCATCATGCACTTGGCACTTAGAGAACAAATTCACTATTTTCTTCAAGGTCTTAATATGTATTCAAGCTGACCCATAAACATCGTTTGGCTTTGTTTTGTTTTTTAAACTTTGTCTTTCAGGAATAATGCAGCCATTTCATGCTCAGGGTGATCAAAAGGAAAGCCTGCTGAGCACTGATTGCTCAGGTGAGAAAGTGGTGTCAATTCAAGTTGTAAGCTCTGTGCAAGATGAACAAGTTACAGCTCTAGGCACTTGAAAACTGTCAGGAGTTGTAATGCTAAGACTAAATAGACAGTAAATGGTGATTATTTCCTAAAGCTAAGTCTAAAAATTCGAGAGCATGACCCCAGTTCAGTTGAGTTTCCATACTACGTTTCTCTCACTGTAAAACTGTTAACAATCATCGCAACATGTAGTTTGCCATGGGCTAGCTGTTAAATTGTTAAATTAGTAACTAGTGTACCCAGCACTGGGCAAAATTTGTTTTTAGAGTATCACAAAACCTAGAAAATACAAACACATGCCATGCATTCACTTACCCTTCTTTGCAAAGAGAAACTCTGTATAGGTTTAGGCATAGGCTATCTTGCACAAGCCAGTAAAGAAAATCATAGGTGAGATCCAAAGTTAAACCAACCACCTAAGAAAACAGAAAGTTCGAATGACAACTTGAACACATCTTCAGTTTTGAGGTAAAAGCCATTAGGCATAACTGTTGTCTAGATGGCATCATGAGTAGCATGGTGCAAGGCTTTCTGTTTATTTTTAACAGGATCTAATATCCAAAATAGGGTTTTCTTGCTTTTGCAGTAAACAACAGATTCAATACCATATGCAGCAATAATAGAAATCAATATCTAATAATCTGTTCTGTGAATAGCAAAGAATTTGCTTCCAACAATTAGTGTGCTAAATGTTAGCAAGTGCAGTCTATGTCATGTCATTAGCACAGTTTACAAGTTGTTAAGGGTTTCCTTGAACATGGTTTCCAGCAGGTCTCAAACCTCTTATTCAAACACTAGTTGTGGCTATTCTATTATAAGCTTAAATTTCCATTATGGATGTAAGTGGAGCAGCCTTTTTTTTTTTTTTTTTTAGCTCTTCATTAATAAACTGCAGAAGATGATGACAGGAAAGCAAATGCATATCACTTAGTTGTCTGTTGGTCCTTATGTAATCACATTCTCGGCATATTTCTGTTGACATTATATGTCAGAAAATCAAGGTTTAAATGATTGCTCCTGTAGGTTTTACTGTTAAAAATATCTCGCAGTATGCATGTGCCTGTGTGCATATTTAGTCAACCATGTTATTTTTTATCCCATTTACCTATTTTCCCTCCCAACACCAAATTACATCTTCCTGAATCTACCTTGCTTTTTTTAAAGTTTAGGTCTTCTTTCCTTGCTCCACTTTTTTTTTTTTTTCTGTGACTATTACATTTTCCCATAGACATCCCATCTTCTTTCTCCTGATCCCTGTATCCCCATTAATAAAAGGCAAAGAAATATTTGTACTATTCATTTTCAGGAGTTAGGCAGCAATTTAACACCTCCCTTCTGTAATGCTTGAAAAATTGACAAACATTTTCCATTTCATGAAGTGTTAGCCTCTGGACATGATATATAGTTGTGATCATGCAATGTATCTTAATATCATAAGTTGCAACATAAATTTAGCTACTTGAAATACTCCTTGACTAGAAATATTAAGAGACCATACCTAGAGGGCCATGGCCCCTCCTGCAAATAACACACTTTGCTGCTCCCCTATAAATTACTTTTGTCCCACTCTTATTGTATAGTGTAAGTGATTTACTAAGTGCTTTGGAAATCCTGTGATACATCCTAAGCTGGAAAAATTCAGAGTAGCTCTGCCAAAAGCAGTCAAGCTATTCCAATATGCACCAGCTAAGCTAAAAAAACGGATTGGAAAATAAAATAATTGACATAAAAGGATCTAGTTCCTGACAAAAAAATTAGACTTTCAAAGCTCTGCATTTATGTATTTTATTTTTTTAGTAAACCTGCCATTTCCTATAGTAGTCTTTTTGGTCGCTATCACTTGGATTTCAAGCTAAAAGGAGATACAGCTATATCCTGCAGAAGATCTCGTACTGACCAGGTGAACAGCAATTCCCTAATAGAAAAACATCTAGAAAATACCAGTAAGAACCAGTTATGTAGAGAACATGCTCTAACTGTTAGCTAATAACAATTAACTATTACATCTGTGATTTAGTATTGAAGTAAGAGATGCTCTTTTAGGAATAAAGGGCTCCACTGAGCAAGGAAGATACATGTTAGTACTTGTGCAAACATATATTTGCATCTTTATATGGGGCGATAATGACCAGTTTGATAATTCCACCTTAAAATAATGTTAAACTGCCCTTTTTTGTTTAATGGGTTTATTTTGTGTTTTATTTTAATAAAAAACACCTGCCTGCTATAACTGGTCATTTCTCAATCAAGACATTTTTACTTGGCTTTTTTCCTGTATGCTTCACAGCAGGAGGCTGAGTTCAGGAAGTCAGTGCATAGATTAGGGGCATCAGAGAAGCAGGAGATGTTTGCTTGTAGGAGGTGTGAATAAGTGGATGGTTGAAGGCTGGTATCACTGACATAGAGAAAGGTGCAGAAAAAAAAAGAAAATGACAGGAGCAGACAAGCAGTTTTATTACTGCCAAGGTTCTTGAGAACAAGAACAAGAAATCTGAGGTTAGCATGAGGCGATTCAGAGAAACAGGTAGAGAATCAAAAGAGAAGGGCAAGGAAGGGGACATTTGCTGCTTAGAATAAAACTCAGATTGTCATTCATTTGCAACAGATCACACAGAAGATACATGATAAGTGTAAACGTGCCGTTGAGCTTGGACGGCATCTATCTTCCCATGAAGACAATCCACACCAGCCAGCTTCTGAAGAAAGGTGTGAGGCTTGTACTGGAAGATACAGTGACCCTTTGCAGCACAGACTTTTCTCTCTACATGTGACAAATATTCTTCAGTTCTTTCGCATTTAGGTCTGCAAGTATAGCAGGTGCTACACCAGACCCAGCTTTCCTTCTCCTTCCCAAACCCTCATGAATGTAACAGAGACCTGTAATACAAGCTGACCTTTCCAAATGTTAATTGCCTTCCAGAGACTAAAGCAGGCTTGGCTCTTTTTATAATCAGAGAAACATCAGCCTCTTTTCCTTTGGAAAAGGAGACTGAAATATTCTTGGGAATGATACAAAGGTAGACAAGAAACAGACCTTTAAAGCCTTTTTTAAACTTTAAAGAACCAGGCTTCAGGTAAGATGGGAGCATAAATTGGACAACAGACTGAATAAAAACAAAGGCTTCTTTAGCAAGAGCTGTGTTTTAAAGAAATCTGGTGCAGCCGATAATAAATCTGAGTTGACCTCTTCTGTGGCAGTCAAACTATGCTTTGCTCCAATGCTTGGAAGAGAGGATAAAACCCCACACAGACTGTGGTTTGAGCTGAGGAGCATTCAGCTTTTTTCTGAGAGAGACTCCATGGAGTTAAAGCAGTGTAATAGATGGGACGGTCCCTCAGCATGACCTCTTCTGGGCACAGCCTGGAAATGGTTCAAAGTTTCGCTGGGTCTGCAGTCTCAATCACACAGACTCCCACAGCCCTTCAGTCCCTGCTGTCTTAGTAAGGAGTTCTCTTGCCAGGGAATTGGGTCATCCATCACTTTTCTCCCAGATACACAAGGAGGAGAGTGAGAAAGGAGGGAGGCAGGGCAGGGGAAGAAGAGAAGGAAAGGAAGAAAAGGAAGGATAGGGAAAAAGGGAAAGAAAGGAAAGAAAGGAAGGACACATATGTGGCTGCTGAGACCCTGGCAATTCTTTTCATGAGGTGAATATCCAGTCTCAAATTCCTTCACTGCACAGGTCACACTGAATCCCACCTAGCAAGAATGAGGACAAATCTTTAGCATGGCAAATTCCACATAGTGGCCAAGGCAGGATAGGACTGGGGAAGGCAACAATGATCCCTGAGGACCCAGCAGTGAACCAAGGTCTTAAGAGCTTCATAGGACATCAGAGAGGGGGGAATGGAGAATAAAAGCATGGGAGAGGTCAGCAGAGACTCAGAGCCTGTCTGTGATGACCTCGGGGCACATCAAAAACTCTCCAAGTAGGGAAGAAGAGTTAATGGGCTTCCACATATTGCATGGGATTTGGTGAGCTATAGCTAGGCATGGCATCTCTATTTCTCCTCTACAGCCTGTCTTTGCATAGGACCCATTATCCACCTTAATACAGCTAAAACAACAACCTCCCATAGCTTTTCTCCCCCTATACCATCCCCACTCTTTACTTGCTTCTGCAAGAAGCCCCCTTCCCTTCTCCCTGAGGAGCTGCTCTGCTTTGCAGCAGACTCTTCTCAGCCTCCTGGAGCTCCCCAGCAGCACACAGCAAAGAAAAAGGGGCCAAGCTGGGGGCCAGGCCTGTGTCTAACTTGGGCTAAAGAAGTAGAGAAGATGGGGAAGAAAAGGTTAAGAGTGAGTTGTTGATGGAGAGTCTCAAGAGCCCCAAAGCACTGTTGCTGCCACTACATGGTGCACAGGACCAGGCAGAATGGGAACTGTCTGTGGCAGATTTGACATCCCCACCAGTGCTGCATCAGCAGCAACAACAAGCTGCGACAGACTATGGCAGGGCCAGCTGCACTGAGCACAAGTATGGCAGCAGCTGCTGTCCCCCTTCTCTCATCTGCACAAGCAAAGTCTGTCTCTGCAGCAGCACCTCTACAGCCTGAAGTGCAACTCCAGTGTCCCTGGCAAGTGTCTAGCCTCAAAACTGACCCTGCCAGGACCCACAAGCTGAGAAACATATGAAAGGAGGCAGGATGCTATGGAACTCTGGCTCCATATTCTGATGGAAAAGCCAGAACTGACCATTAGACTTCAGTCATTTGGGAAGAGCAAGTACTTTTCACATATGGGAAGGAGCAGCCTTACAACAATAAGGGCATCTTTAATGTCACGTTTCGTTGCAAGGGTCTGACTTTAGAATCTAGAAATTTTTAGCGCAGCTATTACATGATTTAATTCTTACACTGTTCTCAAAATGATATAACATTATTGCAAAAGAGGCATATTCTTCTTCTGGTCATAACACGCTGATTTTGACAAAGTGAACATGGACTGTATTCAAGAGATCAAACCACTAAAATACATCGTGTCGTGTCCCACCCCAGCTCCAAAAAAAGAAAGTAAAAGGAAAAAAAAAGCCAATAAAAATAGTCACCTGTTTACCAGAAAACTGTAGCTGCTCTTGTAACATAAGATATTCCTCTCCATTCAATCTTGCACTCTCCACTGAATACATTGTGGCCCAGTATAAATAGCCATTTACTGAATCCACTACTAGATCCTTCACTAGAAACACAACATGAGCCACAATATCCGTATGGCCTCTGAGCAGTGATTTTCTGTAGATCTAGGGAGAAACAAATTACTTTTAACATTACACCTGAATTATCAGCCATGATCAATTGAGTATACATACATGACTTTTCCACAGCGGTTTATCAGCTTATGCAAGCCTTAGGCTTTGAATGCAAAAGGTTTAGGCTTTTAAAGTATAAGTATGAAGAATAAGGCAAAATTATTAGTTAATGTTTGCCAGAAAGTAACAAAAGAAAAAGCTGAAATATCTCTTCCTCTTGGCTTTCCCAGTTTTGGCAGCCTTCTGTCTGACAAGAGTTTCTCACCCACTTTATATTCACTATTCACAAGTGTAAATGAGGGTGCAAGGCAGGGTGAAATCTGGCCTCCTAGCTCCAGTTTTTAAAACAGCTTCTGACTTTGCACTTACAAGAAATGAAAGGCATAATTTGACAGCACTGCATAAATTAGCACTGCAATTTTGAAGTCAGATACCTTTAAATAATTCACGTCAGTGTTCCTGATATGAAAGTGTACAAAGTGCAATTGTAATTATTTTTTTATCTGCAGAGATCTGCAAAATATTACAGTACAGAGGCCTATCTTGAAAATCTCTGTGTAAACAAATCATGTCAAATTTGATTAAAATAAAGTCCATCTACTTCTTAACTCAGATCAACTTGGCAGCCTCCATTTTCACCATCTTCACTTATTTTTACAATGCTGAATCCAACAAAGCTGTTAATAGCATGTTTGATTTGCCTGTTTTGGACCTGGAATTCAGCGTCCTGCTTTAGTAAATATTAGCGAACATGTTGCCACAAACTTTTGTGCAAGCCTGGGAAATTCACTCAAGGGAAGAAAGATCTCCTTGTCCTCTACACGATAATAGCAAAAGGTCCAAATGCATCTCAAGTTGCAAGGAGTAGGTATTATCTTCCCAAATACTGATTTACAGTCTTTCTTGTTGACATTATGTTTTTTTCCCTTTTCTGAAGTGCAATTATACCTACCGTATTTGCTTTGCCAGCCCAGTACAAGCATTGACCTAACCAATCAAAGGCCAACATCCTGGCATTTCTGATGTCAGATATGTAAGTATTCCTAGTGGTAGCCTCTCTTTTATTCAGTGACCAGGTCTGAACTTCCCCCATGGAATTAATCCAATAAAGAGTGTCATTGTACCAGTCGAGGTCTTGAAGAAGAAAGGGAAGATATTAAGCATCTCACAAACACATAAATAAAAACCCATATTAAAAAAAAAAAAAAAAAAAAAAAAGTAGCCAGGCTCTTCATTTTTAAAAAAATATACAAAAATGGACAGTTAGACTCAGTTAACATGCAGATAGATACTTCCTTATAGGAATACAATGTATTATGGAATTATAGGAATAGAATGTTTATTATAAAAACATACACAGTACATATGTAGCCCTGATGATTATAAATTTATGACATATATTAGGGTGCTGGAGGTGGAAATATTTAGTTCAAAGAGTTGATTTTAGCTTTGCTGTAACTGTGGTGATGTCAGTAGGCATTCATTAAGAATTAATTTGATCCATAAAGTAGAAAAAAGGATGGCTTAGTGAAGCTGCTTTATTGCACTGCGTTCAAGTCTAGAGTGCTGCAACGAAAGCTCCTGTCTTTCAGTACTGCTGATGAAATTTATGGAGAGCTAATAAGTGCTGACATGTCTTTTGCAGCAGCATGCTGTTTGCTTAGTGTTTACCTGAAATATTTCTTATATGAGGATAGAGGAGTTCTCCTGGCCCATAGCTATCCAACCGCTGCTTCCAGAGCCCATCAGCCCCCACTGTCAACATATATGGTTCTTCTTCAGCTGGTAAAGAAAGAAAACTGCAGTTGTGCACAATAACAAGCAATGGTTGTGTAATATTTGTATTTCAATAGCAGGTGTTTTAGTTTCTGGAAAGTTGCAGAAGCATAGCTAAAACTGCACCTACCCTAAGGAATGATGGATAAAAAAGAAAGGCATGAAAATATCTGAATTTGAGAAAACCAGAGATTCATGGCGAGTTTAGGTTCAGAACAATAAAGCAATTTGGAACCTTGTTAGATGCTTAAAAACCACTGTGGGCTTGTACCTGGCCTTACTGAAGTCAGGCAAGAGTCACCCCCTTAATCTAAAGTGCCAGACCAATGACATAAACTGAAATCTATTTTCCCCTCAGACAGAGGTTATTATGGGGAAACTAGGTTTCAAAACACATTCCAAAGATCTACAAATCTCAGACATTGTGCACACATCCATTTCCCCTGTTATCCATGCGCAAATCAAGGATTTTTAGCCTTTAGTAAGCCTGCACTTTCCCCTAAACTGTTATTAACCCTTAAGGCACTGCTCAAATCACTTCGTCATAGGAAGTGCTTTACAGAGCACAGGAAAGGAATAACACCTATAATACCTGTTCATCTGATAGTGTACAAAATAATGTGTTTGGTAGCATATTTGCATTAGAGAAAGGTAAATAAGTAGTAATAATAAATACATAATACCATTAACGTAGTTTGAGAATCTTACTACTTCAACTAAAAGAAAATTTACTTATCCTGTATTCTTTGATGTTTCTAAGACAATTCTTTTTGTGCCCCTTATTTTGCAGTCTTTGCCCAAAGTTGGGGCCTCACCAAGTGGAAAGCTATATACATAAGTCGTTCTTCATTTCTCCTAGCCGGCAAAGCAATTCTCACCTTCTTCTAAAGTTGTGCCTCTAAATGTCTCTGACCATGGCCCTTCACCAGCAGGAGATACAGCTCTGACTGACACTTCATATGCCGTGAAGGTGGCCAGCTCCTTCACTGTAAACCTGGTGTCTCTAATGTTTGAGAAAACCCATTCCTTCTCAGATGGATGCTGAGATGACACTTTCACATCATAGGTCCAATTCTGCCAAGCAGACAGACCTGTGAGATCCAAGCAATCATGTTACTATAGAGTAGATGGCTGTAACAGATGATACGCGTTATTTGAGGAAACTGTATATTGGAGGCTCATTTCAAAAATTCCAGCATCAGGGTAATTAGGAAATTAAAAATTAAAAATTGAAAATTTGCATCCTCTAGCTCTGGGACAAACCAAGAATTGTGGCTCAATCCCCCATGAAGAATGAAGTTGGAAGAACCGAAATTTTCCTCAACCAGGTCATTTTCTGCTGATTAAAAACACATGCACAGAGGGCAGAGACCTTAGCACAGTCACTGATCAGAAATCATTACCTCTCTGCATGTATTTTCTGTGTGATATCAGCAACCATTTCTGCTACACCATACCATACTAAAGTCTTGCTTAATTAATCTTGCAGATGACAAATGAGTTACTGATATAAACTTGTATTAATTTAGCCAGTCAATTTATCTATTTTGCTGGCAAATTTTGGGTTAAATTTTTCAAACTGAGGTAATGCCACATCTTCCAACAGGATCAGCTATTGAAGTCACCAAAGGCCAGCATCAGGAAAAAGAAAACCAGGAAGTTATTCCTCTGGAAAGGAAAGGAGTGGACATTCAGGAAGAAACAACTGAACTTACTGGTTCCAATAGTGTGTTCAGGTGGTCTCCAGCAGATCACAGCTTGGTCCAGTCCAAACAACGCCGTGACGAGCCGAGGAGGAGTTGGTAATGGAAAAGGCTGAGTTGATGCCCCATAGAAAACCAAGTTGCCAAAGCCAAAGTACTCTGGATATGCCAAATTGCAATCCACAATGTACTCATTGAAGCTAGAACTCCCCAGTGGAGAGACCTCTTCATGGAAAACTGCCCAGCCATCTGTGACAGTAAATGTGCTATCCTCATAAACAAAGCTCTCCACATCATGAAGTGGCACGTGTGATCGCAGTGTGTGAAATTCTGAACCATCAAGAAAACCTGACACAAAGGCCTGTTCTGTTTTGTTGAAGAAAATAAGTCTCTTAGATTGGAAGTTGATCATGAAGTCTCTCAGAGCACTGTATTTCACTACTGGTGAAGCTGTGGAGGCAGTGCCAGGAAAGAGTTGAAGGTTTGCTCTGTATATGCCATCCTCCAGGAGACAGAAAATATAGCTGGCCATAGAGCAAAATAGACCCAAATAACTACAGTGCAAGAACCCTGTAGATGAGTCACAAATATTTTAACAGCTCAGAGATGTGCCTGTCTTTATGCAGACAATAGGAAAATGGTTTTGGTGCTATTAATATACATCCTGGGAGAATTAAGCACATCTCATTTTACCTTCTGGGGATTTGGCTGACAGATTATTGAAGAATATACTTCCATAATACCTCAAGTGTTAAACATGGACATTTAAAATGCATAGAGCTCCATGATCGTAAAAGCACCGAATGTCTGAAAACCTAATTTCTGCTTTGGAAATACTTTATCTCCTCTGCTAACACCATAGGGAAGAACATGAAGAAAACAATGCTGCATGTTGTCACTCTTTTTCCAGTTCTTTCTTAGTCTGTTGTTTGTTGCCAATCGCACTGTTTTGGTAAGGCAAAAGTCAGAAACAGGAACCCAGATGACAAGTGAAGTGAAGAAAATTAGAGAGAAGCTTTATAGCACCTTCGACACCATGTGCGCAAAGGAGGACACTTACCCATTATAGGGATCAGCTATAACCTTCCTAGGGGATGTCACATAAAGAGGAGTGATGTCTTCAGCTGCCGTGCAATTCTCTAAATGGCAGACATGTATCTGGGAAATGAGAATCAAAACTAGTGAAGCATTCATAGGGTGTTTGCTAATGAGCAAACAAACTGACCTAAGATCCCTTCAGGGGAACCAGACAATGAAACACCTCTCTCACAACTCTAGGTCCTGAGTTGTCAGTCACCCGAGTATAACACTTGTACACAAGTACAAATGCATCCATGACAGCTTACCCTGAAAGAGCTGTCTGTCAGCTATCCTTCTCTAGACTTCCTACCTCTAAGCTGGAGGGAAAAACACAATTTGGAGGGGTATAGGCAAACCGTACATTGAAATGATCTGGCAAGGAAGGGAAAATAGGGAAGGAAGTGCTTTTCTTATCCTGTGAGCAATACCCTGGGAATTCTCTAACCTGCAGTGGATTCAGAAATCCCTGCCATCAGCCTCTTCACCTGCAGCTCATTTTTATCTTTTTATCACTGCTGCTTTTCCTACTTCTTGTTCTCTGAGCAATAACTGAAAACTCAGACATGGCAAGAGGATTGGAAAAGAAAAAATCCCCCACTAACCATTTAGGGCAATTTTCTAGTCCTTTGTGCACTGGAGGACTACAAAGTGTCCTGGGTTCAGCTGAACCCGGAACACAAAGGTACATGAAAAGCCTGACCGTTTGCATAATTGATCTTTTATGAGTAGGGAATCAAGTGCAGGGTCACCATCTTCATTTTGACTTCAAGTTGAAACAGTTGTAATCTAAGATGTCATCACTGGAATGAAACACCTTCTCTCTTGAACATCTTTTGCCAATTATGAAGGGCATTATAATTACTAATTACTTATCTGACCACCTTCCTGAAGCAGAATAGTAACTGAACAGGCTAGATGAAGAAACAAGTAACAAAGAAAATCACTTATATTTCGTATGAGGTGGGTGTGAAATCAGACTCAAAACCAAAGCAGCTAAAACTAAATTTTTTTACACCCTAAGGAGAAAAAAAATAATAATAAAAAAACCAAGGACACAGAGTTTCATAGAGCCTCTTTGCTTTAAATATTACCTGATACTCAAGCTTTTCTCCTTTTTAAAACTCTGAAGTATGTGAATATTATTAAAGTAAAAAATCTATTTCTATAATTATATTTTGTGCATGCATATCCATATATAAATCAGATTTTCTAATGTAAAATAAATCACAGTAATGGCTCAAATTAAATAAGAAATTAATTAAGCCCTAGAGCACTACCTTTTCATTCATGACAAAGTATATCCTCTGGTAAAGCCAGTCTACCGAGATGGACGTAATATTTCCCCAGCCAGCATAGAAGAGCATTAGGTCGGATATATCAGACATATTTGCAGCTCCTTTCACCCAGATGGAATTCCCCTCAGAAAAATAGACAAGTTGCTGATAAACATTCACAGAAATTCCTAAAAATAGAAAGATATGTGTGCACAGATAATATAAGAAATAAGTTTCAGGTTTTCAGTTACTTTTTCTACTTGCCTTAAAAAGAAGTATTTTTCAACCTGCAACCCAACATCACTGGAGAAAAGTTAACTGTTTTTTCTCCTCTGCTTCTACTCTTCTTTCAGCTAACAAGGAAACTTTCTCACTTGCTGTGTAAGTGACATCATTATAGACAATTAATCTTCAGAAAGATACTCAAACAAAAAGAGGATATGTAACTTGCAAACCAAGTGACACTGATTGCCCCTCTCCAGGGCAAACAGACGCAATTGGCATCTCCTCGCAAATCGCCTTTCACCCTAGAATTCATTATCTGTGCCACCACCACCATTGTACTATCAAAGGATATTTAGTCAGGGGCAACATTTGCTCTCAAGTATCTTTGAGGCTCTGTGAACTTCAGTAGATAAACTCAGATTTCCACACTGGCTCCAAGGACCAAGTACAGCACTGGTGTAGATAAGAAACATTAAGAGTGGTGAGTAATTTGAAATAACATGGTTGTCTGGTGACTTAGGCTACTAAGTGCTTTGTTACAGAGCTCTGTGCCCCGGACTAGCTAACGCACTATACGACACTTCATATTATTTAATTCTTTTTGAACCACTTCCCCATCATGTGATCATCAATCACAGGGAAACATCTGCGTTGGCTTCATTTCACCTCAGTTTAGACACCTACTATGTGAAAATCCAGCTCTGAGGTAGCTGCCTAGATGGAGTGAAAAAAAATTTGCACTGGGGAGATCAATTAATCTCTTTCCAGTGCCTGTCAGTTCAAATAGGTCAAACTATGTCCTGAAAGTTCCTATTTCTCCCCACTGACTATAAATGGAGGCTAGATAGTGTCTCAGGCAAGGTGAGGTGCATTCTGTTCTTGGTGAATATGAGGTCTAAGCCAAACTTGAGAGAAAAGGAGAGAGCCCAGTCTGATTTTACCTGTAATGTTGTGGTTTATACCATTTTGCAGACACTGGGTGGCTTCGAGAAAATGTTCTGTGTATCTCTTCCTTAAAGACTGGTTTCTGGATAGGAAAAGCCATGTTGATTTTTCCTTAGCTAGCAGAGAGAGAAATTCAGAATTAAGATAGATGACTGCAGCAGAAGGAAGAATGTTCCTAACTCAGATACATCATTTATAGACATGCATACACACATGACACATATGTGTACATGTACAAATGCATTCTTACACTAGTAATGACAGAATAAAATTTAAACTCTTCAAGTATTTAAAGTGAGCAGTTATTCACTATTACTGTGCCTTCTGGCTCCTCACCCAGGGTGAGAACGCGACACAGGAATTTCACACCATCCTTTCTCGTAACAGTAGTGCGTCCCTCCCCAGTGAGGGAAAGTAAGCTGGAACAAATGAAGCCCTATGGACTGCTGAGGAGCCCAAGGCACTAAGACTCCATGTGACACTCAGGTCCAGCAGAACTGGGATAATTAACCCGTCTGGGCCTCTTTGAAAAGCCTAGTCAAACTAGAATATTATCCCACAGAGCTGGGGAAGAATATGTTTATTTCATGTATTTCATCATGCTGACCAGAAATTTTATTTCAAGGAACATGTAGGGTTTTTACAGACAAAGGCCATACTGTGATCTGCTTCAAAGTTCATGATTATCTTTTTTTTAAATAAAGTCACAGATTTAAAAGTCAAGAAGGAAAGCTTTGGTCACATAAACTGACTTCACGCTTATACTGGCCCAACTAACTTACACCAAAACTTTTGCAGCAAATCCATACCTTCTGTCAGGGCTATGCATAGGTCTGGGAAAGATACCTAGTCTTGCTTTTGAATCTCAGATCCCTGAAAATCTGGCACATCTCCTGCTAAACTGATTTACAAGGTAGTTACCTTCGTTTTAAAAAGTGGTTTATTATTTTGAGCGTAATTTTAGTTTCCAAGCAAACCTTCCCCCTTCCTTCCCCGCCCTCTAGTTTAAACAGCTGTCTGTTATCAGTTACAATTTCCTCATATGGGTATCATGAGACTGTCATTGAATGCTGTTCCAATATATTCCTGGATAATCCGCATAGATTAAGCTGCATGTATTTCTCACATGATGCACAGACTGCAAGCCATTTCGCTAATGGTGTTACCATAGCAGACCACAAAAAGCCAACACCACTCCCTTATGCCTTTTCCAATGATATTTTTTTGCAGTCTAGCCCAGAGATCAGATTCTTTCCCTGGCTCATCTCAGGGCTCAGCTCTGCACAGCTTTACCTGATGCAGTAACATCATTTCTGAACATGGCACACGAGGAAGGGTTGTTTCTCTTCGCATTAGCAGAGAGAAAGCGTGTGTCAGTGCAATTCAGGGCAAATCAACTGTGGTGACTAGTAAAGGGAGGCAGGATAGTTTCCCACCCTCAGGATGTTTTTCTGGTGGGTAAGGTTGGTTGGTTGTTTTCTACCTTAAGTTAATGGGATGGTAATTGGCTTGATGAGCAGAGTTGCTGCACCAGTCTGGACATTTCACAAACGACACAGTTATTTGTGGCTCAGGGTCAGCCAATCTCTGCAAGGTTCAGCAAACCTCCGCAAGTCTCCAGGTAAGGACATCTCAGTGTGTCTGAGCTATTACCAAAGAAAAGGTGTCATATTTTTAAAAGCACTAGAGAAGCTATAAGTTCAGTTTCTCTAACCAATAGCAGAACACCGGTGATTCGGAGACAGGCTTAAAATGTTTGCTAGGGTTGAAGAGTTTCCAGGTGTTTGACAACTGCACTTCTTCAGGAAGGTGGAGTGTCTTTTATTTTCTTTTCTAAAGAGACATTTTAGTAACATTGATTTCATTCTCACTTGTTCTGTATCTCTATATGTACTTTTCTCTGGCAATTAATGAAATTTCTGCAGTTCTTTTAGTGGTACCTGTAGTGTATTATCAATTAGTTAATTATTATTAATTAGTTAATACATTAAAATAAATACAGCCATGAAAAAGCAACAAAAATTGATATGGTTTCCCATATTTGGCATGAGATAACTGGAAATGTTTTGAGAAAAGAGTTTCATATTAAGCATTTAATATTATTAGAATAAATATATTTGTTTGTCAGCTGCTAAAATCTCATGTAGAAAATGGAAGCAAGTCCTCTCAGTCACTGCCTCAGACCACTGAGGTGTTTTTTATCTGTAATTCAACTCAGGCCAAACCTGTTTGGGCTTATCAGCATCTCATTATTACCATACTGTGTAGCCTAATAATGTCTACAGCTAAAAAGGAGGACTCTCTCTGATATGCTATTGACTCCTCAGTGTGCAACTCCTTGTCATGCGGTGTTTACAGTCTAAATATTATTCTCTTTTACTAGTTACACAGCAGCCCAGCAAAAGTGACTTTGTCCCCAGGAACAGACAGTGATAAGGACTCTGCTGCTTTCGTACCTCTGGATTCTGGAGTTGTGATGTTGGCTTCGGCAGGGGGTCCAGCACCAACCTCATTGACTGCCACAATACTGAACCTACAGTAAACCAAAGAGACAGGTTTTGGTTTGCAGGTTTCTTCTCAAAGATTGCACAAGAAACATTTTACCAAGTAGGGCAGCTCCTACAGGAGTGCTTGACATTCAGAAAAAGCCCATTTAAATATAATGTTTTGGGAAATTTTGAATGAAAACAAAACCAACCAGAATCTGAGTTCCCCAAATGTACGGCAACAACAGAATCTTCTAAATTAAAACTCAAAATGGGGTTTCAGACTCGGAAAAGCAACTGGGTTAATTTCAAAGAAAGATCTGTATTTATCAATGTAAACAGAATGCAGACCTTTGTATTTAATAAAAATGAAGGATTTTTTCCAGACGCTTGAAGGACTAGAGAGGACTGCTCTAACATTCCCTGAATACACTGGAAACATACCATACAAGCTTAACAAAAACCCTGGAAAACAGCAGTTAAGAAAATGCAGCCTGCTGGTCCTCTATCAGATTGCTCCCAATCCAACTTCCACATATGCAGCCAACTTATCTTGAATAACTCTGTTATCTCAAGGAAGGTACTTTTGCTTTCGGCAAGAACATAAGTAAGCAGCATAACTGCAGAAGTGGTGTTCAGGCTTACCATGTACTACCTGGGCAAGAAGTGCTACAGTGCAATTGACCATGTTGGTTATGTTTTCTTTTTGTACCTGTAAGTGTTGTTTGGGAAGGTGGAGTAGAACTGAAAGCTATGCCCTCTTGAGGCTCTCAACAGTCTGTGTTTCTCACTGGTCAGGAGCAAATTATATCCAACAATCAATCCATTTGGAAAAAGTGGTGGAGACCAGCTAACTTCAACTGTGTTTGGACTTGAACTCTGAATGTTTTTAATGATAGGAGCTGTTGTAGGAGCTGCAAGAGACAAAAATAACTGACTCTGGGATGGCATTTAAGACATTAATGGTTTTTCTTTTTTTAGGTACATTTTTAGGTTTCAGAGCTGTCAATTTATTTATATTAATAAATATGATTAGGGACAGCATAAAATTTCAGCAATGTTTAACTTTTTTGGTTAAACACAGGAAAATGTGTGCATATTTCAGTCAAAAAGTTAATATGCATAATTATACACAAAAGTATTCAATGTGCCCTAACAATTTTAATCTTGTACTTTTCTGTGTACATTTATAAAATAAAAGCAATAAGCAGCCCTAAATAATCTAGTTCAAACAAAAAGATACTGCAGTATTTTAGGTTTTCTGCAGCTACCCAACAGATAACACACACATCATTCTGAAGATTAAATATCAATGTTTTGTGTGAAAGAAACAAGGAAACCGAAATGTTTCTGATATGGTCCCAAAAGACTAATAATTAATAATTAATGATACAATTCATTACCTCCAAAAGCATGTGTCCGGTAACTGGGACTAGATGGAGAATGGAGCTGCAGCTGAGATGTAATGATCCAAACTACTCGAAACACATATTCTGTGAAGGCTTGAAGATCTTTGACTGTGTATGAAGCTTCAGATACTACCTAGGTTAAGGCACACACGCAATCACTTTTCTTTGTTTTTTCTTCTTCCGCAGCTACCATGTCCAGTGTTATCAGGGCAAAAGAGGTCTCATACAACAACATACATATTTTAAAATGTAAAAGTGCAGCATCCTAAATTTAAATAAGAGGAAATTCTGGGATTTATTTTCAACATGACTTTGATTTTCTGTCCTTTCAGAAATGTTTCTTCTTCTCTTTTCTTCAGAACACACCACCACATCTAAACAATGAGCTGATGGATGCAATATAGTAACAAATTTGAAGAATAAGGTAAAAAACCCCACTAAAATAATAGCATATTGTAGGTAATGTGTTTTAAATTGTTGATATATACACTACTGTTTTAAGATCCAAAGGCTCCTAGTTACCCTAAAGTATTTACGATCTGAAGTCATTGTTCCCAATTATTTCAGCAATGATTAATTCAGAACTTCCTGCTTAGCAAATTATCTTTACCTTTGATTTGGGCACCAGCTTGCTGTGCTCTGTAATTTGGTCCAATAGAATCGATGGCAAGATAACAAGTGTATAGTTGACGCAAAAGAACATGAGAATAACCATACTGAGCCAGAACAAAGGTCTACCTGGCCAGCTATTTGTCTCTGACAAGAACTGAAAAAATTTCTCTGGGGAAAGGTACATAAAAAAAAGAAAGCCTACAATGATATTTCTCACACATATTTTCAGTCTTGGTATTTCGTAAGCACAGCTCAACATGAAATAATGATAATGTTTGCATCTAGTAGAACTCAATTTTTTTTTTTCCATGAACTTGTCCAGTCTCTATTTAGTAATTTGAGCACTTTAATATGTAGGCATTTCAATTTAATAATTTAATAATTTAACATCCACAGGGGCCAAGAAGCATCTGAAAATTTTAACTACATATTCTGAGAGGAAATACCTTCATTTGTCAGTTTTGAACCTGCTACCTGATAGTTTTAATCATGGTCCCTAGTTCTTATGACAGAGGAAATGGAATAATTGTCCACTTTACAGCTTCTCCATGCTACTCGTGATTTTGCAAACCTCTTTTCTGTGCCTAACATTATCCAATATTTTCTAAAATAAAACGAAGAGCAAAAAAGAATCTATTTCCTTGTAAAGTAAGTGTCCTCTACCTCTGTGTACCTCCAGTCTCCAGGGAGCTGGCTGAACTTCCACTGGATAATATATTTCACTCCAGAAATATTAGCTGGTTTCCACCCTAATGTGACACTGTGGCTTCCAATGGTAGACGCAAATGGCGCTCCAGGCTCATTCAAGTAATCTGATGGAAAAATACAATATCACAGTAAGAAAAACTCTTTCATGACAATCTTTTTAAGGGTAAAAGCCTCTTACCCCACACACCTGAAAGCTGTGAAGCCAATAAGAACAGACAAAAGAATATATTGAAAATGTTGCTGAATATATCATGTGACATTTTAAAGCCAGCTTGAAAAGTAAGCCTAGACTGCGACAAGTTCAATGTGAGCAAATGTGACTGCAACTCTGCGCTTGTGAAATGCACTTTTAGTTACAGTTTCTTAGTAAAATTTTGCTAAATAGAAACCTAGAGAAGGTATAGGAGACTTCTGAAGTGATTTTCAAGGGACCAACTACAATAGCACTGTATTGGCCTAATTGTTTCCATATCAGTTGCAGGAGATTTTGGCAATGATTTCAAGATAGCAGACAGGTCAAGGATGTGTGCTCAACAGAGTATCATCATGAACAGCTGAGACTGGATTCTAGAAGTCTCATAGCCCTCATGATATGGAGGGGAAAAAAGTTCTACTATAAAATAAAAGTTAACTTCATTGTATTTGTTAAGAGTGATAATTTTCTGATGAATAAAAACACTTGAGACATTCTGATTTTATTTTTCAAAGCAATACAGATAATAGAACAAGACTATAAACTTAAAACTGAATATATCAGACTGTGAATTGGAGACAGAACTCTTTTCAGACTTACTCTGTGCTTCAACTCCATATGCATCCTCTGCACGGCTACAGCCAAACTTACAAGAAACTGTCTGTGTAGGGTACAGAACTCATTGGTTAGTTTCGTGTAAAGGCAAACTTCCTCCTACAATTATGCAGACACATTTTAAACACATACAAATCCTGTGGACAACTTGAATGCATAAAAACCGTGTGGAAATCATTATATTCATTCTAAAACAATAGCAATACCACAAACTCACTCTGAAGAGCTTCCTGAGAGCCTTTCCAACAATTCACTGGGCACTGAATTAGGTTTTTCCTCCTTAAGCACTGTCCCTTTATAGAATGCACAAACATGGGGCTACATTAAAGTTGGAAACAGACTTCGGTGACAGCCATGGAGTTTGGAAGTAACGGTGAATGATGTGTTCCACATGTTGGATTTCACCTTTTTCTCCTTCTTGTATTTCCTATGAATGAGGCACAGTCTGACAAATGTATTTCCAGTGAATTTTCAAAATAGTTGAAATGAGTAATTTGTAAGAGCAGCCATGCCTAATTCACATTTCCTTGTTAGTAGTTACTCCTTCTGGTACAGTCATGCCTACAAGCTGCAAACGGAACAAATACCCCAGGGCAGAGAGTTTTCCGTGCTCACACCCTAAGAACAGAATATTCCTCAGAGTCTTCAGTTTAGGTGTTTAGTGTTCAGTTTAGTGTTACCCTGCTTTACAGGTAGAGAACGTGAGAAGAGGTAGTAACATTTCCCATCTGGATCTCAGTGGCTTAAAAACTACATGCAAGACAGTCTCCTGGGAAGCCAAAACTTTTGAGAGGTGACGGTTTGAGCTTTTCTAAATAGGGATTTTATTTGGGCTCATTTTATTCCACAAATTCATTTGCCTATAAAATCTTGAATTTTAATTCATGCAGCAGCCACCTTTCAAGTGATCATTAACCTTTAGATCATTCAGAAACAATTTGTTATGTTAAGCGAGCAAATTCTTCTTATTGCTTTTCCTGTGATTCTAGGATATACCCTATGGGAACTGATAAGGTGCATCACTTATTTCAGACAACACGATTGCAGTTGAAACAGATTTAAAATCTTGCTCATCAGTATATTCCTATATACATTATCTCACACCAGGTATTCAGTGCCAAGTGCAAGCATTTAAGAAGTCTTTTTTCCAATGTTTTTTTTATTCAGAGAAATAAATATTTCCGAGTTAGCATTACTGATAGCAGACAAAGATCCAGATATTAGCCGACATCAGTTACCTACTGTACACTGAAGCTTTTGTTTACAACCAGGATTTGTTTAGTTTGTAGCGGATAGTGTCCCCAGATTACATGCTGATTCATGGTGCCTTCTGCTTCATTTAACAGACATTTCTGGCCATTTGTTTTTTGTCATGTTTTTCATTCTTCTGATTTTTGTCCAAACCATAGATCTAATTTTTCCTTGAGGTAAGAGGATTACTAAAACTCCCAGCCTTAGAAATTTTGAGGGAAATTCGCCATCTGCTCTGCCTGAAAATAAGAAATCCCACTCTTACTCCCACTCCTTTCCCCTGCACACTGCAATGACCTGATCCTCTGCATGCAGTGACCTGGTGCTCGCCTGACCATGTGGGGAGTCAAGTCAGCCGACTGATTCAGTGGAAAGATAATCCCACAAAAGCCTTTGCAGAGTTAGGGCATATTGTGTGGCCAGACAAGCAAAAAAAAAAAATGCAACACAACAACAACAACCCACTCACACACCCCAATTCTATGTTTCTACAAAAGTAATATGGTTACTTCTTGGACCATTACTACACTCCAAACCCACCATTTAGCATATTTGTAAATCTTTGTCATGATCACAGTTTCACAGATTAGAAAAACATTTTAAAACCCCCATTTAATGGAATTTCTGGCTTGCCAATGAGTCTCAAGAACCCCCAACACAATCCTATTTCATCCCCATCCTACATTCTATGTTCATGCTAAATGGGCCTCAGATAGGCACTGTCTTTAGCAGTATTTTGTTGCGTCATACTTATCACTGTAAACACCAGTCCATCTGCAGCACAGACCAGGCACTCCCCATTTGAGATCTCTTTCTAAAGGACAGCACATTACCCCTTACTGAATAGCATTTTACTTCATATGGGCTGTTGACCTAGTCAAGACTGTGTTTTGTCATCTAGCTCCCATTCTTTGTTTCCAATTCTCGCCAAGCTGGTGTCATACCAGCCTTAATAAGCATTCTCTCTGGCTTTCATAGCATTAATGAAAAACTGGATAGAGCAAGACACCTGTGAGAGCCTAGAACACAGTTTAAATACATCTGCACTCCATTCCATACTGGTCTGATTAGTCTGATTAGTCTGCTTTCTTTAAAGCAATATTCTTTGCTACACAGCAGTTTTTAATGCAAACATGCCCTTAGCCATCATGCCGGAAAGACAAGATTCAGGTACTTAGCTCATTCTTCAGCTTTAGGGAGCACAAAACCAATTAGACCTGGATTGATTGTGTATCTACACTGTATTCCTTAGCACTGTGTGGACATACTAACCACTGAAATAATACATTTTTTTTTTTCATTTGCTCTGATAGCATTTAGCTTACCTCACATGCTCTGGTGTATGTCTTGTTCTGCCAAGAAACGAATAAAATGTGGGATTACCATAAATATAATCGCAGAGTATTTAAAACACAGAATAATGGTTAATTAGAAGTTTCTTACAGTGGAAGTACACTGCAAAGCCTTATCACTGGGAAAAATGAAAGAAGTGAAATCCACACTTGAAAAACCAGAAAGTCAACATTAAAATGGTGCCAAGGATGAATGAGCTTCAGGTGTTCAAGAGGTCCAGAAAAAAAAAAAAGCAGTTTAAAAACTAGTATGGCAGCTGTCCCAGACCAATGTTAATTCTCATCCATCTGGTTTAGTAAAAGCAAGAAATAAATCTAGTAAGGACCATGTGCTTTATTTACACCTGCATACAATTCTGAGGTAGGCCCCAGTAGAGCAAAATCGTGAAAAGCTCTACTTCTTTCTCACTGCCTGAAAATCTGGGTGAGTGGTTGAGCTTAATGAATGGTAAAATGTCCCCACATTTTAGCAAATACAATGAAAACTTCTCACAGTACAGGTAACTCCCATAGCAAGAATTGCTAACTTCCCAGAAGAGAATTTATAAACATATTGAGAGAAATTATGGACATTACATCTTTTCATAGGAACACTGTTCTGGTTAAGTTTTCCACATCTGCCATACTTGATGGGCTGGAGAGAAGTGCTATAGAGACAAAGCTGAAGCAATACTCACACATTTCAGTGGGCAGTTGATTTGCACTGTAGCGTTCCAAAACCAACATCCCTGTGTGCACTGCAAAGACAGATGGTGGCTTTAAAAAGGACTTTGAAAGCACATTTTTAAAGAGACAGGATGCTCCAGCTCTAAAGGTGAGGACAATAGATCAATTTCCAGCTGCAGTAAAACATCCTGCATAACCAAGTCATTTAGCTCCTTCGTGCTATGGTTCCTTAGCAATAAAATAGGCTTAGCAATAAAATAGGCTTAGCAATAAAATAGGCTTAAATAAAATAGCACTTAAACTCTGTAACAAAAATAGTAAATATACCAAAGTTTATAGGTACTCTGATAGTACAGTAAGGGACTTACATTGTATAGCGCCCTCTCAATGTAAAATCAAATACAGAGCTGAAGAAAAAATAGATCATTCTTAGAGACTGGTTTGTGCAAAACAGTGGATACTCAATTACCTGTTCAGCTTTGGTAAAGAGTTGGACACTCTTGCATGTACTGAGAGCACTAAAAGGACTGCAGGACACCTGAGCAGAATGTGAATATCACCTGAGGAAGGTGCTCAGCTTTACACAGGCTGTGGGAAAGGGCTGATGCACAGAGACAGAAGGAGCCCTGGCTAAGACAGTCTGTGTTCAGTCTTGCCCTGGGAATGCGTCACCCAGTCAGCTATGATGTGTGTGGCCAGCGCTCCCTCTCTCCCAGCTTTGTCACTTGTCCTCTGTGGAGAAGTAACAAATAAGCAGTATGCAGCACAGCCAGGCACAGTGGAAAGCTGTTCAACACAAGCTCCCCACTCCCCAACAGGGGAGGCATCAGCTTTTAAACTATGAGTTTTCAAAGATGTTATAAACGTTATGTGGTTTAGGTTTGTTGTTGGATCTTCCTTATTCATTTTGTCCCATCCACTTCTTAATGGTCATGTACATTCTTTTTTTTTTTTTACATTTTTTTTTTTTTTTAAGGGAAGCTGGAAGCCTCACGAAACAAGTAGTAATACTTGATAACACTGAGCAAAGATAATACAGTAAAAATAAGCAAGTCAACCTTGCCATATAGTATCATGACAGCACAGCCTTTTATGGTCCCAGCATCATAAACGACCCAGTCTTGCTAGATACCAGCCGTTGAGAGTCCGCTTCCCACTAATCTCTGTGGAAAATATTGATGACTGAACTCTTTACTGCTCTTCAAGTAGTGTGTATAACCAGCAGCTTGAATTGCACATGAAATATGCACTAGAAGAACATCAGCTAAAGTTCCTACAAGAATGCTGCATGGAAAACTCATGTCAAGCTAAAGAGGCCCCCCAATAGACACAATCATTTGAAGCACTACAATACTCTAATTTTTCAACAATTGCCATTTTAAGATTTCTCCCATCAAATCACTAGAAAACAAAATAAGCTACTTTACTATACAAAGGTAGTTAAATAAAAATCTTAAAGATTTATATTTTGGGGGGAATACTATCTTTGACTCATTTTCTCAAAACTGAGTGATTATGAACTTTGTAGACCACAAACATGAACATGACTCACAGCAGAGAACCACGCTTTTTACTCATTTTCTTTAAGCAAAAAAGATAGCTTTGTCTTTAATAATTTGAGCCAAATCTGAGCACACAACCTACCGACTTATGTCAGACAGGCAACTGTGCTCATTTACGTGAAGTCTTTGACAATATGATTGATCATTGTACCCATTTTATTCAAATAGCAGTAACATAAAATGTCAGTAATTAACAAAGTAAACCATTACTCACTGCTCCAGTGATGTCACTAACATTGCAAAGGTTAGTTATTCCAAGTTCTCCTTCCTATAAGAGAAATATATGTATTTTTATGGAGTCAAAATGTTTTCCCCAAATTATTTTATTAAAATACAATCATGCATTGATTTCCTGCAAAACACATTTTCTTTGACTAGTGTTTCCTAATTTGAAGAAATTTATTGTTGACACACCAGTAGCTTCTCACTTGAGACTAATTTCACGGTACCACAAAGACATTGGCAGAACCAGTTGTTAATTTAATTATCTCAGGTAAGAATCTGGCTCTCATCTCCTGTTTCTGGTTCACTGAGTCAGTAACAAATCCTTCAGAAATATGTTGGGCATAAATGAGAAAGCCAAGTGGCTTTGACCTCTTGGGAGCAGGAAAAACCTTCCTTGAAGCTAAATCCCTTTTGTCTGGTCTCCTTTTAAAGGGGTTTTACTCAGCCATATGGTGGCCACCATTCCTCCTCTGCCAAAAGTGCTCTCCAGCTAAGGTGCTTAGTTTTCCACAACATTCAAAGTGTGCGAAACCAGTCACTGCCTGTGAAGTGCAAATGATTTGAGGATGTATCTGACAGCCTTCAAGAAGCTGAATATTAGGTCTTTAGTTTTGTCCTGTAAAGAGGTAAGAGCACCCTTAGAAAAACAATTTTCAGGCAGAAATTTTCAACAGACTGGGCACATGATGACAACAGTGACAGTCAAAGGTGTCACAAAGCAAATGGGAACACAGCAAGTAGACTGGAGACAAAAAATAAGATGTACAGCTCTCAGACTCCAAGATTATATTTTTCTCATCTGAATCCCTTACACAATACGTTCACTGAACATGAATGTGATTTTCCTGTCTTTCAAAGCTGAGAGGAAGAGCAACTTATTTCTTATTCTGAATTAATTTAAGCTTAAATCAAAGGATCCCCATTAAAGTTATCACTGCATGATAGGCTTTCATCAGGAAAGGCAATTAACTCTTTCACTGGTGCAAGAGTTAGAAAGGAACTGTCAGACAAACGTATGACATAAAAAGGAGCAGGTGAGTCTTCTGCAGTAAGTTTCCACAGTTAGTTAGCCCAAGGCACAAAATGTCCTTTTACAGAGCAAAGGTACATGGTCTTCTAAACAACATCAACATTTCAGGCAAATAGAAACAAGGAGGGAACTCCTGAAAGTCTCATGCACAATTATTGTTTGGATTTGAGTGGTTCTGCTTATCTCTGTTGTGTATCAGTAAAATGAAAAATAGTAAATTCCATTCAACTACTCAAAGGAACGCTAAGAAAGCATAAGATTAAGGATCCAATCACTTACTTTAATACTTAAAGTTCTATCCACAATTTAAAGGCTAGGTGACTTAAAAAAGAAGTTGAAACTAGTTCATTATAACTGTGCAAACCAAAGATTCCCAGATAATTTCTTGTGAATTTACACGTTTCCTCAGTTTCCATGAGAAAAGTCGTAGACTAGACAAACTGATAAGTGCATGAACTGAAAGAACAAAGGTTTCTCTCTTCCACCCTCCAGGGTCTTCAGCACTTAGAGTAATTTCAGGAGCTGCTGGAACAGAAGTATATAAAGTATAAAATGAAAGCCCATGCAATCTGGTTAATGGGATTTCTTACTTACCAGGTTCCACAAAATACTAGTTCTCAAACTCTGTTTTTATTCAGACACAGTATTTAAAATAAATTTTAAAAACATACATAAGAGTAAGTTCCCACAGTGCTAACCATCTATGTTTCAAAAGATGAAGTACAGTTTTCAAAACTTACCAGGTTACTTGTACATAAGCTTTGGCAGTTTCTTGAGAAAGTACAGGTCACTGCAGAAATCCATACACAGTAAAAAGCAGCAAGTCTGTTTAGCGGGAGACCCCACAGGCAAGCGTTCCTCATAACTTAAACAATTGCATCTGTCAGTCTGATTCTTTCCTTGACTTGGCCATATGAACTCCTTTCAGTCTAGATGATGGAGATGCAACTGCGAAAGTTGCTTTCCGGTTTATTAAGTATTTTCTAAAGCCTTGTTTACACACTCCTTTCCTTCAACTACTTTTCAGCTTCCTGGAGCACTGGCCTTGCAATTGCACAACATCTATTTCATAGTTTCTTATTAAACCACTGAAACAAAAGAGTAAACCAATGAAAATCAGCGTATCTCCTTACATAAATACCATTAACGCAAAGAGGAAACTAACTGCAATGCTTCAAATCAGGTGCTCCGAGCAACATGGAAACAGGAAAGAGTGAGTGAAAAGTGACCTACCTAATCTTCATTTCTACTACAATTAAGCTATTTCTAAATATTTTCTAGTGGATTCAGCTAAGAAAATTTCTTTGTGATGATGAATAACCTTGTTAGAAAACACTGCAGTTCACATCAGTCAGTACAAAAATGTTAATTAATTCTCTATTTTAATGACTGTTTCCAAATGTTCCATTTCCGCACCAAAATACCACTCAAAACAGACGCCTGTCTGCCTTCAGATACAACACCGACACAAACTAACCAGAGTCAATCTGCTGGGATTCTATGTGTGTAGGCACCAGTACTAGTAAGTTTGTACCCGTATCATGGAATAAAATCGAAGTCGATGGATAAATCGTGTATCTGATTTAAAGAGAGGTGAATAGTCCTACATAAAGTTGGACACTCACATTGAAGAGGTCAGTGGAAATTAAAGCTTAAGATACACCCAGCTCCCAGTCTGTGGTACATCTCTCTTGTACTGGCAGAGCTATTCAGTCATTCTGTGAACTGCAGTAGGAAGTTGATCTAGCTTACATTTATACATGTACACATAAACAATTTCTATGTCATTTTTGTGCATGTATTATGCATTATAAATGAAATGCGGTATTTTATAAATAGTATAGCATTCTGAAGATCAGTTTAAACTGACACACCCTCTCATTGCTGCTTAGAAAGGGGACCTGCTTTTCTAGCATGCCTTTCCAAGCCCCACTCACTTGCCCAGCAAACATTCCTGCAGTCATGCAATAAACCAGGCTGAGAATCTGGTTAACACTAACCCAGCAACAACTGAAGTGAATTGGTTGACATTAACCTGATAGAGCTCTCTCTGATTCAGACTGCAGCACAGCCCGATGTGCTGCTGTGCCCGTGCATAGTAGGTGAAAGGAGCTAAAAGCACCAAGGCACAAGAAAAGGAAAAGCCAGGCTAGACAGAGTCAATGGATATTGCCAAGCACATGGGTCAAAGCTGGACAGAGGAAGAAGCAGGCTCATTTGTTTTATTCCAGTTGTGCTGGGAAGCATTTGGGGGTTTCCTTGTGCATTATCTCAGCCTCCTCACCATGACTCAGGAGAACTCCTAGATAAGAGCAAGACTTGTCTAAGATGAACTTAGCTTTCGGCCAAGGGCTTTCAGCTACACAGGTGAGGGGGAGTTACTGTCCCATTTTCTTGTCTGTTCTCCACTCCAGAAGGATGCTGCCCCCAATCCAGCCCACCAGCAAAGCCGCTCAGGAGGAAACTCCTTAGCTCCAGCCAAAATAAGCCAGTTTAGTCTGACTGCTTAAATAGTAGCTATTTGCTAATCCAGCTCATCTTGGCTGAAGAAGCTTTGTCAGAGCTCACATGAGCAGAAAAACTGAAGAGGAAACTGGTGACAAGCAGATGTAGGGTGCAATTTCTTCTTGAGACAGAGCACTTTGTGCTTTGGGTAGATCTTTAGGAGATTTAAGACCCTCAGCATATTGTCTCTAGGGCTAGTAGGTCTACACCAGTAATTTAAATGTACCCACATACCTAATATGTACCTAAGCAGGTGGCATGCAGTAACCCGCATCATGCTTTAAAGCCACTCATACTCCAAGAGAGGATAGCCGCAACTGAAATACATATGGGAAACGGCTCTTAGGTTTTATTACATCCCAAACTGTTCATGGATATTATTTGGGCTAGTGTTGATGTGGACCAAAACCAGCCAGGGACAACAGTTTAACAGTTGATCTATGTGGTCACTCAGGACTAAGAATGCTGCCTGGTATGGATTTACATTACTAGCTTAGCTGTAGTCCAGGTAAACAAATATGTCTATATTCAATCTTTGGGAAAAAAAAAAATCTTTTATTGCATTTCAATAGTTTTTTTGTTTTGGTTCGGAGGGGTTTTTTTTAAGGAATTAATTGATTGTTAGGACATCTCGGGTCTTGTTTGGGGATATATAAGGAGAAACAGTGGGATGGGAGAAGCAATTGAGTTAAGAACCTGCTGAGGAATGGAATCAAGGTGCATCTGAAAGCCTGGAAAAGAACTTGGCAACCGTATGAAACGTTAGTGTCTGGCTCTTAGGGCAAGGAAATTTGCTTACTATCAAATACACATAACTAACCTTTTATAGGTGGAAATATTTGCTATCAGTGATGCTGATGATTCTTGCCAGTGAGCATTTGCACACTCATATATGTGTAGCACGTGCATGCCTTGCCCAAATGGGCTCTAACCAGTAATGCAATATAGACAGTTAATAGAACAGAAACATTAAAGACATTATTCAAACGAACAGCTCGTTATGTGATGCAGAAATCTGCCTTAGACTTCCAGCACTGTTTTCCACCAGGTGTCACTGTAACATGCCATAAACCAGGACCTTCAAATGAAAAAAAGCACTGAAATGTCTCCTTTCTGGTTTGTGTTCCTTCTAACACATTGGCCGAACAAACACTAGCAGTCACCTGAGTCTTTGGATTTGTCACCTGAATTTCAGGAATGCTTCAGAAGAGAGTATTTATGGTCTTTAGAAACAGAACTTTAAAAGGAGGTTTGTAAAATCTGTAAATGATGGAGCATTAAGTGTTATTTTTAGAGGCATCACTTTCACGAAACTGCACCCTGTTACTGAACAAGGGATACAAATTTTGTGAGATATCATTAATAAACCTTGACATTTATATTACAGATCTATGTACAGAACATGATTTCTTTTATCCCAAAGACCAGTGCAGGGAAAGGATCTGCAAGGGAGAAGACCATGAATGAAGATTAAAATAGCAGTGTAGTGAGTGACAGAGAAAAGCAAACTCTATTACAATTCCCTACCTGAACAGCAGTATATATCACAGCACCTCACAAACTATGGATTCATCTTTCAAACTCCTCTGAGAGCAATAAAAATATATACAAATGATCAGCCCTGATAGCAATGAATATGTGCTATCATATCTTGAGGAGAAACATGCACATTATTACTGCCACTAAAGCAAGTCATTATTATCTTCTTTATACCTGATCCGTAACAACAAATCTTTCCTGTATGTGAACATACACGTGGCTGTGCATACGTATACATGAACGTTATAAGTAGACTGATGATCTAAAGCATAGAGCTTTAGGGCTCCACTGCACTTACAGCAGACCGAAATTGTCAGCTCAAGGTGGATTGGCAGCCTCCTCTACCATTCACCCTAGGGCACAAACACTAGCTGTTACCCCCACAGAGAGATCAGTTGGGAAGCATGTCCTGGGCTACCAGAGGTTACAGCCCAAGACATTAGCATGAGCTGATGCCGGCTTCAGGTTATTGTAATATGCCAGAGCAAAAGCTCTCACATTTCAGGGCAGCTCCCAGCTGACACAGTCCAGGAACCATGCCATCATCTCTGCACCAGTGGCAGCAGCCTCCATCAAAAAGGTAGGCCAAGCAGGTCAAGGCAGTACCCATGTCAGCAATTTCTTTTTAATCTGCTCCCATGCATGAGTCAGGCACCTAAAATCTCATCAACGAAACACTTGACCAAGTGCTGCCATTTAAATACATCTGTATGTAGTTTCACAAAACCACAGCACAGAGCAGTAATCAGGACTGCAAAAACAGTGAAGGGGATGGCTGAGGAGGCAAGGAGTGGGACACCCAGACCCCGCAGATGTCTGTGTCTAATCTGGACTGTTTGCGTTCAGTTACATAGCACTAAAGATTCCTTGAAGTCAAACCACATTCATGAGTCCTCTCTTGATAGTGGGAAAAACTGGGAGAGGTGTGAGAGACTTGTCAATCCAGCATCCAGCCTACAGGGCAGAGCAATTAAAAGGAAAATCTCAGCTTTTACTTGTTAGCTTCTAACCCCTTTGTCTTAGAGGTAGCCTTGAAAAGATATGCTGATGTGAAACTCTCACTAGTGGTGATGGATTTTCACTCTTTTCCAAAGATCACAGATTATTCTCATTTTCCCTTCAGCAATGGACCCCCATTAGCTTTTGAATTTCTCAGTAAGTGAACAAGGACCCTAAGGGCAAAAAGCTTCCCTCCAATACCCCTGCCTCCCTCCCCTTTTATTTGTTAGTGCAACTGCTAAGGCAGCTGTTTGTCTGGCAATAGTAGCCAGTCAGTCAAGGAGGGCTTTGCACAAACAGGGGGAAGACCGTACAAGAGAAACCCCCTGGAGTCTGGCTCAAGATTTATATCTATCTCTGCAGATTAGAGAAGCCAGGCTGGGGATGGGGGAGAAACAGACTGTTAAACTGGATCAAATTGGAGAGACAGCCATGCATGAGATACTTAGCTAAACCAGTCAGGAGACAGGGATTTGTTTCTATTGATCTGCAGTAATGATGACTGGAGAAATGTCTCATTAAACGGTGTACAATGATGGATTTCAGACAAGGCAAATTTGAGCTGTGGAGATTAACGATAACAAGAGATGTGAAAGCTAGGCCAGGAAAGAAAATATAAGGAACGCTAAAGGGTGACATGAATCTATAAATATGCTGCTAAAAAATTCAAATCTAAAAATAAATAAAAGAAAAAGAATACATCAGGGGCTTACTAAACCGTTTTTTTTTTAATCATCCTATATGACATCAGGGGAGAAAGAAAGCTAGTACAAAGTGACAATAAAAACCTTGCTGTTAAGAAGAAAAAGCTTGCATTGCTTTTTTTACTTTAAAGAGGATAGGTTGGCAAGGTATTTGCAAAGCTCTTCAGAGATTTGTTCAAGTGTATTATCTATCAGGTATCTTCCGATTGTTATGAATCAAATGTGCAGTCTGAAATCTGAAGAAAACTGGATTTCAACAGGGCGACAGTTTCAGTGTAAAATGGCCTGATGTAGCATGTCTGAAGGGGACTTCGTGGGAAAAACGTGCAAAGGTTTTTAAAGAGGAGCAGAAGGAAAGAAGACTGCGTACTGCACAGGGAGTAACTTATTGCTCTGAGCACGCAGATCAGTGTATAAGAAGATATAGAGCCAAGACTGGGAGAAAAAGACAAAAGGAGCAGAAGCAGTAGTGTAGAAGAGATCTTCAGAATAGTCAGATGCTAAGCCTGAATAGGCATAGATTCATAAAAGGCTTTACCTCTAACACCTCCTGGTTTCCATGGTATTCCAAAATGCCTGAACATTTCATGTCCCAGTAGTTTCATAAAAAGAAATTGCTCATCCAGCAATCCAGAAGAGAGCCCAACTGCATGGATTTTCTGACAACTGGAGAAGCAACAGTGCCCACCATGGAGACAGGAGTTAGCAGGGGATAGATTTGACCATTTCAATTACCTGACTATAAAAGTGTGCTACTAGGGTGCTGTTCAGATGCAGTGCTCACTAACCTCTTAGTAAATATCTAGAGCTACAGTCCCTCTCCCCCAAAAGTTCCTGTCCTCCTTAGCTCAGCACTGCCTCTTGGTACAGGCACTGGTCCACAGGGTCAAGTAGTTCCCTTTCTCCAAACAAGCAAGAGCGAAGCCACTCATAGAGCCTGTCCTAGCCTCAGTCAGGAGCAGGGCAGCCGGCTGCACCATAAGGCACCTCACTGGGGACAAGGATAAGCCGAGGCCACTGACCCAAGCCTGACATCTCCATTGAATGCCATAGCAGTCACTTGAATTTAGATGTATTGATTTTAAATTAATTACAATGCTTTAAAACAGCTCAAGTACCCATCTGCCCCCAGCCATGTGTGCTGCCCCTCATGCTGACACTGGCATGCTGTCAGACCCTCAGTAAAACAGTTGTTTGCATGTGGAACAAGCCTTTTCTTTTGCTGAGGAGCTTTCCTTCCTGAGGAAGTTTCTTTCACCAAGAAGTCAGGCAGATGCCAGAGCAAGGGTGGGGTGGGGGGACAGGCACACAGACCTACATCTGAACACTTACACCTGAACACCAACAGTGAGGATGCACATCGAAGCTAAGAGGACTTACTGCTCTGTGAAAGACAGCAGCCCTGACATTTCTCCCAACTTCACACCCCACTATGTTCCCAGATCTCAGTTTCTGCTGCCCTAGCAGTGTAGTCAGTCTCCCTTGCACCAGCTCTGGTGGTTTTCTGATCCTCTACTGAGCTAGTTCAGATCTCTGACACAGCTGAAAGACATTCACCTTGTTGTCAATAAAATGTTCTGCTAGCTCAGCAAGTTGAATCAGCTCAACACAACATCAGGTGAGCACCAGGAAGAGGGGAAGTAAGGCCAAGAAATGGAGCCTTTGACCCAGCTGGTTTGAACCCTCACTCTAACAGCTGCTATTGTTAACTAAATTTAGGTCTGAGGATACACTATTGTCTCTTAATAGAGAGAAGCTTGGGGAGCGGGGTCTGGTGATCACAATGTCTTTGAATATGACCTTGCACAACAGAGCAGTGACCTCCCCTCTGCCTTATGATAATACAAATAATAAGAGTTGGCCTTTAATTGTGAACACATCTGGACTCCCCAAAGATCTGCAAAACAATGATATGCTTATGCTGTAATGACAAACTACCTCAGTATAAAGCAGGCTAAGACAGGAGAAGCATTAAACAAGGGATGTCATACTGGTTCATATGTTTATGCTTCTAAGATTAAAGTTATAAATTGGATTATGAAAAGTATGTTATTTTTCTAGTGTTACATGCACAAACACAAGCACACACAAGCCTCTTCTAATGCTAAAAGGACACAGTAGAGCTCAAGGAAGAAAATAATGCACTAGAAAGAAAAATTCCCCAGATCAAAACAGATATAACACAATTACTTATTTTAGAACAATAACTGCAACATCTATTCCTGAGAAAATCCATCTGCGGTGGGGTTTTTTTCCTGGACTAAATTACAAACCAGAGAAAGACTATTCTGTGAAAATAGCTAATGTGCCCTTTTTCAGTAATCCACAGCAGACTGCAGAAGAGACTTCAACCTCCTCAGGTGCCCATGTTCACAGTCCAGGGTACTGATAGATACCCATCCCAACAGCAATTTGAGTGAATGTTGAACAGCTGAGGTGCAGGCACATGTTTTTTTTCCACTGCTCTGCAAGATGCAGAAGTTGAGCAGAGTGAAGAGCTATGGGTACAGCAATATCTTGAAACAATACAGCACCAGAATCTGGAAAGTGCAGACTCAAACACTTGGTGTTTGGTGCTACTGTCAACACAGGCTCCCAGTAGCTTCAAGTTTCTTCATATTAGGCCCAACCACTAAGCTGAGGGCAGGGACTCTGACCAGGCAGGACTAAGTAGTAATGCTTCCTTTGGTTTCCAGGTCCAGAAAGAGTGCCCAGGCACATATGCTTTGATGCCTGTATGTCAATCAGAGTAGTGTATTGCTTTTTCACACGTTTTTCAGGTAAAGATATTACATATGAGAAATTGTCTATATATATTTCTACAAGACCAGCAAAACAAGATAGCTATGAATATTTGTTCTGTGTAACAACAAGTTAGCCTTCACTTGGTAAAACAGCTGTCTGCGAATGTTACCACTATTTTGTGACTGGTGTCTTTGTCATGCTGTTTTTGTTCCTTTTGTTTCAGTGTTTGCTATTTTACTGCATTAATGCAATTATACAGATCAAACTAGCAACAACAACAACAAAATAATAATCCCTGGAACACTAAAATAGAATAAAGAACATCAAGAAAAAGATACTAGCCTTAAGATACAAGGAAGTAAGTGAAGGTTCATGGCTCACCAAAGCCAGTCTCTGCAGCCAGGGGAAGCCAATGTGGGATGACCTGCATGTGGTCCAACAGTGGCTTGTAATTAAGAGGAGGCTGAAGAGCAGCTGGGCTTCCTCTTCCTGCTTGTTTATAAAACAGGTTTTGCCCCTCTAGATACCTAGTAATGAGGGCATATTGGCAGCAGTATGGGAGAGGGATCAGGTAAATACCATGAGAATGAATCAAAATCCATTTAATACTTCTCTCTTACAACTTCAAGCTACAAAGCCAATCAGAAAACAGTTCAGTGGTGCTAACATGAACCCTGATGACTGGTTAATATAGCATACTCATCTTTTTTTGAAACAATAGGTCAAGTATCTAAAAATGGATAAATGGAACAATGTTAAAATGTAAAAAGCAGAAATCTGAGCCTAAAAGATTATGGTAACCCCTGAAAAGGTTCTGAGACATAATTGCCAGATGAGCCGGGGTACTGTGTGAGACACTCAGAAGCTGAGGGGACTCAGGTCCTCTCTAGAGACGCAAGGTATATTTTTCTACTGCAGGACTATACCAGGTAATTATTACCAGGATTAGTTTTGCCCTAGTTTGAGCAGCCATTAGTACAGCCTTAGCTGTAGCTGACTGCACCAGCACTGTGCTCACCATCTAGGATTCTCAGTGTGCATCCTTTTGTGCCACACAAAGTCACACCACTCCATGACATCTCTGGGAAGGTGTCTGTTTCTCTGGGCACATAAGGAACTGTGGCTAAGTATTGGGGATTGTTGCAAGGACTTCAGCCACACACAGGTATTCTCTGCCAGGGTTGCTCATGCCAGCTGAAGGTTTTCTTGTTCCTAGAGGCTCAGTGCTGTTCATCCACTGGAGGAACGTCTTCAGATGAAGCGATGATGGGTTCACTCAAACCTATTAAGTTGCTATGGACAAATGTGTATGAAACAGGTAAGAAAACACACCTACTGCAGAGCCTTTAGAGTGGTAACTAAACATGCCCAGGCAGCAAAGAGCTAGAAACAAAGATTAGGCAGAATTGCTGTACACCCAGCGAAACCCTGGCCCTGGCCCTGATATCTGCCATCAACACAGGTGAGCAGCCCACAGGACGTGAATTCCTGGACTGAATCCACATAGGCAGTCAGCCCAACCCTGTCACTCTGACATAAACACCACCATGCTCAAGGGAAGAAGGGCAAATCACATCTGATTTTGGTGGACTGGATATAGAGCAAACAATCAAAATACAGGCTGAATTAAAGTCTAGGAGGCAGACTTAACTAGGTCTCAGCTACATAGATCACATTTCAAAAAAGGCATTTAGGACCATTTGTGAACCCCAGGGCCAAAACCAACTATGAGTATGCATGTATAGCATAACTAAGAATACAGTATCTTTAATGAAAAAAAGTAGACAGAAGAATGCCAAAAGTTCTTACTTCCAGGAAGAATATTTGAGAAATTCCACTAACTTCACATGATAAAAAAAATCCCAGTTATTGATCATTTGTTACTTTAGGAGGAATGAATATTTAAAACTGATTTTAGTGCTCACCAACATGCCTCGTTTGCTTTCTGTTATCCAATAATCTTTGACAAGGAACCTAAGATAGGCTACAATTTTTCTTAATTTCATAAACAAGCACAGTATCACATTGAATACTGTAATTAAAATATGAGAAAATTTTTAAACTTAAGCACATATTTTTTTGAAATTAATATTAAAAATGGACAAAGGTCTTTACAAAGACAGATAACATTTGATCAGGTTTTTACATTTAATAAGTAGCCTTATTAAAAGCAATTGACAGTGAACTCTTAAACTATATATACAGCTGTAATCTGCAGCTGTGACAGTTATGAATTACAGGAATTTGACCTTCTAGTTCATTGGTGCAGTGCTCCAATGCTATGTGGAAAAGTTGCACAAGAAGCTTTTTCTCTGTACATAATGATTATTGCAGATTTATGAGCCGTGCTTCCACTATGCATAACTGGCTTACTTCTGTGAAGCTCACAAGGAGTGCAGACTTCCATAGGGCCCAAAGTGGCCACAGGGAGAGGGAAGGGAGCACAGTCCCACACACCACTAATTACTGAATTATTAAGCATGATTCCCATCCCTCTCTCTTCAAAGAAATCAACTGAAGGGAAAGAAGACCATCTCTGTACTTGCTTTTCAACCCCTGAGTTCATATCGCACCCTGTCAGAAAACTGGAATATAGCATGAACACTTGAAATTAGGAAGGACTAGATCTGGGGTAAACTGGATGATTTTTCTTACATCAGGCTGTCACTGAGCTCATACTTTTATTTCCTTTCAGCTCTCTAAGCTTTTACTCATATAGCCAGGGGTACAGTGATCAATAAAATGGTATGTAAACTGCTCTCTCTACTGTATGTGAGAATAAGTGCAACACTCACTACCTCAGAAATCATAAAACTCTGCTTGCTTGCAGTCACCTTCCAATACTCCACACTTTCTTTGGAAGAATATAACTAGACCGATTGCTGTCTTTATTAAAAAAGCATGTGAGTCAAACATAATTGGTTATTCCTGGAAGTGACCATGGGATTGCTTCATATTTTGCACAAGTAATTTCTTAGCTCCTACTTGGATGCAGCCTCATAAACATGAGTAAATGATTAAGACTACTTGTTTCTCATGGAAAAAAAATGCAGACTGTGCAAATTCAGCTGCAAATTCCCCTTAAAAAAAAACAAAACAAAACAAAAAAACAAAACAAAACAAAACAAAAAACCACCAAAAAACCAAACAAAACCCAAACAAAAAACCCCACATGCTACAGTTAAAAATCACTTATTACCTATGTATTAAAAGTTATTACTTTTTAAATGTATGAGGGTTAATACCTTACAGAAGCAGGAAAACTCTTTAAAACACCTATAAAAAAACAATGAGAGCTTTGTCACTGACAAATTGATCAAGCATGCTGCCAACTAGTAAGTTATAAAATAGTAGGCTTTGTTTTGACAAAGAGTGTCATGAATCTCTAGATCATAATATTTTTCAAGGCAACCCTAAAACAATATGTTTAAATGAAAAGGAACATTTTGCCCCATATTTCTTGACAGAATTGAAGACGGCAGCATGGCACGTCTGGTTGATTGTCTTCAAAATCTGGATGATTAGCAACTTTATTTCATTTTGCTTGAAAGTGAGTAAAATTATGACCTAAGACTACCAAGCAGCTGTGAGAAACTGCAAAATATGTGACAGTGGGACAAACAATTAGTCTTCAGCTTGAGCTCATAATTACATCATAATAGGTGACATGATTGGATAGGTTACAGTAATTAAAGTGATGAAAAGTGCATATTCATCCCGTGTATGGCTCTCATTAGAGTTACACCCAACTGCTGCTGTTGTAGTGAATGAGGCTACGTGTCCTCTTAGCCTTCAATTACCCCATAGGCATCTCCTGCCAGTGCTGGTAAGGGCCCTGCTGCTGCTCCCACCCAGACAAGACCTATCATTGTCTGCTGCTACTGAAAATAAAAGTCAAAAGTCTCAAAACATGATGCAGTCGGGTTTTCACTCCCGAAGATTATTACCCAAATTTATTGCCCACAATTTCTCCTTCCATGTTCTTAAGGTCTAAGAATATTTATGGTCTCTCACCCGTGGGGATTTTTGCTAGTAGTGTAGTTGCATAATGCCATTATTATGGTTCCAACCCATCCGTGTGGGTGTGGCCAGCAACCTGTGCCAGTACAAGTTAAACTGTTTCTTCTACCTGAAGTTTTCTTTCTGTCTGATTTTTGCCTCATGTTTCTGCTAAAGTAACGCTCGGTCATTGCCTATCCTCTTAGTCACTTGCTCAGAACTACTCTAAAAGAGGAAATGTTATTTTACTAACTCCTTCACTCCCGTGCACTTCCACACCTGGGCAGAGATGCTTGCAGTAAGCATGGGTGGAGGTTGTTGATGTGAGACTCACCAGAATCAAAGCTGGCTCTGACAAGGACAGCCCAGTCACACAACTTGTTAAAAACTGAGACCATTTTTGCAGCAGTAGTTAGGTGAATATCCAGAAGCCCAGATGAATGCTAGAGGTCAGTCCATCTCCAGCTGGTTTAATGGTGCGCAGACTTAACTAGAGGGTAGTGTTACATTGGTTGAAATGCTTTTGCTGCTCCATGGGCATGGCCTTAGCCCTCCAGTAATATAAACACTGCACGGTATACCACGTCCATTAAATAAACATACAAGTGTGTCTCAAGGAACTTGTCATGCCACAGCCTTGCAGCAGCACTGACTTTGCTGTACCCTAACCATTTTTAACAAGGAGGGCTCATACCATATACAAATGTTGAATCCAGACCCACCTCAGGCTTTTATTTTATAGTATTTTCTGATTTGTGTTTTCTTTCAATAGAATCACCACACACACTGCTGGCAGAATGCAGTACCTGAATACACAGAGATCAGCAACCAGAGCATTTTGTTCTCAGTTTTATCCTGTAAATCCATCATACTATTTGCTTCGCACCAATGACAATGCAAAACCTGGCCCATGTATAAAGGCTGTTAGAAGGCCTCTCAATCTGCAAACTATTCTCCTGCTAAATGATGAGATTAACATACCTTTCAATGTCTAGAATTGTTCTTTTGCTTCATAATTTGTAACCTCAGGTACTCTGTACCTCATTGTGCCTTCCAATTCCTCCTCTTTCTTTTACATGGTCAGCAAAGAAAGTCCTTACAGCTTATGAAACAGGAACTTTCCTGTCAACTGCACAAAAGCAAGACTGTTGCAGTAAGATGAAGTTTAAACCTCTTTGTATAATTAAGGGGTTTTGTCCTTTTTTTTTTTTTTTTTTTTTTTCCCTAGAACATGTATGAAACTAGATGCTTTTGGAAGAAAGTATGTATACAGTGTCAGGCTTGCAAGATAAACTCCAGTAAACTCTTCAATGTGTTTTTCCTTCCTCTTCTGCCCCAAACTACCAGCTAACAAGTATAGGTAAGAATGTAAGCTTTTGACTGTACAGGCCTACAAATGAAACCTTGGTATGTCCCCATCATACTGACCAACCACCTTCTAAAATGTTTTGAGCTGACTTTGTCCTGACATCCTGTTGCTGTTCATCCTGAGGCCAGATAGACATACATGGAGTTAAAACATAGTTTCTCATTTGCAGGTGGCTTATGCAGTAAAGGTATCCATATAATGAATACTAGATGAAGTACATTATCTAGTTGTAGGTGACTCAGTTAAATACATTTGCATTAAACACATGAAATACTTCTAATCCATATGCTTGGAAAACTAACTGTACAAAGGGCACATGCTCATGCTCCAAAGTAGCCTGTCTACGTCCTTGGGTTAATCCTGTCTCTTCCAAATTAAGTCAGTGACCAAAATCAGCTGCATTAAGCTGTCAGAAGTGGTCTGCCAGGGAGTTTTCATGTTGTGAAGCTCCCATTGTGTGACATCCCCACAAGTTATTAGTCAGGCTCAATGTATGCCTTCTTTCTGAATTAATCTTCTGCCTTGGCTCAAAGTCCTTGCCTTTAAAACTGTATTTATCTAAAAGCTGGTTTTAATTCTCCTCCTTACAAAAGGAAATTTGGAAAAGTATACATGAACAAATGTAGCAATGTGACAGGGGTTATACAAGTCCTCAAATAACAGCTTTGAGAGCTACAGAGTACTCCATTCATCTTAATGATTATTTAATTTTGGAAGCTGACAGTAAGTTCCTTGCCTACAGCATATTCCAAACTGACAAGGAGAGGGCATGGTAAAGTAATGTGAATTTAATATAAAAATAAATAATATAGAAGCTACTTCACTGATTGCGTTATTCATTATCCTACTGCAGTCAATAGGAAAGCAGTGCTCCAACACCTACTGCAGAGTTTCCTCCTGAGCATTATACACATTTGCAATGGGAAACGTGTGGCCTCGGACAAGCAACCAGCTTCTGCTGAGCCCAGTGGTGAGAAGATTGAAAAGATAGTGTGCCTGCCCTTCCTTCCAGCAGTGCTCTCCTGTACAGAAAACTGCTTCACCAGTCATGAAAGGAAAACAAATACTGCTCCCAGATACTTTACAGCTCCAGCCTCAAGGGCATGACTTATCATTTCGCTACAAATCGTTGTAACAAAAATAACTGTGGAGGGAAGTATTCTCTAACTATCTGTCCCAGAGGGCACTGCAAAGCCTCCAACGCCCAGAAGGAGAAAGCTTCCTTTCCCAGTCTCAGCCAACCCACCTTCCTCCTCCTTATGAGCTTCCTAAAGGCGTGTGACAGCCAAAACCCCTTCTGGCTTTGCTGCTGACTTGCTTGTACTGATTACCAACCACCTAAGTTTCACTGAGAGCTCATCTCTAGCGACATTATCTGCAAGCAGAGGTTTTTGCATATCAGCTTGCCCAAGATCGCCAGACCCAGTGTATCACACCGTTGCCTCCGTAAGGTTACTTGAAATTGACTTGCAGGACTTTTCTGCCAATATTTTTGACAACCCTTAACAAACAGAACTAAAACCCACCCCTATGATTAAATATATTCTAAATCTCAGTTGATGACATGCAAATCAGTACAATTCCCAGTGCCAACCTGTGTACGACTGACTGGTTTTGATTGCCCACTGAGATTGATACAAATCTATAACCTATTCCTATAACCACAATATTTTCGCCAACTCTGTGTTCTTTTCAAATCCAGTCTTGAAACGCTGTGGCAGAGTTTGACTTTCTCATCCCTTCCCCTCCATAATCATCCACATTTGTATGGATTTCTTCCTGACAATCTGTAAGACAAATAGAGGAACAGGCCACTTTTATTCACATGGACGTACTCCTCTTTGAAAGTCTCTCAGCCTTCACAGTCTTGAATTGAGTGACCCATCACAACCTCCTTTAGCCAGAAGGTTGGTGGTATTTGCTGACAAGGTCCAGTGAGGATTAACCAGAGTGCTAAACTGCTGCAGCAACAAACTCTCTCTTTGATTTACACCACATCTAACATTTTAGTCTAGATTTCAAACTCTCCTTTGCAAAGAAGGGGTAAGTCTCAAGTACTAGATCCCTGTGTTAAATACACATAGCAAGAATATAATGTACTGGGTACACGATGAAAAATATGTCTGATCACATATGGTGTCTGAAAAGTTAAAAACCAGACATTAACACTTGCAAAACAAGAGCTCAATTAGAATAAAGGTTTACTAAAATTGACTCCTAAAATATAACAAAATCTTACAATTATCAGCTGTCTCTGGGACATGCAAGTTTTTTACACACTTCAGTTTAGCACAGCAGCGCAGTATTTCTGACCTGCCAGCAATGTGAACCCATCAGCCTCTGCACAGCCAGACGGGCTACTTTGAATTCTCCGGCACACTTTTAAAAGGCCAGCCGCCGGGGCCTGTTTAATGGCAGTCTCCTGCGGCTGCTGGCACTGTAGCCACTTCCTCGCCGTGCACCTGCGCCCCTCCCCGTGCCACAGGTCTTCTCCAGAGCGGGGCAGCCGAGCCCGTCCCACCAGGACAGAGCTGCCCGCAGCATCCTTTGAAAGACCCGGAATAAATTCAGCCCAGAACTTCAGCGCACAGAAGCAGCTCGCACGCGTTGAACACGCGTGTTGCAGCCCTGCGTGGAGATGCCGCCCCAGGAGGCGGGTGTAGGCGCGGGGAGCCCCAGCACGGTCCCGGCTCTGCCGCAGGGCCCGGAGCTCCCGCCGGCCCCACGCGTGTCCCCACCGCGCCCCTTCTCGCTGTGGCAGCGGTAGCACCGCCAGGGAATCAGCCTGCACGCATAATCCTGCCTGCTTAAAAATATGTATCTGTATGTACGTGTACATAAGCGATGCCTGGGGCTGCGAGGGTTTGCGGAACCCCCCCCCCCAGCCCCGATGCAGCCGTGGGTGGGAGAAGCAGCACCCGGGGAGCGGAGTAGAGGGGAGGAGAGAGGGGCCGAGCCAGCCCCTCGGTCCACAGCAGGAGGAGGAGATACCCTGCGCTGCAGCCCAATGGGAATAGTGGCGCTTCCCTTTCTCCCGCTTCCTTTCTCCACCCCCAGCTCGGGGTTGGGGAGGCGGGAGGTGGCGGCGCTGCAGCCCAGCCACCGGCGGGGCGCGGGGCAGCGGGAGCCCCGCTCGGCCCCTCTTCCACCGCCGCAGAAATACCTGCGGGGGACAAGGATGCTGGGGGGCAGTTGCCCCTCTCCGCGGGAGCTGCCCCGGGCAGGAGGAGGAGGAGGAGAGGAAGAGAAAGGAGCAGGAGGGAAGTGGGCAAGTTGCGCCTTGCGCGCCCCGCCGAGAGCCGGAGCCATGGGCCCCGCCGGGGGGGCGCGAACCGCCCCTTCGCTGCTGCTCTCGCTGCTGCTCGGAGCCTCGGCCCCGCTGTGGCTGCGGGCGGAGAAGCTGGGTGAGTGCGGGGAGCGGGCGGGGGTCCGGCGTGCGCGGCCCCGGGGGCAGCCCTGCGCCGGGGAGAGCGGCGGGGTAATGGGAGGAGGTGTCCCCGTTCTCGCCTCGTTGCTTTGGGGGGAGCGTAGCCTGAGCTGCTCTCGGGACTGTATATAGTTGACCTGGTTAATCTTCCCCGGGTTTATCCCCGCGTCTGTGTAGCTGCGAGATTAAAGTGTTAACCGGCCTTACGGTACATGTACACCGCGGCTTTCGTGATCTTTCATTAATTATGACTCTTTCGTTTTAAAGTCAAATGAGTGGAGGAAAAGTCTCCGGCAAGTTGCAGGCGGCAGGCGGGCAGCGGCTCCGGCCGGTCCCGCAGCCAGCCGGGGGCCGGCTCCGGCCGCGCCTCGGCAGCCCCGGCGGGCGACTCGGGAACGGCGGCCGCGCTTGGCCACCGGCAGCACCTCCGCTACCCCAGAGCCGGGGCTGGCAGCCCCTGTCCCACAGCTGCGTCCAGGCAAGTCCGCTCTCCCACTGCGTCGCGGAGAGGGAGAAATGCCCTTACTTGTGCCGGGACAAAGTTTCGTGGGAATCTCAAGAGCGGGGGTGTTGCAAGACCTTTTGCGATACTGCAATTTGCTAAAATTAGGGCCCAGGTAATATTCTCTTTATCCTGTGTTTCTATGCGGCTCATGGTTAAACTTCCTGTGTAAATTACAAGGCAGCTGACCTCCTGCTGAGAAGCTGCAACCTTTTGGCTGTAGCATTGCATGGCCTGATGCATCTATTTTAAAAGTGTTCACCAGCAACTGGTAAAATACTTAACACTGGGAATTAAGCACCATAATGAGTTTGACGGCAAATAGTCCCCATATTAATGTTCCAACTTGGCTTCAAATTCCAGAAGCCAAGTGCTGTGCATTAGCATTGCATCCAGGCAGTGGTACAAAGTACTTTGTTTGGCTGATTTATGCCTGTTTTTCCCATAACTTCCTATTAATGGAGCTTTCAGATACAGATCCCCACAGAAGGGAGAACTTGGTATGAGTTGTGTCGCCTTTCCACTTGCCAGCTACATGCCAGCTTTGCTATTCTGTCCTCAATATGTTTCCTCATTTTGAGACTCCAACTTGATCTGCTCCAGGAAACACAGATGTAGCAAATTAAAAATATGTCCTCAGTCCCCTCTTTTCATCAGTGTTTTGGAGGTTATTTTTGTTAATTTCCTTTTTCACAAGGTTTGTCTCGTGTGTGATGACATAAAGGAGAAAGTAATTTGGGGAGTCAGTTAGAAATAGTAAGTTTGCTGGGATTTTGGGGGAGAGGGGTTAATGCAGACAGTGATGCTCAGCAGTAAGTATGAATCTCACTCCTCAATTAATTAGGAAAAGCACTTATGTAGTATTCATGTTAAAAATGTTTCTGCTATCAAGCCAACAACATGGAAATACAAGTAATATTTCATCTGGTTCTCTTTGGACCAAACTTGGATTTACAAGATAGTCTGTCCAGTGTCCAGAAAGCAGAAGAGATTTTTATGTCTGTCTTTCCTTTCTCCTTAGGGGGCAGTCATTCTATTTGTTTATTCCCATCACCTTATGGAAATACCCACTTAGGGGCTAAGTGTTCTGAAGTCACACCAGTGGGGGAGATAAGAATAAGTGGATACAAACTTCCTGTTACACAAGCTTCTTGACTTGATGTAGAAGCTGTAATGGAGCACGAGAAGTGCCAGAGTGAACCAGGCTCAAGTTTCAGCTAATTCTGTATCTTGTCACCACTGGTGTCTCCCACCAGCTGGTTCAAAGATGTGCTGGTTTAAATATATTGATTTTAAAATACCCATTTTTAGAAGTAAAGTAGTACATTTTTCTGGCTGCTTATGAGTTGGCTGCACAACCTACTTTTTTTCATGACCAGCTTACCTTCCTCTTTGGTTATTCCTGGGAGATGCTACAGAACAAGAATGAAACTGCTGTTACAGCTTCTGTTCACTTACTGAAGTTTTAAACTAAGGAAAGGCCCCTTTTTTCACTATGGCGTAGTTATTTCATAGCATGGCTCATATCTGAGTGTGACTGGGCAGAGCTCAGGTGGCAGCTCTTTTGCTGCTCTTGAGCATGTTAAGTGTGTGTTGTCCTAGGACATCTATGAAGTATGGAATTTCATTGTTCATAGAATAATGATAGAAAGGGCTGAGCATTTGGGGAACTGACTTTAATTAAAACATGTTTATAGGCTTAGTAGGTCTCACCTGGGGACACATCACATCTGACTGTCCATGAGTAATAAATAGCTTTGGGATTTATAATGAAAGGTTCTTATTTTCCATTTTTATTGTGCCGTATGCTGATCTTAACTCCTTGTAGTTTCAGTTGCCAGTTCTTTGCTGACAACTACAAAATACAACTTGCTCCCCATCTGCAAACCTCACCCAGCCATGCCTGACCTGGTATCTCTTCTCACAATCTCCTTTCAGCTGTTCAAACCCCAGGCAGAAGGCAGGCAAACCTGGACACATTATCTTTGCCTTTCACCGATCCCTGTCTCATCCTCTGGTCTCATTGAGCAAGACCTTGAGCCATGTAATTGTGGGCAGCAGAAATCAGAATTGAATCAGAGTCTTTCTTCTCAGAGTTTTGAGTTATATTCTATTGCATTTTTGGCCAGCAGGACTTAAAACTGACTTGAGGGTTGGTTGTTTGTAGGAAGATAGAAAAGGAATGGGGATTTTACTCTGCTTTTAAGCCACTGCTCTTGCTGTAACTCATTTATTTTCGCCTTAAATAAAGTGCAGCAATGAAACAAGTTCAGGTGGGATTTGCAGATCAGCATGCGAACATGAACTTTGCTTGCAGTATTTGTGGGTCTGTTCACTGTCATGCCCAGTGACCAGTTGGAAAAATTGATGAGCATTAGACTTTTAAATATGTTGAGGCAAGGCTGCTGTTTAGTGTGCCAACAGCATATGCAGTAATTATGAGAGATTATGCCTGTTCTCAGGGGCCCATGCAAAACCCGTACCAAAGAATATTGGTATGATGATGCTGATCCACTTTGAATGCCCATTTCCAGCAGTTTGAAATGCAGATAGAGATGAGTCTTTCTTGTATCCCCCCCACCCCTCCAGTTTCTGAATATAAGTGATTGGTAAATTTTCAGTTTGTTTGCATTTTGTCCTTATGTCTGCTTCCTTCCTTGGCTCCATCTCTCCTGCCTTGTGAATGCTGACTAGAATCACTAAAGAGGGAGGCAACAGTTTTCCGGTTGCAGTTCATAAGCAAGGCATGTGCCCTCCACATGAACACTGCACTGTTTTCAGTCGTACAGACTTTGCTATAAATAGCTCTAAGCTCTTTATATGTACTTCTCTTTAGGTTATCAGGGGACGTGTTTCAAATGAAATCAGAGACAGGGAGGCCACTGGAAGCCTCATTTATACTGGAGGGAGAAAAAAATGCCTTGGGAAAGTTCTTACCTGCACATGCAAGTAAGATGCATGGCTGTTGAATCATATTTAATGCAAATCATTTGCTGATTTGCATATTCAAAACACATTCATTTGTATTTGTCAAACCTGTGTCACCCTTAGTCCACTTGAGATACATGTGTAGCACAGTAAAAACTAATTTAAAACCCGACTTGGAGGATGCTTGCGCTACTTAGAGATGCCTAAGTACCTTCTTAAAGGCACTTCTTTAGATACCAAAGTAATATCATTTTGAAAGCCCATCTGAGCTAACACACCACACCAAGAAATGTGGTCCTAAGTGGTGGCAGGCACTGAAGTCCTCAGTATAGACATTGCTGTAGTTTGGGGCCAGCTGCATCGTATCAGATGCTCTCCTGTGGCATGTATTCACCAGCACATGGGTTTGCACCATCTGCTGAGAACAAAACAAGCCAGACAAAATCAAAATAAAATTCTTCTGACTGGGTTCAGTGGAATGGTGTTCACTCCCAACTATCTGCAATAAAAAAATGTAATAGCAATGCATAAGAATTAGCACACAACTTCCCCAAAAGGTTTAATTAGTGTAACAACTGGGAGTAGGAAACTTCAAACTGGGACAATCTAATAGTGGTGTTTAAATAAAAAAGGATAATGGTTTGACTAGTTTTAAGAGTATACAGATATCTTCATTTTTGTTTTCAGAATAAATTATGAACTAATTAAACTGATTTTTGTCTGTGAAAATTATGTGAGTACTAAAGCCACATTTTTGAGGTTGGCTGGATGCTTGCACATGGGGACGCTGCCAGTAGTTATGGTTGGGATTGTTGATCCGGTATAATTAAGCCCGGGAGCTGAGAGTATTATGAGGAGGAAACATTTTCGTCTTTCATTCTCTCGCTCCCTGTCTCCTCTTTTGACAGAGACAGCACTTGCCTCTCAGGAGTTTCCTTACAAGATGTGAAGGCCTAGTGTGGTGGTGGTGGGACTTTCCCATCCTCCCTGAGCAGGATTTCCAGTCCCAGTGCGACCTTACTTATTATTTCTGTTCCCTTGTGGGATGGAGTTGCTGTCTCATGGCAGCAGCTACCTGTGCAGCAGCTCCATGCTGCTCTTTCACATAGACAGAGGGAAGGAGGAGTGAGCCCAGGCCCTGCTTTCTTTGTGCATCTGCAGAGATCTTCAGTAAAGGTGTTTTCAAGTGCCATGAAGAGGGACAGGAGAATAAATGGGTAGAGCAGAGCAGAACAAGGTGAGAAACCCAAACCCAAGGCCTCCTACAGGACCAGGATCTTAGTTTTGATAGTTAGCATTACACGTTGATGTACAGCAGCACATCAAGCTGCTCCTGTAATTATGATAATGTTCATCAGGAATTTAGTAAAGATCTAAAATGTTGTTTCTTCCTTCAACTGCTGCAGAAACCTTGTTTCCATCACAGCTTTAATCTGTGATACTGAAGTTTCTGGCATTACCACCCCAAATTGTTCAAGAATGTTGGATTTCAGTCTAATGCTTTGACATTGAAATCATGTTGATGTCATCTTCCAGATGTTCATGTCTACTGAATAAAAATTGTGTTTGTTTTATTTCAAATTATGAAAACACATGGGGAGTTCTGAATGTGATCCCTTATGCTATACAAAGGCCAGTGTGTCCTGTTAGAAATCAAACAAAACTTTTCTTCATGGTGTAGTAGGAGAGACCTCAAAACACTGGAAACATAGGTGGATTTCTTTGCTCATCCGAACAGAATGGCTTTGTTATATGCCTGAGCCTTGTTGTTGCAGCTGTAGTGACTGCACAGAAGGGAGGCATGCGGCTTCTGCCTGAAACTACTTGTGTTTTGCTATGGTGCCACACCAGGTCTGTGTTGCTGGGTTGCTTTGACCTAATAGTCAGCTATGCTTCATTCGTAAAATGAACTCATAATAGAAAAACTCCATTTTGTCGTCCAGATACAAGTAAATATATTTTAATCTGTAAAATAAATTCAAGCATCCCTTGTGTCCCTGTCCACTGGGACGCTTTGACAGCAAGGTGCATGGCTAACACCAGAGCTGTTGCCCTCCCTGTTGTCTTAGCTTGCTCTCAAAGCCAAGGGTTCGTATTATCCCATGTTTCTTGTGTTAGCATGATATAGGGTGATTGAACTTGAAATGCCTGGGAGCCACAGAGCTGGAGGCTTAAAAAAAGAGTTTCAATAGATAAGCTGTAATATTAAGTATTGTGCCACATGCAAGGAGTACTTGGTGGTCATGTTAGCATTTTGAGACCCAAGAAGGAGTCAGCACTTGCTGATCTGTTAGTATTTTGGCACAGATAGAAGAGGCTTAGTTAAACTCATAGTCCTTAAAATGGGTATCTGAGAACATTCTGATTTTCAGCAGTGCTAATGCTTGTGTTTTGACAATGAATCTGCTATTTTTTAGATGAAATTCAGCCTTGTTGTTCTTTTGGGGGAAAGTAAAATAATGTTGTATCAAGATACATTGAGCACTTACATTGAGGTATTTGCTCTTGAGATGAATTAAAAACTTCAGACCTTTCTGCTGTACCGTGTTTCAAAACTTGAGAATGTGATTGTTTGATACTACTGCTAATCAAAAAATCCAGTCAAGTAAAGTGAAATTATGGAGTTTCAGTGTAAGTGGTGTGTGCAGGATGGCATGCGCTATTTTTTCAAATCTATTTGCAAATACCTAATGCAGTCTCATTAACATGTCACAGAAGACACAGAAATGGAGCTAAGGATCATAGACAGCACCACAACCAACACTATAGTGATGGTGTGGCTGCTTTCCTTTTTTTTAATACTTCAGATATTTGTTGCAGCAACTATATGTAACCACTATGAACCAGAGTGATGGCAGAAATTCCCAGTTTACGGAGGCTCTGAGCCTGCCTTTCTGTTTAATGTCTTGGTGACGAGTATCGGGTGGGTTGGCTGCACGAGAACACTGAAAAAAGGCATCTCTTGTATTCAGTGCTCCAGGTCAGAAGTCTGATGTAGCTCTTTGGCTGCATCTTAGTTAATTTTTGCTTTCATTTCTACAGGAGTTGTAAGGAACCACTTGTTAGATTGCAATAACCGAGGAGGAAATAGCTAGTCACCTAGAAGTTGGGTTGACTGAGTCAAAAGGCAAGCCAGAAAATTGTGTCTTGCTGATAAATGGCAATTATTGTTTCCATCATAAACCACTTATTTTTTTCTTGAGATACTTGTTAATTTGTACCCTGGGGACAACAGGGGTCTGTGTAACTTGCTTTGGGAAGGGTGGTGCGTTTTCTGTTGTCCTTTCTTACTAACAGATCACATATTCCACCTAGGCATACAGACAAAAAAAGTGAATGTGTGGTTTTTCAAGTAAGCTGGGATGGGTTTGATTTCAATAAAAAAAGACCACTCTGTCATTGGTAACTGTCAGTCTTGCTTGACTTGTATCACACTAACAAGTGAATTACATATTAAAAAATAAGGGGGGGGGTGGTTTCATTCTATCATGTTCAGCCATTTCCTCTTACCCAGATTAAAGCTGTTTTGAAACCTTGCCTTCCCACCTGCTGCTGTAACTGGAACAGCTCTGCTTCAGCCTCTCCTTACCCTGGTGTCTCTGAATTTCCTGTCCCTGTGGGTTTGTCAGTCCTTAGCACTACTGTGAATATTCCTGTTCCTGTGCAACCCAATATTCGAGTCTGGCCCTGAGTTTGCAGCATATGTTTCCCACACAGTCCAAATTTGGTGCAATATACTGTAAGTTAATCTCCAGTAAAGCATAGTGAAGAGAAAAACCTGGGAAGAAAACAGATGGAGAAAGTAGAGCAAACAATTTGCATATATATATGTCTCTCAGTTAAGATTAGCATTTCCTACTTTGCCTGAAAGGCCCTTAATAAAAATCCAACTGCATGTTTGCCCCAGATCAGCAGAATCTGAGGAGCTGCCCTACTGGGACAGTGTCCCCCCAACCCAGGGGGAGCCCAGCATGGGGTGGGAGGGGGCTCCGGCTCCCACTGTGGCCCCACATCCCTGCCACATTGCTGGGATGCTGTGGGCAGAGGGATAGGGAAAACTCTCTCTGTGGGATATTTATTCCCCTTAGCCTTTATAGCACAGGAAACCTGTGTAGGGTCCTGAGTTATTCTACGTGGGTGACTGGTGGAGGGGCATGACCATCTTCCCATTTATTTACAGTCCCTCGAGGTTCCATCTGAGCATGCAGCTACAAGTGCTTGGGAATGAACTGCTTGGTGCCTTCTGTGTATTTGAGTTGTGTAATGTGGACGTGTATCTTAGTGGGCAGGTATTTATTATAAAACAGAAAATCAACTTCCCTTTTGCAGAAAGGGGACCCTACACTTAAGATTCCTCTGAATTTTCCATCCATGTGTGGCTCAGCTGTCATCTGTTTCCAGAAACACACTGACCGACAAAATGTTGAAGTGGTCAATCAGAGCAGTATGCTGTCTCCATAAAAGAAAAGCATTGTCAACTATTAAATGCAGCTATGCGGGAAATAAATAAATAAACTGAAAATCACAAATCCCTTTTGTTGCAGCATTGCAGCAGTTAAAAAGGCATAGAAGTTTTCTCACACCCACAAGCTCGAGAGTGCTGTATTTAGAGTGGTGAAAAGCAAATTCCAGTGCTGAAGCTCGCTTCTCTGGAGGACTACATTTGGGTATACTGCCTAAGTCCTGGAAGCAGTGACTAAACCATACTTATTTTTGACATGTACTCCGGTACTGTCTGTCTTTCACAGATTGTGATGGAACCAGATAGTGATCCTGAAAAGCAAAGCCAAACCTAGTTTGCTACTATTTGTGTATTTAATAGAAGCAAAGCAAGAAAACTGTATGATGCTATTTACATTTTTGTGTAAACCTTGTCCCTTACGTGTTGCAGGATCTTGTTCTTTACAGAATGCAGGAACTTCTTAATCCTGTGTTCTCATAAATAATTCATGGAAAAGGGACTACCAGGATGTAGCTGCCAGTTCTCTTCTTTTGGCAACTGTGATTTCTACAGGAGTCTGAATTGTCTTGTCACTGAGGTCTCATGCGTAAATGTAGCCAGGTAGTGTTAGGTTGCATCCTGACACAAGTCCCTGAGGTGTATAGCAGCTGAGATGGTTGTTTTCCAGAAAGTTATTCGATGAAGCAGCAAAATGAATTGAGTCTTTACAGATACAGTGAAACTGGAAGAGTTTCAGTGTGTCATTTCTGGCTTTCTTTTGACATTTTAGCAGCTTAATAAATAAAATCTCAGATCTTACTGAGCTTTTGTCTTTGCAAACTTCTGCAAAGGTGGGAGGCTTCTGGGGTAGTAAAGGCTGCCCGGGTTGGTTGTGGCAATCCTGCAAAGCCACTGCCATGTAGGTCATGTGCCTGTAATTGCTAAAAAAACTCTTCAACTTTAAAAACCCTGAGTTTGGATGTAAGCTGCTCAGCTAGATAAGACACTTGGAATGGTTGTCAGGGACTTTTCTGTACTTGGTGATGGTGATCAAAGTGGTTACCAAAATAACTTCTTGCATGTTTGAAGTGAAGCATCTCTTGAGGTTGGCTGCAGGGGACACCCTGAGAAAAGCAGGCACCCAGCTACAGCCTGACCGGCAGGGGTTTGGAAATCTGTGATCTGTGGAACCACTGCAGACCCAACTGGAGATCATTTGCCGCTTTCTCTTTCCTATTTAAGAGGGACATTGCAGTAAATAATGTCTGTGAAGAGGAGGAAAAACACACTGTGGTTTGTTTGACCTCCTTCTCCTTTTGCATCCCTTTGAAGTTGGTAAGTAAATAATTTGGGCAGCGAAATCAGCACTCCACAATGTTCCTTTGTTTCTTCTGCTGCTTTACCTTCCCTTCCTGCTCTCAGCCCTCCTCCCAGCCACTGCTTGATTAGCTTGGGCAGCAAAATGGGTGTCCTGAGGAACTGCTGCAGAGCAGGGATTAGAATGTTTCCTGGGAACCTAATGGAGTCAAGCAAATGAAAATGTAATTCAAAGAAAAAGTTTGCACACTGTTTATTTTTCCTGCAAAGTGGGAAGCTTCCTCTCTGGAGAAAATGCTAATGCTAGTTTAAAGGCCATGAAAGGCTGCGGTCACTGTTTTTTCAAATGGTTATAGACTTGCCTTCATTTTCAGTGGTTTCTTTCGGTATTTGAAGGTAGTTTCTGCTGTATTCACAGAACATCGTGACCAATGTAAGGCTGGACTGCTGGGGGGGGAAGAAAAATAAGGGCTGCTGTGGATTTATATACTTCAGCAGATGCAGGGCTCAGCCGGCTGCTCAGCTGGTGTAAATGGTGTCTGCTCTGGAACTGGTGGCTTCTGAAATCCCCAAATGCATGGCCACCCCCATCCCTGCTGTCCCTCATGACACTGGCAGGTCCGGGCCCCAGTGCCTCTCAGGAGGATGACTGGGGGTACTCACCTGCCCAGTGATGCCTCAGGCCTGCGATGTTGCCCTTTGGTTTTGTTGCCTGCTTGAGCCCACTGCCAGGAGAAGCACAGAGGTCTGGCATCTTCATGAGCTGCTCTCTGGAGAAGTGACAGGTTTAGATCATGGTTGTATGGTGGTCTCTCTCTTACATTATAATGGCACAGTAAAGAGCTGTTGCTCTTGACCCAGGTTTGGCAGTGGAGAGAGTAGAGATGAAACACTTAACTCTGGATTTTCCTCCATCACCTCAGAAAATGGTGAAGGTACAAACCTGTTTGTGCTTGCAGCGTGCATGACTCTGTTAGTGATGGACATTAGAGCAGCTGTACGAAAACCTGGTGTTGTCAGACCACACAAGTGAATTCAGATGGCATCTGGCAAAATATCTTGTTTTTTTCCCCCTGGTCTTTTCTCCTACCCCACATGAGCAGGGAGGGCACAGGTATGACGGGAAAGGGTTGATTTCTTTCTTAGATACTTATCTTTTCTTATGCATAACTCAAACCTTCTTTCACACACAGGCCCAGAATTCCTTCCTGACTCAGTTATTACTGTATCTTTTAATAAGCTGGAGTTATTACTTCAGGGAGAGCAATGTGGAAGACAAGACTAATCTCATTTCTCCTCATGGGGCTTCTCATCAGAGCTCGCAAAGCCATACCCTTGACTCAGTGGCGTTCTCTTCACTTTGGCTGTATCTATTTGCAGCTGTGGCTCTTCAGAAAACACTGATTTCTGTCTGAACCCAAAATTTAGGTATGCAAACTTAGTTTTCTGCTCTCTCCTCTCAAGAGAAGCAGAAGTGGGAAGGAAGGACAGGCAGGCCAGCAGTCCTCTGCAGGCTCTGCTTCCTAGCCTCCATGCAGGGTAAGGGGAGCACACCTTGTCTCGAGAACCAGCATGAAGGTGGGCATGCAAAGGGATGTCAGACTGGGAGAGGAGGCAGAGAGGGAAATAAGGTTGCTTTGGGTGTCTTTGTCCCGGGGGGAAGAGATCAGCAGCCAAGGGGCAGCAGGAGTCTGTAGGCAGAGAGGCTGAGAGAGGAATACTGGGTGCCCGACAGGGTACAAGAGGGCAGGGAGCCGCTGGCTGTGTGTGTGAGCATGCCTAGGTATAACACGTATTTAGCACTGGAGTGAGTCCAAGTCAGTTATTAATTGCTTCGTGAGGGTAAATCAGAAGGATGAAAAAGGCAGCTGTTTGCTGCCAGGATACTGTAGCAATGCTTCTGAAAGTGCACTTTGATACCATGCTGTGTAACCATTTTCTAGTTGGTGGCATAAATACGTTTGGTGAAAGGTGCAGCCCTTGGAAACTTTTTATAGCAGCTGTGGGAAAATCTGTAGCCTGTTCCCTAACTTGGGGGCAATGTGCTGAGTGCTTGGATAAAGGCACTGCGCATATCCATTTGTGCGTGTGAGCAGGTGGAAAAGCCCAGGGAGCATGGAGTGAGAGGCCAGGGCTCAGCTTGTGCACTGGGCTTGGGAAACAATGGGAGGAGACAGCCTAGCCAGGTGATTTTGGGTGGCAGGAGGGTAACTGAAGGAGCCAGCTCTATTGATGCTGCTTCTGGGACCACCACTGTTTTCCTGAAGCTACAGTATCTGTCAGGGGTGATGTGCAGGGCACTCATGGCGTGGGGTTGAGCTTGTTTTGGGGCATCAATTTCACCACCTACATCCTTGCTGGGCAGGTTAGATCCCTTCTGCCCATGAGCCAGCAGCTATGGTCAGACCCAGCCCAGATGCAGCTGCTCAGAGGTACTCCTTCACCTTGTCCTTCATGTATCCACAGTGCATGTGTCTGAGGATGGGAAATGGTACTGCCTGCCAGCCACCTGATACCACCTTCTGCCCTCTCCACAGGGACACGCACTGGTGTCTTGTAGCCAGGTCCCAGGTTTGGTTTTACATGCATGTGCCGTGTGAGTACGGGCAAGGTGCAAGCGGTGTGCCTGCTGCCACGGCAGGAAGTGTCGGTCATGGTTCTCACTTCTTGGGGAGTTATTTCCATTGTCTGCCATAGGAGACTATTTTTATCTGTGGTAAACAGCCTTAATTCCAGTGCTGTGTGATCTTTAGTGCAACCTGCACATAAGCCAACAGGCAGGAGCCCACAATCCAGAAACCACGATCTTGATCTTGATTCAAATGCCCATGGGAATCCATTTTACAAAGCATGTTTGATGTGCTTTTAGTAACTCCTGGTGCTGAGGAGAGGTTCTATTAAATCTAAGCATGTTTAGACTTTCTGGCTGCTGAACACCTTGTGCTCAAATATTTTGCTTTGCTCTGGTCCAGTGAGAAGTGATAAAACCTGGATGTCTGAGGCAAGGCTGCCAGCTTCTTGCCAAATGGGGTGATAAAAGCAGTTCTGAGAAGTAATGTTAAGTGAAAATGTAGTGTTAGCAAGGAATCTTGTGTCAAAATGACTGGTCGAATACATGTTTTTCCAGCCAGAAGAGCAGTGCCTGTAGAAAAGAGTGTGACATCAGGTATTTAAACCATGGTTTTCATAAGGACAATCCATTGTGGTTTAAACTCAATGCATTTGAGGTTTGGGCAGTACATTTGTACTGAAAATCAAAATTTCATGTGAAAAATAATGATAAGAACAAAACTAATGGTCGTACTGTTCACATTTTTCATTTGAAAATGTGAACAGAGATGCATTTTTAATTCCTTACAATTTGCCTCCATGTCTGAGCTCTTGGTTATACAGCGGGGTTAAATTTGTAATTTTTTTTGTCGATATAGTCACCAAATCCTTAATCATTCAAATAATTAATTTTTTACTGTGAGGGTGGTGAGGCCCTGGCACAGGTTGCCCAGAGAATTTGTGGCTGCCCCATCCCTGGCACTGTTCAAGGCCAGGCTGGATGGGGCTTTGAGCAACCTGGTCTAGTGGAAGGTGTCCCTGCCCACGGCAGAGGGGGGCTGAAGCTAGATGATCTTTAAGGGTCCTTTCCAACCCAAAGCATTCTATGAGTGTATGAAATCTTTCTTTGTATGAATTATCAGATCATGAGTTTTATTCTGTCTTCCCTCTACACCTTCAGACTCCTTCCCTAGGGTGCATTTTCCAGCAAATTTCACGTTGTCGCACTTTTTGGACATTTTTTCAGTTCTTGTGGTGAACAGTCTTTTGTCATGACCATTTCCTTTGAGGCAGGCAGGCAGGCAGACAGGACAAGAGGCAGCAAGGGATGTTGCAGGTGTAGGATGATGCTGTGCTTCACTGTCGTCATCTGGAGTGTTTGAATGACCATGTTCCACTAGTGAAAAGTCAAAAAATAGCATTTGTGCTTTCTTCTCTCAAAAGATGTTCTGGTGTTAATAGGTTCCAACAGTGACTCAAGGGCAGGGTTTTAGAAAAGGAGTTTCCTCGGGAACATGACCTCATGTAACCTCGACAGCGGAGGATGGCAGGCTGAGGTCTCCGGGGCACAGTTTTGCCAGTTTACTTTCTGCAGAAGTATAATGCTCTGTGACCTGGACAGTTGTCAGGGTCCTACCATGATAGCGATGTCTTTTTTTGAGGAGTGTTTTGTACCACAAAGGATCCTTGGGTTTGTACTGAGGTTACAGAGGCCAGAGCACAGCCCTGCAAGATGAAGACTGTGAACACTAAACTTTTCATTTTAAAGAGTTCATCCCCATGACATTTAGTTGTGGTTGTGTAACTTTTCCCTTTGTTTTCTCTTTCCTTTTCCAATAAGGATAAGTTGCAAATTAAGCTCCAGTTACTTTATTTTCATCAGCCCAGCTAAAGTAAATACTTACAGTTAGAAACATGCAGTTTAAATTAAAGGTCATGAGCAGGTTTTTTTCAGTGCATGGTAGTTGGCTACACAGGCAACAAGGTTGTCCTGTGTCATGCTGGAAGCGATCTGGTTTTACACTGCCTGGACCTCTGGGCCCCCTCCTGGATTCAGAAGGTTGATAGCTCATATACTGTATTGCTCCTCATATTCTTATTCCTGCTGCAGAAAGTTTCTATTAAAAGATGATTTGCTCAGGAGGCCAGTTTGCCTTTCATCTTGAGTATTTTTCCTATGCATTCTGAAATCAATACATTGGATAAAAGGCTTGAGCAACAGAGGTTTTTTAAAGCATGTGAACAAGGAGATCTGAAAAGATGTATTTAATATGGTTTATGGTGATACGATTTTGGATCTATATCTCCTGTTCACCTCTATTCCAAGCATGAACCTGCAACAAAATTAAATAACAGGCAACAAAGCTAGTTATAATGCTTAAGCTTCAAAATAAATGCTGTTGTTTGTGAAAAAGCATTTGAGTTAGATGAAATGGCAGTGTAATTATCTAGCAGCAAGTCAAAGTTCGATAGCTTGGAGCTTATCTTTGCACAGCATGCCGCTTTTCCCCCAACCACCAGTGTGGCACATTTCTTTATCAACACTTCATTTCTAGTTGTTCATTTTTAAATAATCTTATCAAACCTTAACTTTGTTTCATAGTGATTGTGGGAGGAAATTCAGATAGTAATTAAAATGCACCGACCGAAACAGTTTAACCAAAATATCCCCCAAAGTAAAATTTTGGGTAGTTAAAGTGAACATTGTGAATTCCCAGCTCTGCATGATTCTTAATTTTATTAACGCTTCCAGGACCAGCTTCAGTTTTGCGCTGATAAGGGATAACAGTATACAAGACTCCTATGTAAAGAGTGCCTGTGCCCTAACTGAGTGAAAACAGGATTGCTGGTTATATGCACATGGCACTAGCTCCACTGTTATAGTAGTTTTCATTATTTGGAAGATTCAGCAAAATGAAATAGTTTAATCTTTAATATATACATTATAAGTTACTAGCACACTTTTAAATAGTTCAATAAAAATTGCTTCCTTTAGTAGTCAAGGTCTCTTATCTGATACCTGCTTCCTTCACCTCCTTGGATGCTTCCTGTTTTCTGTGTCAGTCCCCACATGCCCCCATGTATTTCCATGCACCTTTTCCTGTTGTCATACGTTCTGCTGCAGCTGCTCCTCAGGTGCCTCTCCACCAAGGGAAGGCTCCTACACAGTGCCCCCAAAACACACTTTGCAGGCACCTCTCCTCACCTTTTGAGGAAGGAGGCAGCAGCACTTATATCTCCAGGCATGCTACCATGGAGTAACCCACACACCATTAACGATACACATCCCACATTTGAAGCCTCTCTTCTGTCTTTACTTTGTCCCCTGCACTTTTTCTGTTGCACCAGTGGCACAAGAAATACAACAGGAAAGCAAGATGAGTCAGGTCTGTGATAGTACATAGTTTGTACTATAGTTTTGATAGTCATGTTTGTGTTTTCGTGTGTGATTCAGTTACCCTCTCTCTGATGGCTCTTTCTATGAAAATAAAACGTGGAATGATAATTGGGATAAATCTGTTTAAGGAAGAATCCTACGTATTACATGTGGCAGTGCATCATCAGGGTTTCAGTAGGGTTCGGTTCTAAAACAGAAAGCCAGAGAGACTGTGTTTGTATGGGACTGTCAAATACATCTTAGTTCATGACTGTTTCCAATTCTTCTTTCTACTGCTTTGCAAGAGAAATATGACTGTGTTTATTTTAGTTACTTACGTTCCAACAGCAGCCGAGGTGGAGTGTTAAAAAATACATTTTTAAAAGGCGGAAGCACACATGGGACACCATTATGTGACCTGTATTTTCTTACACAATTTTTTTTTTTTTTTGAGGAATAAGTTTTGTTTCTCTTCCTCGTTTCTTCTCCTGCTGCAGGGGATGGATGTGGGCACATGGTGATGTATCAAGACAGTGGGACCCTGGCATCCAAGAACTATCCTGGGACATACCCAAACTACACTCTTTGTGAAAAGAAAATCCAAGTGCCTCCAGGAAAACGCCTGATCTTAAAAATTGGAGACCTGGATATTGAATCACAGAAATGTGAATCCAGCTACCTTACCATCCAGAGCTCTTCAACTTTGCATGGTATGTAAAAGATAAGACAGTGGTTGATACATGAACCGTTAAATGTGTGACTAAAAGCCACCTCAGCAAAATACAAGAAATGTCAGCCTTTGTCCTTTCCTCCTCCTTTTCATATTCAAGTGTGTTCTCAGTATGGGAGGCCATTGCCCCTCACACCTGATGTTGTTCTGCAGAGGCTGGGGGTGCTGCCATGCTGCACTGTGGAGGTGCCACAGGGGCTTGTGCCCAGCTGTGGCATATCCACCCGAGAGCTCTGCTCTCAGGCCTGCAGAGCTGTACTATCACAGCTTTGGTACAGCAAATATGTGGGTCTGTATCAGCCCTGTTCCCTTCTTGGGTAGGGGAAGAGGTAGCTCATGAACTAGGCAAAGACAAGATGAAGCTGAAGTCAATGATCCTGCATGTCTCTATTTGCTAGTTCAGGGCTCAGAGGGGAGATAACCTTTATTATTGCTCGCTATTAGTTACTGATAGCCTTTGCTGATGTACAGGCTTTGATACTTGCAGATATTAAATGCACACAGCTGGTCTGCAGTCCTGTAAGAGATTTGCACAGGAAGATAAGTCAGTAATCTGCTATAGCTGTGCACTTAAAACAATCATAATGACAACACGATCTTACCCAGGGAGAACCCGGGGCCTTCCTCAAAGCAGTTTTCCCAGCCAGTTGTTGCTGAAGCTTTTGATCTGCTCTTTCTGGAAGAGTCAAACTGATTTTCAAGTCAGTGTGCCCTTTTTCAGAAGTCCAATTAAAATTCAGGGCTGCAAGGAGTTCCACAGTGCAGGAATAAACTCATGAATCCACAGCTCATAAAATTTTGCCTGCTGGGGGTGAGTGATAGCCCTTCAGCCAGCTGAGGCTGAATGTGCTCTATGGGATTTACCAAACAGAATGGATTCAATGGAAAAAGACAGTGAAGAGATGAACTACACAGAGCCTCTGCAGGTTTTCCAGCTCACCCAACTCATTGCTTACCTCAGAAAAGTGAGTGGTTTCCCTAAGATGAGGACTCATAAAATGTCTTAGTAGTAAGGATGAATGATTACCTTTCATTCATGAGCATGATAGTCCTATTACTCATCCCGTAAGATAAGATCAAGTGAGGTATTAAAGCCTTGCTCCCAAACCAAGGTAAAGGTAATTATTGTTCTCACGTGGGAGGTATTACATTTGAAAGAGCTTCACTAAGAGTGGGCAGTGACATGTTGATGCCTAAGCCTTGCATAGAGCTTGATTTGAGGAATAAGGAGCATTTCTGTTAGTGTGTGCTGTGATTTTTTTTCTGTTGTTTACTTCATTCTTTACTGCGAGGTTGGTGAAACACTGGAACAGGTTGCCCAGAGAGGTGGTAGATGCCCCATCCCTGGCAGTGTTCAAGGCCAGGCTGGATGGGGCTTTGAGCAGCCTGGTCTAATGGAAGGTGTCCCTGCCCATGGCAGGGGAGTTGGAACTGGATGATCTTTAAGGTCCCTTCCAACACAGACTGTTCATTCTATGATTCATTTCAGAACTGTAAGTAATGAGTTGTGTTCACCTAAAGTAGTCTGCCTGTACTTGGCAGTAAGAGATAGTTTAGTATTGCATTATCATATCTTTGAACAGTTTTTACTGATGCTATCTTGACATTTCTAATCAAAGGCTAAACAAGGATAAATAAATACATTGTTTTCTGAAGTGAAAAATTAAGCTTGCATGTTGATTGAAATTCTGGCTCCTTACACATCAGCCTGAAGACATCTTCACATAGTTCAGTCCTGCAGTTACTCAGCCTGAAAGCACAGAATACCTGTGTATTATGCAATCAAATCCATATAATGAATTTCTTTAAAGTATTCCCACACCCATTTTCAGACCTGATTGGCAATGTCTGATGCATGCGGATTATAATTTGCATTCTCAGTAACGAACTGCACAATTAGCAGATTTTGCTCATATCTGATTAAACAAGTTTTATGGCTTAGGTAGACATACCATCTGTAATGGTTTTTGTGGTCTGCAGCTCGCTGTAGACTTTCCCACTAGAATACCTACAGAATCTCTTCAGGTAAACCCATCCAAGACAACATGTGGAAATAATGTGATGTGCATACAATCGCGATATCACTTATGTTTTAAAAGACACAGAGAAACTCTGATCTCATATATGAGTTTCAGTTGTTTCAACAGTTTTGCTATAGCTCTGGGTTTTACTAGGCATTTATATAAGGAAAAGAAGATGAGTAAGTAAGCACTGCTAAGTTTATTCAGGCTGTTTAGTGTCCTCTTATATAGCTGCTTCTGAGCCCAGATCTCCCCTTCAAAACCCTCCCGTCTACAGGCGGGTCAACATCTTCCCTTTGGCCAAGAATATACTGACCTTTGCCATCAAAATTCTTTCAAAAGATGGTGGGGAGTTGAAAAGATTTTGCAGGCCTTGAAAACATATGAGCAATTAAAACCTTGCATCTTTGCATGTTTTCTGTATTTGACCTGGGTTTAAAAAGGAAACCTAAAAAGCTAAGTATGAAAGCTGGCAGTGTGAATGTTACTCTTGTTTCAAATTAGCCAAGCAGCCTTTGCTCTTTATTTAACACGTTTGCAATTATAAGACAATAAGGTCCAAAGGGAAATATGTTTTAAATACCATGCCAATCTCTTCACTTCTACAGAAGACAACAGAGTGAATGTCAGTACCCTTACAAACGTCTGCTGAGGAGTGTATCTGAACCTTAGAAGATTGGTCAGAGGCAAAACACTAGATTATGCATGTAAATATAATATTAGTGGAAACAAATCTTCAGATGACAAAATATTGTTTTCCTTTCAGATTTCTCATGTTTCCCATGTTGTCTTTACATTTAACTCTGATTCATTTATCATTATAACCTTCTACTGGGATTCATGCAGTACAGCACGAGTAACTCAATTTGTGGTTGGTGTATTATGTTTCATGAAGTAAGGGAAAGCTGTTATATACAAATGAATGGATTAATTGATTTATGTTAGCCATAACATTGATTTTTTCACTTTTGTAGGTCAGTGACTACAGATTAGACCACTTACGTGAAAGTTTCATTAAAATTCAGGGCGTTCATTAAATTTTGTAGGCTGAGTGTTACAAACATAATTCCATCCTAGCAAAGCTTATAGCATTGCTCTGTATGCAGATGTGCTGAAGCCTCACTACTCAACTGGGACACAAATGTGACACTACAGTTCTCACCTTTAGTTCTCAGCTTTGATGGCCCTGTGAAGGCAGCCATTGCATTTAGGTTTCTCCAACATTGCAATCAAAAGATGGTCATTAACTAATCTTTATGAAGCTCTGAAATTGGAGACTTAAAGTGGCTGAACACTGTATCTCTGTGCTATTACTCTGGAGACCATTTTCCTCAGTGTTCACTGAAGAAATGAAACTGTAGCAAGCCTTTTCTTTCAAACTGTATCCAGACAGATGTGAAAATATTAATCACCAGTCAGCAAAGGTAGTCTAACGTCAGTTTTGGTGAAACTGAGTCACCTTTGTCTGACAATCTTTTAAATATTAGCACAGCTTGGCACATGTCATCTCTAAGAGAAATAAATAGATGATCGTGTTCTATTTCAAAGGTATAGATTTGCACTCAATGAAAATAGAGGGGTGCTTGTCCCACTAAAGTAATCTAGAATGAAAATTTAATATGAAGCATGATCTCATGCTGTAGACAAGGTGCAACCTTTAGTGAAATGCTTTTCTTCTCAAGTTAATTGCATTATCTGAGCATATTAAAAATAACTGAGCTCTGAATAAGAGCTTCTGATTTTTTAATTAGTTAAAGGGATATGTGAAAACAAGATTAACCATGTTGGCCCTGTAGTTCTCAAGAACAAAACTTGCACTACTTATGAGGTGTAATATAAATGTTGTAAAAGTTTGACAGGAACTGCTTTTAGTCAGCTTCTTTTCATGTTTTTATCAGATTTCTGTACATCTTTTGACCCTTTTTTCTTGATTTCCCCCCCCCCCCCCTTTCCCCAACTAATGGCTTAGTATTTTTCCCTTAATTTTGTGAGATGATCATCAGTCTTGACTGAAGAGAGATTAAAGGAAGAGATAAGTGCCTACTTACTTCTCCATTCACTTGCAGTCAGTAGGAGGTTGATGTGTTCCTCTGGGGTGGATGTCAGATCTGCTGAGTGACTAGTAATAATTTGGAGAGTTGTGCAGTTAACTTGTTCTTGCATAATTTACAGCTGGTAACTAGCGTGAAATAGACAAATTGCTGAAAATGCTCTCTCCTCCCGGCACCCAGTTGCTAAGGGTTGCTATAGCTAAGGGTGTTATTGAGCACTTACTGGTGTGTGATGGCTACAGAGAGAATGTGTGTGTGTGCACATGTGTGTGTGCAAGAGAACTGAGTGCTTTCGGATGCCTCCTACCTGTCATTGTGACTTGAGGGGATTCATCAAACCAGTCTTCCCTTATTATGTATTGTTATAAATGTCTTGCTTAAATAAAGGGTGTGTCCAGATTTCTTTTTCAGCCCTCAAAGGAAACTTGTTATTACAGTATTGTTTCTGGTATTTCAGGAAATCCAGGGAAATGCCCAGACATGTTCTCACTGAAGATCAAGTTGAGTGGTTTCCCAAGTCAAAACTCTTCTAACAGTTGGGTTTCGCCTGAGTGATGGCAGTATCCTGAGGTTTCAGCTTTGGAAAGATTTATGCAACAAAAGATGTCTGCATTTGTTTTATCAAATGCACTCTTTTTTCCCTGTTAGCTGCATAAAGTGTATTGTGTATTTTTCTGTGGTTTTTGTTAAACAGCTGCAGTTCTTTACTCATGATTCCTAACTGCTGCTTTGGGTTTGGCTAAAACCACAGCCATGTTAGAAATGGAGGATCTCACCTGAGGTCAAGCAGACAGACCTACAACTGGTGCAGATGGCCTAGACTCTCTTTTTTAAATTGTAATTACTTCTCCTGCCTGTCTTTTCCTGGATGCCTTTTTCTTTCCTTTTTCACAGTCTTTGGTAACCCTTTGGAAACACTTATTGAGCGTTATATTTGTTTATCCTAAAATGAGAAATGCTTACCCCTCAGCCTGAGGTCAGACTGTGTTGCACAGTTATACACTGAATAACCAGGCTGCCTCACCCTGACTACTCTGTCAACTCATATCTGCTGAGTATTAAACATCACCTTGTGTCCTGCAAAAAAGGACATAGAGCATCACTTTTAGTCTCCTGGCATGCCCTTGCAGGTGGATGCTGGTTATCCCTTGTGCATGCTGGGTTGGAGCATAGATGACCTCTCCTCTCTGGGGAGAAAAAGAGTTACTGCTTATGAAAATGAAAAATTTATGTGAATGTGGGATGGAGATGAATTTCAAGAATGCAGATGTTTTCATACAACGGATCATTGCAGATTTTGTGAGCTCTTTGTTTGGGGTAAATGTTTTAAATTTTGATCCTTATATTTAGCAGGATTTTTTTTGTTCAGCTAAAGCAATTTGGAAGTACCTCAGTAGCTGGGAAAGGTCAGGGTACATGATAAACTTGGATTACGCTTGCTCCACTTCAGAGTGTAAGTCTTTCACAAAGGCATTAGGAAAGGGAGATCCTGGAGAGGCCATTCTGTGGGATCATTGCTACACATTGCTCAGCAGCCATGGCTTACCCTGAAAGTAAAGGCAGAAAAATTGGAGAAGATTCTCTGTTGAACAGAAGACATAATAACTTGATATCTAAACCGAGTTTCTCAAAGATCTCTGCAAATGTCAAACTGCAGATTTCAAGTGGTGTTGAGGAATCTGAAAGCAGAATGGGCATAGTGAACCAGACATGCAACAGCTACAGCGGAAAATAATTGCTTTTAAAAGGAAGCAAAAGCCTCACAGAAGACGTAGAAAGGATTAAGAACTACAGAAACAAACAGCATGTAGGCATGCCAGCTGGTGTGAGAGAAGAGAGTCTTCTAGGCACAGCACTTCTCAAGGGAAGCAGAAAAAATAGAGGAATGTAGTTCAACAAAGCAATCTCAGGAAATATGCCAGAGCCTGGTTGACAGTAGAAGTAAACTAGACCTCATAAAACCAGACAATACTGTAAAGATCATCAGATCTGCAAACCAACGCTATTATGAAAAAGACAAAAGCAGTAGACTATTGCTAACATTTAAAAAATAAACAACACGTAAAATAGTCACTTAAGTCTCCAGAGGAGCCAGCCAAAGGATATCTATGAGGCAATTTACTGTGTATCTTGCAGGATGTTAATACTGCTTGGAGACAGCGATTCCAAAATAAAGTATTTAATTTAAGCCACCTAAACCATACCAACAGATCAGAAGTTCTGGATGAAAGGCATTCAATGTTACTTTAATTATAGAGATTATTAAATTAGATACATTCAAAATCCTTAGGTCCCTAATAGCAATCCTGTAGAATGAAATAAATAAATAGGAAATAGGGAATCTGGAGCGAACAGACGGAGCCACAGTTGGGTCAACTAGTTATCGAGACATGGGAAGAAGAAAAGACCCTGCCATCTAGATGTAGTAATACTGAAATACAGAAAACACCTACTCAGTTTCATGACATGCAATATATCTCTTTATTAAATCAAACTCTTGTCTTCGTTCTTAGTAAACAAACCAAATAATCCTGCCTGCTTACCCTAGTAGAGCTCCAGCCGAGTCACTTCCAACAGGAAACAGGGAGAGAGATCAGCATTCATGACTTGTTCTTCAAGCTGAATATGCAAAACAACCCACCTTGCGACTAACATTAGAAGATGAAAAACTGATAACGTGATCTGGCAATTCTCAAAAGGGAGCTTAAAAAACTTTTGGCTTAGTCCCAGGTTTAGGGATTAAATGTTTATCCAGAGTCAAGCCCAAATGCTGCAGTAAAAGTTAACAGGGCCCTATAAACAAGTTTCACATTTTCATACCAGATATAAACCAAGGCTTTCTCCATCATCCCTCCATTCCACTGTGGTTGTACAGGATTCATCTAGACAGCCTAGGGAAATCAATAAATTCTAGGTGGAATGCACAATGAAGATGGGGGGACATATAAGTAAAAGTAAGCAATAAAGTAGTGCTTTTGTCGCCTCAAGTGCAAGTGGAAAATACAGACTAGTACATACAGTTCTTAGGTGAATTTTAGTGTGTACTGATGATGATTGGTTTTAATCTTCTAATGCCTATAAAATCTCACAATATAGGTAGTAGATAAGCCAATGGAGAACAAATCTACTGTGCATATGGAAAGTGCATCTAATTGAAGCAACCACAAGCTGAAATGCAGAGAGCCTGGGAGACTATCCTTTATCTGGCTTTACAGTATTAAAGGAAGTGGAGGACTGCTGTATGGAAGTGTATTTATCCTAGGCCCCTTAGTTTTGAGCTACTGATGGGAATCTCTCAGCACACTGGAACTGTTCTTGGCAGATGATAACCATAGCCTGGTAACCCTTCTTAGATTTATCACTTAACAGTAGAAACATGTCTTTAGTCATTGCTTGCTGATTGTTTCTGAATTTTGGCTTTCATTTGGATTATACAATTTTGTGTCTTATTTTATGTTTTTGTATTTCATTGGGTTTGCTTATATGTGTGATTTGTTTGTATAATTATCTGGAATGTAAGTAGACTTGCTACTGCAGGAGACACATAGCCCTAATCCAGCCAGTGTGTGATTGAGTGAATCAGCCGTCTAGATTATACCTACAGAGTAGATAGGTCACTGCCAATCGCTGCGAGGGAGAAAGTCAAACAGTACTTGCGAAAAAATACCTAGAGACAGTCCTTGAAAGAAGAAAAGGACTAAGGCTTTCTCAGATGTTTTATTCTGAAGAAATGCAATACCTTCTTGTCTTCTCCTCCTTTCTCTCTCTTGATAGAAAAAAATATCTAAGTTAGCACTTTTCTTCTCCCACTGCAATCTGACACAAAAGACCACCTCGAATAAATCACTCGTGCAGTTGTCTGGTATGACACAGTGTCAGATGCTGTCTTTTTGATAAGTTCATTTCCTAAGCAATTTGTTTAACCCTTTTTATAGACTTTGTTTTCTCTGACTAAGTCGTGAGTCATTTTTAACACATGAGTACTCCAGGGAAATGTCACACTCATTGCTTGTTTCTCTGCCTGCTTTGCTTTGCTGTATGATTTTTATAAGCCAAAAGACAGAGTTCCTTCTTTGGTTTGTTCAGTTTTGCTGACAACTGGCTGTCATTGGCTCCAATTGGGCTGATCTTACAGTTGATATAAGGCAAATGAAATATTTGGGAAACATCCCCTCAAGAGAATCAGGCAAAATGAAGATGCGCTTAGAAGCCTGTTAGGAAGGGTTCATCAAATTTGTGTCGTGCTGTGGCTGTCATTCCTTGTACGTCAGAAGTCAGTTGCAAGTTGTATCCACCACCAATAAAATGAGGTTGTCTAGGTAAAAACAAAGTGATCGCTTTTCATCCCAAGGACTTGCTTTAGGACGCAAAAGCTGTCATTCACCTCAACAGAACAGATGGGCTGAGGGCTTCTAAAGGGACTCGTTTGTTTTTTCTCTTGGGGGAAAAAAAAAACCCAACTGTTTGCCATTTCACAAAAGCTTCTTCTTAGCAGTTTATATTGTAAGCATCCTTGTAAATTCAAAAGAAGTGTACCCCAACTGCTTTGGATTTTCTGTGTCATCTGTGCCTTGAGTGGAGCCAGGGATAAGTGTTTGCACCCAGGTGTGGTGATAGAAGGCAAGAGAAAAGACTGTGGCGATCTGAAAAGAGAGCTCCCAGCGGGAACTGACTTCTGAAGGAGCAAATGCAATTATTAAGAGTTGCAGGCATGCCTGCTGTCACAAGAAAGGAGTGTCCCAAAGACTGTTCCAAGATACTGCAGTCAGTAGCTATAAAACCTTTATCTAACTCAGTGTGAGCACAAGGCTCTTGTCTCCCTGTCCTACTCCCTTCATCTTCTTCCTCTCCCTCTCTTTTTTGTTTAGAACCCTAGACTTGAACTGTAGACTTCAGTGGTCTGATGATATTTATAAAGGGAAAATAAATCAAGACATTTTCTGAGTAAAATGATACTGCCTTGTGGTACATACAGTTCAGCTTGTGGCCCACAGGTTCTTGAGGGTCAGGTACCCTGTTTGTGATCTTAGTTTTTCCTGAATGGCTGCTGTGCTACACCAGCATGAGCTGCATGTGTCTTGAGAGTTTATCTGGGGGACCCTGTATACATCCCTTGGATTGTTTTTGAACATTCTGTTCTTTTCTCTAATGATTTACTGCTGGTTGTAAGCAAGCTGTACTTCAAAGGCCGAAGGGCATTAATCATTCTCTTAAGGCTTATGTGATGAGAGACGTGGATGCTGGAATTGCTACCATGGAGAGACAACTGGATTCTGGCCACTCCTTGTCAGGGTAACTTTGGAGATCATACCCCTAAAAGGGCTGAAGCCAAAACGCTTTTGTCAACAACTGGATTGGTACTGAAGGAGAATGCGTGTGTTATTAAACTCTTTGCTAATCATGAGAATATTGCAGCCTAATGATGGCATCTAAACTTTTGAATTCTTTTATGTTCTGTCTGTAGGGCCATATTGTGGTAATGTGATGCCTGTCCCCAAAGAAATTATTCTGGACAGCAATGAAGCGACTATTCACTTTGAGAGTGGATCCCACGTATCAGGACGAGGCTTTCTGTTGTCCTATGCCAGTAGTGATCATCCAGGTAAAGTGAAATCCAGCAGTAGTAAAGGATTAGTGTCACGGTCCCACGTATTTAATTATCTTCTCTACACACACAGACTTCAGCCCAAATGTTTCATCCCTAATATTTCCAGATTAGCATGTACCATGATATTTCTGATAGCATGTGTGCAAGAAGCAGTTGTAACATTAACCAGATAGAACAGCTGCTGGAATCTTACCTACACAATTTGCAATACAGGCCCAGTGAAAGAGAAAATTAGTACCTTTTTCTTGAAGCTCCACTGTATTCTGAGCACCAGCATCTACCACACAGTGACAGGATGAAGGGATAGGAGAGATTAAGATTTGATTCCTACATTTAATACTCTGGGTGTATGTGCAACTTTGTTGAAGGTGTAAAGCATAAGAAGAGTAGAAGAGGGAGATGGAAAGACTGAGGGGAAACCGTAGATATTGCTTTCTATTTAATAAAATTATTTTAAGTATTGTACAGAGATACCTTTAAATGTAATTTCATGTTTAGCCAAATATTTGTCTGTATTTCCACATCCTGCAATGGGGATTGACATTTAAAAACTTTTCACAGATCTAATCACATGTTTGGAACGAGCTAACCACTACACGCAGACTGAATACAGGTAAAGAGTGCTGCTTTTTGTGTTCTGGCTTGCTTTGCTCTATCTGTCATCTGGTCCAATTGTCAGAAAATGTCATTTACAGCAAGTACAGCCTTGGATTTCTGGAGAAGTGAATTTTTTTTGAGTTCTGATGCTCAAAGGCCTGGTTGTGAGAAGCAGTAGTGCAGAATGGAAGTCTGCTGCCCAGAAAAATGAGGGAATGGAGTTACAGAGCTCTCAGCAGTTCTCATTAGGGCATACCTATACATGGTATGTGTAAAAAGAGTTTCCACTTTGAAATTTCAAAGTAGCCTTAAATTCCAGTGCTTCTCCTGAGAGCAGATCATGTCCTAGCTGATAAAAGATTATCTGAGGACAAGCTATAATTTCTTGGTTCCTTGAACTTTGTGATAGGATTTGAAATGGTAATAAATTGTGCTCTTCTGGCTGCTGCCTGGATGTGCATGTAGGCTTCTTATCTGGGCTGTGCTGAAAACTCGTGTGGTAGCGTTTCTAGAACAAGAGAATTAAACAGAAATGCCCTTACAAAACTACTTTTCTGATTTTTTGTGTGCAGTTCACTCACCAGTGCAAGGGCGCATTTATTTAAACCTCCGTTAAGCCAGAACTTACTGCTAAAATATTTATTGGTTTGAGAGCATTTCTTCTGCTTGAAAAGATAAACAAAACCGAGCTTGTTTTTGTATATCATCACTACAGTTTGTGTTTTAAACAAGCTTCTCTTCTCTCCCTACAGCAGATACTGTCCTGCTGGCTGCAGAGACATAGCAGGTGACATTTCTGGGAATATCGAAGAAGGATACAGAGATGTAAGTGCACAGGATAATGAGGGAAAATTTGTAAAGACAGAACAGAGAAGCCTAACACAACCGGGTTTCAACACTTATTGCTTGACTTTTGTCAGCAATTCCTCCCAACTGTGTTAAATATACCTTTTATTATCAGTATATGAGGATGTTATCAGTATATAAGCACACGGGGACACTTTTCAAACAAACCAGTCAATTGTGTGAGAGCAAAGTCCATTGATTGTCAAACACACCTACTGACTTGTGGTTTCTGGCTTTCTGGAGAAGTGCCGCATAAGGTTTGTGCCTCTTGAGGTAGTGCTTATGGATGTGCTAAATATTCCTACAACTTCAGCTTTTACTTGTTTGCAATCTATGTGCATTTCCCTAGTAGGAAAATAAAATACACTGCCTAATCACCTCCTACTGATAACTACCAGCCTCTGGGGTTGTTCTAACTGCTAGTTCTTTAAAACAAAGAAATTGCCTGAGTGGTTGCATTTACCCACAGTTTGTATCAAACAGTGCTTTGCCTTCTCTGTGCCCCTCACCCTGGACTCTCCTCCTGTTAGGGCTGTGAAATCTTTTTGTCTCTCACAATGCAGCAAGTTTCATCATACTACTGAAGTAAAATCCCACCCTATCACAGATGTACCAGTTGCTGAGTTTCCAAAAAGTCAGTGTTCACGTTTAACCTGTTCATCCAGTTATTCAAGCACTCCGCTCCAGCCTGAAAAGTGGCAGAGCTGAAGAAACAAAGAAATGCCACTTTACGTTCTCATTATCTGGAGTTATGCCTGCCCTTTCTTGAGGTGATTAGAAAGAAAAGCAGCTCATGGCATGACCTCATGCAGATCTTATCTGCGCTGAGGAATTTTTGAATGAAATTTTCCCTCCATTGCTGAGGGGGATTCAGCTTTTCTGATGGGAAGAACCTGCAGGGTTCCCCTGGAGACCTGCTGCCTTTGTGTTCCCCCTCTCCCAGCCCTCCCTGGGGGGACAGCTTGCCAGTGTAGCTTGTCCAGTAGCATAGCCCAAACTGGGTCTGTGTGAATGAGACCAATCTCTGCCAGCAGCCCCTGGGAGTGTCTTCTTTGCACCTTTCCGCTGGTCTTTCTCTCCTCTGCCCAAGCCCGGAGTACGTTATTACCACCTGATTCCATACAAGTCGTGTTGCCTGTATTTTTCAGCATTACCCACATGAGGTGCTGGCAAATGGGCTATACTTAAAACCGAGCAGCAGCTACTCAGCACATAGCCAAATCTCCTAATGTATGTCATGACTCAAATCCGAAGGTGCAATAATAGATAGGTCTGCCTTCAGGCAGGTCAATCAAGTAATTACCATTTTCTCTTCGCAAAGAAAAGTTGCCTTGCCTTTGACTTTGTTTTCCTAAGGAGTGACACAGTACTTATAGGATTAAAATCTCACAGCACCTTCTCAGAAGTAGATTATTTGCTTTTTTATTTAGGGGGTAGAGGTGGGGAAAAGGTGACTTTTGGAAACATTTTCACAAAGATTACTGTTGTTCCTGCCTCCCCGCCTCTTACATCTCTTGCGTCTTTGCCAGATTTTATGAGCTCTAACACCTGTATTCTAGTGGCTTGGAAGCGAAAGGATTAGCCGGTTGTCAGACTGGTCCTCTAAGCTTTGGTATCTGCTGGCTTCTGCCTTTCAGACCTCGCTGCTGTGCAAGTCGGCGATACATGCAGGCGTTATCGCGGACGAGCTGGGCGGGCAGATCAGCGTCACCCAGCAGAAGGGCATCAGCCACTATGAAGGTGTCTTCGCCAACGGCATCCCCTCACACGAGTGAGTACCAACAAACGGGGGGACTGGCTCCAGGAGCAGCCCCAGGGGCACTGATCTCTACTCAGACCAGCAAACGCAGATGGGTATGCCTTTTTTAGGAGGAGAAGCTGTTAGGTGTAGGGGCTTTTGGTTTTTGTTCCTATGGATTTATTAAAATAGTGTTGGCATTAGGCATCATAGGAAATATCATATAGGAAAATGTTCCAAGTTTTCAGTGGCTCTGTACCATGTAGTGTGGTATTTTCTTCTTTCTTCCTTCTGTTCCTTCCAAAACATATTTGCAAATTACTTTGTTAGCAGATACATGAAAGTACGATGTTCTGCAACAAACACCTTTAATCGATGTGCTAATAAATCATGATAAATTCATGCTAAAGTTTAAAAAAAGCTAGGAAGATTGAATAAATGAAAAGTGCAGTTGAGCCATAGGGGATTTAACAAACAACTTCTTAAACATTTTGCTTTTGTCATGTTCAGGGTTTTACTCTCTTAGAATATTTATAGCAAGGGTGTTACAGTTACCACTTATCTTCTGACTTTTAATTGTACTGTTGTTGAAGTAGAAATAAATCCTCTAATCTCTATCCAGCACAGTAAGCCCTTCCAGCAACTGCCTCTGTCACTCCTGTTGGTTTATATTTTTTAGTTTCAAACGTTACCAGGATTTTACATGAGGTGCTCTTTTTTTTGTAGGAAGGGAAATCTCAGTCCCGTAGCCTGTAACAGCCAAGGGAATGTGTCTTTTTTATACCTTTTCCTGCTTTGCCCATGATTTCTCCACACGCTCCTGACAATTTTACAATCATGGATTCATTCATGAAAAAAAACAACCAACCATTCATCGGGTTTGTTGTTGTGTTTAAACTTCAGCACACATAGGAATGCTTTATATATGACAGCGCTGGAGTATAAAAGCTGGGTAGGATGTAGACTACTAGCTGAAGGCCTGTGAAGCCTGAATATTTCCTATTTTTCTGGAAAGTTGATTGCCAGAGAAAATTAATATAAACTTGTCTCAGGCAGAGCAGGACTGAGAGCTCAGCTCAGGCGCCAAGTCCCTCCATAAAACAAATAATACAGATTCTTTCCACAAAACACACCAGCGTAGTGAAACCCTAAATTAAATGTTTTGTGCCTTATCTAAAGATGTTACAGAACTGTTTACATGGAATCGTATGTTCGTGATCCTTGAGAACCCCAGAAGGAGTAACTCGGACAGTAGCGTATAAAATGTTATAATGAAAGGCAGCCGAGATTCCCGTTTGTATTTTTTTCACAGTAAAAGAGCTAGTGGGCAATGAGTTCAGGCACTGTTCGTATAATTGACCCATCACCTTACTGCCAAGTGTCCTTTTAATGTTGCTATTCACAAGATATCCTATACATTTCACGTGGATAATAGAAGTACCCACAGAGATGTAAACTTTTCTCTGTTACATCAAGTGGGAAAACTCCCATTTCCTTGAAGCAGAGCTGAAACATGTGCTTCCAGGCTGAAGCCAGCCTCCAGGGCTTGGATTTAGACCATTTAACGTGAGGCCCCTGAGACAGCACCCTAACGAGGAGGGCAGCCCACTCAGCTCTCCTGCGTACCAGGCACTCCTTCAGCATGATGCACACCTCAAGGGGACTCAATTGCCCCAAGGACAATTTCTAGAGATTACACAGGGAGCCACAGGTAAACAGGTTCACACTAGGTTGGATGCCTGCAAACTAGATGGCATGGATTTTGAGACAAATGGGAGTATGAGCACAGTGCTTCCGGGATGCTTTCGATGCTCTTGGGAGCTGGGACAACCCTGGGAGCTGATGAACTGCTGGTGTGAGCTCATTATCCCAGGAGAGGGAAATTGGAGGCTGCAGGGGAATCCTTTCATTTTAAACCATGAAAAAATGTTCCTAGAAACAGTGGGCCAATGCATTTCATGCTTTAAAAAGGCTTTTATAAGAGGTATTTCCAAAGCTCCAAGGCTTCCCTGTCCTTGGGGTACCTACACGCTGCAAGAAATTCCTGCTGAGCAGCTAGTGCCAGCGAGGCAAAATTGGTGCTTGAACAGCAGTGATTTAAGAGCTTTTTAGATGCCCTTAAATAAAAACTTACTCAAGTTTTAAAAATCTCATTTATAGTGGATTTCAGTGTTAAAGATTTAAATTATTTAGTGACTTGAGCTGAAACTGACCTCATCAACAGCTGCTGCCGGAGTGCATCGAGCTGTTAAGTATCTGTGTTGTAATGTGACGGTGGGGTTACAGCTCGCTCCTTCGCCAACCCACAAGAGCTGACCTTGACCTTCCTGACTCCATTTTTCAGTGCCCTGGTTCCGCTCCAGCATCTGTGAGGTTTTCAGCTCTTATGATCCATGCGTGGACCTGCACCCGCAAATACCATAATGAAGATTAAGTGGATGGATTTATTGGGCAGTTTTGATACCCCAGTGCAAATGTATGGGGGGTTAACTTTGTGATGTGACCTGGCCTGCAGCTGTAGTGTGTGCACATGAAATCATTTGTCTTTGAAAATGCAAGAGACCACATGCTCATGAACTGTGAAAGATGAGATTCGGGGTTAACCTGCACTGCTTATGAAAAGCTTCCTTGAGACCACTTGGAACAAAATTGTACTGACATTCTTTTTGTGCAGAGCTACTGGTACAGGGCTCCAGTGCAGTCCTACAACTGGTACTGTGGGTGAGGCAGGATCCTGAAGGTTGTCAGGAAAATGAGGAACATGGGGCGAAAACATCCCTTAAAGGACAGAGTGAAATTTGTGTGACAAATGTCACCTGTCACATTAGAAAATTGATGAATTACCACTTACTGAATTAGTTTGTCCTCTTCAGTGACTTGCAGAATTATAGCACATATATTTCAGCTTGGTTTCTTGGCTTTAAAGACCTTAGGAACACTAACCTCCTCTGCAGCCCTCTATTTGGAAGGGATCTGGGTAACTTTTTCATTACAAAGCTTTATCTCATAAATAAGTATTTGAGGAGGACTGTGATTTCTGTTTTGGGTAGGTTTTACTGATTACCATATGTATTTATTTTCTTTTTGCTTGAAATTGATAGCTTTGCATTCACTAAGAAAGCAAAATTTGTTTTGGCTGCAATGTCAAACTGGTTTGGAGTGAGCAAAGCACATCTGATTGCCTCTGAGGATTGCCTAGGGAGGTAGATGTGGGAGGGAGGGCTTGAGTTTCTCCTTCTAGCTACTCTACCACCTACATGCCCAAATAAATCAGCTCCCTCCCGGTGCTCTCCGTCATCTCTGAAGGGCTTTGTTTGCCTGTAGTCATTAGTTTTCCCTCAGTGACAAAAAGAGGCAGTGTTTTTATTGACCTTGACATGGGACCACTTTCCTATTCCCCATTTGCAGTGCTCTCAAAACATACAGCCATGCCCACAACTGTTAGCCTGCAGACAGTACCCTGGGGGAAATTTTCCTGGCCAACAACAAAGAGCAGCTTGAAAAGGAGCTGTCTTGATGCTTAAGTGCAGAAGTTGTTTTCCTGCTCAGTTGTGCTGGCCATGGCTTTTCTAAAGGGGCAAGCGATGCATACAGATAATCAAAGTGACGTTGAAGGGGTCAGATTTTCCTGAAATTCAGGCAAATTTTGTGTTTAAACCTGGGCTTTTATTTTTATTAGGCAGACACTCAATCATCACTTCTAGAATGAAACCTCAGGGGCATCTCATTGGAAATCAGAAAGCTGCTTGCTGGGAGGCCAAGGAAAGCTCAGCTTTACCTTACCATTGTGATTTTATCTTGTCCTGCATTATGCAAGGTCGTATGGAGTGACCCAAGAAATGGCTTTTCTCCTGAGACAAAGCAGTCCATGTCAGGAGGAGGAAGAAGAGGGGAGCCGTAGATGTGGTTCTGTTAATGCAGCAAAATAAACCATTCCTGATGGAAGCTGTTGGTCATGGTTCTAACAGAACTGGTTCCCACACGGGTTAAAACAAGAAGTAGTTTTCATTCAGTCTGGCTGTAATACACCTGTATCCCAACCAGGAATGAGTTGACATGGTTTAGTCACCATCACATGTAACTCTTTCACAGTGCTTGATGGTGGGTTTTCTTCAAAATAGAAGTGTACTTAGACTAATAGAAAGTCATTGGCTTCAGTGAAGTTGTTCTGATTTAATGCAAGTGAGAAGAGACCTGGGCCCGGTAACTCCAGGCCCTATTAGCTTCCCCAGTCCTGGCTCTTTTGAATGCTCTTATGTTGCTGGTCTGAGGAGCAGCAGGGGAAAGCTTACCCACAGCAGTACAGGGCCTGTGCAGAGGAGAAAAGCAAAAGTGTACAGCAAGAGTAACAGGCTGGTGGGATGGGGAGTCACTTTAAAACATAACAAATGCTCCAAACAATGAAAAAACTGATCTGAATTCAGTCACGGTGGGAGGCGCACTAAAGTGTTCTTACTGGGTTGGTAGGCAGCCAGCAAAGTAAGTCATTAGCTGGCCAGAAATATTTTGCTAGATAAGCAGTGATCCTGAAACTGTACCTCGGCATTCCTGTGACTGCCTCCTGAAAGGCTGAACTACCTTTTTCCTTTCTTACAGTGGGTCGCTGTCAGATAAACGGTTTATGTTTACTTCAAATGGTAAGAATAATGGCTTTATTTTTAGTTATTCAAATTTTACCATCTTATTTAAGTATTTTCTATAGAAAATTTGAAAAGTAATCAGGAGAATGCCAGGCTGTGTCTAGGAGGGATATTTTAGGACAGCAATCTTTTAAAACTGGCAAGTGAATAAAAAAATTGAAGGGATATGAAGTGAGCTAGGAAAAAAAAAACAGAATAGGAATAGGTCATATGTACATAGACGAGAAACAGAAATAGTATTCTGCTGTTACATTTCTGGTGCCAGCATATGAAAAATGGCAATCAGATAATCCCATTTTTATGTACTTCAGGCAGCAGAAAATGAAAGCGGTTTTTCTTCAGACATTTATATACTCCATCTTCGTTATACAAGAAGAGAACGAAAACATAGGAGGAATGAAAATATATTTACATTGCACTGATACAGAACGAGTTTTTGTTTATGATTTTCCAAGATGCAAAAGCTTCTTTAATCTGTCAAGCTGTTCATTTGCATAAAACATAGCGAAGAAGGGGAAAAAGTTCACGCTCGTTCATTTGAATTATATTTCAGTCATCTGAGATAAAATCATTTACTATTCCACTGAAAACTGTAAAGCATGCACAGGCCTTTGAAACTGCCAGGGAATTATTTTTAACTTCATTGAAACCTTATTCCACTGGCCTGTTTTCTCTGAAGAACCTTGATGTGCAGAAATGTTGTGGGTTCTTTGGTGGAGTTTGTAATACTTACCTGCAGCTATTATCCTCATGATATCACCTCCTGGCAGCAGTATCAAGGAGTTTCTCTGATGAGTAACTTTCCTAGCCCTAATTGCAGGTGAGAATCGTGAAATATTTACAGTAAAGTGCTCTTTTCAGTACAATGCCTTCATCTGAGAAACGTTTTGTACAGCAAAATTAGTTAATGCCAGTCTCTAAACATAAATATTATGTTTCAGAAGAAAAAAAACCCAAGAAGTCTTCAGAGGAATGAGAAAAAACTATAGGGATTAAAAGCAAAATGGCAAAAACAGCAGATGTAGTCAGGAGGAGTCATCTATGTAGGAGTTAAATTGGTAAAGGAGTGGGCCCGCAGCACTCTGGTACTGGATCATCCACTACAAATTGACTGGCAAACACACAGCTAATGGATAGCATCAGGCTAGCGCTAGATTAAGCAACATCTGACTTTGCTGTTGTGGGTGGTCTTCATATGTTGCTAGCCTAACATAAAAATAAGCTGTGAAAATGCAAAATAACTCCTTCGGCCTGTCTGTCTGGGGACTTCTAGGCTGCAATAAATCTCTCAGTCTGGAAGAGGGATTCCTCTCCAAGAGCCAGATTACTGCATCTTCCTACTGGGAGGACAGCAATGAATTTGGGCAGCTATTCCAGTGGTCTCCTGACAAGGCTTGGCTTCAAGTCCCAGGATTGGCTTGGGCCTCTAATCACAGCAGCAATCGTGAATGGTTGGAGATAGACCTGGGAGAGAAGAAGAGAATAACAGGTATGTTATTGTCACTGTCTGGTTATTAGAAGCTGGGGTTTCAGCTGGAGGGAAAACTGAATGCAGCTGAAATGCTAATAATGCAATGTTTCTTTCATTAAATTTAATGAAATGATTGACATTGAGGAATATTATTTTCCTATTACAAGACTGGTCTTCCTACAAGGAGATAGGATTGAGCTCAGCAGTCATGTGTGCCTGGTCTGTGAACATGATGTTAGGCTCCAAACAAGATACTTAACACATGGACCAGCAAAGTCTGGATGGATGATAAATGATAAAGTCATAGCCTTTGAAACAATGGCCCAATGAAAGAAATTCCTGTTTCCATCTCCTGGTTTAGTAAAAATGTAAATTACAGTTCCTACTAAAGACATAAAGACTGCTGATAAGGACTGTAATATCAAAAAGCAATTACCATTTTTTGAGTCATTAATTTGGACTCTGTTAAAAATTCCATTGCTGTAAATTCACAATTTAGAAGTTATTTCCATTCTTCTCTCAACTTTTAAATTCAATTTCAACACAGTTTGAAAAGTAAATTAAGACGTTGTAGGCCAAGTTCTCTGAACTGTTTTGGCCTCTGTATTTGCATTTTAAAATGTTCCTTTAAAACAGACACCTAACAAATGAAAACGTATTTTGCATTTTGTTAAAAGGGATTAAGACCACTGGTTCTGGATACATGACACTGAATTTCAACTTCTATATAAAGACATTTACAATGAACTACAGAAATAACAACTCGAAATGGAGAACTTACAAAGGGATTCTGAGTAATGAGGAAAAGGTAAGGGAAAGTGGGAAGGGCAGGAAAATACAGAGCAATAACGCGCATGCTGCTTTGACACTGAAGGGCAGGCGCTCACTGTCAAGAAAGATTAGGAGTTTCAGACTTGTCTAGACTTGGGTTGTCTTCACCAGTGTAATTTACGGCCACGGAGTAGATAGTGAGCTTGTCGTAACAAGGAAATTATCCAGGGCTTGCTGAAGTTGTGAGACACACACAGGGAGGCATGTGTATGTCTATATCGTCCTCTTAAAAGAATGGTGTAATTAAAGCTGTACAACAGGCTGTTTGGGCAAGTCTTTAGCTCAGCTCAGCACTTGCCTAAGCTGGTAACACTGTACCAGTGCAGCAGCATTGGTTGGTATGGCACCAGCAAAGCTGAGATTCAGGTTTAGATCCACCAGGATGGTCAGCCTACCCCCTCCACACACATGCAAAGCAACTGACGCGGGTAAAAGCACAGTGCTGCTGGTGGAGCTGTGCCTGTGGACCAAGCTTGTGCTCAGGCTGTGTTATGGTCACCAGGGCTCTCTGCCCCTTGCTGGCAGAGCTCTGCTGACACAAGTGGACACAGCCTGCCTCTGTTAGGAACTGATGTAGCTGAATGTAAAAGAAATGTTTTTACACCAGGATAGCTGTCCACACAACAGCTTTCACTGATTCTAAGTGACTTTAGCAATGAACAGATAAAAGCAGTGCACCTAGTTCCTGCAGAGAGGGGATGTGGTGCGCAGGTTTGTCTAATAACTTTTTTCCCTGGAAACCTTATGTTTCCTTTCAAACAAAAGAAACACCCAACAAAAGCCTCCCTCCCTGCCCCACAGGGTTCAAAGTCAGACCTTCACTCATCAGTTCTGAGGGAGCTCAGCACACCTCACAGTATGGCTCTACCTGGTCCTCGGTCCTGATGGTGGTTTAGAAAACTTGGTGGAGCTGTAGAGAGATTTCCTACCAGCTCTGATTTTCTCAGCTTGTATGGCAGGAATTTCACTGTGCAATGTTAAACTAAGCAGGTGTTGGCCCCCAAAGTGACAAAACAACATAGCAGTGGCTGAACTGTGGGTGCTAGCTATTGAAAATCTGCAGGCTTGCAGTTTTATACAATGACTTGTCATATACAAACAATCCTATGAAAGTATTATATATGATCTTAGTTTCAGCTATGGCACATGACAAAAACCTGTCCCTTCAGAACCCCATGTGGCCTGACATTTTATCTGAATATATGCTGAGTTCACTTCCCTATCTCATCAGGCTTTTTAGTTTTTCTCGATCATGCTGAAGCATCTCCAAGAACTAATTTTGCTAGGACTACTATTCTGCACATGGCCTCTGCTGATTCTAGGGAATACTGTATAAATGCAGGGGAAAGGAGACACAGATGCATAGTTAATAGTCACTCTTCAAACTTGATACAGAAAACTGACCATTTTATTAAAATATCTAGAAATATGTCACTGAAATTTTTCCTTTTTATATTTTTATCCCCTGTTGCCCAAGTAAGGGCAACAGCACTGTTGTACAGTACAACAGTGCTGCAGTACTATTAAATAAAAAATGATAGCATTATTATACCAGCATATATTAACTAGAAATTACATAGAACTGAAAAAGAGTGATAGTCTTTCTTCTCTGAGCTAACAGAAAAATGTCATCATCTGTCAGAACTAAAAAAGATTATTCCTTTCCAGAGCTCTCGATTCCAAATATCCAGATTATCACTGTATTAGTTTTAGAATAATGAAAACCTTTGAAGTTGGATGTCAGGAGCACTTTGAAGAGAGAGACTTAAATCAGAGCAAACAAAGTGTTTATGTTTTGTTGCAGATATTCCAAGGCAACTCCAACTCCGGTGATGTAGTACGCAATAACTTCATCCCTCCAATAGTGGCCCGTTACGTGCGTATTATCCCTCAGACTTGGAACCAAAGAATAGCACTGAAGCTCGAGCTGATGGGTTGTCGAATTATGCAAGGTATGGGGTAAGCATTGCTCCCCAGGGTCCCATGGTGCCTCCAAAGGCCCCTGTGCTACCACAGTGCCACTGATGTGCCCTTCTCTTTTGCAGCTAATAGTTCATTTACACATTCAATGTGGAAGAAACCAAGCCAGAGCACAGAAGCCTCCCTTGGAAAAGAGGACAGGACTGTTACAGAGCCCATCCCATCAGAAGAAACTAACTTAGGTAAGACAACCTAGTGCTGCATTTTCTCTAGGATGCATCACATCTTCAGCCCAGCCTGAGTGAACTTTAAACTTTCTCACAAATCAGAACTTTTCCCTTCAGACTTGATTAAAGGTTAATGACAGAGAGAAGAGGGAGAAGCATAGGTTCTTTTTGTCTTAGGGCATGAAAAGATATTGATGTGTGAAACAGCCAGCTTTTGTTTCCCTGCCATATGGTTTATTTGCAGTGCTTGGTAGGTGGTTCAAGGGACTATACTGAGCACTCAACAGCTTTGTGGATCCCCACCCTCTTCCTGTATTTTGTAACTTTGGTATACATAAGACAGTGGTTTCAAAAAATGTTACCTTCTCCCTACACAACCATGACTTTTTGTAGAGCAGGTCACCAGCTCTAAGTAGTGTAGAGTAGTACATGGCTGTGTAATTAAACACTTTCCCATAATGCTTGTGCTCATGGGGACTCAAGACAACCTTAATTCACATACTTCTTCCTATATTTGCAGTCTTCATATTTTAATGTTGTAGAGATAACTTCTTAGATTTAAAAGCAAACAAACAAAATCTGTTGCTTATACTGACGGTTTGGCGGACCCATAGCCAGGCAGGAATTACCAGACCCAGTACACCAAACACTGCTACCGATTAGGTAGCTGATAATTGTAGAAAGAAGCAATCACTGTAAGAAAAAAAGCTCTTCTGAAAGTGCATTGCTCTGACTAAGAGCAATGTTCATCTGTGCAGCGATGTGGGTAGATTGTATCCATGTTCACTGAAAATGAAATCTACTGAGATTTCATCTGCTAAATCGTTAAATACCCTGTGGACATGTGTACTACCTTATTCTCACAGCCTGGTAAGTGTCTGTAGGAATAGCAGGAGGCGCACTCCTGACACAAGAGCCATCCCACTGCTAGTTCTCAAATCCCTGCCCTAAACCATGTTGTGTTAGAATTTACCAGAGGCTAAACAGATTTTTCCCTAGCTCCACTCCAGGAAATCTTTGAACTATTTTGACTGAAATGTTTCAACCAGTTCAGCACGAGCCAGATACTCAGCATGTAAAATTGCAGCCTCATTTGACAGTTTCATAAGCAACAGAAAACAGAGTGTGTGTAAGTGGCTTTTAAAAGTTACCTAGGTGTAATAAGAAAGAACTGCTCTTTGTATGGATGCATATAGATGTTAAGTCAAGTGTCAGCCTTGACAAACTATGTTTAACTCTTCATCTCAACACTGTCCCACGTAGGTCCATGGCAACCAAGTATGGCTGAGGAGTGGTCTTGCAGTTCACTAGTTTTACATTTTCATGCTCTCTTGCATGGAGCGTTCCTGCAAGATTACCTGCCTTTTGCTGTATTCTCTGTAGTAAAAATCACCAGCTTCAGAGTAATTTGCCTTTTAAACTTTTATCCCTTTTTTTTTTTTCCTCCCTCTGCAGGCTTGAAGCTTACAGCTATAATTGTTCCCATCCTCATCGTGCTGTGTCTGTTCGTGTTCTCTGGAATTTGCATCTGTGCAGCCCTACGCAAGTAAGATACTGGCTTTTGTCACTGGAGGCATTTGTGGTTGCTTAGCTAGTGTGTCCAACTACATGCCCTCTTTCCAGAGCCTCTTTTCCAAGGAGCTGGAAATCGATCCTGTTCTGCAGTCTTCCTTTTAAATAGGACTCATGTCTTGTCTCTGTAAATTGTATTTCTTTTTGTACATCTCCCCTAGTCAGACAAAAATGAAGGTAAAACGGGTCAGAACTGCATACCCCAATTTACAGGTCAATGTAACCAGTAACTGTTTTCTTCAGCCTACAGATACTCACAAATACTAAGGTGTAAAGCAATCTAAAACAGATTAGTTTCCACACCAAAGCCAAGTAAAAATTCAGTGAAGGGAGGATTTGAGCTATCTATCTGGATCATTTTCTTTTTTTTTCCCTCCTGTTGTGTTTCTGCTTCCCAGTCCCTTAAGTTAGAGCACTTAATCTAGCAGGCTGAAAGCTTAGCCCAGCTATAAGGAGTTGCACACGTGCACTGGCAAACAGCTAAACCCAAACCACTTAATTTCACAAGCCAGGGGAGTGGAAGAAGCACTGCTAGCTGTGATTCCTGCTAGATGTCCATTCGTATGAACCTCCGCTTACATGCAGAGCCAGGAAGTGCTTCTGTGAGCAGATGGGGATTTGAAGTGTAAGCAATGCCCTCATGAAGTTGCTTCATCACTAGCAGTACCCAGCTCTGCCCTGGATTGCCGGTAAATCCATAAACTAGCCACAGAATTCAGAAGAGCAGACCCAAAACATACCCTAGAGTGACACATATAGACATGGACACATCAAATTGTTGAGTGCCAGACACAAGGAATTTGAACACTGGCACTCACAACTTGCACATAGATGGGGAAAACCAAAATGTCAAAGCACTGGTATGTGCGCCTTACGTTCTAGTAAACACCAGCCTCCAGGAACTCAGTGAAGTGTTGTCCTCAGCAGCTAAACACAAAGGCACTCTCTGATGGAGCTAAGGCATGAAGCTGAAATGCTGTGAGTGCCCATGTTTATAAATGCTTTCCTCTCCTCACAGGCGAGAAGCCAAGGGACTTTCTTACGGATTATCCAGTGCTCAGAAATCAGGTTAGTGGAGAATCCTGCGCTGTGTCCTGTCCTGTCCATTCGGCCTATAGGAAGGGGTTTATGCAACTAAGCATGAAATGCTTATGAAATAGTATCCACGTTTCCCTGTTCAAATTCACCTTTTCATACAAGGGAAACAGCAAGCAGTAGTCCCACTTGTGTCATCCTAGCGCTGTGCCCTGAGAAACAATATAATTTGGTTTCTATGACAGAAAGGCAATTAGCAAAAGATCTATTATACAAAGTGCATGAATTAGCATCTAAGAGTGCTCCCAGGTGCCCTTCCTTTCCTTCTCTCCTCCAAAATACCTGTTTTGCAGAAAATTGCTGCTTTCCTTTTCCCAACATCATAGGGGATTGCCTTTCTCCAAGAAAGCAAGAGCTAATAATTTTTTTATGGCTTTAATATTTCCATCTCACTGCCCTCCCTGGTTGGGACTGTATTTATAAAGCCTAACAATACTGAATTGTACTTGATATGTAAAATCTGAATAGGGGATTGGCTTGAGGACTATGATTTAGGAGATGCTTACAAAACCCTAGTGAAGTATATTCTTGTGTCTTGCTCAGTAACGCTTTCTACAGCAGTCTCCTGTCACCTTGGAAGCTGGGGTTTAGCTGTTGTTCCTGGCCAGCCAGCTCTGTAGAGGAATACCTTTCTAAATCTCAGCTTTCCATAAAAAAAGAAAACTAGTAAGCAATTCACATCTCTCTTGACAAGTGCCTCACAGTAGCTCAGCTCTGAAATTTCATCCCTCAGCAGGTGCTGACGTCAGTGAAGGGGATGCTGTTACCCACTGCAGCTCGCCCTCATTAGAAAATTAATTTGTACTTAACATCATATTTGCTCATATGATTTTTCAAGGTCACATCATAATCCTTTCTCACTTGCTAATGAGGACAAATCCCAAGAAAATGGAGATAGCCTCTTACCCAGTCAGTTCATTTGTTGCAAGTGTGCTTCATAAATCAAGCTCCTAAGCCCTTGTGGACCAGGCTTGGGACTTAGAAAGCTGGAAGCCAAACCCACCTCTCCACAGACCTCCTGCCGCAGGCTCCAGGCAAGTGCCTGACACTGTAGATTTTTGATTTTGTGTCTCACAAGGGTGTTGTGAGAACAAATTAATCATTGAGTGCAGGTGCTCAAGGAAATGGAAATGGAAATCAAGGAAATGGAAGCAATGCTATTTTACTGGATAAAGAAAAAAAGGAATTTTTAAGCACTGTTTTTGCCACCTAAGCAATGGCAAAACATTTAACTTATTTTAAAGCTGATACCTACACCTACAGAGTTTTAGCCCTTCTTGCCAAGAAAATCCTCTATAAAGTTTTGTTTTCACTTGGAAATCTCAGTTGATGATTCACTTTCTCCCTTTCAATTTAGGGGGATATTTTTTTATTTTTTTACAAACAGCCCATTTTAGTCTTGCTTTTTAACTACTTTTATATATTGACACCAAAAATTAAACTTTCTGAGAAGTCTTTTGATTGTAAGCCTTTAACTTGCTGATAAACCTCCTATTTTTATTTCTTAATCACAGGCTGTTGGAAACAAATCAAGCAGCCCTTCACCAGACATCAGTCTACTGAATTTACCATCAGCTATAATAATGAGAAGGAGACACCACAAAAACTAGATCTGGTCACCAGTGACATGGCAGGTAACAACTGCTCGCCTGTGATGCACTCATTTTGCTCTGCGTGCAGAGCAGGTAATAGGGGGATGGACAGGCCAGCAATATTACAAGCTCCAGCTCTCATGCAAGCTGAGGCCCAGGAACAGATTTATCTGTATTCATCCCAGACATATAGTGAAGCAGCTAAATATATTAGGGGGGGAAAGACCACTATTTTGGAAATGTTTATCTCGGAGTTGTTGGGAAAGATTTTATGACTGAAATAGTTACAGCTGAAGGTAATGATGGAAAGCATTCAGGCATGGATGCAGTGTAAAAAATATGCCTAGGACAGGATAGTTTGTCTCTGCTGACTATTTTCTGTGTTTCAGTTTAAACAAAAACGTCTCTGGAAATTGAACAACATATAAAGCCCCTTGCCACTGGGCAAATACAATTACTTGGCTGGTTTGTGAGTGGGTGGGACTTCATGCCCAGCTGGAAGTTGCGCTGAGTGAGATCCCTGTGCAGCCTTCCTGGTGCCTGCACTATTTTGGAGATCAGGCCCCCTGAAGTGGCAGCAGGTAGATGAAGGAGAAAGAAAAACACACCACAGTGCTTCTCTCCTGTTCTACCTTGGCTCCAGATCACTGTTTGGACAGAGTGAATCCCCACATTAATACTATTTGCATCCCAAAGGGATGACTTCTTTAATTCATCCTCTTAGCCCATCTTATCCCTCCCTACCTAGTTTAGTCTGTCTGGAAGGGCTAGTGAGACCAGCCGTTTCATGGGATCAGTGATTAGCAATCTTCCAGAAAGATTAATTTGCTGTTTCCGGCCTCCAGACCTTAGAAATTCCTTAGAATTCCTCCAATGCATTTGGCAGAGAAATACATTTGAAAAATAAGTGGATGGTTACTGTAATTCCATATGGTGCAACCCTTGATATCTTTCAAAGACAGTTTCGATCCTCTGCAGAAGCTTCCAGTATAAATGTGCAGAGACCTGTAAAGCAGTTTTATTTCATAAAGGAAAAGGAGTGAATAAAGGTTACTCACAAATCACAATTATCTGGCTCCCCTGGTCATGTTTGGGGAGCCTCTGCTCTCTCCGTCCTCCCGTCCTGCCATGTCTGTGGCAAGTCTTAACTCTCAGCCTACCCAGGCAGCTCCCCAGATTTAGCATTTCACCTACAGTCTCCTTAAAAATAAGAAACATGAAATTAAGATATGAATGCAGCCCAGAAATTTGCCATTTAGTTAATTGCAGAGAGCACACAACTTGCATATAGATTAACATGCTGCATGAAATCCCCTCCCATCAAATCCCTGGCTGCCTGCTGGTTCCCAAAGTGGAGATACTCCATCCTGAGAGAGGGAGATTGCTGGGGATGGTGACAGCGACGCCAGGAAGAGCTGCAGCACTTAGTTAGTGAAATATCATAACACCTTCACCCTACATGCTGAAGTTTGGGATGTAGCCAGGAACTGCCAAAAAGATTCACAGGACATATGGGATCGAATTCGACGCTCATGTCAGATGAGCCACGATGCCAGAACAGAAACTGAGCTAAATTCTTCACGCCTGCATCAAAACATGATACTTTAGCAGTGCCACTTACTAGAGCTGTTCAGGCCACCGTATGTATCTGTAAGAGATTATCACGAGCACCAAAGTGAGAAAGTTGGAACACTGAATAATAGTTAGGCTGGATTTTTTGAAAACCCTTTTAGTCCAGATCTCCTCCTTACACAACAGCCTGGCATCTGCCTTGGCTACAGGTGCAAACACATGCTTCTTGAGGCTGCAATTCCTCCATCCCACTCCTTGCTTCTGCTTGTGCCATTGCCCATCCCCTGGTCTGTTCCCCTTGACCGGGGCGATGCCAGTTCCTCTGGCAGTGCTGGTCCCACTTCTCCTTCCATGGCTCATCCCCCTTGTGTGCCTGCAGCAGTGCAAAGCTGGCTTAGTGCATTTCACACTTCCCTTGACTCTCTTGGCTGATGTTCTGCCTGGCTTCATCCTTCTTGTCAGTCAGCTACTGCGAGATGCCTTTTAAATAAAGCCGGCACTTGGTCGGGCTTGTTCAGTATCCTCTGGGTATTCTAACTATTTCAGAAGTGGAACGCTGGCTTTGGAGAACTTCTCATTTGTGGATCTTCAGGCAATGTCCTTTTGTCCAGTTTGTTGCTAATGTTTTGTTGACTTATCTCATTTTTTAAGGCTTGTGAGTATACTCCAGAAATGATGTTAATTTATTTGGGTAGGTAGGTGGGGAAAGGGAGGGAGGGAGTAAGAAAAGGGATGGCTTGCTTGCTGAAGAGGGTTACAGGACCAGCACTGGGGAAACGTTTCCTCACATTCTTAATCACCATGTGTTTGATACAATCAGAGTCATTTTTCAATGTAAAATACATATCTATGCATAAGTATTGAATACATAAAATAACCATTCTATGCCTTATTGAGCAGTTCATGCTTCCTTTTAGATTATCAACAGCCTCTCATGATTGGGACTGGGACGGTGACACGGAAAGGATCTACTTTTCGACCCATGGACACTAAAGATGAGGGGAGAAGGGGGAGTTTAGAGTTCGAAAATCACTACCACTGTCCAAACAGAGCTAACCGGCATGAATATGCTCTGCCGCTGACCAGCCAAGAGCCTGAATATGCCACCCCCATCATAGAGAGGCACATTACAAGAGAGAATAACTTCCCTTCTGAAAACGGCTACAACATACCTGTAATCTCATCTCAGATACACTCCCTTTCTGCTGGCAGCTTCTCTAGTTCATGTAAGACCGAAACCATGAATGGAGACTATCAGACACCCCAGAGTGTCATGAACTACGACAAACCCAAAGTTAACGGTGTTCTGACCTCTGTGAGCTACAGCACAGACTACCAGAAACCTCAGCCCAATGCCCTCGGGAGTGAGGGTTACTCGACACCCAGAGACTGCCTAAAACCAATAAGCCAGACAGCAATGACAGCTCTCTTGTGATCTGCCGGAGCAGGAGAGACACAGAGCGCAGGAACGTCACTGCACAGCTTTCTGAAGCGAAAACAGAGTTTGGAAGGACTCTGCTGCGGGAGGCAGAAGGCAAACAAGCCCCTGTGTACATAATATTGCAGTCTTGCTGGGTTCTGACATCTGAAGAAAGCATATGCTGTTTATCACTGTTTATAGCAAGAGAGATGTTATCAGTGAAGACTGTACATCTTATTTTCTGTAACTGATCTCAGTGCTCCACTTGCAATGTGTGCAATTTGTACATAGCTTTTATTTAAGACGAATTTCTTAAGTTTCCTTTTCACCTGGGAGATTGAAAGAACTGCAGAAATACCTATTTAAGGAAAACAGTCCTCCTTCTCCGTCTTTGTTTTACCTGCTGTTGGCAGCTGTAAATGGTGTATCTTATGGTTGTGGTGATTCATCTCCTTTCCTATAACTGACGATAGTGCATCACTGTAGTTCTTACTGGGAGGGTAGAAGAAGCAAAACTACTTAAAGCATAATGTGCACAAGAGAAGGCAGCTGAGCATTTAAATTACGTGCTCAAACCCACCTTCCTGGCTGCTTTTTTAGCAGCAATTCTTACATGCTTGAATTCGATCTGCTGTATGACCTGAGCCCGTCTAACTTGCTGTTCATGATAGAAACAGGGAGAAAGGCTGAAACCAGTTCTGGGTTCAAGCCAAGGTGATCGTTCTGCAATAGAAAAACAAACAAACAAACAACAAACCCAACACCTGTCAGTCTGGGGTTTGGGTTTTTTTCTCCAGGAAGTGTATGTGGAACCAAAATTTGAATTTGCAGCTGGGAATTAAATCCTGTTCAAGTCCTAGCTGATGCTTTTGCTGCTAAACTAAAAGGAAATCTGTTCCTTGGCACAAAGCAGCAAACTTCCTGAACTCTTCATTGCTCCACTAGGTAATTTTCTGTCTTACAAATTTCTATTTGAAATATTTTGACGAAGTAAAACATGGTCTGTGTATGGCTTGGCTTGCTGCGGCAGTTAAATTTGCAAGACAGCAGATCAGCACAGTTGTGTTCAAATAGTTTTTCTTTTGTAGCTAATGTTACCCTTAATTCTGGTTTTGGACAAACTTGAAAAAGCACAGGGATGGGTGCAATGTATTTATACAGTAGCTGGCTTCTCTTTCAGCAGAGGCGTCATTGAAGCAAAACGGCTTCTGGTAGCAACCGGGACTGTCGGCTGCCCTTCTACCTGCAGTGCTTGGAGCGTCACTTTGGATTCGAAAGCTTATCCTAAATTGTCTTCTTGAGAAGAAGAACGGTGCTATATTGAAAGCACAAGGCTGTGAAATGAGACTAGTAAAACCTGAGCTCTTCGAAAGTCGCTATCTGAAGGCCCTCCATTTCCTTGCATGTAAACGTGGGATAATTCACAAAGGATGCAGCAAAGATCTGTAGTCTCTTCTCAGTGTGCTTTCAGAACCTCGGGTGGAAAGTGATGTCAGAGTACAGACGAGTTGCAGTGGTACTACTCACGAATATTGCGAAGTCCAGCCATACCTGACCATAAGGCAAGCTCTCAGTGTGTTCTTTCCATATGCTTGTTTTGTGGCCATTCCCTCGTGTTGCCACACCATGCATGCGATTCCCGTGCAAAGAAGAAAGAGTCAAGGTAACCTCGTAGCCTTCCTGTGTTTGCTGTCAATACAGTTTCTGTGAAATGTCTAAAACACCTCAGGTCCTGAAGCGAAACAGCAGCAGCCTGTTTGTTAGGCCGAGCTGGGCAGTGTTGTTTACCTTCTGTTGTTTACATGTCTGTGTAAATAAAGAACACTGGTATTTGTAAATCAGTCACACAGGCCTGCTGCTTAACTCAGTGCACTTGATCATCTCTGCGCACCCGCTATCCTCACATATCCCATGGGGTGAGAAAGAAGTGTTCCTTACGCTCTGCAAAAGTGTCAGTTGCACTGCTGCAATTCACGGTCCCACTGTGACAGGCTAAAAAAAGATCCTTACAGTGCCCCATTTAGCCCGGCTCTTCTGTCCATAAGCTCTAAAGAAGAAGCAACTGCAAACAGCACTGCTGCTGGATTCATATCATTGAGGGAAGGATGAGGGTGCCCTCCTGATGAGCCTGAAACCAAAACTCTACCCACACCACAAATTAGCCTGGCTCATCACCTGACAAACGAGCCGGACTCAGTAATCAGGGCTACTCCCCACCTAATGAAGCACCTAGGTAATGCAGCAGTGCAACAGCACCAGCCACACATGACACTGCTTGTAGTATAATAAACCTTTTCATGCCTCTGCCACAGCAGAATTCTGCAAGTGTCAAAAGGGTTCTTAGTAGCATGTGCCCATTTCTGCCACAATTGAAACCCATCTTAACACAGTTGGTTTAGCCTAATGAAAAGCTGGATCTCAATTTGCACCTTACCTTCATCTCCATTCCCCTCACAAAATGATGGCTTAATACAAATCCCCAGACATCTCCATCCTCCCTGTGTTGCAGTAGCTTGGTGCTGACAGGCACGGAAGCAAGCACAGCAGCTCTGTAGCTGATCACAGCTCACCATTATCACTGCTGTGGTGCTTCATGGTTCACTTCTGAGTGACTGCTGAGGGCGGTTAACACAAAATCCTTGGGCTTTTTCACCCCAGCCTGGGAAATAGGGAGCTTCTAGCGACCCTTGCAGCAGATACGCAAGGGAACTTCCTACCTGTGCAGACTCTCTGTCCTAACAGTGGTGGAGATACTAAATCCTGGTGTAGGAAGGAAGTGGGGCTGCCTCAGTCTTCCCAGTGGTGGTGCTCATCCTTGTGCTCATCCTCTGAACGGCTTCTCACATACTGGTACCTCAGACTCTAGCCTGTCTACATCAACCTGTTCTCACCATCAAAACCAGTCGCAGGATTAACACAGGCAACCTCATCAAACAACACAGACTTCAAAATCTTCTTTCCACAGCAAAGGTTAGAGGATAAGCCATTCTGAGACATTTACACACTTGGGAGGGATGCATTAGCTCTGGGTTTCTCTCAAACATCTTTAGAGATCTTACGAGAGCGGAGTCTGACCCTCTGGTCAATGGAGACATTCAATAGCATTTCCATACCAAACTTCTTTCCTGAGCAGGCACTCCCAGCAAGCCGGAACAGTAAAACTAAGCCAGAGTCCACAAGAAGGTTAAATATTAACGGATCATAGCACCAAGGGCCTGCCTGTCCCAGCTGCAGCTGATGGCAAGCCTCTGACTTTGCCAGAACAGGGTCATGTACTGTAACTGCACGTCTCTGACCAAGGGAACGGAATAAGGCAGCTCTTGAGGTAAGAAAGTAAAAGATGATGTACGCTACCTACAACTGAAAACAAACAGTGCCAGCTTAGCATGCACTCCCAACTGGCACTTATATTTAGAAAACAAACAAAAAACGCACAAAAAACCCAACTACAACAAAAGTTCCTGAAACACCACAGAAAAAACACAAATGGTTTTTGCTCTCAGAGGCTTCGGCTGGTGAATAGATTGTGAATTCTTATTCTTCTGTGAACTAACTTTCCAACACTCAATACAAATACAATACAAAACCTTTTTTTTTTTCCTATCAAGTGTATCTAAAGAGTATTTCTATATTTCTTTTAGCTGCTAGAGTTTTGACATCAGATATTAAACCCTACCTTAGTACCCACCAGAATCTTTGCATCCAACAGGCAACAGATTAAAACTAGTCCTTGACTTGCATACAGGAACTAGGATTTCCCAGCTCACTGGATGTCCTGCTCAGTCACTCATAGCATCACCTGCTCATTTTACTGTCTTTCTCTGGATCAAGCACCCGGCTTCACCTCCCTCTCCAGACACCATCCACGGGCTGAGTTCACTCAGCTCAGCAGCCCACTGGCTACAGCAGCTTCTGCATAGATGGAGGAAGGCAGAAAAAGCACTGAGGCCAACCTGCACACCCTGCACCTGATGAGTAGTGTAACCACTGAGCTAACACGGCAGCAGTCACGGCAGCATCTTTAGCACCTCTGTGCTTTAAAATGGGAAATCCTTGCTTCAGTATTTAAAAAAAACCCCATGAGGTTGGATTCCAACCTTTGGAAGCAGGTTGTGTATCCCACGGCTTCTCTGAATTACCAGTGTGGCTAAAACCGGGAAGACTGAGGTTTTAATACAGACTTTCCTTGAATTTTGCCCACCAACTGCCATTTGGTAGTTTTTCACTCAGTGAACACATTATAGTGGAGCACTGTTTAGGCATGAAATATTCCCCACACAGGATGGGACTGTCAGGCTGTAAGTCCTGTTACAGGAACTGGCACTTAACTGTGTTTATCCATTTGATGGATTGCTATCATTAAAATATGTATGATTTGATTTCCATGGTGCTGAAGACTCTTATCCTGTGCGGACACATGGCAAGGACTACTGCACTCTCCCCAGCACCACTCCATCATTGCCAGACTCTCTGAAAGCATTACCATAAGCTGAGCTGCTCCAGGATTCATCTCCTTTGCACTGCAGGAAAATGGGCTTGTGGCCATGCCAGAATATTGCAGAAGGCACCAGAGGTCTTCCAGGGCTCAGGTGATCTAATATGCATCTGTAACACAGAGCAAACCAGGTGATCAGTACCAGAAACTGGTAGAGCCCTTGTCTCTGACCTACACCCAACTGGTGAATGGGAGAAGTGTTAAGGGAATCCCCTAGTCAGCTCTGTTGCAACATCCCCAGTAAGCCCAATTTCACATCCATGTAATACAGGTGGCAATCATCTGACATGAGGACTCACTCAATTGCTATTTCTGAGGCATCTAAAAACCACAGCAAGAAAGCACTAGTGCCATAAGAAATTACACTGTTTACATTATGTTACTCTAACATCCTTTGACCTTAAATCAGTAGCGTTGCATTTCAGCAACACTTTCAAAAATGTGCATATAAACTCACCACTGAGGTAGTTAATAAAAACTAAATGAAGTGCAATAATTTGTCCACGTCCTGGCTTTTACCAGTAATTTTTCTCTAGTTTAGTTCAGGAGGGCAAGTAACAAAAAGAGTTCTGTGACACCTAACAAAGGAGTTGGTGGTCTCAAAGCAGTCCTGCTCACCCTGTCTCCAAACCCAGATTAGCTCTGCTCAGCAAGTGGATGTCTGAAGGACACCCCTAGCCTGTAATCAGTCCGGAGACAAGGAATGACAAGGTTGTGTTGCTGCATTCCTTTTCTCATTATTTTCCATAATAAACATTCCATATTGCCCCTTTTTTTTATTTCAATGTCAGCTATGATGCAAGCTTGCACTGACCTCCAGCCTCCACTGTGATAGCACAGCATGGGGTAAGTGAAAGCAGAATTTATCATTTCATTTGAAACTCATCAGCGTTGTTGATGCCTATACTGAAAATCACCCTGCTATAGCTGTGTGGGGTTAACAAGACTAACAACATTATGAAGAAGCAGCAGCAATGCCTATGGATTATTAAAGATGGAATAAGGAGGAAGTTCTTTCCTGTAAGGGTGGTGAAGCACTGGAATGGGTTGCCCAGGGAGGTTGCGAATGCTCCATCCCTGGCAGTGCTCAAGGCCAGGCTGGACAGAGCCTTGGGTGAGATGGTTTAGTGTGAGGTGTCCCTGCCCATGGCAGGGGGGTTGGAACTAGATGATCTTGAGGTCCTTTCCAACCCTAACCATTCTATGACTCTATGATTCTAAGTTTCAAGCAACACGCTTATTTAAAGGGAAGTTGCCATTTCTGCACAATCACTTTCAAACTTAAAATAGAAACCTCTCCTGAGGGTTTCTTTTTTTGAAGCCCCCAGTACAGTCCTACCATCCATAAAGGACACACAAGATGGGGTCAGATAAAGCATTTCTAAACCAGATAAAGTATTTTAAAACTAGATAAACACAAGAGGGAAGACATCCTTAGTTGGGGAAAACTCATGTTATGCATGATAAGGAGGATGCCTAGCATCTGACTTTCTGTGCTATCTCATTGTATAGTCTAGACACGAGAGTTTGGAGACTTTTTCATTCAAACGTCACCAATGTGTTTAGGCTTGGCCTCACATAGTGCTTCTCTAAGTCCTGAAAAACATTTGCCTTCTACAGTATGCAGAGGTTATTCAGTAATCACTTGTCCTGGGTGAGTTAATTCATTATTTACTCAGACACTTGCAACACAGCTACCGAGCTGCCATGTGACATCCAAAAGATTATCGATCATTCCATTTATTTTTATACATTTGCATGTATTAAAAAGAGAAACCCAGGAAGAAGATAACTTGATTAAGTTGAAGCATAACGTAATTTTTTCAGCATAGCAAAAAATATCAGCTAACATATATAACATTATACTGTTACTGAGGCTTTTGTGTCCTGCTAACCACCCTGACCTGACCTCAGAAATCTGTAATTTTGACAACAAAAAATTTGTAACAGAGCTGACTTGAAAAGCTCCTTTAATGATCTGCATTATCTGCTGACATGAAGAGGAGCAGTATCTGTGAATACCCAGCATTTCCTCCTATGAGTCCAAACTACTAAGATGAGTGAGAAAACTTACAACATAACTAATTATTCAAAACCTATGATGTTCTCTCAGCCAACAGGAGGCAACAGACAATATTAGACTTTAAAAACACATTTGTGTTGCCTATTAGAAGGCAGGCAAAAAAGTAATGCCAAAATTCCAGGCTTAAAAGAAACACCAAGAAAAATTTAATACAAACAGTATGGAAACACACATCAATGGCTGAAGCTTGACCCACGACAGGGAGCTTATGAGAAGTCCTCCTCCATGAGAAGTGGCAGACAGCAGAGAGGGTGGTGATGCTTGACATAAAAGAAGGGGACAAAAGACTGTAGAAAGACTGTAAGTTGCATTACTCACCACCCAGCCTCTGGTCTGAACAATATAATGCTTTGAGCATGTATTAGGAGCTATAGCTTTGACAAACGCATTTTACACAGCTTAATTTCTGTGACCCAGGCAACTATTTCATAGATGAACAAACCGAGACAGAGATGCTGCCACTTGTCCACAGCTGTAAGCAACAAATCAAGCCCACCCCAAAATGTAAATGCCTCTGAAAACACCAATTGCAAACATGCAAGAAGTCCTCTGTCATGCAGCGAGAGAAGACAGGGGTAATAAAGACTAAGAGGAGCAAGCAGACCTCACTTGAAGAAGCAGCTTTTCTTCACATCTATGGCTAAGCTTTTTATCCTTAAGTGACGCCATCTGTTCTGACAGACAGTTTTATAAAATTTGAATAAGGTGACCTGGATAAAGCATGCCTCTTACATGGAAATGCTGGAGTCATACGTGAGCATGGAAAGGTTGTGGACAGCTCATGCAACTTCTCTTCCACAGATATCCAACCACTTTCAGAATTTCATCGTAAAAGGCAGTACAAGTCTTTTTTGACACCCACAACACAAAGCAAGCCACCATTTTGGTAACAATGCTGCAGTAACTTACCTTACAAACACGTGGCAGATGACATTCCTAGAAGATACCCTTTAGGATATTTCATTTATATAGGTAACTTTTTGACAGAAGAAGTCACACTCCACACCCCACCTCCCCTATTTATAATACAATCACATCACCATACAAGGACCAGCATCAGGGGCGTAAATATTTTACGCCACAGAGCATTTTACTAACAAGTTCATTGATACCTGGTTAACGACAACAAACAAGGTCTGGAGACTGCGCTATCATTTGGTGGTCACTGAAAGCCAACAGCAGTAAAGATAACGCTGGGTCAATGTGAACTGGCCTTCCTCTTTCCTCCAACCAAGGCGCTTCTGTTCAAACCTAGACTAGAACAAAACGTAATCTCTCATTGCCACAGTTTGACACGACCATGAGCAGCCTCTGTTCCAGCGAAGATCCCAGGAATGCAAACAGGCTGACTGAGTATCATGATTGAAGAGCAGTGGCAAAGTGCAGCAGGAGCGTTTACAAACCTATCCAGTATCTGGTTTCATGTTTTATCAGTGCATTCAGTCCCCTTTCCTAAAGAAAGACAATCCAAACACAGAGAGAAAATTTTCACTGCTTGGATGTAAGCCTGTAAGAGCAGAGCATTCATTTTAAAGTAACTGATGGGAATGTTTCAGTATTTTTTAACAAGTCATGAATCTAGAGCTATATGAAATTATAAGTGTCTCTCTGTGTGTGTATGTGTATGACACATAGGCTACATTAATACAGAAGACAATTTTTACCATTACATGTGCTACCTGCAAAGCACTTGCTACAGGGTGTGAACTGGACTGGATGTTTGTTATCTTAAGAACACATGTTAATAGAAATAGATCTAACGAATAAAGTTTTCCTATTTTCTAAATTAAAACCCCACCAGCATCCAAGCCACAAACCAGGTCCCATTTCTTCAAGGCTCTTCAATGCTGAAGATTTGAAGGAAGCTGCTGCCCCCTTTTGGTACTAAATACAAATGCAAACGGCACCAAAAACAAGCATTTTGACTGCAAACAGCAATTACTACATAATAGACAAGTTTTGGTGTTGAAAATAGCATAAACCTGAGACACTTGCCTGTTTAACCAGATCACTCAAGAAAACCACATTAACTTACTAAGACATAGCAGTCTGAATACATAGAAGTGCCCTTTCGTTTCAAAATATAATCAGTTTCAAAGTTAGTGGTATGTGGCCTGGATTCAAAAGGAATCCAGGAGCACGACAGATGTGAACAATTTCTGCTAGCTCTCTGAATTGTCTCATGACACCCCATGTCTGTTGTAAATCAGCAGAACACCTGAGCTGTCGCACAGGACAAGTAAGATCAAATAAATAGGAAGCTGTGCAGTAACACTCCCCAGACAGCTACACAAAAATCTCCTTATCTTATATAAAAAGTCCATTCCTTAGTTCCAACCCTGAAGCTGCCAACCACCACTCAGCAGCTGACGTATGTACCCATTGCAGAGTTTAAGCCACAGCACCCCCTGGGAATCCCTTCCCATGGAGCCATAAATAACCATGTAAATGATAAATTAAATCAAGAGGAACTGATGCCTTTGCGGGCATAACCTAAAGGCTCTTATCCTATAAGAGGATCGGCATGGGCAACCCACAGCAGCCTTCTTCCCCTGCCTTTAGCCGAGAAAGGGTCTACAGTGGCAAACTCACTACCGGTTGTTGCAACAGGGAACACCCAATTTTTTCACAGGGAAGTGAACAGGAACACCCCTTCATGTCCAAAGGAAAAGCATTCAGGGCAAGGACATTCCCAGCAGCATAAGGCCAGTGGATTGAATGCAGAGCTGCTCCAGTTCAGCACCATGACTGTTAATGTTTCCATTCCCTTAAAGAAATTGGTAACAAATATAAACACCGGACAACAGCAAATAAAGTATCATTAAAAAAAAACCAAACATGCCAATCTGGTTTATTCCATTTTACAGAAGTAATATTTGCACAAATATTTAGACAGTCAATAGGAAAATGAATATTTAATCAGCAGGATTTAGAGATTTACAAATCTAGTTGTTAAGAATTTGAAGACTTGCAATTTAACCTAAGTTACCTGATGCCTCCCAAGCACCCCTGGCTTCCAGCAGTACAGGCAATCCAAACATGTCTGTGAATGCCTGTACGCTCACTTTGCTTGGTTTTTACATTTTCCTCACCTCCTGTTTGAGATCCAGCACTGAAAAGGCAGCAGAGAGCTGGTGACCCCACAGCTGACAGAGGGGAATCTAGGGAAATGGCTCAGGCTGCAGCTCAGAGGAGCAGTGCTTTTGCATTTCAAGAAGGAGATTTACAGAAATACAGAGCACAAAACACATCAGGGAAATGTGATCATTACCTAAAGCAGAAGTAACAGAGAAAAAACAGCACAATTTTAACCAGTTTTCCTGGATTCTTCTTCAGGGCTCAGTGACTTTCTAACATACCTGTCACAGGGGACTGGAAGAGCACATTCCTGCAGAACCTTCAAAACACTGGCAGCTCCAATGCTCCAGTCCTCGCTACAGCTGGGAGAAACAAGTCTTGGCACACTGAGCAGGAAGCTGACAGACACCAAATAATTGTGATGGGTGATAGAATTAAACACCTGTAAAGCGTGTGGAAAATCTATGCAAGTGGCTTCAATTTTCCCTTATAAAGGGAAAACCCTTGAAAAATATCACTTTGGCCTTACTCAGCTCAGAAGCCACATTTGCCCCCCGCACAGGACAGATGAGGGTGCCAGGACCAGATACCAAAGTATATCTGTGGCAGGGGTACACCAGGCAAATGCAGGTAAGGTAAGCCTACTCGAAAGCATGAGAAGCAACAACTGACCTGTTGAGAAAAGAGTAACTAAAGAAGTATCTTTCTTTCAAAGTCGATTCACCACTTCGCAACTCCAGGGTTTCCTTCCAGCTGTGAAACTTCTGAAGTTTCTGAAGATGTGAAATCACATTTTATTGGAAAAGACACGCTCTGGACAAAAAGGTAGCACAGAATATTTTAGGTAATTTTCTTTACAGGTCATTAATCTGACATTTTAACTGGCAAAAATGGACTCCTCACACATAACCTAGCTCAGGATGTGTTCCTCTTTTCTATCACACATAAATCGTGGGGAAAAAATGCAGACTACTCTGTGACCATGGTCACTGGGAGCAGCCACTGAGGTCCTTCAGTCGGGTACTGTGACACAAATTTGGAATTATCTTCCTTGACCCCAGCTGCCATAAAGAAAATTCTTTTTTTCTCCTCTTCCCATCTGTTTTCATCTTCATTCATAGTTGCCTCTCATCCTCTGCTTGTTTTGTGACAGCTAAAGTGTTTCTTCCCTTTCCCTCTTCCTTCCATCTGCTGAAGTCACCCATGTCTAACCCTTCTAAAAATTTTAGAGCTAAAAATTAAGTACTTGCAGCTCTAGCCCTCACCAATTGTGTACTATACATCTTTTCATCCGTCATGAATCAGCCTTGTCTACTGAGCCAGTCCTACCCTCACACTCTTCTACTCTCTACTTACACATTCTCAATAAACCCTTAAGTACTACCATAATTATACTACTACCACAGTTACCATACCATTAACCTTTCATTTGAGCTCTCTGTTCATCCAGATGAACCCGATGCTGTAGGGCAAGATGACCACTCAAATGCTGGGGAGAGATTAGGTTTTTAAAAATATAATTTTGTCCTGGGTTTACCAGGTTTACCAAATTTGAAACACAAACTGAATTAAAAGACTTTAATATCAGAACTAAAAAACCTAAGTTGAAGGGGTTTTTTTGTAACTCAGGTGGAAAACTCAAAATATACTTATTATTCCTAACGCATGGAAGACAAACAAACAAACAAACAAACAAAAGACACAGGGCAGGGGGGGCTGGGGGGAAGGCAGTTTCCACAATTTTACCCAAATGACTTAATCCTTTGACAGGTTTGGGTCTTTATAGCTGTTCTCAGCCAAAGGTTTCACAATATATCTGGTATTATTATACAGCCAAACGCCACAAATACTTCATTTTTTTCTCTTTTACTGAAAAACATGCATCAGAAAATGCATCTCAGTGAAATCTGGGACATGTCCTAGAACCTCATCTTCTTTAAAAGTCTGCTATTAACGATTGCTGACCAATACTGGATTAGTGTCAAAATTCATGTTATGTAGTTTCTGTTTTCCCTCATATTAGCTTTTTGGCCAGGCACGGACTACACACTTAAGAGAAAACAAACAGGGCCAAGTGTCTGTATTTTATATATCAAACCAGAAGAAAATTAAATAACAGTCTGAATTAGGTGCAGAAATCACTGCAATGAAGAAGAGTATATTTATTTACAGGCTAATAAAAAATATATTATATTCAGTTCAACGAGATGTATACATTAGTTGCAAAATTTTCTATCATCTGCTACAGAAACAAGAGTAATCCGTGATGCAATAACGTTTGGACAGATACAATAAATACCTCAATTTTGTTTTATACAACTGCAGATTAATATATACTGAGACAGATACAAACCATCTTCCCTTCCAAGAACACAATTCTACAAAGAAAATACTACATACAGCCTTTGATCAGAGTTAAATTTATTGCCATAAAGCACTTTCCTTAACTTACATGCTTTTAATTAACATTGGTCCTAGATGCCAACAAACACTGTCCACCTTTAGCTTAAAATGCAACTGTCTCACTGAAGATTTTTATAATAGTCAAGAAATTATCTACTAAAAAAAAACCACCCTGCAAAATTCTCTTCAGAATATTAAGAAAAAAAATATATACACACACAAGTAAACCATTTTACATTTTAAAAAATAAAAATGAAGTCTGAGTATCGACTTTCCTCAGAAATTTTTCCAACTCTAATGCATTCAGCCCCTAGGAATCAGCAGGACTGAGTCTCCCAGTTACTGACAAAGGGGAAAATACTAATTTGTCTATTGAATCTGGAAATTCCGATTTGCAAGACTTTTTTCAGTTTAAATATTAATCTCTAAGTATCTTAGTATGTCTACAAGAAACCAGCATGTTAAATCAGCTAGTAGGAAGAGTATGGAGTACATGGAAACAGACTGTAGTGTCTGAGCAAATTACTTCCATTAAGGTCTTTCTAAACAAAGATTATAAAAACTGCAAGGAAGGAGATCTGGTGATAATTTACTGCTACCTGATTAATCTACTCCTAGTCATTCTCTTCAGCAACTGTTCCTTCTCTTGATCTCATATAAAGGTTAAACATAGGCAAGATAAGAGCAGAGAAAGGGTATAGCAACTTTCATAAGACAAAGAAAAGAGCACAGCATGATGAGAAACTGGTGGACAAGGAATGTTAGGAAAATAACTCTAGAAACACTCTCCCATTTCAGCCTAAAACTGATCAAACATATTAAGTGGAAAATAAGGTGTGCCAAAGAAGAAAGGAAGAACAAATAAATTAAAAATTTCACCTTTCCCTCAAATAAAGGGAAACTGTACAGGCAAATTTAGCGCCAGACTAATTGGACAAGACTCATTCCTTACAACTGCAGGAAGATTTCATACAGCGGTGATTTTCAAAGACAAGACTACTTGGCTTTGAACAATCCTTTCTGACAGAGAGGACATTGGGTGTTCCAGGCCACAGAAAGCTTCAGAGTGCACTCTGCTTGAACAGCTGTGGGAAAAACACAAACCTGGATGCAGAGCTATGGCAGTGGATTCAACTGCTAACACACAGCAATGTGTCCTCAAGTTTCTGAAGCTTCAGAAAAAGAAACATGCCTGAGGACTTGTTTCTTCTTCACACAGCTTTATTTTTAAATACTAGTTTCTGTTTGGTGAAAACTGTACAGCTTTGACTATTTTAAAAACCTTCAACAGTAAGTATGCTGTATGATATAGACTATTATAAAAAATGAACCAAATAATGTTATTCCACTGAGCAAGTGGAACTCATGCGCACGCACACACACACATACACAAAATGATCATGTAAATAGCAAAGTTAGGGGATTTATAAATAGCAAAATCTTTGAATAAAGTATATACATTTTTTTTCAGCTTTTTCTATAAACATATATATAGTGCTCCTAGGAGAGACAAGTAACAGTGTTCTACATCACAACTTAGAACATAAGATTAGTTGATGTGACTCTAAAGGCCTCTGAGGTTTTTTCTTATGTATGTACATCCTACACAGTAACACTTACAAAGATGTCTTTTCACATTTGTTCCTCTCTCAATGTACAAAATCTTATCTTTTCACATTACAGTTCAACAGCCTGCAGAGCAGTGAACAGGAAAGCTGGCACTTCATGCTGAAATAATAAATGTGACTACAATGTAGAGCTTGCACATGGAGAGTGCTGCACTTCCCCAAAAGATCTACAAATGGAGTATGTGAAACTGGCCAAGAAAACCATCCTCAACATTCCCATTTGCAGCCACGCTGAGGGCCTTTAGATGTACACCAACTAAAAGCTATTTTAAGATACACTGCTCTTACAAAAGAAGTAACGCTTTGTTTCAACAGTAAGACAATTATAGGTTAATATGACTGCTGTAACATAACACAGATAGGGCCAGACACCAACTGATTCTGAGCACCTCCTGTAAAGTACTGTGTACTCAACTTTCAGTTCTTTAAAGATTATTTTAATGTGAAATGAGTATGTTCAGTACCCATCAAAAACACTCAGCATTTCATAAGGTCAGGCTAATAATGACCAACTCAAACCACTCTGCAATAGCAGTAACCATACTATGGTATGCTAATAAATGCTAAATTGATGATGCTTGGGAAAAGAAAAAATACCAAAAGGGCCCACATAATTGTGAGCATTTCAAAACTAATTTTGCTTTTAAAATCCCACAATACTCTCTTTAAATACTTCCAGAACATGTTTCAAATGGAACAATTGGCAGTGAATTCATTAAAACAATAATGCCAAAAATCTCACATATAAAATGATCATGGGCTGAAGAATGACAATTAGCAAGTACACCACTGTCCCATTTGGGTTTTGATGGAGTTTGCTCAAGTAAAAGCTCTGTTTTTTACTGTTCTGAGAACTTAAAAAAAAAAAAAAAATCTTACTTTTAAAAGTTACAGTTCAAAAATCCTAAGTACAGTATTCATAGATGCAATGGTACACTTCCCCCTCCATCCTTCTAGAGTTAAAGCTTGTTTCACACCAAACTTAACATCATCTGTCCCTTTAAAGGATGAAAGGGTCAAAATGAAGCTGTCCACATCTTATTCAGCTTCCTTGGGGACATCAATGAGTTCAAAAGTTGAATATATTCAAGTTACCCTTTTTAGAAATCCCATGCTTTGGTGCTTATTATTAAAAGAAAATTCATTTCACATGCCATGTGTTAGATAACTACTGTGTGTCACGCAAAAGACAGTTTTCCACATTTAGAATTGCTCACAATGAAGCCCTGAGGTAACCGCCTTTTTTCCAGGCAACAGTAATACAGTTCCTTTTGACATTTAATCATCCTTTTACAACCTACACTAGTATATGCATCTTGGAGCAGTCAATACTGATTATCAATTGTTCCCAAAGATGGGACCTGTCCAGTTGGTTTTTTTGTCTGTTTGTTTTTAGGATAAAGACTCAGCAGAACAGGGCAACTTGGGTGCAGTGTCTTCTAATGGAGCTTCAACTGAATTCCCCAGGTCTCCATTTTCATGTCCATCAATACTTGGCTTCTTATCAAACACTGCAATTTAAAAAGAAATTTTATTTAAGGAAGAGAAGCAGTCTTGGGAGGGACGTATCAGCGAGCCTTATTTCAGAAACTGGAAAGTGAAAATGACCACTGAAATGAACAAATGAAAATGACCACTAAAAACTAATGAAATTACCACTAAAATAACTAATAGGTTTTTAGCAGAACATAGTGTGACAGGAAAACAGGAACTGTTTCTATACTTCTCTGATCTAAAACATGTATTTGAAGAAGCCAACAGCAGAAAGTGTCAGGGAATTAACTATTCCTAGACAAGAGTCAGGAAAAGGTAAGAACAGATTTGAATTGCAACCTTTGGGAAAAGCTGATCAAGAAAATACCCCACACAAATCAATTCAGTTAAGTTACTTAGTTATGCTAAGTAAACCAGGCCAATAAATGAGGGGCCATCTAAAAGAGCTGACACCCTATGAGTAGGTTAACTGAATTAACAGTAGATTAATTTTACAATGAATATTGACACTTCAGAATTAAACTGCATGTAACAGATTTTAGAATGTTTACCTTGTGAGGGTTTGACATCCACATTTGCATCTTTCCTATTAGAACTTGAATGTGCACCTTCTTCCAATTCATCAAGATACAAACGATAACGGTGTCCACTCTCATCTTCATATTCTACATTTTCATCATCTGAATCAACTTCTGGAGCAACATACACTACTTCAAATTCAATCTCACCTCTCTAAAATAAAAGTTACAGGTTTACTTACTACTTCACAGCTACATAATAGCATTACTGAGATGAGCTAGGTTACTAAAACAAGTAAGTTTCACTGCTGTAAAGACATTTACAGTTGTGTTGAATATTCTGGATATGTATCTGAATTAAGTTTTTACTGACTAAAGAAGAACAGCTCTATAGCTAAGATTTACCAAAGTTACCTGAATTTCCCAGTTATGCGCCAATACATTACAGTGACTTCTAATGAGTAAAGTTTTCTGATAACTGTTTGGCACCTGTTAACTGTCTGAAAATGGCAAGGCAGGCAGGAAGAAGATTCTAGACCACAAAGGATATGGGACACATTGTTTGGCTGGAGCTATCTAGTCATAAAAGAATAAAATATTTATCACTAATTATTTCTGTGGGGAAATATAACAAGCTGATTTCCATCAGCCTTACTGAAGAATCATTAGCCAGTACATCCGTTTAACTGGACCACTACTGACACAGCGTTTTTCTCCTTAAATTGCAAGACATAAGAGGGTTAAATATTAGGTGATGCAGCTTCAGGAACTGCTGCAGCTTAGCATAACACTGAGCTTATCAGAAAGCATTAAAGTTCAAAGTAATTCAATAGAACACAGGAGGCACCTAAAAGTGTCTATGGATAACAGGTCTCAACTGACCTGTTGGGAAAGAATAGTTACAGCTTCTTTATGTTTGGCATCTCTTAGATTAACTCCATTTACTGCCAGAATAGCATCACCAACATGCAGCCCTCCACACCGATCAGCAGGCTGTCCAGGATGGATTTCAGAGATCAGTATTGGAACACCATGCTCCTTCCCACCCTATTGGGGGGGGGAAGAAAAAAAAAAAAAAAGTAGATTTTAATTAACTGAGATATCCATTAGCGTAAAATCAGCATTCTGGTAGTTGCTCTTAAAGTGCTTATTTCAACTTTTATTATAAAAAATTAGAAAGCATACATCAGAGAAAGAGAATGCTTCCCTGAATTCTTTTCCCCACAAAAGAATGGACAAATTTCAAATTCAGAGTCAAAGGAGACAATTGAGAAAAATAATAAATGTATGAAGTCATATACAAGCTGATGAGACAACATCAAAACCTCATTTAAAAAGCACATCAGGCACCATATTTACTTGCAAGAAACAATATTCATATTTAGAGTAACAGCATAATAGAATTTTCAAAATTTGAAATTTAGTTCTCAGATTGCTTCTGTTCTTCTATTGACTTACCACTGGCTAATTTGCTGAAGTGTCTACATCCTAAACATAAGTTCAAATCTTAAGTTTTACATAAAATAGCAGTTACCTATTTCCTGATCTACTAAAATGAGTCTGCAAGTTCTATGACCATAGATACTGATTTGCATATGCTCTTTTTCATATGTTCTAACAACACATTCACTGATCCAGTATTTTACAGCAGTATAAATACAATTTTAAATTTCTTCTTATGTGTGTCACGGAAAATAAATGCAAGTATTTACTGTGATAGAAATTCCTAGTCCTTCATGGTCTTCTTTAACTAGCAAAACTTTTCTGATTGGACCAACACCTTGACTCTTCTTTAAGGCATCAGGATCCTAGTTCAATAAAAAACAAGCATAGCAGAAACATAAACATATGAACCAAAACTTCATTTCTGCATTTTTATTTCTTCAATTACATACAGACAGTGTACCAGCAACAGAGTTTTAGACTAGCTCCAGGCAGGACAAACTTATAGTGCCCCTTTACAGACAGGGTATGAAATCAGAAAAGATTCCTCACTATGCACTCCTGATGAGAAAAATTATTTCAACTATTTCAGTGTTGAGTGATGCACAGCACAGAACTTAACTTCAAAAGAAAGAAATCAGCCATATACTAAAAGTATAAAGAGACTACATGAAGGAATGCTGATCACTGCTGAAAAGTTGTGATGTAAACTGCCATTTAAAACTAATTGAATTATAGAAGATGATGTAATACAGCCCCAAAGAAGAGGTTGCTTGTTCAAGTTTATTTTTATTATTATGAACCATACCAAAACCCATTCAACTCAAAACAAAAAGAGAGACTAAATAAATCAAGGTATTCATTTTGTTAAGCTACTACATCATTATGCATACCCTTCAAATCACACATACATGTTTGTCCACCAATATTTTATATGCAATCAGCAACATAAGCAGTGAGATCCATCTGACTGAAGTATTTAGAATAGCTCAAAGTAAAGCACTTCTCTGAAAATGTCCGGTTTTATGAACTGAACAATGGGGTGATTAACAGGTCATGTGCCAAATTGGGCGAGTTCTAGCAAGGCTACCCACAATGAAATGCCTTTTAGAGGTTTTATTTATAAAGTAACTTCTGGAGGAGGGAGAAAGAAAAATCAATTCTTTTACAGAATGTCATTTATATGGCCTGTAAAGACATTTTCAAATATTAACTTCAGTTCAATCTAATCCTAAAGTTGTTGTTAGCTTTTGTAGACAAGTTAGCTCCACATTTTGAAACTGAGGTAACGAAATTATGCTGTTAAATTCACATTTAAACACACACATAGCAGAGGTTCAGTTTTCAAAAGGACCGAGTGTTCCTAGGTAAGTCAAAAGAATTGTATTGTCTTTCATGGCCATTTAAGGTGACATGTTATTTAGCATATCATCATAATACTTTTTGTATCCTTCAGCATACAAAAGAACTATATATTCAGAAGTGACATTTGAAAGAATGTAATATTGAAGTAAGAATAAGCACAAAAATAAAAAAAATAACTCTCACTCATTTCCCACAAATGCTGGAAATTACGAAGGAATGGCTTATCATTTCAACTTACATGTCCTGGTGGTGCTTGCATTGGTCGTTTTAGATCATTCCGACCTCTACAAGCTCTAATAACAGTTTTGTGCCGGTGAAGGTGTATTTCTGCTTCAAGCTGATTCCAGAGCTTGTCATGAGCAGGTCCTTTCATATCTCGGCCCAGTAACTGAATCTGCTGGACCCTACATAATGAAAAGGAGAGTAAAACAACAAGCTGTATTACAACTGAAAAAGCAATGCATTGTAAAACTCATACACTTCATCTGACTAGAGCACACAGTCACGCAGCAACTAGTGCAAGTGCAAGAGCTTGTTCAGTTAACTGCAAATGTGAGACTTTTCCTACCTGGTCTTAACATTGGACATGCCTTTGGGAATGCAAAGGAAGAAAATAACAAGGAAAATCTCACGCTAAGGGACATGGATTGACTTCACATACCTTCCAGCTAGTTCCTTATCTAAATACTTGGCTGCCAGTCTTGCTCCATAAACCTCAGCCTGAAGCACAGCTATGTGTCTACGAAGTGCTTCATTTTCCTTCCTCAGCAGCTTCACCTCAGCTTCCAGCTGAGCTTCTTTTACTTTTTCTTTCTTGTTGGCTTCAAGTTCTCTCTCCTTTACCAGAAAAAAAAAAAAAAAAAAAAAAAAAGAAAAAACATGTCAAAAAGCTTTCTTCAAAGCTAATGAAGGAACACTCACTGTTTCTGAACACACATTCTTCTGCATTCAAGACATGCATGCAGGAAAAAATGCAAGCAGCAACTCTGGCACTGCAGCTAGTGGTTTGCATTCAACTTTATGATCCTGACATGATTTCTACCTAGCTTACAACTCCTCAGCACAAAACACTCAAGGTCCATGGATGAAAATTAGCAACGATGTTTCTCCCTGTCGCAGAAAGGTGACAAAATTCGAGTAGCCTGAACATCATCTTTACTTTCTCCTGTGTTCAAATGGCAGATTCATAAAAAAAAAAAAAAGATTATTTTTACCATTAAAATGTAACTACAAAAACACTGAATATTTCAATTTGACAATATTCTTTAACTATTTTAATAAGATTTTACTACAATGTGAAGGAAATGTTCTGTAAATCCATGTGTCTTTAAAATTACAATTATTTTCATGCAAAAAACCAAGATGTGTCCAGCCAGGGACATTTCCAATTAGCCTGAATACCACAAAAAGAAAGCCAGAGATTCTACACATGGGGATTCCCATCCTAACAAACGTAATTAAATGAAAAATCAGTGCAAAATTACTGTTCAAAAATAAACAAACAAAACCCAAACCATATAACACCTCCAAAAATCCAACAATATAAAACCCCAACACTAAAACCACACTTCAGGCAAGCTGAAATTTCCCATTGATTTTCTCTGAATTTTGGTTTGTAATTTAAATTATATGTAAACCAAAAGTCAAATGTTACATTTCTAAGAAGATTCATTTTTAGTTATGTATCTTAAATGTTATACCTAAAATACGAGGAACAACGTAACACCATATAATTGTTTTCTTCCTATTTTCTCAATTACTGACTGTTGCTCTGCGACCGAGGTGGAAAATCACACCCAGAAGCCATTCTTCTCTGGCCTGTCTCAAATCGATCACTACATGGATTAAAAAAGTCAAGAGGTCTGCAATACAGAATCTCTGAAGATGTACTGAAAGAACTAGTCTCGAACAATGATCATGAGATGTGCCAAAAGTCTCAAAAATGTTTAAAAACTTGAGGAAGCTACAGAACAGTTTTATGCTTTCTAGTGTTAACAGCATTGCATAGGTTCTGCAAAACAGAAATATATTTTCCATTGGTAATATTAAAAAAAACCAATCCCCAACTACTAAACCAAAAATGCAACTGCAGTGTTGAAGATCAAAGCTAACAGTTACCAGCTACCCCATGGCTTTTCAATGAGCAAATACTGACTAATGATAATGAGGTATATAACATAATAAAAATGGAAAAGCTGTTTGAAAAAGCTGCAAGTCTATCGCCTTGAAAGACTGAAAGACAAAAGTTAACATTACTTCACTTTTTCTTCTTATCTATATATCACTGTGTTTATATGCTTTGGGCTACTACACAAGCCAGTAAATCATTTTAATCATGCCCGTTAGAAGAACTGAGAAAAGGGAAAACAAAGAAAGGCTGACAGGAAGTTTTTTGAATAGAATACATAGAATACGCCATGTTACATTGATAAATGTGTACAGTGCTTTAGAATTTGTATAACACCTTAACATTTTTGAGGCACTGCCAGAACAGTCTTTCAGAATGACAAGTTGCAGATATCACCCCAAATTAGCTGTTACAATAATAAATAAAACACGTACAGGCTTAGGAAAGAGGACACCAAAACTAGAAAAGAAAAACTAAAAATGCAAAGAAAAATCATTACATGGCATCTCGCTAAATCACAGGAAGAAGGAACAAGTCAAATCTGTTTTGCCAGTTTCTAGGCCAACATATATATAAAGAGTTGCTGCACAAAAGGACTGCTTAAAACATAAAAAAAAAAAGGCAATTAGAATACTTACCATTTCATCCACAGAAAGGACAGACTTAAGACAGAAGAAAAGAGTTCCATAATTAGAGAAACAGGCGATAGGAACTTCAAGCAAATGAAACATAAGTTACTTTCTCCAAAAGAAATTTACCTGCAGATTTTTTATTTTATTAGAAGCCATAAAGAACAAGCACATTGTTATAATTGTACTTAGCAGAACTATGGTATTTTGCAGTAAAAGTTACTAAAAATCTTAATAAATATTTTAACCTTTATTGTAGTATCGAAAACAATACTTTCTCCGAAAATACCAAGAAGTTTTATAAAGAACAGCAAGTTAATGCAAAACGCATGAAAGCAGTTTTGACAGGATCATAGAAAATACATTCTTTAATATAACATGTTATACAGATAATTGACTTTTCCCTTTCAGAAAGAATAACAATATACATGTTACAAAAGGAACACAGAGGATAGAAAGAAGTAGCAATGAAGACTTAACATCTACCAAACTCAAGAAAAAAATTTCAACTACACAATTTCATACTCTTACAATGAAAGAGTTACTGTGATTGGACTAAACACTCCTAAAAGGGGATCTGGCCTCAACTATATGATGTTATCAAGTGCTTAACAATTTGAAACATTTAAATCTTTGTTCACCACTAGGCACATTTTACAGTTTGTAGAGTACGCATTTATGCTGGGAGCCTCCATACACAAGAAGAGCGGCTGTCTTTAACACAGAAAGCAAGAAGTTAACTAGTACAGAACTTTATTTCCGCATTGCATATTCTGTTGACATAGTTCTTATTTGCCTTCAGAGGCTTTCTGACTGCCAGAAGGTCAACATGACAGTTATTTACCTAAACCTCAAACTTCCCGTTTTATTGTCATTTAAGCAGCCTCAATTTTGCTTGCTCAAGCTTTCCAGACCTTTATAGTTTATCTAGAACAGTTTAAACCTGAGCTTTTCTCCACTAAACCCATGAAATCCCTGAAGGCAAAGTAAAGCAAATTAAAAATATTAGTCCTGATGTTTATAAAAAAGGAGGAATTAAATGGAATAAAGGAGAGAGTATCATTCTAGGCTGTCAATAAAATTCAACTGCAACACAGAAAATCTAAAATTGTAGAAATGTATTTATGTATTTATATGTATATATGTATATATTTATGTATATATTATTATGTATTATTATACATATTATACAATATTATGTATTATTATACATATTATATTATGTATATATTTATATGTATTTATAGTCACCTGTGGGAAAAAGACTGCTGACAATAGCATGGAGATTTAATTTATCTTTAGAAATAGTTTATAACAAGGCAAAGAGATGCAAGAAGGTTAAGAGTGTTACTCTGTAATTTATAAATTAAGCCTCACTAACAAAATTTAGGGACCAAAACCACTTACAGTGATGTGTCAGCTTAAAAAACTTGCTACATATAAACCTGCAGCCTAAAAGTTAGAAAATATTGGTGACCTTTAACTAAAGGTTATTTACAGAGCCATAAATATTAACAGCCCTAAAGAAACTTCATCATGCTTAAACTATAATTCAATAGAGAATAAATTATGTGCAGAAAATCCAGAAAATGTTACTTTCATACGAATAAGCAAGTATGTACACTGAAGAACATAGCTTTTGGATCTGAAACAAGAAGAATTTGGGTTACTCCTGTTATTCAGTGAGGAGCCTAGACAGCCTTTAAGCCTTATAGTCTGTCACTGTGTTTTATTATGCATTCATCAACAACACAAAATAGCAGAGATTAACATTCCACATATGTGGGGACTAGACATTTGCAAACAACCTGTGAAGCAATCCTAAAAACAGCCAGAGAACTAGACTCTGATTTATGCCAACAGTTAGAAACCATAATTTATACAACATTACTTTACTTCTCTAATTTATAAAATCTTAGTAGTACTAGAGCTTGAATCTGTGCTACGGTTAGTAATGAGGCAGACTACACTCTGGTTATCATTCATGACAGCTAACTGCACAGAATAATTATTGTTAACTTTTGGTGGGCTTTGTGGAGGTTTAAGTTTCTAAAAACTATACTGTACAGAATTACCAGTGGTTTATTGAGTTCTTTTATCACAATGCTGCATGTAGCAATGGAAAGCACTGTAGATGCATCTGCAGCATTCTCAAAGAGAAAGAATGACAATAGAGAGGAATGTGATGCCATCTACCCTCTCTCTGTATAGCAAAACAATCTCATTCTTACTATTATCAAGAGAGTAACTACAAGAAAAACAAGCTTACCTCACTTCAGGGTTTTTAAGATATGTGAATATTTGGTTGTATTTGTACATTGGAAGTTATTATCTTTTGGAGACTTCTGTCTCCAAAAAAAGCTTTATAAACCACTAAAATATTTTCTTATCTTAAAGAAACCACAAGAAAATAGTTTTTGCAAAAACAACTTCTTAAATTCTTATTATTTTGTTGTTATGTTATTTTTAATGGTTGCTAACAACCAACCATAAATGTTACAAAAAAAAACAAAAAAAGATAACTTTCTAACATGTTTAATGTAAAGATTTGTAACCTGCTTATTTGCACCTTCCAAGGAAAGATTTCAGCCAGGAGAGGGAAAAGTATAATACAATCCTCCATTCAAGCCACCATACTCACCAGTTTTGCCTTAATAGCCCCAGAATCAACATTCTGACCAGTTTTGGCATGCAGCTGAAGTTGAACAGCATGAAGTTGCAAAAGCTGATCATGTACTTCCTTTTCCAATACTGCTTTCTCTGCCTGTGTTTCTGTCAGTTCAGACTTCAGATCAACTAACTGTGCCTGTGAAGACATAATCCATCACAGGAATTAGAGCAATGATTAAATGGGGTCATCAAAACTGTAAATACATAGATACATCATTTGCGTACATACGTGCCATATATGGTGCAATACAGGTAACAGTACATGCCATCACAAGTTTCTCTGCAGCCCAATTTAAGCACTGAATCAATTGCAGACTTTTCTCCCCAACTGCCACAAAATTCATTCATTCACAGACCCAGCAGCAAACAACCACAGTGCAAATGTAACAAGAGCGGAGTTTTTCCTCACACAGACAACGGCAAGTGATGCTGGTGTCCATCCACTCCCAAAGAGGGCAATGTTATCAAACCTACACAGGATTTACAACCATAGCAATGTAAACACAATTTATAATTTTAAAATTACTAAATCTTATTAAAAAGTTATCAAAGTAAAAAGACCATTATGAATGCAAGGCTGAGATCAAATAACCCAATTTACAACCGGTCTGTTATCAGTGGCTTAACTGAAATAGTAAATGAGGTGGCAAATGAGAAGCCATGAATTAACACACATCTAAAACGCATATGCAGAAAACCAAAAATGGTTAACAACTCTTAATAGTGGTTTTGAAACATTTTAAATACAGTTTACATGTAGTGTTTATATCTGGAATAAAAGACCAGGTGCTAATATGCTTACCAAATTACTTGTTATCTTGAAGGTCTAACAGCATTTTATAAGATAAAACTATATTTATATCAGCTTTAGTCTACTATTTACCAAAAAAAAAATCCGACAAATCCACAGAAGATTATCTCAGGAAATGTTCTGGTAAATTCCCAGAGTATATTTTTGCTTCCAAAACTTTGGAACTAAAGAGCAACATGGAAAAGCCACTAATTCTTCAAAAAAACACCCTCTCATATGAAAGAAAGCAGAGTATTATAGATATTCTAACAACATTATACTGATGTTCAAAATCACAGTGAATATTAAGTTACAGGCCAACACTCACCCGGTTCAACTGTGTAAATCATGGCTTTTAAAAGTCTGCACTGGTTTAAAGTGAAGAAAAAAACCAAACAAAAAAAAAGGAAGGCAGGATTTGACTGTGAGTGGGGAGTACTTACTGGGTCTAACTTTAGGTACGTAATTTAGATGGACAGCCTCCTTAAGCTTCCAGAATAATCCTGGCATAAGTAGGCTCTTGCTCTTGCAGAAGTGATTCAGAGCACCTACATTAGAGCGCAATTTGATGAGACCAGTCAAGCCAACCTCCAGCTTGCTCTGTGAGAAGAATGATCTCCCTTCCTGTCCCCTGGTTATGCCCCCTTGCCCCACATCTCCAGGACAGGAGGGTGGCAGATGCCCTGCCCATGAGTTCTGCTGATTTTAAACTGGATTCCCCAGAAGAGAGCAGAATCACCTCTCCCTGTCCATTCAGACAGAGCCTCAACAGATAAGGTTAGCATTTCCTTTTCATTGAGGAAGGTGGAAACGCATGCAGCCCCATTCCATCTGCCAGAATGACAGAAAACTAAGAATTTGCAAACCCTTGCAGAACTCTGAAGCAGAAATTGCCTTCTACAGTAAGATGATACAAATTTAGAGAAATTGCTTACTTACAAAAACACATTATTCTTGCCAATTACCAGCCACTGTTAACGTCTCTCTGCTATGGATTACATACCTTCAAACAAAAGCAGACCCATGCCTGAACTAAATAAACTAGTGAAAGAAAACATCACAAACGTAAGAGGTGATGGTAATAGCTGGGAAGAGATAACTAAGACCTTAAAATGAAGGCACCATTTGTCCCAGCACAATTTCACATAATGTGTAACAATATTGCTCCTCCTACTTTATTATTATTTTTTGTTAGTATATAAAGCATAATGAAAATACTATAAAAAAAGACAACCAATGCCTTCCCCCTTTCAAATAGGCCCTCACAGCTAACATAACAACTTTTATCCTTTTTTTCTATACACACCCCCCACAATCATCCCTAATTCAAAACACGTGGAGAAGCAGAAAGTGGCAGAAGAGATATATTATACCAGTTTAATATTGTCCAGCCTCACCTAGTAGAGAACAGGAAATAAGTAACAGAAGAGAGTTCTGGTATGGAAAAACAACCCAAACAAAAACAACAACAACAGAAGTTATATCCCTGTGCAAATTACAATGCCGCAAGAATGACTGCTACCAGTTTGTGACATGAATGATGCTCCAAAGGGATCACAAAGAGACTGTCAAACTCATAATAAAAAACTCCAAGCAACTCTGTGTTTGACTTAGGATCTAAATTAACATCCAGCTGTTTTAATAAAGAGAGCAAAATGAGAAATGCTATGAGCTCACATCATGAAAGTAATCTGTTTACACATTATGAAAAGTCATAAATCTATCCACTAGAACAGATGTAGATACAAGAGTCACAGCAAAAAACAAATGCAGCAAGCTGGTTTACAACCTTGTGATCTACTTCTATGAAGGCTGACAAATCTTTACATTATTGCACAGAAGTTCTGCCTCTCTCAGCTTGGCCAGCTAAATTAATTCTCCTTTATATTACTCTTATTAGCCTATTTTTTATCTACATTCCTTCACTTTGTTATAAAGGAATCACACGGAAAGACCACTGGAAATTCAACAGCTCTACATTCAGTTTTGGCAACTGCTCAGTAAAAACCAGAGAGGGGGCAGAGACAGCAGAGGAAATGATGAGCACAAACAAGAACTACTGGCAAGGCCATTCTTTCCCAGAGCACTGCATGAGGCAGGGGTTCTACAGAAAAAGATGGTGCCAGATCATATAATTGTCATGTTTCAGTTTTCATTAGCAAAACAAGGATAAATCAGTGTTGCACAAATAACTGTACCAATCCTTTCATTGGTAACTTCTTGGATGTACTCTCCAACAAGACTGTTGAAGGAGAGACATGATGTATTAAACCACGTGCTTAAACCACGACACTAAGGCTGCTCCAGAATTTGTGGAGAAGCAGTTGAGGGCAGAAGTAAGGAACAGCCACCCACAGAAGACAACTGAACTTCAAGGTTAGGAGAGCTTAAGAAGAGCCACCAAACAACAAATAGAGAACAGAAGCTTTCACTGAGGCAGAGGTTGAACAGAAGGCAGTATGTTTACTTTTACAACATCCTTTGACGGCAATTTGCTGATTCAGCCAGAAGAGGAACTCTTCTGTATTAAGGGTAGTATACAACTGCACAGATTAGCAATTATCATGCCTAAGCAAGTATCACGCTGCAAGGTAACACTTTAGTTTCTCTCTGGCAACTCATTTAAGAGTCTGTGCCCCAGGCAACACACTTAATAGCAGGACTGAACTGTGGCTCATGGAAGTACAATTTAATCATGAAAAAAGCTGACAGAACACAAGAGAGACAATTTGCACAGCTCTTTTTTCCTTTTATTCTGACACGAGTTGGCAAAGTCAATACCTTCTCAGATATGCTCATTTGTTTCTGACTCACTGAAGTCTTGGATACTTTCCTCAAACCAAGATCTGTAACTGGAATTCAGCGCCAATGGCAATAGGAAGCACCTGGTCTGGGCCTTATAATGGAAGCCAAAGCTTACTGAAATCAAAAAGAAAATAACCAAGTTTCTTCCTTACTGAAGGAAGTCAGGCTTCTTCTTTCAATACTCCTCTTTTTCCACTTCTTTTGTCATGGACAACAATCACTGACTTTTACTGAAGTGCTCTGAGAAATGTTTCAGTTCAGCACTCACTGCTTAGTTACATAAAGGAGTCAGCATGGAAAAGACTATGGAAAAAAGAACAGCATTACTGACAGAATCACTTAAGTACCTCATTCATTCTTGCTCTCCAATTCATCAATAATTATTAGACACATTATTGTTAATATCTTTGTATTCTCTGTCCCAAATACAATCCATACATGGACAACTATACAAGACAAGGTTTCTTACCTTTTTTCTCTTCACTGCTCTGAATAAAAAAACAAACCAGCCTTTAAGACAGATCTGATCTGTTTGGGATGGCAGGAGAAAAGGTAATTCCATAAGTCTGTTTTTAATTTTCTTCCACAAAGCACCAGTAAACACATGCTATTTCAGAAAGAGCTACTGCTTCAGATTATCACCCCACTGGTCTACAATCAGGGCAACTCTAAACTGTAAAGTTCACAGTTTGAGTAAATTGCATATCCTCATCAAATTAATCAAATAGTAAAACTCAACATTTATCTTCCATACAATCTAACACAGAGATAATATCAGAAGAAAAGTTTTGAAAGGCTGGGTAAATATTTACTAAATTTTGGGGCATATTTTGTCATTTACCAGATATTTTGTATTTCGCAGAGATATTGCATATGAAAATTAAACCCAATTTCAATTGAAATAACCCAAAAATGTATAAAATGCTCTTTTTTTTCACAGGATATAAAAGAGAATAAAACATGGCATTAAGCAATAGACACACACTTATTCTGCAGAGGTTTTAAAAAATCTTATTGCAAAAATAATAAAAAAAAATCTCCAGGCAAAATAGTCCAGCCATAACATCCTTCAATTTTAAATCAACAGTTCTTATGTCTTGTTCAAGCAGCAATGAGTTATCAAAAAGTTGTGTTTGTTATATATGATCCTATGCTAAGTATGTATTTTAAGCTGGCAACATAAGAAATAATCAGCTTAAATGCTGGACTTGGCTATATTTATGGTCATAGAGTTGTTAAAGTCTTAAGAGGTTTTCATCAGGAGCCTTAAAACAAATATCACTGAGGAATCTTTCAATTATTTGATATCATATCATATATTTTTTTCTTCAGATAATGGTCTAAATTCTCAAAAACTAAAATATTCATTTATCCACCCGTACATTTTTCATAGAAAAGGGAGCATTAGAATAACTAACCAAAAATCACTTATTTCTATGAGATCTGAGCCATACTCAAAGATCCTATGCTACATTTGTACATAGTTAAGAAGGAAAATGTGGACCTTGCCCTGAAGAACCCACAATGTAAATACACAAATGCTGAATAAAGGTAACATGAAAGAGAAATACCAACATAGTTATTTGAGTATAGAACTGCACAACAGGAAGACAGATGGCATACTAAAAACCACAAGTTACCATTTCTGATAACCATCAGTGCTTGAATGAGGCATTAGAAGATGACAATATCATGACCTCCAAATCTAAAGCATCAGAAGAAGCATACAGAAAGTGGGATGACAGTGACTAACATACCATGTTGACAGGAAACAATTTAACTCTCACTGCTGAAAGGGAAACTAGATGCGGGGGGGGTGAGGGGCAAACAGAGAGACTGCATCATCAGGTGAAATAATGACAATGTTTTTAACTTTGGGGAAAGCTTTTTCGTTTTCTGAGCTATCATTTCAATAATTTCTGCAGTATGGACAAGAATTTTATTTGAGCTAGCAGATGTATTAAAAAAATACCCAAAACTTATTCAATGCCCAGACATGAGGAGTCAAAATAGAGCCAAGCTGAATTGTAAATCTAGGTCTGAATAATACTAGGACATGACAGTGGCATTATTCACCACACCAAATAAAAATGAGAGGAAGACCAGAATTCTCTCAACATCAAAAAGTGCAATGAATGCTTTTGAGGCTTGTGATGATGCACTTTTCACTATATCAATTTCTACTTAAAATAAACTAAGCATAATGGACATATTAGATAACACACACATTTTTCAGCAAAGGAAAGCTAGATACACACAAAAATATCCATCATATTACCAACCTCCAGTGACTAAAAGTCATAAGCTAACCACTCATCAAATGCTTTTAAAGTAGCAAATATTCTTTAAAAGATTTTTTTCATTTTCCTTTAATTTCAGGCCTTTAGGGTACACCTAATTCATTCTCAAACTAAGCCTTCTGAAAGCATAAAGGTCTGAAAACTCTTTTTTAAATGAATGATGATTTTTCTCCACCATCTCTAAGTGCCAGCAGCTAGGACTTCAAGAAATATCGAACACAAGCAGATTAGCAAAAAAAAACCCCACAACAAACCAACAACCCAAAACCACAAAACTAATAACATTTCATAATTTTTATCTTAGTTTCCTGAACAAGGAAGTCTAGTGCCATCATTTTATCTGTGTCTACATTTCTTCCCATTTCACCTTTCTTCCCTGCTGATATGAATTGAATCTATTCTCAAGATTCAAATAGATCTATTAGAGGGATAAAGGTGTGTATGATTAAAGTTCTTACAACAAACAAACTTTGCACAAAACAGATGCTGGACGGAAGAGTAAATTGGTGCCCTTGCAGAGGGAAAAGCAGCTAAGAGGCAGACAGTAGCTAGTTTGTTTAACCCACCCTGAGACAAGAGCGAATAGCCCAGTGGCTAGGTAGCACACATACAATTTGGAGCTAGAGACTGTGCCACTGCCTCTTGTCCTGACAACTAACCAAAACCGTAGGGAAATGAAAAAGCAAAGGATGCTATGGCATGGAAACTCACAGATCACAGGAAAGAATGGGGAATGCCTGAATTGGAAGGCTTTAGCGATTTCAGAGTGTTCAACATTTGCATTAGGACAAATGATTCCCCACAGACCAGTAGGAACTGAGATTTCAAAGCTCCATGGCCTCCAATTACTAATGAAACACCTCTGAATATGTATTTTTAATAGCTAGTTCTACAATAGAGGTCCCTATGAACCTTGCCATGGGACCAAACCAAAATTCATGGACAGTTAAATTATATAAGGTGTTTTCACTTGTGTCCTCCTGTAATTTATGCTAGACTTCAGAAAGTTTACCAACATATGTGTTTATATATTTAAACATTCACTCCTGGTCAGTACTACTACCCTTCTGATGTACCGGCTAAAGGATTTAGGATCATAAAACACAACAGAGGACAGTACAATGCTGCAATTACTCTGCGGCTTCTGCCCCCCATATGTGCACAAAAAAGCAACATAGATATCAGATATGACACTAGCACATTTGCTTAACATTACATCTTGGGGGCATTTTTTGAAAGACAGAAGTATTGCTTAAAGGCAAAAGTAGGTTAAAAAAAAAAAACAAACCTAATGACACTTTACAAACAATGAAATCACTATTCCTAAGTATCCCCATACCATTACACAACTGCAGGAGAGAAAACAATTTTTCAGGACGTAACAGCTGTAGCTTCTAGAGCCTGAGGCTTAAGCATACTCACAGACACCAGATACACAAGTGGTGTTGGTTCAACAACAAAAAAGCCCATCATGCAGTTATGAACCATGCTGCCCACATACTACTAAGTTTTTACAGGGACCCCCAACTCTGGCATCAGCCTCTAGATGTGAAGTAGCTGAAAATCTTAAGTACTGTATTTCTCTGATTGCTGGACGAAAGGATTGTATCCATCAACTCACCGCTGTCACTTTGAATACAGCTCTCCAAAAGACAAGAACACTCTACCCTTTCTCTTGACTATTTAATTCTTCCTGCCTGTTAGCAACCTTTGCTGCAATTTCTCACATAACTCTATTAAGTTTAATGGACTGGTTTGAATGAGAAACCATGAAACAGATTACAGCCCTACTGATCTCACTGTGCTCTTTACAAAACTAAAAAATGTGACAGTTTCTGAACAAATGATACACTTGGGAACCACAATTTTTTGTTGATAACACCCCCGCCCAGTTCCAACATCACCACTTGCCAGTGATGAAAGTGACCAGCCTGTTTCAATCGTTTTAAAAGAATGCAGTTACCATTTTTAAATGAAATTAAAAGCCTTTATTTCATTATTATTGTGACCCAAAAAGGACATATGTAACTTAAGTTTTTAGATAAAGCTTTAACAAAACTGTCTTTTTCATATGGCTAATAAGAATATGAATGTCAGAATTTAGAATCATAGAATCATAAAATAGTTAGGGTTGGAAAGGACCTCAAGATCATCTAGTTACAACACCCTTGCCATGGACAGGGACACCTCACACTAAACCATCCCACACAAGGCTTCATCCAACCTGGCCTTGAACACTGCCAGGGATGGAGCACTCACAGCTTCCTTGGGCAACCCATTCCAGTGCCTCACCACCCTAACAGGAAAGAATTTCCTCCTTATATCCAATCTAAACTTCCCTTGTTTAACCCGTTACCCCTTGTCCTGTTACTACAGTCCCTAATGGAAAGACCCTCCCCAGGATCGTTATAGGCCCCTTCAGATACTGGAAGGCTGCTATGAGGTCCCCACACAGCCTTCTCTTCTCCAGGCTGAACAGCCCCAACTTCCTCAGCCTGTCTTCATTCGGGAGGTGCTCCAGTCCCCTGATCATCCTCATGGCCCTCCTCTGGACTTGTTCCAGCAGTTCCATGTCCTTTTTATGTTGAGGACACCAGAACTGCACACAATACTCCAGGTGAGGTCTCACAAGAGCAGAGTAGAGGGGCAGGATCACCTCCTTCAACCTGCTGCTCATGCTCCTTTTGATGCAGCCCAGGATACGGTTGGCTTTCTGGGCTGCGAGCGCACACTGCTGGCTCATGTTCATTTTCTCATCAACCAGCACCCCAAGTCCTTCTCTGCAGGGCCGCTCTGAATCTCTTCTCTGCCCAACCTGTAGCTGTGCCTGGAATTGCTCCGACCCAGGTGTAGGACCTTGCACTTGTTGTGCTTGAACTTCATAAGGTTGGCATCAGCCCACCTCACAAGCATGTCAAGGTCCCTCTGGATGGCATCCCTTCCCTCCAGCATATCGACCAGACCACACAGCTTCGTGTTGTCAGCAAACTAGCTGAGGGCACACTCAATCCCACTGTCCATGCCAGCGACGAAGATGTTAAACAAGACCGATCCCTGAGGGACACCACTCGTTACCTGTCTCCAGTCAGACATTGAGCCATTGACCACAACTCTTTGTGTGCGGCCATCCAGCCAGTTCTTTATCCACCGAGTGGTCCATCCATCAAATTGATATCTCTCCAATTTAGAGACAAGGATGTCGTGTGGGACAGTGTCAAACGCTTTGCACAAGTCCAGGTAGATGACATCAACTGCTCTACCCTTATCCATCAGTTTCGTTGCCCCATCATAGAAGGCCACCAAATTGGTCAGGCAGGATTTCCCCTTAGTGAAGCCATGCTGGCTGTCACCAAGCGCCTTGTTGTTCTTCATGTGCCTTAGCATGCTGTCCAGGAGAATGTGCTCCAAGATTTTACCAGGCACAGAGGTGAGACTGACTGGTCTGTAATTCCCCGGGTCTTCCATTTTCCCCTTCTTGAAAATGGGGGTTATATTTCCCTTTTTCCAGTCATCGAGAACTTCACCTGACTGCCATGATTTTTCAAATACGATGGCCAGTGGCTTAGCAACTTCATTCGCCAGCTCCTTCAGGACCCGCGGATGGATTTCATCAGGTACCACAGACTTGTGCGCGTTCAGATTTTGAAGATGGTCTCAAACCAGATCCTCTCCTACAGTGGGCCCAAGGTCTTCATTCTCACAGTCCCTGCGTCTACCTTCTAAGACCTGGGTGGTGCAGTCAGAGACTTTGCTAGTGAAGACCAAGGCAAAGAAGTCATTCAGAACCTCAGCCTTCTCCAAATCCTGTGTAGCCAGCTCTCCCGGAAGCTTCCTCAGGGGGCCTATGTTGTCCCTAGTCTGTTTTTTGTTTGCTACGTACCTGTAGAACCTGTTTTGTTTGCTACGTACCTTCCTGTTATCCTTAACATCCCTGGCTAGGTTTAATTCTAACTGGGCCTTAGCCTTCCTAACCTGGTCCCTAACTTCCCAGACAACATCCCTGCACTCTACCCAGGCCACCTGTCCTTGCTTCCATTTTTATAAGCCTCTTTTTTCCTTCGAATTTTCCTCAGCAGCTCCTTATCCATCCAAGGAGGTCTCCTGGCCCTCCTGCCGCACTTCCTTCTAGTTGGGATGCAGCACTCCTGAGCTTGTAGCAGGTGATCCTTGAATATCAACCAACAGTCTTGGGCCCCCTGCCCTCCAGGGCTATATCCCATGGAACTTTATTAAGCAGGCTCCTGAAGAGGCCAAGGTCTGCTCTTTTGAAATCCAGGGCAGTGAGCTTGCTGCACGCTCTTCTCACTGTCCTGGGGATCTCAAATTCGACCATCTGGTGATCACTGCATCCAAGGCTGCCCTGTAGTACCACATTCTCAACAAGCCCTTCCCTGTTGGTGAGCACAAGGTCAAGCATGGCACCTCTCCTTGTCGGCTCCTCTATTACTTGCAGAAGGAAGTTGTCTTCCACACAATGGAGGAACCTCCTGGACTGCTTGTGCCGTGCAGTGCCATCGTTCCAGCAGATGTCAGGGTGGTTGAAATCCCCCATGAGAACAAGGGCCTGCGAGCGTGAGGCTTTTCCTATCTGTCTGTAGAGTGCTCCATCCACAGGTTCTCCTTGATCAGGCGGCCTGTAACAGATTCCCACAGTAATGTCTCCCACAGCTGTTTTCCCTTTAACCCTGACCCACAAACTCTCTGTAAACTGCTCACCTGCCCCCAGACAGAGTTCCATACTCTCCAGCCTATCCCTAACATAAAGGGCAACTTCCCCTCCCTGCCTGCCAGGCCTGTCTTTTCTAAAGAGCCTGTAACCTTCCATTCCAACACTCCAGTCATAGGAGCCATCCCACCATGTTTCTGTGATGCCTATTATATCATACCCCCGTAGATGTGCACACATCTCTAATTCCTCGTTTGTTCCCCATGCTACGGGCGTTTGTATAGAGGCATCTGAGACGAGCTCCAATTGAAGCCAGCTTGTTGGCTGGAGCAGCCGGAATATATGTACATTGTTCCAAGCATTTATTATAGGTGTTGGCAACTGACTGGGTGTGTTGGGATGGAATGATGCCCCCCTCCCCCAACACATCTAGTTTAAAGCCTCCTTGACCAGTCTGGCTAGCCTCCTACCAAAACTGTTCTTCCCCTTCTTTACCAGAGCAGCTCCACCAGCCCCCAGCAGACCTGGCCTACTAACTTCAGTCCTATGTTCAAGACAAGCAAATCCCTGACTATGACACCACCCTTTTAACCATCTATTGACCTGGCCAATCCTCCTAGCTTTTTCTTGGTCCTCCCCTGTGTCCTGGAGAATTGACGAAAAGACTATCTGAGCACCGGAGCCCCTAACCACCTCTCCCAGGTACTGACTCCCTAAATGAACACTACAGTAGTGTAGCTATGTAAGTAGTCTTAGTAAAAATGCAGTGCATGAAAGTGATCACACAAATGAACTGTAAATTTAGTCCACCTTTAATATGTCCCATATAGAATACAAAGTACATGAGACATCTACAAATTAGTTGCTCCAGTTCTCAGATTCCATTTTAGTCTTGCCAAAACATTCAGAAGACTGGTCAGCAAACTAAAAGGATGCAAAACAACATTCATACATTTTATCTTCTCTGCTGAAGACCATTCTGGATATGTAACTATTTGCATACTTCTCCTCCCAACAATTAAAAGATAATGTAATAATGATACATGTAAAACATCTTAAAAATGTGGTTTACATTTACATAAATGAATACAGGAATCAGCATTTACATGCCAGTCACTGATCTTTTTAACCTCTGTCATTAAAATACCTGTTAATACAGCTACATATTATTTTCACTTTGCTTTACATACTGTTTCTTGCCACTTTCTTACTTTATATTTGACTGTATCACTCTTACTTGGACCTACTTACAGAAGCACAAATTTCTTTTTTCATTTTTTTAACCACCTCCTGTACACTTTGCTGCCAGTGACAAACTTCTGTCTGCCTCACAAAGAAATTTTTTTCAGGTTGCCCATGCTTCTAGCTCTTTATTAAGACAACACAAATCAGCTTTTAGAAGTCATACTGGCAGCTTTATTACTGGCAGTTTTATTACAATTTTTTATTCTTTTTATTAAAAATATATTATTAATAGTAATTATTAAATAATTATTTCTTAATGAATAAATAATTATTTATTGTTTGAAAGTCCTAGTAGCTATGCAGTATAATTCAGTAAATAAAACTAAGAAATATAAACTAAAATACTGGTTCCCTATCACTTGCCCTTTGGCAGCTCCCAACAAATGAGACACATTAAAAGAAAACACCTTACTACATGCTGACTGAAACTAAACTGGTTAAATTCATAAAGACTTCCAGAGCTTCTGATACAGAAAAACATGAATTAAGTATAAATGACCCCTTTAAAAAGGCAGTAAGTATTGTGAGAAAAGTTACATGTATCAAGCTAATGACAATTTGGTATATAAGCCAACTAGAAAATTTATGCAAACCTGTACTTCCTGAATATCTGAAAACTGCTCAACATTTTAGGGTATAAAATCAGCTGGACCAAATCTCATTCAAGTGATTTTCCAAAAGAACACTAGTACGAACAGATTTCTATTCCAAAATAGATAAAGTATTCAGAGTTAAAAGTGTAATTAAGAAAATAACATCTCAGTAAATACTGAGAGTACTGCTAAACAAGGCAGGACTAGTATTCTGCAGTGTGCTCCACAGGACAGAATCACACACTGTAAGAAAAGTCACCAAGCACATAAAGCCACCTACGCTCAGGTTTTTTGGCTGTCAGTTGATTGGGGGGGGGGGGGGGGCGCGGTTGTTTGTTTGTTTAATAGGGATCTTCAGATTACCTACATAATTCTACATATGCTTTAGCCAATATAGCAACAAGTTACTTACAGAAGATTTCACCTTACAGGAGCATGTTCCTCTAAACCTGCTAAGTGATTCCATGTTCATCAAGGACGTAAAAATACATAGGCTTCTCGGACATATACTTAAATGTTTCCCTTAACTTCAGCATGTACATCAGCTTAACACAACCACCAAGACACAGGGTGTGTTCTACCAGACATTCCTTTCTAGCTTGTTCATTTCAAATTAGAGAATCACACTGGTAGTCAAAGTGCCAGCATTAAAGTCAAGCTGAGTTTTCACTGGCACATTGGCCCACTTCTTTTATTCCTACAACACTGCCCTATTCAGAACTTTCATTTTTTGAAATGGGCATTTAGACAATGTCACAGTCAGCACCATGTAATTTTTTCACCTCAAGTGATAGTCAAACAGGAAAAAAATCCTATGAACTTCCTCACCATTATTATCTACTGACACTTTACACACTTGACTGCCAGCCTGCATCTGCTGATTTGCAATAACTTCCAAGAGACAGATTATCACAAAAAATCTCCTTTAAAATGGCTGCCATCTCCTTTTGTCCTAACAGCCTGAGGCCCTTACTGTCCTCCATCAAGGTACACTTCTTCATTTGCTCATATTGAAGTGAAGCCGACCTCAGAGAAGACAGTGGCTTCTATCACCTACCACTTTCTCTCCTCTTTGGTAAGCTACATAATTCAACTCTGTCCTACTGTGACTGGCAGGAAAAATATTAAAACAAAACCTCCCCTGCTTTTATTTCTTTAATTTAGGACTGTAAATGTCAGTAGCACAGTAGTATGTTTACAACCGCTCACCACCTGAAAGCACATTTATCTGCATACATCCACTGGGCATCCGCATTCCTTCTAAAAATAACTTACCCTGAATTGGCAACATATAACTCCCTCTTTGGAGACTACTGTCTTCCTGGAATACTTCTTTCACTATTCAGAATCATCCCTCATATAATATTTTACCTAGACTCATCTCTGTAGCAGTAGGTAGGAACCAATGATCCCAAAACATTTTTTGCACCAAAGTCCTAAAGTGGGAGCTTCCATCTACCAATCCATCTACAATGTGCCTCTTGAAAGCAACTGTAACAATCAGAAAATGCATCTTAAGCTGACAAAGTTGATAAATCAAAGTCTGAACTGCATTTCATTATTCTTGTCTGTAATAACACCTGACAATTCTCATCAAGGAAACTGAACCCATGAACAACAGAATTATATTTATCATTTTATATTATTAATTTGATTTTCCTTCAGGCTGCCCTATCCCTGGAGGTGCTCAAGGCCAGGGTGGCCAGAGCTTAGAGCAACCTGGTTTAGTGGAAGGTGTCCCTGCCTATGGCAAAGGGGTGGGAACTAGATGGTCCCATCCAACCCCAACCATTCTATGATTCTACAAAATAATATCAGTAAGACAACAGTAGGCAAATACAGTTGCAAGAGTAAATCTTAGCTTTTAACAGTCACTGACACATTCAGTCCAAATAAAGGCATATTTCTAAAGATGGATTTAACTTACTGGCTTCAATAAACGTTTGTACCCAAGTAAACTACAACTAATGACACTTTTATGAATGTGATGAAAGCTTTGTATTAAAATGTACAAGCATTGTAAAGTTAGTTGTGAGCTATCAGGAAATTACTGCAATTTTAAAAGTTATGAAATACAGTAACTTGCATTATAAAAAAAAAGTAAACCCACTGATCATGTCCTAACCTCCACTATTGATGCTAGTGACTTCTTTCAAAATATGTAAGCGTAGCCTTCATTTTGGACACTGAGGAATAGACACCTGTACATATAAAAATACTATACATTCTCAAGAGAGCAGCTGAATCTCTTTTGACACTTTAAATGGAGGTTTTCACTCCATGTTTATGGCTCTAATAATCATGAGGTCCCAAAATTAACAACCTTCAAGACAATACTAAACCTTCTAAAGGTCTATTTGAAAGATAAAACTCCTTTATAGGTATGATGCCAAATAATACTACAGTAATAAAAATATTTCATAAAAGTCTTTTTATTCACTTGTAAACCATTTGCTCTGAATTCACATTTTTATCAGACAATTACTTCATGCACTTAGATACACACAATAATTATGCTATTACAAATACTAACTGTGCTTCTTTGCTCTTCAACTCATTTGAGATTGAGGCACACATCTCCAGTTATTTAGGTGCCCCTGATGGTTTACATTAGATACCAAAATACCTTGCAGCAGCTGAGCTTTATCATTTCCTTTCAAAATATTTAAGCTTGAAACAACTTTTCAAAGAAATATTTACCAAGCATCAGCTCATTCTCTTAAAATAACATGACAACTCATCTGTTTCACAAGTCTGTACACAACACCCACCATCCCTGTGTAATATGCAATAAATACTGATTGTCTACTATAAACTCATAAATCTTACTTTACTATGCCTATGTAGCTTGACAGAATACATACATACCCAATACTAAAATGTATATGACAACATAACAACATAACAACATAAACAAAGAATATCAAAACCATCACTACAGTAAGTATTGTGGTGAAATAAAGACTGCAATGAAAAAGGCTCCTAGCTTAATGAGGTCTTTGTTCTACTCTGAAATATCTTGTTTCCCTGTTAAAACTCTATGGATTATTTTGCATAACAATGTCTTCATACCAGGAAGAAACCTGATTAAAAGCAAAGCCAATTTACTTACTCTACTTCCTCCTGCAAGACAGACCTTCAGAAGAACAGGTTACTGCTCTTCAATTCCTTTATTATAATAAGCGTAACACAAAGGACTAAAAGAACTGAATTCGGCGGTTGTCTACTGAAGCTCTTGCAAAGCACATATTTTCATGGTTTCCCAGAATTTTTTCCCTTACTCCCATATATTTAAAAGTTAGTAGAACAAGCAGTAAAACTCAAACAAGCATTGCCTACAAGAGATACTGAATATACTGGAAGGGGTTTAACCCAGGGAAAACTAACTGATGAAAGTCACTTGAACGCTCTTCTAATTTGTAACAGAAAGACAAAAGGGCAGTTTATACCAACACCTGTTAAGGACAAGACAAATAACATCATCTACTAAACTGAAGATGACTCAGGTTGGACAGTTACAAAACAACCATGAAGTTCTCCACAATCTCCTTCCAGAGCACTCCCGTTCTTGTACCAGCCATAGGACCTACAGTTCTGCCTCCTGAGCAGCATCAACCAGCTTAGTTCCAGCTGATGCTTCTTTCTTCCCACTCTGACTCAAATTCAGTATTAGGAATGAAAACAATTCCAACAGCAAGGACAGTTACTTTGGTCCTCACAGGATGTGCAACTTTCAATATTAATTTTCTGACACTAAGTTTGGCAGAGAGCTAATTGATCTACCTCAGAGTACGAAGGGACAAGAAGACCCATCAAAGTCCATTCCCAATCCATTTTTCTGTTTCATTTACTCATAAGCAGAATAACAACCTCATTTTGACTACTGACCATAAGCTTTAAAGACTGTGAATGTATCATGATGCTTGAACAGATGCCCAGAGAAGCTATGGCTGCCCCATCCCTGGCAGTATTCAAGGCCAGGCTGGATGGGGCTTTGATCAACCTGGTCTAGCAGAAGGTGCACTTGCCCTTGGCAGGGGGTTTGGAAATGGATGTTCTTTAAGGTCCCATCCTGTGATATATGCCTTTGTCCCGTTTTTAAAAGGCTTTCCAACTTTACTAGTGACAATGCAAACAGAAGATGAGTGAGCAGCACCTGTTGCCCAAGACTTCTGCTTTGGACATCAAAGACAACTTTTTTTGCACGCACCACTTCATGTCCATGCTGTAAGCATCAGCACAGCCATGCCCGCTTCCCGCGGGGCCTTCCAACACGCTAGCCGGGTTAGTCCTCCCCTGCTGCTCCCCGCACTCCCAAGCATAGGAAGGCCGCCACCACAGGGCCGGGCCCATCGCCCCCCACACACACACCAGAGGCCCTGGAGCCCCCTCAGGCCCCTCACCTCCAGCTTGTGGTTGATCTGGGACACGGTCTGCGCCTTGTGGCAGAGCTGGGCGAAGCAGGAGCTGAGGCTGGTCATCTTCTGCCGCCCCTCGTAGGTGATGTCGGCTTGGTCGGGGTCGATCTCGCCCAGCAGCAGGTCCACGTCCACGAAGGCCTTGTCGAACTCCTTCTCCAGCACCTCCAGCCAGCGGAACATGGACACACCGCCACCCGCCGCCGAAGTCGACCCAGCCGCTACCCCGCCACAGGCCGCGCCGCCTGGCCCGCAGGCACCGCCGCCCGCCGCCGACATGGTGCTGCCGCCGCCCCTGCCCCCTTCCCTCACACGTCCGGGCCCCCGGGCAAGGCAAAGCCCACACGCCCCGCCTCAGCCGCCCCCCGCGGCCCGCTCCCTGCGGGAGCACCGTTTCGCCCCGCAAGACAAGGCGGCGGCGGCAGGAGCACCAAACCCAGCCCAGCTCCGCCGGGGCAGCCACGCAGAGAAGCGGGGGGAACGCGCCCGGCGCGCATGCGCTGCGGCGCTGACAGTCGGCTTCGGAGGCGGCCCGGCGGGCCGCGGTGCGCGACTCGTGCTGCCTGCCACAACTCCAAGCGGGGACAGGCAGCAATGGCCGAGCCCCGAGCCCCCGATCGCGGCTCGCCAGCCTGCGCCGCCAGGGGGCGCTGCGGGCCGGCCCCGCACCGGGAGCCGCGGTTGGCGGGGGGCGCCGTGAGGGCGGCGGGCGCTCCGGCTCCGCAGGCAGGCGCTGGGCGTTCGACCCGCGCTTCGCGCCCTGAGTTCGAGTAAGTGGAGCGTCTCGCCCTGGCCTGCCTCGCAAAGCCGCTAAGAAACGCCCTGGGCGCCTGGCGCCACCGAAACAATGACTCTCACCACGGGAAATGTCACTTCTACGTTAAAACTTGCGTTTATCAGTTCTGAGCCCAAGCCTCAGCGATGAGGCACGCCTCGGCCCATGGGGAGCTGGCTGCTGGTTTCCCTGGGGTCCCCACCGGCAATGAGCCTGCACGGTGGCGGGGCACAGGCCAGGCAATTTACCTCACAGCACACCCTTCACAGCACAGACTTAGATTAGATATTAGGAAGAAATTTTTCACTGTGAGGGTGCTGAGGCGCTGGCACAGGGTGCCCAGAGAAGCTGTGGGTGCCACATCCCTGGCAGTGCTCAAGGCCGGGTTGGACAGGGCTTGGAGCAACCTGGTCTAGAGTGAAGTGTCCTGCCTGTGGCAGGGGGCTGGAACTAGATGATCTTTAAAGGTCCTTTCCAAGCCAAACCATTCCATGATTCCATGAAGTATGGTGTAAAAAGGACTGCCCCAGACACCATTACATCTCTAGAATCACTGGTAAATGCAGTTATACCCATATATAAGGTATTTGGATTACTTGTTTTGGTTTTGTGTTTGTTTTGGTTTGGGTTTTTTGTCATCATAGTTCTGAAACGGAACTCAGTTTCAGGGAATAAGCTATCTCTCCATGGATGCCTTCTCCAAGGCAATCTGCCTTGGTTACAGATCACTTCCTTTGAAATACTGGGATTGATTCTGATGTTGATTTCAGTGGGAGCTTTATTAGCAGGTGTTACAGAGCTGTCATGCAGCTTAGCTTTATTGCACCAAAGTTGTAATTCCACCTCAAAAGAGGAAAAATAAAGGATCATTTAAACCCAGATCAGGCTCCTAATCCTGCCTACAGTGTGGCCCCACAAGCTACACTGCCAGCACAATGAAGGGAAAGCAGAGGGGCCCTCCAATCAGCAGATACTAAGAACTGGGTAACACACCAGGACCCCTGCATTCCCTGCCCTTGGGCTGCAGGATATCCTGGGGTGAGTTTCTTGCCTTGCTCCACTTTGCATAAATAATTGATTAGGACACAGAGAAAGAGTGATACCACTTTACAGCTCAGTGATTAAACTGCTCACCTGGAATGTGTAGAGCAGGAAAGAATGGTATTTCCATCAATCTGTGCTTTCAGAAGAGCTGGATAAAAGCAAACTTCACCACTAACAGTAGATACCACATTTCCTCTGGGATCTGCTATCAGAGACTTGACATGAAGCCTAGAGATTGTTATTGTAAACCTGCTTGTTTGCCCTTTACAGTTCAAACTTTCTGCGCTGTAATTGAAGAGGTAGTAACAAACTGGGCATGCCTAAGGGGAATTCTCTTACTGTTAAGCCCATCCATGATGGAAAAAGCCACGAACACCTTTATATATACCTACAGAAAAAAATCTGGCTCAGTAAATTGGTATATTCAGAATAATAGTTGATAAAGGTGTCTAAAGTTTAAGTGTCTAAAGTCAACAAGTACATCTCAGTGAGCCTAGCTTAAAAGAGCATTTGCTTGACCTTCATTCTAATGTCCATTCTCCACAGCCATATTGACAGTCTTTTCCTTAAACAACAGAGTCTGACAGAAAATCAAAGCATTTGCTGTATCAAAAGCTAAATTATTATTACTGTTTAAATTGGTTCAGCCACACAATAAAATAAATTGTTTCAGGACTATCAGTTTTCATGTTAGCTTTGGCTTTGATTCTCGTAGATATCACACTGGAGAAGTACCCATAGAATTATGTTACGTTCTTTGTCTTTTGTTTTGTTTTGTTTTTACATGGAACAGTAATCTACTACTTAGTCAAACATTAGATTTTTCTACTAATATATCTCTATCATGCATTTGAACAGTATCTGCTTACTGTGAGAAGGAAGTTTCCCATATTTACTATGTAATGTATCTATTGGAAATACTGGCCTTAAAACCTTACACTTAATGTAATTTACCTATGACTGCTTCTTTTTAAAGAATTGCATATTCTCATTTTTTAGTGTCCTTTTCCTTTAGCTTAGGGGTTGGTCCAGCTGTATCTTAAATTGTCTTTATTTACAGTGGTATCAGAGGTTTACGGTCATTAATTTTAATTCTTATCAGTGCTGCCTTTGTTTTGTATGTCCTTAGGTTTCAAGTCAAGCAAGGATTTGTCTCTATTTATTCCACTCAAAGGTTAGCTTCTCAAATACAATTCTTTTAGAAGGCTACCTGCAGTGCAATATCTGTCTAATACTGGACTACAGATAAATGAGAAGTAAAGCTATCTATAGTTAAGAAAATTTGCAGTTGTGACACCATAGCTTAGTAAATGTAGTTATCGTTTGGTACCACTTATATTCCTCACCAGAAACACTGTGTAAAAAAGGGGTTGAATTTAAAATCAGGTATCACTGATACAAGGGTAGAGACATGAATAATTCAATTATCTCAAAACTATACTTGTAGGTCCCTTAGAAGATTATGATCAATTCCAGTTACCCTTGAAATGCCTGCTAAAAGCCCCCAGACAAATGTAGCTCTGTTCTCTTAGCAAGCTATGCAGTAATTATAGAATTGAACCTAAGAAAGGTTAGTAGCTTTGGCCTTCAATTAGATTAAATCAATTTAAAGTAAACTGTAGTATACTCTACCCTGATAATATCAACAGAATAATTTAAGAACTTTTAAAGCTGGTCTAGCAGTAAGAATCCTTTCTACACCCAAGAGGCATTTCTAACAAATACTTGCAGCCAGTTATACATCAAGAAGAATTTAAATTTGCTGAATATTTTAATGCCAAAAGTACTTCGCTGAAAGTTTCTTGATCTGCACATTTGACCTTATGAAGCTAATCACCATATAGTTTCTTCACATATAATTTATGCACATAATTTCAATTACTTTAGACAAGTTATAGAGGATATGAGGTTTCTGTGTTATACTGCTGTTAAGTGTCTTTGAATACAATCAGTACTTCATAAATTTAAACCTATAACTGATTACTGGTGTACCGGATAAATTACCTGAAATCTTACTTTGTATTTAAAGAGTAAATGACCTTAAGTATGAGGAGGACATATTTTCACACAAAACAAAGCAAAGTAATACTCATAAAGAAAGAAAAAAGAAATACTTTAATCAACATCTCCACTGCTGTATATTTGGTACCTAGTGTCCATGCCAAGACTGGGAAAGTGTTGTGTGAGATATTCTACAAATGTTTGGTTAGACCTAGCTTTTGCACAAAGAACTTACAATATAAACATGTGTGTTTGCACATGAGGGTCAGCTCACCCAGAAACTTTTGTAATTGCAGCTGCCCAGCTGTGCTTGAGAGGCTGCAGTGCATGCCCATGTCAAGGCCATCTTCTGTGTGTTTAGCACTGAAGCGTCTTGAGTGGTTTGATGGCATGGGTGGTTGTACAGTCACAAATGAGGATACCAAAGGGGAAACAGGCAAAAACCAAAGAATATCTCACAGTATAAAAGTATGGGAGGAAACTTAGATGATAAAGCAAGATGTTCAAAAAAGGAGTCAGACTAGATTATTAGAATGTGCCTTTCTGAAGCACTTTAGAGCAGAGGAAGTTATCCACCCACACTGATATTTAAAGGGATATACATTTTCAGTTGTCATTACAGAAAATTTCTGCTAATAAACCCAGACTTTTAGCTTTTTACATTTTAGGTGATTCCTGCTTTGCAGGCCTAGAGAGTTCATAGTTGGCTGCATTTTACAGTCCATGCAGTGAGTTCACAGGTAAAACAATTCACCCGCTACTATTTTGAGGGAACATCCATTCCTTCTTGGTCTCTTTTTACACAAGATGACATCTGCAAGTCACTTCTTGGGACAAGCTTTTCTTTTTTTTTTTTACAGTGCTTATTGTGGTCTTATTCTTATGTTTATTTCTATGTATATACTTATGCTTCACTCTTTTCATTCTGAATTTATGTTTTGTTTTGGTTTTTTTTAATTAATAAGATGTGACAAAAATGTCCAGCTTTTATAGTTAGAAAGAATGTAAACCTCCTTTTGTGCACACAGTGTTCAAGTTTAGAGAACTGCTGTTTCAGAATCTCTGCCTCACAGTTTGAAGAGTAGACAATTTTTAGTTTAAGCTGTTCTTAAAGGCTAAAGACACCCACAGGAAATGGAAGGGCCAGAACTAGCTCACTTCATACAGGACTCTGAAAAGTCCTTACAAGTCATGGTTGTTAACTACTAACCTGAACTACTTTTGTGTGGTTCAGAAACAGAAATCTTCTTGGTTCCAGTATCAGTTGGATGATCCAACCCTGCCAATCTACTTTTAGGTGGTACTGCACAAGGCACCATCTCACATTGGTTAATTACAGATCTTAAATAAATGGTCATATACAATAGACCTGTGTATATAAAGTCTAGGTTGAAAATAGATTTGGTCATTTTATCTGCTCTTTATTTTCCCCTCTTCATTACTTTTGGGACTAACATGGAATATCGTTACTACAGAACTGTCACTACACCATACCATGATCTGTGGTTTCATGGGCAGTGCTTTCTGTGGCTCAGTTCTTAATGATGAACAGTTCTCCACCAAGTGTATGCCATTAGGACCAGTACTTTGAAAGCCAATTACAGCAGCATTAGTGACATATGTGTAAGAAATTATTTAAACTGACCTCTGTGTGGGTGCTGCTTATTTGTTGTTTGTGGGGTGCCTGCCCCAGATGCATCTGGTCTTGGTTACCATCCCTCAGCACTATCATAACACTGGCAATGACTAAAACTCCTTGATACGTGATTTTTTGTTTAACGTAAGTTTCAGTCCTTTCAATAGGTTTCACTCTGCTGGTTTCTTTGGAATGCAAATGTGCTACAGACAGGCAAAATGTGAGAAATTCCTAAGGGGTTATCTACGAGCCAGCATGGAGGAAGAAAAGGAAATCTACCTTATTGTGTGGAAAAAAAATCTGGCCCAAGTTACCCAGCAGCTGTTTCCCATGTATGCAAATGACCTTGCCTGGAGTTAGAAAGCACATTTTCCACGTACTATGAAAGTGGATAAAAAATATTTCCACAAAATTCTTGGCTAAAGAAGAAGATTGAGACATCATTTGCAGAGAGTCCTTCAACTGTTTTTGTGGAACTCTACTTGCAGATTTGTTTTGTAGGAAGAAAACACAAAGTAACTTTTGATAAATCTATCATCTTTATACCAGTTAAGTGTCATTGTCTAGGATGCATTTAGGTTGACATTCTTGATTCAGTGTAACCCTCTGAGGCTCTTTGTTTAAGAAATATCTCTGTAAAGTGGTTCAGATTATTTCAACAGATGATTAAGGGAAGCATCATGTTTTTAAAAACAATGTTATGATTGTTTCCCTTAGCAGCCTGACCCGCTCTGGAGAGAAGTGCTTGATTGGAGGTAACTTTTGCAGCAGACAAATGCCATTTGTTGTCCCTATGAAAAACTGATCCAAATCCAAGTTTAAAACCTCCAGGGAATTAAAAAAAAAAAAAAAAAAAAAAAAGGGAAAAGGATGTATTATTAAATTCACACGTACTCAGTGGCAGGCACTTGATAGCATATGGCAGCTAAATATGCCAAGGACTCTTCAGAGCATACGCCATCACTTAGCAGCTCCTACTTGCCAAACTGCCTCTGCTTGTGACATCCCTCAGGGACCAAGCTCCTACCCATGCCCTCTGCAGGCCCTAAGCTGGTCTTTTCCTGCAATTTCTCCTTTCCATAGACAAGGGACATGCCAACTGCAAGAGCTCAGCTTCTCCTTGTCTTTCATAATAAGATTTCATCATCCTTTGTGCGGACTCTTGCCATCATGTGCATTACAAGGGATCCACCTTCAGGTTATATGGGTTGCCTTAACTCAGATATTTCTAAACACTTCATAACTAGAGTTTTGCAGATTAATTCTTCCAATTTAAATGACATCTTACATTTATGTGATTTTCTAACATAATTTTAGGTTAAAAAATTACATCTTGACACACATATGTTTGCTTTTGTCAAACCTGTGACTTCGGTAAAGAAACAACAGGCCCAAACAGCAATACTGTAGATGCTGAAATTTTGCGTGAGGTAAGGCTTGTACAAAATGATAGTATTTTTATTAGACTAACTGATATATATTTGAAAAAAAACCACAACCAAACCAAACCAAACCAACCAAAACAAAGAACCCAGCACTTACAGTCCTTTATGAGCCCTTCTTCAATTTGAAATGAAAGCAGCATGTCTGAAAGATCTTCTAACTTCCATCAACTCAAGCTTATATTTCATCTAAATCTGTCCAATATATTTAACTACTTTGCCATGATACTGTATAACTAGTGTCCGTATTAAATCCTAGTAACAACACAAAAGAGTCCAACACTGACTTTGGGCTTAACAGGTTTTGATCTGTTTACCTTTGGTTAAAGCACACACCATGTAGAATGTGCCTCAGACATCTCGTGCAGGCAGGTTACTGGTGCTATCATTCATTCTTTCTGACAAGCGATGGAGGAGAGTATCATTCCATTAGGCCCACACAGGAATGCCCATTGAAGGTGTGGAGAGTTTGCATAAAACCTGCTGGCAGGAAATGGCCAAGAGTGATTGACTTTCTTAACATCCCCCTGCTAAGCTGTGCAGCTCATGGGCCAGCAGTGTTGCATCTACAAGGAGACTCTGGAATGTTTATTCACCTTTTTTCAGCATAGCTCACATCTTCCCACTACGCTTATGCTCATACAGTCCTGTGACTGTCAGTTCTGTTGCCATCAGGTCTCCTAGACTCAAGAGAAAACCCAGACATATATCAGAAACTAATGGATACATAATATAATTCTTGATTAAATCGTTGTTGTTTCTATCACATAAATGAACGATTAAACCAATAAAGTTTCCTTTCCTTCGTTTGAAAAGACGGATATAGTTATTCCTCGAAAATGCTGACAGCTAAGAATATAGCACCGTACTGTGGCGTTACCTTGTAACTACAGCTGTGAATTCTAACTAGCTGGGTGACTTAAAATTTACAGAACAGGGAAGGACGCAGTATATGGGTCTTACTTGAGGGGATTCTCAGACTGATTCTGCAGTACTCTAGAGCTCTAAACTGCAAACCGTTGGGTTTGACATACAAAAAGCAGATTTTGGTGTTGGCTTTTTTTTTTTTTTTTTGGTGACATTTTTGAGGAACACAAATTCCTACATGAGATCGTGAGCATTACTGTGTTAGTTACTTCAGCATTTCAACTCAGTAGGACCTGGGAGATCAGATCAAAGCCTGTTCCATGCTGGAGAAGAGAAAGCTCAGGGGAGACTATAGCAGCCTTCTAGTACCTAAAGGGGTGTACAGGTCTGGAAAGGGACCTTTTACAAGGGCATGTAGTGACAGGACAAGGGGGAATGGCTTTAGACTGAAAGAGGGGAGATTTAGATTAAATATTAGGAAAAAATTCTTCATTGTGAGGGTGGTGAGGCACTGGCACAGGTTTCCCAGAGAATCTGCGGATGTGCCCATTCCTGGTAGTGTTCAAGGCCGGGTTGGACAGGGCTTTGAACAGCCTGGTCTAGTGGAAGGTGTCCCTGCCTATGGAAGGGGAGTTCAAATGAAACAATCTTTAATGTCCCTTCCAGCACTCTCCCCTCCAAATAAAGGAGGTGAAAAAAAAAAGCAAACCCACAAACCAGGTACCCAACCCTAGATCAAGATACATTAAAATACTTGTTTGAGCATACCATCGCTAATTCTGCTCACCCACCCACTTTTGCTCATTTGATCACTATGGCATAGGTCTGGCAGGATTTTTCTGCATAACTTGTTAAACATGCCAGTTTGACAGGCTGCTTTAGGAAAAGGCTTCTGCTCTTGCCGTTTGGTTTAGCAGATGCTGGGTTGCAGTTCGGTACTCATAGTGTAGGGGATTAAGGAGACAGAAGAATCACCGTGAGGGAATGTGGCAATTGTCCAGTGTAAACCCAGCTGCATCCAATAGGCATTCCTGTCAAGGACTGTCCCCAATTCAGTTATCTATTTGTCATATCAACTGCACATTATCTTCTGCTTGGAGAAATCACTGGCTTAGTTCTGCATTCAAGGAGCAGGATTAGCTGCTACTGAAGATACAATGGAGAGTATGGAAGGAAGCACGCAACAGTGCAAAGCAGATCAGTATGGTAAGATACAAAGATGTCTGAAACACACTGCTTTGTATGTTGTAAATTGCTGGGTACACAGGAAAAATCTATGCATAGAAAGTTCCTAAAATAATCACAAGCCAAACTGTAAGCATCTCAAAACTTTACATCTCTAGCTGGCTCAGCTAGTAGATATGTGAGAGAAGCACTAACAAGTAGAGAGAAAACTCTGAAGGGAACCCTAGTGTTTTCCATCTGTCACAGGGTAAATAGGCCCTATTGATCATCTACCACTTGATTTATACTAAGTGCTTTCAAGCATTTCACATCTGTGATTTTCAAATACAAAAATAAGTAAACTTTGATTTATGGGAATTACATAAACACGAGTAACTAGATTTTTGTCTAGTCTTTCAAAAATGTGTACTAAGTAGCATTACTCCATAGATATTCAGAAAGTGAGTAGAATGTTTTAGCTTTAAAATAACAGCTGTCTGAGTTTGGGGGTTTTTTAAGGGGTCTGAATAATGCAAAAGGAAGAGTGAAAAAGCTTCAGTGTTGGCTTCAGTTGTGTTTTTACTGTTTCTAATACTGGGTCACAGAAGATATACAAAGCTTTTACAGCCCCACTATAAAACAGCTCTTTATCTTTTCTCCACTAATTCTGTGGTGTCACATTTAACAAAACTAGGAAACTGGAGATAATATAGATGTTTGCAGATTGATGTCAGGTAATAAATAACACTAATTTCGCATACCTACAAATGTAAAGGCACCTTATCACTGTTTAAGTTTCTCACTCTTTGTAATGGCTGCCAACATTTTAACTCAGGCAAATTACGGTATTGTTTTTGCTGGTTTTTCACTGGGATAAAATACACAGTCATAATATCCTTTTATCAGATTTCATGGTATAAAAGGACTTCGGTGCTTAATTCAAGCTGCATGTTGCTGAGACAGTTTCAGAGCTCCTGTTTTGGAAGATGTATTTATCTTACCTTTTAGTCATTGTCTTTTCTTTTCACAGTGGTCTAAGTGCCACTTGCCCAAGAAGATGCAGTTGTGACCCTGCCCTGTCAGTGCAATGCTACAGAACTACGGAGATCCCTAGAGAGATCCCTGTTGTCACCAGGAGACTCTACATCAGTCACAGCAAAATTAAACAACTCCAGGTAGGAAAAAATACAGTAAAAATACTTTTTGTAGTGCACTGTAACCGAAAGCTGTGCTTCCCAGATGGTGGTGGCTTGCAAGTGAAGAGAGAATCTTATTCCACGTTCTAAAAACTGATGAAATCCTGCCAGATCTGGTTTTATTTTTACTTACTTTTTTAAGGATATGTAAATATATTCCTACATGGTTTTCATTAGCCTGCAGTCTCCGAGCAGCAGTTCACACTGCCACAATGATATTTTGTATTAAACTCAAAAAATAGTAATTTACAACTAGGAGACAAATGTTGACTTGTTTTTATATGCTCAAAGAACCACTGAGTTCCAGAGTAATTGTTTAACTTGTTAAAAGCTTTTGCAACTTTTGATACAATATAATACTTTTTCACAGTAAATGGAAAGATTTTATATACTAGAATAATTGCCTTAATAAATGAAATTGAAGTTCTTCTCCCCCTCTGCAGTAGCAAGTGTCAGGTACAACTGCTATTAGAAATGGCAGAGGAATTAAGTAAGTTAGAGTTTAAGGCAGAATGCGAGATGTTTCTAAAAGTAATGCTAGGCTTATCTAATAACTCATGTAAACAGTAGCAGGTTATAACTGAAGCTGCCAGCTATTTGTGTTGTTAAAAATGTTTATTCTGGGTTTCTTGAGGCATAACTGGATCCCATTATTAAAGGCATGATCAGTTTATACTAATTTTGCATTATGCTCTGGAATGGCTCTTCTGTTTTCTACCCTGAAATATTTTCATTTAATAAATTCAACTTCTACTGATAGACAAAAGAGAAATACAATTTTATATGTGCTTGCTGTGTATCAATTTACTACAAATATTAAGAAATGTTTGATTCAAGAGAGACATTTTCTCTCAAGTATGCTTGTCCTCCTACAAAGAATATAACATTAACTGCTCTGAAATGCAACTTTGATTTTGCTCTCAGGATTGAATTAAATAGGTTAGAAGGCAGCTTTCAGCATCATCTGGGATACCTTTTGCTCACTGAAAAATAGTCAGTTATTTTACAATTTAACTCTGAAAAGAGTTTACTTTTATTTAGCTGCTACTAATATCTCTGGTTTTTTTTGGTTTAGCTCCCAAACCTACAAGAGTTGAAGTTCACTTTAGCTATATTGATGTGCTTAGTTAAACAAAAGATCTGTCAAATGAATTTTTTATTAGGAAATACATTTTATGTGAAAAAAAAAGTCATTATTATTTTATTTCCAAGAGAAGGTAGATGAGCCATTTGTCCTTTCTTAGGCTAGTTGCCCATACCTGTCAGCTTCTCCTCAGTTACTAGTAAAGTGGCCTTAGGTTCTGACTAGAGCAAAACACAGGTGTTATAAAGCATTTAAATGTTGGATATAAGTGAATAGAGCAGTGGAATAAATGTTTTATGACTGTTCAGAACAAATGATGCAAGAAACCATCTAAGTGTTTTTTACTTTATATATTCATTCAACTGAGCAATCAGTATACCTTACTTATACTACTGACTTTGCACTGGAAAGTAGGTAAGTCCTTTCATGCTATCTGCTTGTAGTTATGCAGATTGTTTCCTTAAGATTAGACTGGGTCTCTGAATATATTTTTCACTTTTCTTTCCATGCAACAAATTATGCTTCTGAGGTCTTGACATCATAAATGCATATGCTTAATTTTACACAGCTAAGAAATTCAACTGGCAGATATCACACTACTTGTAGAAACAGTATTTGATTTTTTGCTTGCAAAGTGCATGTCTGGAAGTGCTAAAAGAACTCCACAGGAGGTTTTGTTTGTCTGGTTTTTAAATTCCTTCACTTACTTAATTTTAGAGTTTAAGAAATTGCTTATAACAAATCCCAGTTCATAAAAACAGGTCATTAAAAAGTGACAAAATTATTTAAATGTTTCTATTTTAACAGTATGTTAGATCCATTTTTATTAGATCTACTTTTTAAAATGTAAAACTGTATTAGTATCACTTTACAGACAGTCCAGTTAGAGAATAAAATATCACTTTGTAGCAAAAAGATAGCTAGTAGCCTTCCAAATACGTCTGGATTCATATTAGAAAGACTGGGTGGTTTGTAACAGCATGGACAAATGTTCAAGTCTCAAAATTGCATAGTCACAAAGCCTAGCAAAGCATACCAAATAGGTGGAAAACAGAGATTATAATAATCCACATTAAGAAGCCTAACATCATTACAGAATGAATGTAAACTGACTCTCATGTAGCTGTCACTTCGTAAGATGAAAATTAAGTCTTTTAGTGAGATACAGCAATCAACTGAGGAAAAGCAGGAAATACTGGTTTTGAACTTGTAACAGAAAACATATTGAACTTACAAAGGTTCACATTTGTTTCCATTTCCTTAAGACTGTTTTGTCACTTAAATATGACTATGCTTTTCTGCTCATGAGCAATGCAGTTCATTCCTATGGGACGTCTCATGATAAAGTTTTGAAACATTAGCCTCCTAATCATGACCAGAACAAGACATGCAATTCTGTGGTTGCTATAAAGAAATATATGTATATTACAAAACTGCATTTATAGACAAAATAGAAAATGGACAACTTCATTACTTACTGTTGAGAATGTAAGGTGGTTTGTTTGTTTGTTTGCCTGTTTTAATGGAGGTATATTCCCTCATTGAATTAAAATGTAACTGACAGAGAACCCTGCATTAATAGAGGTTCCGTATCTGTACTTTCTCACTAGCTGCATCAATCTTGCAATGCTCAGAAATAACTTTACAAGACAGAATAAATATAAACAGAAAGTAGCAATGACTAAGGATACCAAAGCAGAATGAAATCTGACTCTCCTTCCACAGCTGTGTGGGCGCTAATTTTAACAGAAGTTAAAATGCAGAGTTTGTAGCTAAGGTAAAGAGACACAACCCCAAAACATCCAAGAGTTCGATAAATGAAGGTGGAAGTAATATTTTAACAGTCACCTTTATAAGCCGATTTCAAGTACACAAGTATAATATCCAAATGTATTCAATCAGGCTCGTAGAACAAAATTACTGCCCCATACCTGCACAGCAAAAGGAATTACACTGCCTTCCATATACATTCCTGACTGGGATGAGGGATTATAGAATCATAGAATAGTTAGGGTTGGAAAGGACCTTAAGATCATCTAGTTCCAACCCCCTGCCATGCGCAGGGACACTTCACACTAAACCATGTCACCAGAGGCTCTGTCCAACCTGGGCTTGAACACTGCCAGGGATGGCGCATTCACAGCTTCCTTGGGCAACCCATTCCACTGCCTCACCACCCTCACAGTAAAGAACTTCTTCCTTATATCTGATCTAAGCTTCCCCTGTTTAAGTTTTAATCCATTACCCCTTGTCCTGTCACTACAGTCCCTGACGAAGAGTCCCTCCCCAGCATCCCTATAGGCCCCCTTCAGATACTGGAAGGCTGCTATTAGGTCTCCACGCAGCCTTCTCTTCTCCAGGCTGAACGACCCCAACATTCTCAGCCTGTCTTCATTCGGGAGGTAGGCTCCAGTCCCCTGATCATCCTCGTGACCCTCCTCTGCACTTGTTCCAGCAGTTCCATGTCCTTTTTATGTTGAGGACACCAGAACTGCACACAATACTCCAGGTGAAGTCTCACAAGAGCAGAGTAGAGGGGCAGGATCACCTCTTTCGACCTGCTGGTCACGCTCCTTTTGATGCAGCCCAGGATACGGTTGGCTTTCTGGGCTGCGAGCACACACTGCTGGCTCATGTTCATTTTCTCATCGACCAGCACCCCCAAGTCCTTCTCCGCAGGGCCGCTCTGGATCTCTTCTCTGCCCAACCTGTAGCTGTGCCTGGGATTACTCCCACCCAGGTGTAGGACCTTGCACTTGTCATGGTTAAACTTCATGAGCTTGGCATCAGCCCACCTCACAAGCATGTTGAGGTCCCTCTGGATGGCATCCCTTCCCTCCAGCATATCAGCCAGACCACACAGCTTGGTGTCATCGACAGACTTGCTGAGGGCACACTCAATCCCACTGTCCATGTCACTGACAAAGATGCTGAACAAGACCGGTCCCAACACCGATCCCTGAGGGACACCACTTGTTACTGGTCTCCAGCCGGACATTGAGCCATTGACCATTGTGTGTGGCCATCCAGCCAGTTCTTTATCCACCGAGTGGTCCATCCATCAAACTGATGTCTCTCCAATTTAGAGAGAAGGATGTCGTGTGGAACAGTGTCGAATGCTTTGCACAAGTCCAGGTAGATGACATCAACTGCTTTACCCTTGTCCATCAATTCTGTAGCCCCATCATAGAAGGCCACCAAATTGGTCAGGCAGGATTTCCCCTTAGTGAAGCCATGCTGGCTGTCACCAAGCACCTTGTTTTTCATGTGCGTTAGCATGCCATCCAGGAGAATCTGCTCCAGGATTTTGCCAGGCACAGAGGTGAGGCTGACTGGTCTGTAGTTCCCTGGATAATTATGCTGTACAGCATGCTTTATAGTTTCTCTCAATGGGAGTAAAATGTGGTGGTAGCTACCTGGCTCTGGGGGAAATAGCATAAAGACTATAGTGTTGGTTTAATATATCTTACTGATGTGGTACTCGTGAAACCTATAGTGAGATGTTTATTGGACATGGGAAGGGAAAATGGATGAAGACGGTCCTTCACACCTCTCCCATGCAGAACACTTGCTTATCTTGCTCTGAGCTTTCTGTGATTCCCATATAAATGAATATGGGAAGCCAATGGACAGCATCTCTGATAGTTTCAGAAAACTACTGTTTAAGGAACTGGTGTGCTCAGAGAACTCCCAGATTCACCCTCATTGCATGCTTCCTCTTATTTTGGCTTGGAGGAAACTGCTAGATTCACTTAAGTTTGCTTCTTAACTTCAGACACAGGATTGCAAGCTTTGGTAACAAGCATGTGCCAATACAGCAGAAATACAATGAAGCAATTAGTATGCCTCTGTACATTATAGTCACAGTCAACATCTAAGTTCTATTTCCCACTGCAAAGCATCTGTTTATTGCCAACTAACAAAAACCTAAGATTGTGTAAAAGCAATCTGTTCCACTGAGGTGATTTTCAGACCAAGCTGATATGACACTTTTGGTTTGGTCATCTTAATAATATGTGAGGTTTTTACTTTAAAGGAGAGATGGTGCGGGGAGAGAAGAAATACAAATGTCAGATTTTAGTTTCCTGCAAAAACTATAGTAGGGAGAGGTGATCATATCCATGTATACTTCCTCTGGGGAATACACGCTGCAGTGACAGTACTGCTGATATATGGAAATGGCTGTATGATGAACTCAAAACTACTCCAGCAAGCTCTGTTGAGCATAGTGAACATTAACAACCATCTGCTTTCTGCAAAGTCTGCAATATTAGATCTCCATTTAATGGTAATATTAGATCTCCATTTTATAGAGGCTATCCACCAGGCAGAAGTAAAAGGAATACTTCTTATTCAAACATTGTGTTTGTTCAAAACCAGACACAATATGAATTCTAAAAATCCAAGTAAATACTGGCAAACTGCAGGTACTGACAGTAACACCTTTATCATTACCATTTCCCTTAGTTTCTTGTTCTAAATATATAGTCTCTTAATATACACTAGCAATTGTCAGAACGTTCAGAAGTAGTACCCAGTAAGGAGATCCATAAATAGATTGTGTACTATCACATGACTTTTTTATTTCTCTTTAAGATTACTGACTTCAGGAGAATGTCAGCCCTTGAAGAGCTGGTCCTATCATGCAGTGGCACAGAATCAATTGAAAACAACACTTTCAAAGCTCTGAGCACCTTGAAGTCCCTGGAACTCTACAAAAATCAGCTAAAACAAATACCTACCTTCCTCCCATCTAGCCTTGAAATTTTGAAACTCACTGATAACTCCATCAACACTCTGCATGTATCTGATTTTGAAGGTTTGCTGAAGCTAAGAGTGCTCGATATTCGAAACAACTTGATTTCGACCCTGCCTTCAAGCGCATTTTCTTCCCTTTTGAATTTACAAAGTCTGATTCTGGATGGCAACAACATGGAATCTGTGTCTGCACCACTTAAGCTTCCTAGGCTGAAGTATCTGAGCATGGCTGATAATAAACTGAACTCGTTCCCAACCAACTTCTTTGCATCTTTCCAGAATCTACAGTTTCTCAGTTTAAGTGGCAACTTTCTGACAAAAGTGCCTCTTGACCTACCTAAATCCCTGTTGTCACTAAAATTAGAGAAAAACCAACTTAAAACAATAAGACTTCGAGACATGAAGCACCTAGAAAACCTGTATGAGTTCTTCCTGTCACAAAATCAGCTAACATCAATAGATGGTGTCCAGCTTCTTCCTAACTTAACAACACTGGAGCTCTCTAAGAACCAGCTCCACACTATGCCAATCAGGCTGCCTGGCAGATTGCAGAAACTTGACTGCAGCAGTAACCTGATTCAAAGGGTGACAGCACAGGACTTCCAAGGACTACAAGACCTCAAGCACTTGTTTCTTGACAACAACGCTGTTAGCATGTTTGAGGCAGGAGCTCTTCAGCAGTGTGTGCAGCTTTCAAATCTGGCGCTGGAACAGAATCTCCTCATTTCTATTCCTCTGAGGCAAGTGAATCTGAGGAGAGCTGGTTCCCAGGTGTCATCTCTCCTTCCTTACATTATAAGAATGACAGCCAAATAGGAAAATAAATTGTATTCAGACCCAGTCATGGCAGAAGTCTACCCATACCATAAACCCATTGCCATAACTGACACTAATTAGCACTCTTGTTAGCAGTTTCAGCATAGAAGTAGAACTGTTTTCATTACCTCTGTAGTCCCCAGTGAATCTACTCATTTCATATCCCTCCCTGCCAGTAAGACTACTTTCTTTAATTAGCACAGAAATAAGAGGAACCTGCTAGGAGAATATAACAGAATTATTACAGAGGAGTTTTACTGCTGCTTAGATTTATCTTCCCCCATAACATGAAATTAATAGAGCATCCAATAGAAAGGAAAGGCAGCAATTTTAAAGCTGATGTTTCTAGCAACCCACACTGAGTTTATTACTGTTAAAATATTAAGATTTCAGGAGCAAAGTCTGGTCAAAAAGAATGTGCTTTTTCAGTGGATATTAGCATTCGCAACTTCATTAAATTCGCACATTACAAAGTATTTGGAATGCATATAAGCTCTCCAGCCTCAGGCTATAAGTAAAATTCTAGTCAAAGGAGCACAGAAGAAACATCCCTTGGGCGTGCTGTGTTCATTAATGCTCTGCTTACAGGTTCTCTCGTGTTCATGTAAGTGTTGGTCCTGGCCATTATCAGAGATGACATACTAAGCCAAGTGGAGGCTGGTCTGATATAAAGTAGAAATTTTATTACTTCAAAAACCTGTGCAATAAAACGGCATAAAAATAGCAAAGTAATTCCATTAACATCAACTCTTTTAACACAACTGCACTATTACATTTTATTTTTTACGGCTTGTGGACAGGTTTAACTAGCTCAAATAAATAATGCAGTAAAATTTCAATTCATTTAGCATCAGGTCCTTTAGCATTTGAATCTACTTGGCAGCAGCTTTATAATCAGAAAGTGATTTAGTGGTGTATAAATATTTGATTTCAGTCTATCTTGACAGGAATGTTTAATGCTTTCTTGTTACTTTAGTATTGTCTAATCCATCTTATTTTACAACCTTTGCAGTCAAGAGAATTAACAGGAAGGAGTTACCTATTAGCCCGTAAACAGTACAGCTCTTAAGGAAATATCGGGGACTTTTTATTTTCAACTCAACAATGCATGCAGATTTGAAGGGGAGGCTGTAAGCATCAAAAGGGGGAATAAAAATGACAAGACATAAAATTTATAGACTTAATTTGTCTGATGATCACCACATATGCATGGATATACAGAAATAAAAGTATTGCTTCTAACAGTTACCTGAGAACTCAGTCAGCAGTGTCAAAGGTTAAGAAATACAGTTACTGTGCTACAGTTAATGGATCCTAGCCATTATTCAGCAGGAATGAGGAAAAAGAAAGCTTCTTTTGGGTTTGTTTTTTGTTTGGTTGGTTGGGTTTTTTTGCTTGGTTGGTTGGTTGGTTGGTTTTTTCTGAGAATAAAATAATCCACAAGTCCAAGTATTTTCAGGACTTGTAGAGAAGGGCCTATACTCCATAAAATCTTGCAGGGACTGGTGAGAATGCAGGCAGGAGCCTGATGATACTCCCTGGGGTGGCAGCAGCACGATATGGCTGCCACAGTCAGCTCTGAGGTGAGCGTGGCTTCTCTGCCATCAGCAGGATCATGCATCATATACTCCAGTGCCATTATTTTCTCAAGACCAACACAGCCTGAAGTCAAAGAATATAGCCATAAAGTCAAAGTCTAATTTTAGTATATAAGACCCTTCACAGGTTTAAGGACTTGGTGGTCAGGCTTTTAGACTGTAATCAGTCTGGATAAACATCCTAGGTTTTTGACATCAGTGGCACTAGTTTTACCCCAGCATACCCTTTTGACATTACAATATCACATTGGGCAGCTATAATCATCGCCTGTGGCTAGGTTTCAAAACATTTAATGCGGCCACAAGCATTTGGTAAGATTGACTTTTGTGGAGTACCAACACATGAAATTCTCATTTCCCCCAGGAAATACAGCACAATACAGAACTGCCCTACTCTTGAAATAGTCCCACTGCAGTTGTGAGATTTACACAAATATGGCAACCACCTTTCAGCCTAAGAGGTCAAACTCAGCTTCACAAAAAAACAGCCAGTGAGGGTCATGATGTAACTTCTTAGTAATTTCCAAAGGTATCTTCTATCATTACATTGATTTAAGCTATCACATCAACCTTTACTGGTTGTTGTAGTATACTGTTCTATTCTAAATAGCTCTTGGTAGTACCATCTACAATTTCCCTGAGAGTTTCACAGAATAAGCTTCCTTAAAATCTCTAACTATGACTCTTAATTTCTTCACTTTGCATACTTTGCATAGTAAAATGATTTTTAAGCTACTTTCAAATTCATGCCAATTAAGTGGCTTTCTGTTAAGTGCTTGTCACTAATTACATATAGCAGGAAGAAAGGAGAAGATGCTAAGTGAGCAAAACTTTTGAAATAAAAGTTTTATCATACAAGATGTACGATGCAAGATGTATGAAAATAAGAATGGTACTGACCAGTCTAATATCGTATCCAGAGGTTATCAGCTTTTTTTTCCCTTTTAAATGTAAGCAGTTCTAATTTTCTAAAGTAAGATTTTAAAAGACCATCAAAAATCACTTCTGTTTTCCCTGTTGCTGATTTCTTAAACAGCATGTCATCAGACAGGCTGCCTCTGTGATGATTAATGTTTGAATCTGATGGGAGCAGGAGAACAAAATGGAGGAAAAATTCTAGCTCATTAACTAAAAAATCGTTTTAAACAAACTATGTATAAAAGTACTTGATGGAGTAGTGTTGCCATGTTTCTCTAAACGTTTGATCTTTCACAGTGCTATGATTTGATCGTTGACATAGTTACGGCATCAAAAGTACAAAATGCATTTTTAAGCTTGACACTCAGTTGAACACATTCTTCATAACACAGTACAGCAGGACTGCTGTTCATTTCATTTGAACAAACACAGGTCAGAACTGCAGTAATTTGGGAAAACAGTTCAAGCATGCATAGACAGTATTCCTATAACTTAAAGGACATGAACACTTCAGGACAACATCCTATTTTGCAGAAGATTCCATTTTTTTTTTTTTTTGTTAATGAGAGTATTATCTTAATATGTCAGATGTGCCTGGGCACATACTCACTGCCAAACACCATTTACACAAACGGAATCAGTATGATGAACATAACACCTTTGTGTTGCTTTGTTTTTATTCAGACTTCCAGACACCCTTGCTAGATTGGATCTAAAGGGAAATGACATAGAAGATGTTGGAGAACAAGAGCTGAAGGACTTGAAACAGCTTCAGGTTTTAAATTTACGGAATAACAAGATATCTGCCTTGGATCGCAAAGTCTTAGAGTATTTACCCCGTCTTCGTCATCTGTATTTAGATGGAAACCCTTGGAACTGCACATGTGACCTTCTCAGAACCAGAAGAGCGCTGGTGGCCAAAGGGACGGATGTCAGAGGAGGGCAGTGTGTGGCGCCAGCAGAAAGCCGAGGAGAAAGTTGGATGTCTTCCAAAAAGATTCTGCAGCAGTGTGAAGATAATCTGTCTTCCACGGAAAGAGGCAAAGAGGACAGAAAGAAAATGAAACCCAGTGAGGCCTCCAGCATTGGAGCGAACACAGATGATGATTACTATGATTATGAATTAGACTAACCCCATGGCTATGAATTAGACAACCCCATGCTTGTCTAGAGCTGCCGACTACCACCAGCATCTCTACTGACAACCATCTGCTGAACTGACACTAACTTTTCCTCTTTAGTTAGTACTGTAAGAGGTAATAGCTAGTGACTGAAGGGCTTAACAAGGATGCCATTGTATACTGAAAGTCTTAAAAAATGCAAATTATTTTTCTATCCCATTCGTACAATGTAGTTTGAGGCAAGTAAGAATACAATTAGTAACTCTTAGAAAAGCAGTTTGTAATGCTGTATGGACCTTTTTATAGTAGTACGTTGTTACAGTTGCATAAAACTTTGCAAATAAAATCCTGCAAAACCACAAGATACTATTACTAGGAGTCTGGCTTCAACACATTTAAACTCACAGGTCTGCAGTTAAGACGGAGAGTTACACCTATGTGACCAGCTTCTCAGGACTGTTCAAAGATTCTTGCTTGTAAGAAATTAATTTCTGTTTTCCTGAAGTATCTGCCTCTTTATTTAGACTACTTCAAATGACAGACTAATTTAGCAGAGGACCAGGCAAAACACAGAAGGCTCATCTTCATCACAGCAAATGCATCAGGCAGAAGAATCAGTGTCGTGATTAATGAGATTTAATGCTAGTTCCAAAGTTAATTAATAGTGAGAAATAAAAACACTGGGGCCAACTTGACACTCTTCTACTGTTGCAAATAGAAGAAGGGAGATTCACAGGATCTGAGTTCTCAGATTCTTTACCTCTGGCAAATATTAGGATACGATCAAGTGAAACAAAGTGTTTGGAAGAGTTTATTTTGGTAGCTGAAGAGCTACCTGACTACAATACAGCTTAGGATAGTGTGTGTGTACACTTTTGGGTTAGGTGTACTTCACGTGGGAGTACACACTGCAAGTGCCCTCCTTCACTGGCAGTGACCTTCCAGACTTTTTGCAAGCAAAATAAAGGACTTAATGGTACATGCATCAGCTCTGATGTATGTAAAAATTTTATTGAACAGCTCCCAAAGTGCTTGAAAACTAAACAGAACTGAATGACTGAGACCACTAAACCCAGTGATTTACAAACAGCAACCTAAGGGGTTTCCTGGCAGTCCATAATCTCAGCTGATAACCAAGGAGTAATAACACCAGCAAATCACTTTTCAAAGCAAACAGTCTCTATTATTCTTTATCTTCTGCTGGCACTCAGTAACTGAGTAATGCTCACATTCATGGAGGCTGTTTTGTCAGGTGTCAGTGCAGCTATTTGGTTATACTGTCTATGCAAATGCAATTGACACCTGGGTTTCTTAGGTACCCAACACATTAACAACTTTTTTACATATCATCAGCCACCCAAATGTTTGGAAGCTGAAGATTTAGGTATTTATGAAACAGCACAAGCCTTCCTTGTGGTTTGACTGTGTTGCTTTTGCTGGCTAGTGATGGTCTGTATTACAAGCCTGGGAAGTAGTTATTTTCTGAGCCAAAGAAAATGTTTCTGTGATACAGAATTTTCCATTCAACTTTACATTGGTGGATTCTTTTAACAGAGCGCTTTAAATACGTCCTTGTGCCACATCAGCCCACCCATCTGCCTGGCGGCAGAGGGCTGGCTCGCTAAATCTCACTCTTATCTTCTGCCTGCAGTGGGGTTTATATCTCCAGATCTGTGGGCCACTACAAGCAGAAAGGAGCCGAGGAGCCAAAACCTGGGAAGGGCAGGTTTTGTGGGAGCTGGCAAAGTAGGGCATGCACCCCCAAGGCCTGACCGCCTCGGCCTCCACAGGAGCACACTCTGTTTCTAGGGGCCACGCTACACCCCGTGTCCCATGCCCCCACTGCAGAGCCACCCACCGAGTGCTTGCAGGGTGCCCTGAGGGCGAAACATGCCGTCTAACACAGACACCCGTGCGGCACGGCTGCCTCTGCGGCCATCGGATCGGCCCCCATCCCGGACACCACCGCAGAAGAGATGCTGCGGGCGCCCAGCGGACCGAAACGCAGAGCAGCACAGCGCAGCACAGCGCAGCACAGCGCAGCACAGCGCAGCACAGCGCAGCACAGGAGCCTCGGCAGGCTCCGCAACACCACCCCCGCCGCTGGCCCGCGTTGCCCGGCCCCAGCCACGGCCACCAGAGGGCGCGGCCCGGCGAGACCCCGCCCACTCCCGCCCGGGCCGTTGCTAGCCTGTCCCCCGCCCCGCCCCGTCCCTTCCCTCAGAGCCACGTCACTCGCTCCCCGCGGGCGGAAGTGACGGCGGGCTGCCTGGCAGCCAACGGGCGCCTTGCATGTGGCGGGGTGAGAGGTGAAAGATCAGGCGGGGCGGCAGGAAGATGGCGGCGCCGGCGGTGGTTGCCGGGCGGGGGACGCTGGCTCCGTGAGCGCCATGGCGGCGGCGCGGCGGCCGGCGCGTCGCGGCTGAGGCAGCCCGGTTCCCCCCGTGACCCTCCCGCGCGCCCCTGTCGGTTGGCGGCGGTGCCGCCGCGCTCCCCCCCCCCCCCCCCCCATGAGCGGGGCGGGCGGGCTGGCGTGGCGCGCGCTGCACGCCGTGCTGCGCGCCCTGCTCTGCCTGCAGCGCGCGCTGCTCGCCTGCCTGCGCGGCCGCGCCGCCGCCGGGCCCCGCGCGTGGCTGTGGCGCCGCGCCGCCTCCGCCGCCGCCTCCTGCGCGCTCCTCGCTCCCGCCGGGGCCTTCGCCTTCCGCAAAGCCGGCGCGGCGCGGCGGCGGCCCCGGGGCGCGGCTCAGGGCCGGCAGCGGTGGCGCTCGGACGGGCGCGCCCTGCAGAAGCTGCCGGTGCACATGGGGCTGGTGGTGACCGAGGAGGAGCCGAGCTACGCGGACATGGCCAGCCTGGTGGTGTGGTGCATGGCGGTGGGCATTTCCTATGTCAGCGTCTACGACCATAACGGTGAGCAGTGCCGGCGGTGGCGGGGTGTCGTTCGGCGGGGGTGCCCCGAGGTCCGGCCCGGGCGGTGGCCTCCCGGCAGGGGCCCGTTGCAGCACCCGTGTGCGGCCAGGGGCCAGCCCTGCCCCAGGGTCTTCCCGAGCCGGGCGGCAGGCTCGATGTGGCAGCTCCCTGCGCTTCCCCTGAAGCTGCCTGACCTCTGAACAGCCTCTGGCCGTGGTAAGCTAGGGGAATGTCCCTAGTGCCTTCCTGGCCCGGCTCCTGGGCGGGGTGACCTGGCCCTGCATGTGCGCTGGAGGGGGCAGGTGGTGGAGCCGTTCTGGGGTCTTATCCGCAGCCCTGCGCCGACAGGAACTGCCGGTGTTTGAGAGTCGTGGCATTGTACAGGTTGTTAGTTAGAACGTTAGGCTACGTACTCTTGGGAGCTGAGTTTATGAACTACGTCTGAACTGCCAGAAGTGGCTGAATGAAGTTAGCCGTTTATTTTCATGTACTCTTCCTCATGTGAACAGACATGTAGCTAAACATAAGCACGTGTGTTCTCCGTGCTGTCAATTTTGTAAAATTGAATCACATGGCCTGCATTTGATATAATGACTGGTGCTGTTTAGTGTTTGAGTTTCTGAGCTGGTGCTTGTGAAAACTTTGGGGGTTTTTTTCATGTCTGCTGTGTGATTTTTATTCATTACTGGGTCTCAGTTGTAAGACTGTTGAACGTGCTTACTCTTGCAGGTGGATTGATTCCACATCACTGAGTATCTCAGATATAAGCTCAGGGTTTAGATTTAACATTCTGTGGGATAATCATGGTACAAATCTATCTTAATCATTCCTATGCTTTCCTGCTGAGGTGATGAAATTAGCCATATTCAAGGTAAGTCTTGGGTGAAACTTTCTACCCAGCTGTTGAGAGATGATCTGTGAGAGTACTCAAGCTGCCAAATCAGAAGGACTAATAATACATGAGATGGACTGTGTCCTGTTTCTGTCCTCTCAGAGGAGAAACCTTCAAGCCGAAGATCCCATGCTCTTCTTGTCAGTGGTGAGACTGCAGGAGACCAGCGTTTAGCTGTTCTGAGCTACTTCTTATGGCTGTCTAGACACAGCATACACGTTAGGTTAACTCTGCAGATTTATGCCAGGTTAGAGGTACAGTCTGCAGTAGTGTTCTAGTGCTCTTTCAGGAAAAACTCCACAGTGCATCCTACTTAAGCAGGTGAAATCTGTTGTCATTAAGTGTGCAAAAGCATCTGAGATATGCAAGCCTTTCCCGGAGCTTAGGCATTAGTGATTTTATTTATTGTTCAAATCACTGCCTTTAATAGTTCTGTTTCATGTTTCTTCTTCATACGAGATACAAGACTCAATTGGCTTGATTTTCACTAAATTCTCGAAGATCTTTTTTAAGAACGTAGGCTTGATACCAGTCCCTTAGCAGCTTAAACTGGCCATCTGTGCAGGGCTGTTGTGGTTCTTGGTTGTGTGTTTCAGTGAGAGAATACTTCCTCATTTGGAAGTCAAGGAATGTTATGCTAATATTTTATACCATCTCAGTGACACAGTCTTCTGAAAAGCCGCTCATGTGTTGATATTTTTTGCTCTCAACTTGGAAAGCATTAAGCTGGGTTAAGTGCTTCAGAGCAAAATTTAGTACCAAACAAGAGTGAGAGTTACCCTCATAGCCTGAAGAGAGAGATTTTTACCGCACAGAATCTCCAGTTTCTGTCCAACCTCAAATAAGCTCCCTGCAGCATTGCCTAATATGTTACGTATGCATGCTTAGTTCCTTTTTAGATCTCTGCATTTTGCTGCACAAATCGTGAGAACTGAATTGAGAAAGAGATCCAGCTGAGAGCCATGCTTTTTGGTTGTCTTGGTTTTCAGCTTGCTTGCTATGCAACCATTCAACACAGAGGAGGGAGAAGGCACCAGTCAGTGCTTAGGCAGCCACTGTCACTGAGATCCTGTCTGGCATGGGGGAGCAGGTGCTGTAGTAGCATCAGACACCGTTGTGGAGAAGCTACTTCTGCTTCTCCAGCACGTGTTGAGGTCCTGTCAGATCTAAGGCTGGCTGTTACAAGCCTGTAAATATGATAATCAGAAATTACAGGGTTATGTCCTCCGAAGAGCGGTGGAACTGAAATAATGTTGCAAAACAATTGTCTTTGTTAGCAGTTTGGAAAGAAATATCTTGGAGGTTATTTGCTGCTGTTCCTGGGTACTGCTGCATTCATGCTAAATTTGCATGCTAAGAAGTTAACACCTTTGAAATCTGAAAATATAGCTATGATCTTATGACGTTAGTGTCAAAACAATGCTTTTCAGTAGTGCATTCTTCTGTTAGTCCTTTGATACCAGAATACACTGGTTTAATTGCTAGCTTGAATTCCAGTTTGTTGGAATGTAGTTGAAAAAGGCAAGGCAGTGCAGAGCAACTGACGTGTTTTAAATCAGTGGCTTTTGCCGGACTTTCAGAGTTGATGAGAATAGCCTGTCATTGCGCATGCATGTTCTTCACAGGTGTTCAGTGGGTTATCTGGGATAGCAGCCACAACTGCTTTTTGCACAGTATGTTGTCATCTGAGCCTTTTAAACAGGTTTCAGAGGGTGAGAAAGTAGTCATTCATATTGCTTAAGCATATGCTTACTTCTGGTAATAGCAGATAAGTTGCCTTTCTTTTGGTACTAAGCTCCTTATGGTGTCTGGATTGACCGTACAACTCTTTCAGGTAGAGCTGTCATTGAGTAGGATGTTGCAGTTGTTGTGAAATCCAGTTCTGAATAATAGTGATGTCTGGAACCTGCACTGGTTAGTGAGGGTGAATAAAGTCAGGTATAGCTTGGTCTTATCCGTAACAGATGGTGAACCTTAATTATGTTGTGCACTTGCTTTCATCTTCTCAGGTGGTGAGACTTACTTTTGGTCTGCTGAGCTGCTTCAGTAAGGTTCTGTGTTCTTACCATTTTACCAGCTATTGACTTGCCAAAGGTACGTTGTCCCCACTGATGCTGGCTATGGTGAAGAAGGAAGCACAGTGTTCTGAATTGGTGTTAGGTACACTTTAATTTGTTTCTTTTTCTTTCATTGCTTATTTGTAGTACTGAGATTCTCCTCATTGCAACAGGAAACTTTGATAAGAGTGGTCTTCCATGGTTGTGCTTTCTGAGATGAGTACTGTTTCCTTGCAGAAGGCTTGAATTAAAAATGCGTCCTTAATTGCACTTTCTGTAGCAAGAGATGGAAGCGTGAAGTTCTTTAAAGAACTGTCAGGTAGGCAGTGTATTTGTTTGTAGTAGTTAATCTCTATATTTTAAATTGGTCATTAAAAAAATGACTAAGTAGAAGGTTGTTTCTGTATTCTTCAGGATCAAAATAAGTAGCTGCATCCCCTCTGACACCAGTATGTTGACAGCAGCTGCATCAGTAACCATAAGGGCAACTTGTGAGGAGTTATGCTAATTCTCATGGGCAGTTACAGAACCCAGTATGTTACAACTGCATTGAAACATGATCAGGTATTTGGCTGTCTTCTCTAATTCATGAAGCTCATTACACCAGAAGACTCAAAAAGGTCTTTGCAGAATGCAAGAGGACAGTAGGTAACTGTCTTGTACTGTAATGAATATATGTGATATGAGTTGTAATGCTTAGACCTGAGATTTTCCCATCCTGCCCCAGCAGGTTTGGAAGCCTGAGGTGTCATGCTTTTACTGCCTCTGGTGTGTAGGGGCCATTTTCATTCTCCCAGTTTTCATTGATAAGCAGCAGAACAAACCCATAATAAACTTAATGATATAGTATGTACCATTAGGGTTAGTAAATCCAGATTGACTAAAAGATTAGGGTTTTGATCAAGGATTTATTTCTGTGGACTTCTGTATTGCCAGTACTATTACTTGGTAGAAGTCCAGCCATGCTGGTTAGGACCTTATCTCTGAGGAAATAATGCAGCCTTCTCTGAGTCAGAAGGCATTGATTATGCAATTATATAGTTGCATATAAAATATCTCCTGGGGAGCAGAAACCTTTGCCCAGTATTACATATTTCAACTTTCTTCTGTTGCTTTGTCACCCAAGAGCCTGCTTGAGTGTTACTTCTGTTCATCAATGAAGCTTTCCTGAAATAACTTGGGACAAGTCTAGAGTGCTTTTGGGGAGCTTCTTGAATCTTGGCTTTTGAATACTTTGGGCTCCTGAATAGATGCCGTGGGTTGAAGGTTACTTAAAGGCCATAGTACAACTGGTTTACAAGTTTGGCTTTCTTTGTCCTGGGTTTGGTTTTCCAGAGTACTGCTTTACTCCTGACCAATTTTCCCTTAGAAAAATCTTTGAAAGGATAGGGTAGTATAGTAAGCAAAATAAATTGTTGTAGGCTTTTAGTCTTTTCCAGATTAGTTGGTAGTTTAGCCAGTCTGATCAATCCATAAAGCTTTCTGGGTGTTCAGTATCTTCACTGGGGAGATACATATATTGTGGTTTTGTGTCACACACATTTGTGAGATAGCAGTATCACGTAGCATCTGCTGTGGGCAGAAACCTCATGTCCAACACCTGCATTTTAGTGTTGGGTTGGGAGGAGTCCTGAGACCACATTTATTAAAAGGGCTAATGCTAATCTGCAGAAGGTAATCTCCTTATGCATATGAGTAATGTGGAAGTAGTATCTCTTCTTTCAACTGTTTCTGAGCAATTGTTCTCCTGGTACAGAATGTCCTTCCAAGAAGAAATGTGGGAGGAACAGGTCACCTATGAGGTTATAAGTTCTATCTTGAATTCTTATTTGGTTAGTGCTAGCTTAAGTGGCTTTAAGTGGTGAAACCTAAGTGACTTCGGCCACTTTCAAACTTGGTTTGTTTTTCCTAGGCTCTTGGAATAGGTAAGCCTAGTACATTTTTCTAGCTCTCTGTATCCTGTGATGTCCAGTGTAATGTTCTTCATGTAAAGATGTTGTTCAACATCTTTGTTGGTGACATGGACAGTGGGATTGAGTGCGCCCTCAGCAAGTTTGCTGATGACACCAAGCTGTGTGGTTCGGTTGATATGCTGGAGGGAAGGGATGCCATCCAGAGGGACCTTGACACACTTGTAAGGTGGGCTGATGCCAACCTTATGAAGTTCAGCCATGCCAAGTGCAAGGTCCTACACCTGGGTCAGAGCAATCCCAGGCACAGTTACAGACTGGGCAGAGAAGAGATTCAGAGCGGCCCTGCAGAGAAGGACTTGGGGGTGCTGGTCAATGAGAAAATGAACATGAGCCAGCAGTGTGCACTCGCAGCCCAGAAAGCCAACCGTATCCTGGGCCGCATCAAAAGGAGCATGAGCAGCAGGTTGAAGGAGGTGATCCTGCCCCTCTACTCTGCTCTTGTGAGACCTCACCTGGAGTATTGTGTGCAGTTCTGGTGTCCTCAACATAAAAAGGACATGGAACTGCTGGAACAAGTCCAGAGGAGGGCCATGAGGATGATCAGGGGACTGGAGCACCTCCCGTATGAAGACAGGCTGAGAAAGTTGGGGCCGTTCAGTCTGGAGAAGACAAGGCTGTGTGGAGACCTCATAGCAGCCTTCCAGTATTTGAAGGGGGCCTATAAGGATGCTGGGGAGGGACTCTTCATTAGGGATTGTAGTTATAGGACAAGGGGTAACGGGTTAAAACTTAAACAAGGGAAGTTTAGATTATATATAATGAAGAAGTTCTTTACTGTTAGGGTGGTGAGGCACTGGAATGGGTTGCCCAGGGAGGTTGTGAATGCTCCATCCCTGGTGGTGTTCAAAGCAAGGTTGGAGAGAGCCTTTGACATGGCTTAGTGTGAGATGTCCCTGCATGGCAGGGGGTTGGGACTAGATGATCTTAGTGTCCTTTCCAACCCTAACTATCCTATGATTCTAATGATTCAAACCCCACTTTACTCATAATATCAACCAGCGTGATCTAACAGGAGGATGTAGGCAGAAGTTGTTCATGTGTTAAAACAGTTGTGTACATTATTTGACTTGGTTTACAGTTTGACGTTTCTCAAACTGTTAATGCTTGGCTTTAAACAGACTTGTTGTCTTATGACTCTTCCCTTTTTGACACTGGAAGGGAGTTGAGAAAATGTGAATAACTGAAATGTTACGGAGATGTGTTATTTCCTGGGCTTAACTTTGATTAAGGTGTTCCACTGTAAGGAAGAGCTGACTGTATTCTGCATATTTACTAGGTTTTGCTGCTTTAAAAAACAGAGCAAGTGAGAATGTTGAACGTTGAGATGCTCCTGAGGCATTTGCAGGTGGTGGATGTGGTAGCCTGGCCAGACAAACAATTGGTTGACACCACCTGGTATCTCTCTATGCCAGTGTTCCCCCCTCAGTTTGCAGTTCCTGGCACTTTTGAGCCTTGCTTTTGCTGAACTTGCAGCCTCTTAATTACAGGTTGTGTTTGTCACTCTCTATGCCTAAAGTGCTGCAACACCACAGTTGACTGTGAAGGAGTATGGCTTGTAGCTGTTGTAAAACTGAGTAAAAGGCACATGCCCTAGAAAAGATCCATGTAAACGGAGGGCTACTGTGGGAAACTAAACCACTTCTGGTTTTCCTCAGTCTAATGGAGACTAATGATCAATAACAGGCTTGCAGTCTGTGTTGTAAAAACAAGAATTATCCCTGGAAACAGCTCACAAGTTCTCAGTGGTAGAAATTAAGCCAGAAAAACACCAAACCCCAACACCCTGAAGTCCTGTACTCTCATTATAGGAATTAAGTGTTTAAATATGCATAATTCTTAAAACTTTATTTGCTAGAATATACACATTTGCAACCAGCTTGTTGTGACTGAACAAAACTGCTTCTGCATTACAAAACCAAAAATTGCTTCTAATGAGAAATAATAGTGGCAATTTCATGTTTGTGTTCCACATTAGAAACACAGTATTAGGGCTGAAATTTTCCCCATTTAATAGCAAACAGCTGTTGTATTGCTAAACTTCTAGACCTTCTGCCAAACAAACTATCCGTAATGTTAAAATCATATTATGGACTTGCTTTCAACTTATGTGGAAGACTATGAACAAAATTGGAAGGTAGCATGAATTAAAGACTGAAGTCTTGCTGCATGGGAACACCTGAATTCTGTTACTGAATTAGTCTAATCATACACTCTTGTTTACTTTGTCATGTATAAATTAGCAAAAGCATCTTCCAGAAGTAACTTGGGTGTATTTTAAAAGTTTTAAAAAATGAACCTTCTAGACAAATGGGGTTTTGAGATCCTGTAAGGGAAGGGAGTGTAAGTCTGAGCCACAACTATGTAAAATGATTTGTAAAGTTAAATATTAATTTGGCTTGTGTACATTCCTTCTGGCAGGACTGTGTTTGCCATCACAAGCATTTGTAGGAAAAGGACTCTTGTGCACCTAGCGAGGAACAAAACACCGAAGGAGTAAAGTTCCCAAATGCTATTTGTTTTAGATGAAAATCTCGGTTAGTTTGGATGTTTACGACCTTCTGATGTGCTTCAGGATCTCCTCTGCAGGAAAATTGTAGGTTGGCACATCAGTTGGAATTTCATTGCGGAGGTCTTTACAGGAAAGACATATAACAACTTTACAGTACAATTACAGTACTCTCCAGCTTGTGTTAAACTGTTGTTCCAAGAGCAACACAGGACCCTGGTTTTGAACAACTGAGGAGCTGGGTTGGATAAATGAGAAGAGTAGAAGGGAAATGCTCATGATATTTGGATAAATCTCAAGAACCCATCCAACATGTCTTCAATATCTGCTATGTGCATTAAGAATCTTCACTTAGGAGTTGGACCAAGTCCTTTATCTGATACCCCATTTTACTGAGCAGTAGGCACCTTAGTCTATTCTCTACCTGTTATCCTCAATGTCCTCATTTACTTGAGAGCTGGAGTGCAGATTCTTAGATCTGCTCTTCTGAACTTTGACGGGAATAGGCATCAATTTCTCATGAGAAAAAAAATGACATCATTAGGGTTGAGTGGGGAAGAAGAGAGCAGCTTCTTTTTTTCCATATTGGGAACCTCTTGTAGTTACGCCAACTCTCGTTCTGAATATTGAACATAGGTTGGTTGTTTTTTCTCATCTTGAAAGGTGTATGGAAGTCAAGTGACTCTTAGAAGTGAGGCACATGCAACCTTGTACAGATCTTGATTGAAGGTGGTGTGGGATTAGCAATTGCAGTAAATAGCTGTACTGCTGCTGACCTTAAGCGTAAGGAAAACAATCAGTGCTACAGTTGCACTAAATAAACTTAATCAAGCAGAGTGATATCAAGCAGTATTGTTCAAAGCAGCATTCTCAATTTCCAGTATGTATGGATATACACTAGTAAGCAGGAACATAGTGTAATGATTTAACTTCAGTTTAGACTTAGTGAGTATATTCTAACGCTCTTTTTGTATCAAGGTTGCTGCCTTACTGAGACTTACTTGTCTGTCAACATGTGAAATCAGTTATAAGCATCACTCACACTTGTGTAATGAAGTATATTTTTTTTGCAGAAGTATCCAGGGTGGGAGGAACACCAGATGCTTTGCCACTTGTTAAAACCTCTAATGAAGCCTGTATAAAAACTCACCAGGCCTAAAAGGCTAGTGTGTAAATAAATGCATTGTGTCACTTCATGTTATAAAGTAACTCATACTGTTTTATGGTCTTAACCCAATACTTACACACTGTTTGATTGTTACTGATCTGAAAGCTGATCTGTCTGTTCGCAGTTTCTCATCCCAGAATCTGGTTGAGGTGATGAGTCATAAACCTGATATAAAAATGTATACAAATTCAATGGTTTTGTGTAATATTATTATGTGGGCATTTTTAGACTGGTCAACAGAAGTGCTTACCATAGGATTTCTGAATGGAACTTAGGCTTTTAATGACAAGCCTAGAATACAACATGATAAAAGCATTATCAGTTCCTAAGTAAATATGCCTAGCCGTGCTTTTGCACTGGAAATATTTAAGCTTGCAGAACTTAATTTTTCCTGTGGCTTTTGATTAAAAATAGTTGTACTCAAGAGCTAGAATTTATTTTAGAACCACGTATGTTTGGTTAAGCAAGTTTTTGTAATTCCTGCACTCAAAATGTACCTGCCATAAACATACAAGAAGGCCTTGAAAACTGCATTAACTCCTTGGAATATACAGCTTGTGAAATCCTTTTATTAGGAAATCCATTACATTTGCCATGGTGTAAGAGGGGATAGTTACTGTGGCCTGAAACAGTGATTTAGTGGTGACTTGCTTTGTTAGCCTGCAGCCTTAGTGGTGTGGCAGTAAGTGGTAGCAGACCTAAGCTGTAAATCTACAGCAGCATGGGTATTAAAGAAACTTGGTGTTAGTGTGACTTGGTCCTGTCCTGATAGGGTATTGCTGTCTCTAAGTATTGCAAGCATACTAAGGACAATGAATAAGGTCTTGTACTATCCCTTATGCAATTGTAGCTTGCTACTTAAATAAGGCTGAAAGAGGAACAAAAGCACGTGGGTTGTCTTTCCAAGGTCACTGAAAGTAGTCATGTGGAGTATCATTTGCTATGGATTCTTATCATACTTGTGAACTCCAGTTTGAAACCAGTACTGACTACCCTCATTCTTTTTCCTTCCTGCCTTGTGTCAGATTTATGTTGTAGCACTCCTGTAAAGAGTTGGGCTGACATGCAACTTCTTTTTTCTTTTTTCTTTTTTTTTTTTTTAAGGTATTTTCAAGAGGAATAATTCAAGACTGATGGATGAAATCTTAAAACAGCAGCAAGAACTCTTAGGATTAGATTACTCCAAGTACACCGTGGAATTTGCAAATCAGGACAAAGTTGATCAAGGTAAGATGAACTGCAAGGGGGAATTGGTATAACTTTAGCTTTATATAAATCATAACTCTGCTTTTACTGAAAAACATGCCTGTGTACAGTGACTTTTCCTTTAGTTTAGTATGCTGTCTGTAGCCTTCAGTTTCCTTGGTAAGTTTACCTCTTGGGTACCTTACCAGAACTGACAATGCTTCAAATCATGTAGTATGTGAAGACTGTTACCTCACAATAGTGTAGACGATAAGATTGTTGTTTGATGTCCTCTGAAGTCAGATGTAATTACAGATGGACTGAATTCTGGTACTGTTATCTGGTTCCTGGCATCTCTATAGTAATCTTAGATCGATACTGTAATTCTTGCATCAATTTTGAAGTCCTGCTGAAAGATCCTGTGATCATACTCGGGGAGGGCCCCAACTTAATCACTGTGTCACATGAATGTTCGTGGTAGCTGTTCAAACACCTTCCTCTCTTATGGTAGGAATTAGATCTTTTTTCTTTTCCCTGAACTGCAAGTCTTTCCACACTGCTTACCACCCCCAAAGTTTCTGTCTAGGCACCTTCCTCTCACTGCTTTGCCTTATGTCATAAGAACAAATGCAAATTCCCCAGAAGACTACATTTCAAGACTTATGTTAATTAAATGAACTTTCACAAGACTTCTCAAAATAGTTACGTTAAACCAGTGTTTCAGTAGTACAGCAAACCCAGAACACTTACCCATTGCTGTAAGAGATGGATGAGGTGCATCTGTGATTAGGTATACAATATGTGAAGCACACTGCAAGTTACTTTCACTTAAAAATCTGAACGCGCACAAGTCTGTGGGACCTGATGGAATCCATCCGCGGGTCCTGAAGGAGCTGGTGAATGAAGTTGCTCAGCCACCGTCCATCATATTTGAAAAATCATGGCAGTCAGGTGAAGTTCCCGACGACTAGAAAAAGGGAAATATAACCCCCATTTTCAAGAAGGGGAAAATGGAAGACCCGGGGAATTACAGACCAGTCAGTCTCACCTCTGTGCCTGGTAAAATCTTGGAGCACATTCTCCTGGAAGGCATGCTAAGGCACATGAAAAACAACAAGGTGCTTGGTGACAGCCAGCATGGCTTCACTAAGGGGAAATCCTGCCTGACCAATTTGGTGGCCTTCTATGATGGGGCTACAGAACTGATGGACAGGGGTAGAGCAGTTGATGTCATCTACCTGGACTTGTGCGAAGTGTTTGACACTGTCCCACACAACATCCTTCTCTCTAAATTGGAGAGATATCAATTTGATGGATGGACCACTCAGTGGATAAAGAACTGGCTGGATGGCCGCACACAAAGAGTTGTGATCAATGGCTCAATGTCTGGCTGGAGACCAGTAACGAGTGATGTCCCTCAGGGATCAGTGTTGGGACAGGTCTTGTTTAACATCTTCATTGCTGACATGGACAGTGAGATTGAGTGAGCCCTCAGCAAGTTTGCCGACGACACCAATCTGTGTGGTCCGGTTGATATGCTGGAGGGAAGGGATGCCATCCAGAGGGACCTTGACACGCTTGTGAGGTGGGCTGATGCCAACCTTATGAAGTTCAACCACGACAAGTGCAAGGTCCTACACCTGGGTCAGAGCAATCCCAGGCACAGCTACAGATTGGGCAGAGAAGAGATTCAGAGCAGCCCTGCAGAGAAGGACTTGTGGGTGCTGGTCGATGAGAAAATGAACATGAGCCGGCTTCAGTGTGCGCTCGCAGCCCAGAAAGCCAACTGTATCCTGGGCTGCATCAAAAGGAGCGTGACCAGCAGGTTGAAGGAGGTGATCCTGCCCCTCTACTCTGCTCTTGTGAGACCTCACCTGGAGTATTGTGTGCAGTTCTGGTGTCCTCAACAGAAAAAGGACATGGAACTGCTGGAACAAGTCCAGAGGAGGGCCACGAGGATGATCAGGGGACTGGAGCACCTCCCGTATGAAGATAGGCTGAGGAAGTTGGGGCTTTTCAGCCTGGAGAAGAGAAGGCTGTGTGGGGACCTAATAGCAGCCTTCCAGTATCTGAAGGGGGCCTATAAGGATGCTGGGGAGGGACTCTTTGGCAGGGACTGTAGTGACAGGACAAGAGGTAATGGGTTAAAACTTAAACAGGGAAAGTTTAGACTGAATATAAGGAGGAAATCCTTTCCTGTTAGGGTGGTGAGGCACTGGAATGGGTTGCCCAGGGAAGTTGTGAGTGCTCCATCCCTGGCAGTGTTCAAGGCCAGGTTGGATGAAGCCTTGGGTGGGATGGTTTAGTGTGAGGTGTCCCTGCCTATGGCAGGGGGGGTAGAACTAGATCATCTTGAGGTCCTTTCCAACCCTAACTATTCTATGATTCTATATCCCATTAATATCTAAAGCACACTCAATACAACTGTATTTCTGTTGCTTTTAAATTGTGTTTTGTACTTTCAGTTTTAAATTGCCAGTCTACATTGAAGGTCCTGTCTCCAGAAGATGGAAAAGCAGACATAGTAAAAGCTGCTCAGAACTTTTGTCAATTGGTAGCACAGCAGCAAAGAACATACACAGACCTGGATGTGAATGTGTTAGACAACTTATTAAGTAGTAAGTATGACATGCTCCAGGGGGAGGAGGGGAAGGAGAACTTGATTCATAATGGATTTGGTTTCTAGTATATTTATTGCTTAGAATCTGTGTATCTTGATGTTTAGTCTGACTATTGCTTTGAGGCTTCTGATAGAGATAACTTACTGGTTTACTCCCTTCTTGAGCTTTTCCTATACACATAAAATTGAAACATTAAGCTAAATTGTAGTCTCAGCTTTTCAGAGTTTATAATCTCTATGGGATGTTCTGTGATGATCTTTCTGGGAAAGAAAAAATACTGCTGGGATCACCTGAAACTAGACAGTTATAACTCATTTTAACTTCTTGCATATTAGCGTGCTGCAAACCTGGGTATGGGCAGAGTCTTTCCCAGATCTACTTACAGCAATTAAAGCTATTGCTGCCTAACTATCACCCGAGTGCAGATGACAGAGCACTTGCTCATCTTCTGTTGCTATATAACCCACAGTAGTTTGGTTATCTTCAGCACTAATTCATGTGGATTAGTGACTCTGTACTGAAGCAAATGGCTAGGTGCAATAGCTGTGAAAAGGGCAGGGCTGCCTGATATTGCTTGCATCTGGGAGAAGCAGTGTAGAACAAGCCTCTGCTACTGCAGTGGTGCTGTAGAGCTGTAATACTTGCTCAGCTTTCTTAGGTGATCCATGCATGTTAACTGCAGCTGTAATTAGCTGGGGCGGTTCAGGTTTCAGATTGCACACTTCAGCTTGGATGTGTGCAGGCACATTACTGTGGCATAGCTCTCAATAACTGTATTTTTGAGTGTGTTACATTGTTGTTTGGTTTTGGGGTTGGTTATTTTGTTTTTCGTTGTCCCCAAGTGGGTGATCAATTTAATTGCTTGGCAAACTGACCACTGTGGCAGTTTAGACACTTTGACACTTTAATTTTATTTTAAAACTGAATTCTGTGCCAGTTGTTAGCATGCTGCATAATAGCTTCACACTGTAATGGAGTTATTAAACGTATTTAATAAAGCACGCGAAGAAGTAACTTGGGCATCTATCCTGTTACATCCCAAAGGCAGTTTAAAAGGAAATGACTAACTGCTGCTTTAAAACAGGTCACTGTTTTTGTAAAGAACTGGTGACAGTTGATACCCATGTGTGTATTTTGGTCAGTGGTGTTTAACTGGAGCTTCTCAAACACTTGTTCATGATCATCTGTCTATTCATTTGAGTGTCCAGATGTAATGAAAGTATTGGGTGCAGTCTTAAATTGAGCAGATTTATTGTTGTGTGGTACGCTTTGAAAACAGGCTGCTTAATTTGTGTGGCTAATAACTAAGGGTAGTATCTGTAACTAGTGCTGCTTATTAATTTGCTTGGTTTGAATTTTTAGGACAGTTGGAAGTAAAGAACTATTTCATAATGACTTAAACATCTGTGAGTTACTGATCTAAATTGAGAGCGAGTTCTTGGAAAGCAGTACTTGATAGATATTTTTAGGGTTTGTGTTTATAGTGACTTTATAGTTTCTGCGTTTTCACATTTTGATTTAAATACCTGATAATATAGGGATTTTTTTTAACTTTCTGTTCATATTTAGGATGCAGTTATTGAAGCCTAGCCCTAAAATGGTATGATTCTAGCTTGTCGTGTGGCTTTTCCAATTCTTAATGCAGTCATGCTCTAATTCTTACACCTTGAGTTTTCTTCAGTGTAAGAGTACTGAGCAGTGCCTCAGCTAACCAGCTTGTTTTCAGAAAAGTAGGTGCTATCTGCATTATAATACTGTCTCACCATCTGCCTTCCCAATAAAGAACATGACTATCAATTATGGCTGTTCAGGTTGCCCTATAAAATTTATGTGGAGAAGGGTAGTGCTATCAGCTCTACAAATTCCTGTATGTTGCCCTTGCAGAATTCCTGATCTAGAAGGGATTTTGCCAGATTCTTGTCCCTTGAGTGTCCAAGTCTTTTGGCCTTTTTTTTTGAGTCTGCTTCCAAATCCTTCTGTCTTGTGTGGGCTAAACTTGAGCACTGTAACTCCAGCAATTCTGAGGGAGTGAGCCTCCACGTGTGAAGTATCTGTAGTGGTGATTATGGTTATGTAGAGAAATGGATGCAGAGTGGAAAGCACAGTAGTGTTTTGAATAGGCTGTTTTAACAGTAATACTACAGTGTACATTTTCATTTTCCTTCAGATAGGAACCAGAAGGAAATATTAGCATTAACTGGGCTCTCTGAAGGTCTTTTCCTGTTTGAAAAGCCATTGCAGTGTTGAAGATCCTGTTGCTGAACTGGCCAGCTGAGGAGTAATCAGCTGATGAGTAAAGCTGTCCACTGCCTCCAGAGGCCCCACTTCTAAGTATTCATTACTTCCCTGCAAAGCTCTTTTGTACTAACATGTCAGCTTCTGAACACCTAAGTAGCTTTTGCTTTAGAGGTTTGGTTTGTTTTTTGTTCTTCTTTTAACTTTGAGATAAGATTTGGACTGTGGCACAAGGCACGTGTATCTAAATACTTCATACTTCCTTAGAAATGCAAATGCTTGTGAAAATAACTTCACCTCTGGTAAAAGGATTACTATTGTGATGATTCAGTGGGGAGGAGGATGTGAACTTCTTGAAATCTCCAGCTTCAAATCCTGGGTGGAATGAAATCTAATAGGGCTGTGGTTTCCTCTTCCATTATTCCCGAAGTTCCTCCACAACTAAATTTAAACTTGTAAAAAGCTCTTGACTGGTCTGCATTTGTTTTTTTTTTTTTTTTTTTGTGTGGTATTTTTTGTTGGTGGTGGTTTGGGGTTTTTTTTTTGGGTTTTTTTTGTTTTTGTTTTTTTTAAGCAAGTGAGAAATAATTGAGAAATAACATCTGAAGTTCAGAGCAAATAATATTAAATTTTACCTGCTAAAGGTAGGCATTATGCAGTGCAAGCACTCTGGCAGTTCACTTGTAGATTTAGTGAATAATGGAAGGGGTGACAAGAACAAATAACATGCAGTCATTATGACTACATGAAGCATTGTAGCAAAGTAGGGTTACGACTGCTGAAATGCTTTTCAGATGAGCTAGGTAGGCACACAAAAACCAGCTTTTACTTTCCTGGGTCCCCTGGGGATACAATACTGTGTTTCAAATGTTGCCCTAATTGCCTAGGGCTAGAATTATCAGGGAAAGTTAGACATGACTGTTCTTTCTAAGCTTGTTGCCTGGCTGTCAATTTTGGCCTTGAATGGCTCAGGCATGGCAGAAGCATGCGGAAAGGGAGACAGTATCACTGGGCCCCTTACGGCCTTCAACCCTGCGTGATCAGTAAGGTGCTCTCAGTAGTGGAATGAGAGTGTCTAGCGTTTTGAGGTATGGGTAGTAGGAGTGTGGGCATCTAGTCCTTCAGTGTTATCTAGCCCTGAGATGGGTAATGCTGCCTACTTAGTAACTGAGGGGAAGAAGGGAGAGGGAAACCATTGCCCTGTTTTTCTTCACTCATCTAACAAGACAGATGTTACCTGCAACTGTCTGAAATTTCATAGTGAAAGTTGTTTTTAAGATTGCCTGCCTAGCTTCTCACTGAGAAAGAGACAGCTCATCTGACAGGGTATTTTTTTGTACAACTTGTTTTCTCGATTGTCTGTGAAACCAAGCTTTTCTTCAGTGGAACCTCCTTAAGGTTTTTTGTGCTAATGGTCCTTCTACTTGGCTGCAATTGCACATAGTTGAGTTAGGACTGTAATAGGTACAGGTCAGGGTACAGCATGTTCTACAATGCTAAAATCAAGTTTGCCAAGACAAAACTAGAACAAGTCAGTTTAAACAGCAATATTAAGGTTTGCTGTTACTCAAAACAATGTTCCTATGGCTTCCCTTACCAAGTCTTTTAAAAGCACCTGATATAAAAACAGCAGTCCAGCTGGGCCTGCGGTGCCTGTCTAAGCTTTTGTTCAGTTGGTGCAAGACCAGTCTGTCCTCTTGGGCTTTTAACTGTTAACATGTCCTCAGGAGCTTCACTTGATTTAAATAAATAAGTAAATGTATTTAATGAAAAAGCAGATGCCTTAAGGTTTAGAATTAAAATAAATCTTGTGGTGAATTAAGAAACCAAACTAATTCAGCTTGTTCTTACAGGTACAAATGGATTTCCTGATCCTGATTTGGTCTTGAAGTTTGGTCCTGTGGACAGTACATTAGGATTCCTTCCGTGGCACATCAGACTGACAGAGATTATGTGAGTTACCTATAAATACTGCAAAAGAGGTTGGATTAATAATCTAACTAAACAAGTCTTTATGTGACTTACCTTATGGAAATAGCCATGAGAGGAGATAAGTCTAAACAAAGGTGCCTCGAGGTTGATCTGAGGGTGTTTAAAAATTGTTTAATTAAATCTGTCAAACATTCATTGTTGCTCCTTCAGCCATGATGAGGCAACAGCAGGCTTTATTTACTCTTCGGGTTTAAGGAACAGCTTCTGTCATTGTCTAGTCTTAGCAGTCCAGTCCTAGCTCTGTTGGTGTTCCTTATGTGTCATTTACCATTTTCTAACGGGAACACAGGATATAAGGGAAATGGAATAATGTAAGATGACTATGCCTCTGTATTACTTTCCAATTTTAGCAATAACTGAACTGACTAGTGTTGCTGTATTTCTTAAGTCTGAGAATGTTTATATGGCACTTGAACATCTGGGCAGATGTGTGCTTCTCCAGCTTTCTTAATAGCTTGAAGTGCCCTACGTGCTCTAATGGGTAGGCTTTGATTTAGAGCGTGACAAGATATTAAAAGCTGGTTTAGTTACTCAAGTTGAGTGACAGCAACGGTGTTGAGAACAGCTTAAAAAGATTCCTCAGACAGTAGTTTGGTTTAGGTAGTGGTATACCTGACTGGCCATGGCAATCATGTGGTGGTAATAAAAACTTGTTTTAACTTGCTTTCCCAGTTCTTTGCCTTCCCACCTGAACATCAGCTATGAAGACTTTTTCTCTGCCCTCCGTCACTATGCAGCCTGTGAGCAGCGCTGGGGGAAGTGACTTCTGGCTGAGCACATGGAGTCATGCTTCCTGTGGGAAGGAATTGATGTCTGTTTACAAGCACCTGTGACCCATAAGTCTGGTTCATAGTCCTTTCTTAATTTATCAACAAATTCAATAAAGTGTCTTACCTTTCTAGAGAGTCTGTGTGAATGCGTGAGAATCTATGGGGAGGGGGAAATTCAGATTTCCCTGATGAAAAATACACTTATTGCAAGGAAAGCTGTTCACAGCTGAATTACCCCTCAGTTTCATGACCAAAAGAATATAGAAGAATTCAATCTTGTGAAATCTGCAGGACAGTATAAAGAGAAGTTCCATGCCCTGAAGGTCCTTACATCCAAGGAAAAACTCATGTCAGCTTGTTTCTTTTTAAAGTAGGTGTCAAGTTCTAGAAATATTGAGAAGGTTTCATGAAAAAGGAATGGAAGCTTCTATGGTAAGTGGATTAGGTGAGCCGTGTGGCACACTCCATCCTCGTTTTGTTGCTGGTGGTTTGTTTTTTTTTTTTTTTTCTTTAAGAGGCAAAATCAAAGTATTCCTACAGTCCTGAGTGAAACTTCTCCTAGCATCAGGTCAGTTTTCCATAGGGAATAAGCACAAACAGTACTATGTACCGTTTGTATACCTATTTTCTGCATAAAATTCTCACCTAAAGTGACAAGCTGGCTCTGGCATCACTTGCTGAAAAATCTGAAAATGGACCAGGTCCACTTCCACGGCTGATGCAACTTGCATGTTGTGCTCATGTACCTGACAGGGGAGTCTGCTGAAGCCTTTTACTGGGTTTGTTCTAAACTGCATATTAGAAGTTTGAATCAGAATCTGCAGCAGACAAAGAAGATGAGGTGAAGCTGCACTACAGTATTTCTAAACTGAGATAACTAAATAGATTCATTAACTAAGAGGTCTTCGTTGTGGAGTGCTCCGTGTGAGTTACATTCCTATTGTTGGAAGTAATTTGAAATTGAAAGTCTTTATAGCAGTATTTGGACAAAGCAATATCTTAAGAGCTGTGTTGCTGAAGACAAACATTAGTATTGCAGCCTTCTGCCCTGCAGGCTGTAGAACTGTTGGACACTTCATTCTGGAAGTGTTTCCTTTACCTTGTTTTTTCCACCTCTTCAAAATGAGTCTGGCTTTATCTCCTTAAAGATAGGCATTTCACTAGAAGGGAAAACTACTGCTTTTAAGAGGGAAGTGCCAGATTTTAAATGAGTGCTTCATTGTGAAAGTGTATTTTAACTGTTGTAGCTTGATGTAATGTTAAAAGCAGATTGCCTAAACTCTTAGGTGCAGTGTTTTGTCATACTATAGTCAGATTGCAATTACAGGAGAGGAGGACTACAATCTACTTTAACTTGTAAAAGAGAAAGGGATATTTAATCAATTAACTAATGGTTTTGACATCAGCTAACATGCCATATGAGCTGGAGTGCTTAGAGTACAGTTGGCTGCCTTTTGTGGTCTGATCTCTGATGTTTTCCAGTTAGCATATTGCAGAGAAGATGAACAACTGTGAAATGTTTCCTGGGTTCTGTCATTGCCATAAGAAAATTTTCTCACTGAATCTTATGTTTAACATTTTTGTGGGGAGTTGATAATCTGTTAGAATCTTGAGTATTAAGTATAAAATTTCATTTTATTTGCATTAAAATTTAAAGTTGTGTTTAAATTACTGCATGTAAGTTACTGTGTCACTGAAGCAGTTCTGGTGCTGGCAGTAAAGATATAAAATGGGAAGAGTTTAGTCCTCAAAATCAATCTATTTTTTATATTTGTATTAAACTGCCAAAGAATACTTCTAATACCTGAGCTCCCCTCAGTCTTCAGACTTCTGCAACTAAAAAGACTTGACTTATACTGGAGACAGATCTTGAAGTCTAGGATTTGTCTATAGAGGGGTGCTTAATGAAACTGATTAGTTCAGCTGCATTTGATCCAATTTAATCAAATCTCCTATTATAGCTTGTTTAATTGTGATTGAAGTGTTCCTCCCAGAATTAATGTAGTTGAACTAATCTGTATTATCACTTAGTTGGGATTATTTTACTGTCCCTGTGTGGGCAGTCTTCAGTGATCTGTGCCAAATGCACTGTGCATATCCACAACTTGATCTCTGAATGTATGTCATTGCAGTTAGCACCTCCCCGGCTTGTTCTGTGCGAAGGTCTGTGGTATAGCTGTGACATGCTGTATGGCTGTAGTCTCCGGGTACCTGTACATACTGTGTAAAACAAGTTTTTATGATTAGGGAATCAATTTATTGAACTTTATTATTGAAAGTTAAATCTGAATCTGTAAACCACGAAATCAATAAAAGACTATAATCTTTCTACAGGCTATGGTGATGCATGAATACTTTGCCAGGTTTGACTGGGGATATGTGTTCTGGGGAAGTAGATCGCTTCGAATGGTGTGCTCCTTTGTGCTGCTCCTTAATTGCTTTCTGTATTGCAAGAAAAGAAGTGGACAGTTTTTGTCTACCGCATCCAACTTCTTAGAAGCTCTTAGGAAATCTGTTCTAGTAAGGCATTTACTGTAACGATACTTACGTGGTAGTCCAGGGAACTTATTAAACTTGTTCCTGGCTACTGAAAAGCTTGCTTCCTCTTCCTGCTGCTGAGTCATGAAGCATGAACAAGCTGGGCCTCCTGCCAGCTCTCCCTTTGGAGATGGGTGAAGTGAGGGTGTGGTATGGAAGAAACCTCTGCAATTGGGGTGATGCGTGGTGCTAAAAATTACCTCTGTTGATGGGGGAAGGTGGTGTGCAGGCAGGCTTTGAAAAAGCATTGGGGGTCATGGTGGGTAGCAAGCTGACCATGAAGGCCAGCATTCTCCCAGCTTGCATTAGGAACAGTGTTAACTATCAGGTCAAGGGAGGTGAGCAATCCTTTCTCCTCAGATCTGGTAAGATAGCTGGAGCACTAGGTTCAGTTCTGGGCTTCCTTATCCTCGTGGTCTTCCTCTGGGCTTGCTCCAACAGCTCCATGTCCTTCTTATGTTGGGGCCCCCAGAGCTGAACACACAGTACTCCAAGTGGGGTCTCAGAAAAACAGAATAGAGGGGCAGAATCTCTTCTCCTTCCTTACTTCCTTTCCTCTCCTTCTCTTTCCCCGCTAGTGCTGCTGGCATGGTTTCCTTAGATACACAAATTCCTGGTAAGAAAACTGGTGTTGCTGAAGGTAACTCTTTGGTATACTCTAGACCTCACCAGAAATTTGTTACCGTGTAACTCAGTGGACAGTCATGTGGGTGAACCTGTATGATTTTCTGTCAAATTGCCTTAGCACCTAGTTTCACACAGGCATTAGGCTGGCTCTTGGAAAGCTGTTTGGGTTCCTCTGGTGCATTTTGAGTTATTACTTGCGCAGATACAACCTGCTTGTAAAAGTTAACAGTAGCTTCCAAACTGGAACTGGGTTCTCCCACCTTACGTGGTTTTTGATAGAGTCAGTGATGGCTGCTCACGGCAGTTGTTTTGTAATTTCAATGCCAAAGAGTACTAAAACTGCATGGTGGAAATTTCATCTTCACCTGCCCCAGTGTGAGAGCCGCTATTCACAGTAACTATTGCTCTCTTAAGAAATAGTTTCTACACCTTTCCTCCTCTTTTTTCCATTCCAGTTGTTGATGTCGAGTAGAGGAGCTGGATGAGATTCTGGAATAGTTGCTTTGCAGCAGGGAATTTGGGGACATAGTCAATAACACAGCTGTAGCAGGAAATAGGCCTGCAAAGCAGTTCTTGAAATTACTGTGATTTTTAGGACTTCTTGTTAGGAGCATACATTGAACAACTGTACAGCATAGCATGCTGCACTGAATGAGGACTGGTAAGCAAGTAGAATGTAAAGGTCATTCTTTTTAGAGGAAAATATGTTCTTACTTATAAGTGTGTTCTGAAATACCTCACAAAAATGGCAAGAAAAAATAACCTGTTGGTTGGATTTCCTGTACGTTTCTGAATTCAGCTTGTGTGTGAAATCCTGTTTCTGAATAGTCCCAATTGCTCCGATTGAACATTTTCTGTCTTTACAGTTGATTTAATGTTGCACTATTGTATTTATTCATTGGCACTGACAGGTGTATACACCTATAAAAACCGAAGGGTACACGCAGGTAGTTTTGTCCTGCCTGCTGACCCCCATGTTACCATCTGCCTTGCAGGACAGCTCTGCCCCGTGTCGCCAGCCAGGGCTGTGCCACCCAGCCAGCGTCTTTGGCAGGAGGAGTGCTGGGGGCACGGGTACAGCTCTGCTCTGGCCTGCTGGCTGCCATCCTCTCAGGGGCACAGCCTCTGCTGTGCTCTGCTCGCTGGGCACTTTCTTGGAAGGCAGCTTCAGCTCAGCAGTGAGGATGGAACTGGAGAGTAAGGCTGAGCCATAGCCCACCCTGTGCAGAACTGTCCAGCTAGTCTTGCTGTGAAGGTTACCACTCATCCCAATTTTCACCACACCATGAATGAGTACAAACAACTTCTAGCTGTCTTTTAGGTGCTAAGCTACTTTTATAAGCTTGAAATGCTAAAGCAAATGAATCAAAGGCCACGCTTTAAACCCCTACACAACTTCTTTTCCTCAGATCTGCCGCATTAAAAGGGAGAGAGGCTTGCAAGCCCTTTGGTTGCTGTATGTTGTTAAATGATACAAGACTTCCCTGAATTTTGTTGAATCACTGCTGAGAGCCATAGGATTATTCCTTAATTGCATCCAAACCAACTTTTTTAGATGATGAGTAATGTCATGTATTATGCAGAAGTATGCCCAACCTTAACTTTGAAGCACTTCACAAATTAATGTTTAATGAATCTGTTTGCCTTGAGGTTTTTGCTGTACTATCTAACTGGCTGCCTATGAACACAAGCTAGGGCTCTTTCATCTCCCTAACAAGCCTTGCAGCTTTAATGCAGCGTATTTTCTCTGACCATGTGCAACCAGTCAGTTTTCAGTGATGTTGTTTTCTACACGTATCTCCCTGGCATGCAGAAATACTGCCTTCCCCCTTCCCCAGAGAGACACAGCCGAGATTGCGGGAGCTGGGCCTGTTTAGTCCAGAGAAGACTGAGAGGGGATCTCATGGGTGCATATGAATATCTCAAAGGTGGGTGCCAAGAGGATGGTGCCAGACTTTTCAGTGGTGCCCAGGAGCAGCGACCATAAACTAAAACACAAGAAGTTTTGCCTCAACATGAGGAAGAGCTTCTTTACGCTGAGGGTGGCAGAGCACTGGAACAGGCTGCCCAGGGAAGCTGTGGAGTCTCCTCTGGAAATACTCAAACCCCCCCTGAACGTGTCCCTGTGTAACCTGCTGTACGTGTCCCAGCCTTGGCAAGGGGGTTGGACTAGATGAGCTCTAGAGGTCCCTTCCAACCCTAACAAGTCTGTGACAACGCTAATGGATTGATCATATAGAAAACATATTTCAGGGGAATGTTGAATCGAACTAAACATGACTAGTACAACAGTTTTGTGGTAGAGCTCACATTGTAAACGTTTAGAAGCTGAGTAGCTGATAAACTGAAACAAAACTTTTGTCTTGCTCCTTGGCTGCGGGTGCTTGTTGCAGTTTTAATGGAAAATTTCTCTCCAAGTCAACTTTCCAAGTTAAAAGCTTCTCATTAGGCTTTGAATTCTCTAATTCTGCAGAAGCTGCCGCTTTGTTGGCAGGATGCTGAGTATTTTTTTGTGAGCGCAAAAGTGGCTGAAAATGTCCTTTCGAAAGGGACCCTCTAAATCTGGCGGTGCAATGACATTTATTGTTAAACTGATGTCATGGGTCGTTTCAGCAATATACAATATTTGAAGTTGAAATCCAAGTAAAATCTCTTTCTATCACGATGGAGGAGTCACACTGTTGGAATCAGGAACCCAGGAGAGCATATTGGAATTAGGGAAATAACAATGTTTTACACAGAATTAAGCACTGCGCTGGCCTCAATTCTCTGTAGTGCAGAGGCGTTGAAAGAAAGCAGGCTAAGACAGTGATGAGAATTACAGAGTTGCTGAAAAGCGTTGCTCAGGAGGAGGAGGCGGATAGCTGGAGTCTCCTAATCCAATCTCAGTCCTTTTCCAGCACTCTGTCCGTGCAAACTCTCACTTGCAGAGCTGGGCTGCTATAATCCAGCACCCTGAACTGCCAGCTTTCAGGTGTGAAAGCAAGCTCTGGAAGGTTTCAGAGATGAGGCCAAGTGTTTGCTGTGGGTACTGCCAGGTCAAGGCTGCCACACTCTTCAGAGGCTGCAGAGGAAGCATCGAGGTGTGGGGAGCTGCCCTGGAGGAGGCCCCGGCAGGAACCCCTCCCGTTTGGACAGAAGCGGCTGCTGGTCCCCTGTATCTTTCAGAGCAGAACCTTGCATTTTCACAGGCTCCACTTGCGAATGTTATGAGTAGCTTATATATTCAAAAGTGCTTTTAGCTGGTGAAAACATCCGTCATTTCCCTCACACACCAACGGACAACCCGTGCAGCTGGGCTCAGCTCCTGTCGCAGGACTGCTGGTGAGCGCTGGGGAGGAGGCTCAGCTCAGCGCCAAACCCATCGCTTCGCACCAGGGGCGGTGGCACAGGGCTGGCAGGACTTTTCCCCCATGTTGTCTAGTAACACCAAGACCATTTCCTACCCTTATCTTCGTAGCTGAAGCCCTGTTCTATCTGCAGGAGCCTCTCTGAAGGCAAATTGCAAAGGCATAAAACAGCATGTCTGATGATGATCAAGGCCTTTCAATTCTCTCCGTGTATTTGCTTCTGACCATGTTTTGTTTAGCTGGCTGACTATGGTAATCTCTACCCTTAACAGCTGCAGCCTCCTCCAGCTCAAAGCAATTCCAGACACTCCTCTGAAGGCTGTGTTGACTTAGTTCTCTGTCTGCTTGTGCCCAAGAAGAAGCTGGGCACAGCCAGGCTGGCCCACCTCAAGGGGAAGGCTGAGGTGAGGGTGGTGCCTGCAAGTGCAGCACCACGTTGCCCTTTGTGGCTACGCCATGTCTCCCAGCCACGGCTCCCCTCCCATAACCGCCTCTTGCCCAAGTGCCAAACCCCACTTCTGTGTGGGCAGGAACCCTCTACCTGGCCCTGCTCATGCTCCTGCTCCCGCATGCCTCAAACCCACCTGGCAAGAGAACAAGCTGAGGACCAGCTTCCCCCCTTGGAGGCCCCTCATCCTGCAGGGTCCCCCTGTGCAGGCAAAGGCAGGAGGGATGCTTCTCTCCACACTCCCAGCAGCAGCTGGGTGCCGCAGCTGCAGCCCTCACTTGAAGGCTTTTGAGTTCTTGGTCTCCAAATCAAGCCTATCCTCATCAAGGAGCGTGTTTTTCCCCAAAATAAATTAAAATTGGCTCACTTTGTGTGTGAGTGTGTCGTTTATTCATAGTGGATCTTTAAAATATGTGAAATACGTGGGAGGTGACAGCAATGCTGGAAGATGAGGTTTGGGGGGGTCTTTTCAACGGAAAATGGAAAAGAGTTCTATTTATGCATCATCTCTGGTATGAATTTAACAGTGCATAGGAATGGGAGTAAAAAGATAAAGCTTCTTACACTGACACCAGCTCAGCTGCGTTGCACACACTGATCTGATTGTGCAAATCAAATTGTGTAAAACCATCTGATTATTACTACAGCAGTTGTGCAATATAATCAGTTTAGTACTGCTGGGATTTATTGCGTCCTGCTCGCCCTCATTTTACTGGTGGTGGCATTTAAATCCTAATACACTGAGACTGTGTTGTCCCAGTTTATCCTATGTTTTTATTGTGACCAGGGAAAATTAATTCAACTTTCCTTCAGCAGAAGCAAGACCTGTGATTGTCACTGCAGGTGAGACTGTTGTTTTGCCTTCACAAGGCACGCACAGAGCTGAGAGCGACCATTGAAACTGTTGTTTGCACTGTATACAAGCCTGTAAAGCTTGTGAAGAAGGTTGCGGAGAGCTGCAGGTACACGAGACAGCAGCTTCTGGCATGAGAGCCTGGCACTCACATTCAGAGACCCTGTTGACACTTCTGTTGGTATTGTGCTAGTGACCACAGACCTCAAATGAACTTGCTCTTAATTTCTGTGCTTTTCAGCATCTGTGAAAGTGCTGGTTTTCTAGGGGAAGAGGGAAGCGGAGGGCGCTGCACACCAAGCTCCTCAGGGTTGTTAGGTTCCTACGTATAGACAGAGGTAAATTAATTGTCTAAATAATCAGTGAAACATCTGCTAAAGCTGTACTAAAAGTAATTACAAATACCAGAGGCAGTGGACAGTGAAGTTGCAATGCCAGTTGTAATCCAAAAGCATTTTCAGCTCTAAAGGTGCTCCAACCCTGCTGAGAGGGCAGGTGTAAGCTACAAGAGCAGAGTTATATATGAGAGTATCTTCACAAGAAAGGAGCTGTCAGCTCTGAAAAATAAATGCAAGCTTTTAGAAAGCTCTTTCATCATGTTTGCAGCCCTCGGTAAGCCACCAATGCATTACAGTAACAGCTAACTATCAGGAAATCGGGGGCACACAACTCTGAGGCTCACTTACGTTTTATTCATAAAGTTAACTCTTTCTCCTAGTATATTAAGGAGGCAAAAGAGAAATGAAGGGCCTATGGGAGATGAGCCCCGGCTTTAAGGCAAAGTTCTACACCACGTTTCAGATGTCGGTGTTCAGAGGTGGTGCTACGCACAGCATGGACAGACATGACACTGTAGCAGAGGGCAGGGTAAGGCTGCTCAGGCCCACCGCACTCATCTCCCTGTTACCCTCCTCAGCCCCGTTTGCAGTTCAGGCCCAGAAGGAGCAATGGGAGCGCCCAGCCCTGTACCTGCAGCTCCCCCTCTCTAGCTCCTCGCTAGGGCTCCCCTGCAGGACCACTGGAGCTAGGCGGTGGAGCCGTGTCTCCTGCTGACCTCTGGCAATGCGTGGCAGGTCAGGTTTTGTTCCCCAGTCGAAAAAGCCAAGCCTCTGCTAACCAAGGGCATGAAGCAGGAGAAGCACAGATCCTCCCTGAACACACAAGGCAAACAGTCCTGAGTATACGCTGTGCTTCAAAATGTGCAGAGCTCCCCAAAACCAAGCAGGCTGGTTTTCTGTATTGATTTATCACAAGCCTTTCTTTACATGATAACATGATTTGATTTTGTTATAGCATCTTAAAGAGCCCTGGGCCTGTGTTTTGGCTATGCTAAGAGATCTTTCTTTCCTTGCAGTATGCAGCTAAAACAGTTCTTAGGAAGATGTAACTGCTATTTAGGCAAAGCTCACCCACTCAAAACATGCTGCCAAAGCCCATCTGAGCCATCACAACCCTTGCTGCTCGCTGTGTTGTAGTTCCTGGTGTGGAGGCCAGATTTATCCATCTATTCCAGCTTTTAGGAGCTGTGCCTATTCTAATCACAATTTCATTATCACCTTCATGTTCGTTCATACTGCTTTCAACAACAGCCTCCTACATCTTTAGGTACCTAAAGATGTTGCACATCTGATCCCACTTGGTGCAGAAATGGGTCTGCTTGTAATAAAATTGTCTTGTTAGTTGTTTGTTTTTTTCACTGTCTTAAGAACAGAATCTCCTTCAGTATCAGCACCTGGAAGAGTATTAGATGTGTTTTTGGAGGAGAAAAATGTGAAAGAGAGTTACCATGCCTTCTCAGCTGAGTCCCATTTCCTCACACTGCATCCACAGTACCAACAGGGCAGCATAACTGCTTCACACCCGTTTCTTTCAGCTAGGGACTGTGCCTGGTTTGAATTACTGTATGAGAGCTCTACGGGGTGGTCACTGGTCCAGAAAAAACAGACAGATGAAGGAAGTGGCCAAATTCTGCTTGGATAAAGCAACCAGAAGGAAAAAGAGGGCATATTTGGGAAACCTGCGTGGGTAGCCCCAGTGTTACTGTGTCCTGAAAGATCAGCTCTTGGTTTGACCTGAGGAGAACATCTCTTTAAATCTTTAGCATTTTGCTGATCAATGTGGAAGAATCAATTCCACCTTCAATTACTGTTTTGCAAACAACTAAAAGCTAGAAAATATGGGTCATCAGGTCTTTTACAGTAAGACATCCACTACCAAATAGCATCAGCTTTGACATTAAATCAGTGAATGGGAGACATAACCTACTCTTACTCATTTTTATTACAGTTGTAATAAAGATGGCTCAGGCAAATCAAATCTCCATGGCCAGAATACATCATCTGACAACAGGCACACAAGCGACCTATTATAAGATTATTTTGACCTTAAATTGCTCACAATCTTACTCCTCAGGGCATCCTGTCAGCTTATCTTGATCATTACACCTCTTGAACTGGGTATCAATTAAGTGTCATCTGATCTCTCTAATCTGTAGTATGCAGTTTATTTTTATGCAGGAAATAAAAGCTGCAGCATGATTGTATCACTCTGCACCTTCAACTTCCACTGTATACAAATACCGAATAAATACTGCTGCTTTCATGTGGTTAGAACAATACTTTCCAAAAATACACACTTACTTTCAGTGGCCTAGCCCAGTTCTCCAGGTGAAAAAAAGGCCACTGTTTTAATTGATGCAGAATTGCAGTATTCCTAAAGAGTGTGATAACACAATCTTCTTTAATAATTTAGATTATCAGTTGAAGAAGATTATGTCTGAATGAAGAGTAAAAGGGTAAATTGTGCACCATATTTTAAACAAAACCCCAGCTTTCTAAGAAAGCACATTTGTGAATAAGGAATTGCTAATGTTGAAAGAGTTAATGTGAGCATAGGGGGCACTAGCATCCATCTAAAAAGAAGAAAATCTAGGAAGGTTGTTGAAAACAAATTGAGCCATAGTATGCTGAGAAAAAAAGGAGCATTCAAAATGAAAATCTTAGGTTTAAATCTGTACTGTTTTCCTTTAACACACGGGATTCTGCACACTCCAAGTTCAGCCAGAAAAAGCTTAAATGAGAAGATACAAATGTTTAGATGCGAAAGTTTTGTTGTCTGACCTTAGGGAAGAAGCCAATGGCTGCAGAGCTACTGCTCTGGTGGGAGCTGGATCTCTGCAGAGGTGATTCTGAAGGTTACAGTATTGTTGGGCTGAAAGAAGCACAGAGGAAAGCAAGAAAAGGAAAGAGCATCATATTGATTACAGATCATACTGAGCTTGGGGTTTTGTTTGTTTGGTTTGGTTTGGTTTTATTAGATATATATATCTATCTTTCTAACAACAGAGTGGTGATGAAAGTTCACCTGGGGCTGTCCTGTGGGAACATGACATTACATGTGTGAGCTTAATTTAATAATCTCTAGGCTTTTGCAGTCCAGCTCCACCGTTCTAGGGGATAGTGTCCAGTCCCCAGACTATTAAAAAGTGAATCTGGCTTCCTTTTCCTTTTATCTTTAAAGCTTCTTTTGTTGTTTGCAGGCTGAGAGAAGAAAGTCGCTTGCAAAGGGATGAGGCAGGTTTTCTAACATCAGAAACAAGGACAACAGAAGGACATCCTGTGCTGCAGAATCTGCAAGCTGCAAAAAATAAAAGTCGGTGATGCTAAAAAGGAAAAAAGAAGGAGCATGTTCAAAGCAAATTGCTCAGTAACGTTTTTTTTTTTATCAACAAGTGACTGTGAATGGGGATGGATATAGCAGGGTGTTAAGTTTGCAGGTAAGTCAGAAATTTAAATAACAAAGGAATGAACATTTTCTGACCAAACAGAAGCTGCAGGTTCACTACCCCCCACCTCCTCTCCATCCCCCATAAATTAAGTGGAAGAAAAACCCAAAAGGCATTGTTTTTTCCATGACTAGCGCATAATACTTTTTTTCCATTCAGCAGAATGCTGAGCCGGCATCAAAAAACTTCACTTGCAGAAATGACCTGCCAAGACCTGCTCATACTCTCAGGGACCTCGCCTGAAAAAATACTATTTTTTTACAAAATAGATGCTGAGCATCTTCCTCAGGCCTTTTGGGACAGTGCACATTACTGACTGCTCTGCAAACTTTGGTGTAGAGTCTTGGCTGTCCTTAACATAGGGCCTTTACACTGAGTTAGTGTTAGTAGCTAGTTCCCTTCTCCAAGGAGCTGTTAGCTTTGGATACTGCTACTACAGCTCCTACGGTCCAGTACTGAGCTAAGTGCACCTGAGCACTTTTGGTCAATGAAGGATTACAATAGTAAAATATAGGGGAGAAATAAAAGATGCAACAAGTGTAGCAGATTTCGAAGCTATGGAGAGAATATGATGGCTCTAGGAGGAAGCTTGGGAAATATCTGATGTTCCCGGTTTTAAAAATAGCATTTCTAACACTATGAATCAACAGTATGATAAAATCAAAAGGCTGCTGTGGGTATAAGGAGGATGGAGACTGTTGTTTTGGTGAATCTCTATTGTAAAGGCAGAGTCAGAAATTCTGGGCTACTTTTCCTACAGAAAAAGGAAGTTATGGGCCACTCCATGCTGGAAAAACTCCTCCTAGTCCAAAATGATTTTCAGCTTTCAAAAGCATCCTTTTGGAAGAAAAAAAACCCAACTTCTTGGCAGTCAGATGCGAATAGAAGATACCCTTTGATTTTACAGCCATGCCTTGTCCCCTAGCTGGGTTTGTGTACTGCGGTTAGAGCACAGTGGTCTCCTAGTCCAGTTTTACCTCCAAGTCATACAAAGAGGGACAATTCTGTTGATCCTGGTGTACAGGGACTTAGTCTTCCTTACGTGGCCTAAGGTCATTGTGAAATTTAAAACATGCTTCTGAACAAAAATACGAGTTATTCCTTGGATGTCATTTCTAATTCATTTGCACCAGGTTGGTGGTGAATTTGCTACACCAGTCTGCCTTTCTGATGCTCAGAATCACTCTACAGGTGACTGTTCAGAACACCTAAACAGGTGGCCGTTCAGAACAGTCACCTGTACGCTGTTTTGTCTATGTACACTCTCAGAAATACCCATACCAGCCCAGGTGGTGGCACACAAACCTGTCACTATTGCGGGTATGGCCAAGAGAGAGCTGACAATGCCAAATATCTGTAGGAGTTTGAAGAAGGAAAATCATAGAAGAAAAACCCATTGTGGTCTGTAAAATGCAAAGAAAACATCTCTAACTCAGGGCTGAACACAAGTGGAGGCCGGCAGAACACCATATACTGTTAATCCAGGCCTTACGTTCTTCCCTAGTCAGCTGCTGCAGTCCACTGCCAGAGGCAACATACTGCATGATCCTGGGTTTTGACCCAGTAGGGCCATTCTCAGTTTCTTATTATAACAAACCTAGAAATCTCCTTAAGCCTATGAAACATTTGTCTTGAAAGACCTGGCATACAGTGCTGGCATACTTTGCCCCTCAAGAGCATCTCAAGCTGTAGCTTGAAGTTGGTAACATCCTGAAGGCTGCTTGAGTATTTTATTCCATTAGGACAATCCTATTCCCAGTGAATAACCATTTGGTTGATGGCTTCTTTTCAAAAGTGTTTGTTGAGAGCAACTACATTTCCAGCATGGGATGAAAGCTTGTTAGCCATTTCTTATTTTGACCATAGGAACTGAAATTAAAGCTTGTGCAAGAGACGGATGTTGGGCGGACAACAGCTGGATCATCTGGGCTGGAGCAGATACAGTATGGCCTCTTCAACAATTGCTTCCCAGGCCCATACACGCCTTCTGGGATTCTGGTAAGATGTGGAATTTTTCATGTAAAAACTAAAAAAGTAACATTGGTTGTGGCTGTTATCTGGGCTCCACTGTAAAAAAAAAAAAAATAACAATTTTAGCTCTATTTGAAATTATGTTCAAAAATTTATTAGTGTCTTTTTCCGCTTGAACCTCTTGAACTGAGGCAACAGAGGAAGGAAACTTAAAAAAAACAAAGGAAGCCTTGAGCATTATTTAGGAAAGAGCAGCACACAAAATTAATATCCGTGTACCTTAGACACTTGATTAGATTGTATTTCTTATGCTGTATAATTTTGCCTCTAAGCTCCCTTCCTCACATTTCCTTCCATCTGCATTAAGCAAAAACTTGGTATGAATGTTTCTAGGAAGTACAGCTCTGACAGATGTTCAAGTGATAAATATTTGCAGCCAGGGTAGTTTGCAAAACCAGTGTCATTTTGTTGATATAGGATCTCTCTGTATTTATATTTTGTGCAAACACATAACTCTGGGAAATAAATTTGTCTTAATCAAAGAAAAAGTAATTAAAAGGGTTGTAACCGAAACTGCTGGTGTTGCTTCTGAATGTCACAAAATTGAGATTTCAAGCCAGGCACGCTGCTTTTCAAATGTGCTTCGGATATACAAAATTAATTTAAAATAATTTCTATGTTTGAAATGATATATGTAATGGAAAGCACGGACGCTACTTTAACTTACCACAAAAACTAGCAAAGCAGAAAGGAGAAGAACTAGATAGCTAAAGCAAAAAAACACCAGCACTGAAAGAGATGAGAAGGCAAAAGACTGTCTTTTAAAGCCAGGAAACCTTAACAACAACTTGCGCACAGAGAAGCTGCTGAAGGAAACACACACATGTATTAGGGATGGGATCACTGCTGTGGGGCACTTCCAGGTCACCCAAGCTGTAAATGATGCGAAAAGGAGGTTGCTTTTACATTGTGGGGTTTTTTTTCACTTTCTTCTTAAACTTACTCTCCAAAGAATGGGGTGTGTGGAGAGAAAGCAATCTCTCCTCAATTTCCTATAGGAAGCTTGTGGTCCTCCTATAGGAAATAATTAATCCCTGCCTAGATGTTTTATTTTCATTGTTCCTCACCTTCCAGACTTCTGGCTCTAGATTAAGCAGGAGTGGCTTACACCAGCTAAGATTTGGGTGGAGATATCTTACCTAAGCTACTGGCTGAAAACTCCTGTGGGCATTATTCATCGTGGAATATTTCTGTGCACTGGAACTGAAAAGGCAAGGAGCCTTCCTTTCCAACTTTTTAAGTTTTAAAGCCCTCTCTTCCTTTGGGTCTAGTTTCTTAAGGAAAATCAATCACTGGTGGATTCATTCTGTGGTGAAAAGAAAACGTGTTCTTCACCTTTTCCTTGCCAAAGTGCTTGCATTTAGAAGTGTGCAAGGCCACACAGGCAGAAAACCATCGTGTCCCCAAGAAAAGTGATCCTGCCTTTGCTGTGGCAAAGCTTCCCAGGTAATGAAAAGGTTTCCCAGGTAATGGAAATGAATTGAAACCACCTCAAAGGGAATAGAAAAATCTGTATTCCCAGCTGCTTTATTACAGCAAACAGCACATTTCACACTCAACACATTGGAAATGCTCTCTGAAGTGTGGTAAGGATGATATCTGAACCCTCATCAGGTAGCTCCCCAGCCTTCCTCCACCTGAAGCCTCAGGTGTGGAATGCGGGGAGCTGCAGTTCCCTCCTCTTGGGGCAGGAGGGAACAACCTCCCTCTTCCCAGGTTTGCTAGCCTCTGGCCCCATTGTTCCCACCAGGGCCCAGTGGCTTCTGAGGCTGTCCCACCTCACCCCAGTGATGCAGTGCTTACCTCCCTCTCTTTTTCACCCACCGCCAGCTGCCCTTCTCAGTGCTATTCCCATACACCTCGAATACACAAGCTGTTCCACAAGCTGTCCCCAAGACCCAATTCAACAGCATGTCTTTGAGAAGGAAAAAGACAAGTTCTCTTTTGTTTGGGGGCCTGCTGTTATATTAATGCAAAAGTCTATCTCACTGGGCAGCTGCACATAGCACAGAGGACTGCACGCTCTGATGGGTATCTTAAGGAAAGAGGGAGAGTACTCATATCCCTTCCTGTAAGTAATACTTTTTTCTAGACCTCTGCTTACCCCATTGTCCTGAAGGTGCTGGGGAAATAAGAACATTGTATTAACAACATCTATGGCATGCCTGTGCTTACAGGTCATATCCTATGCTGGGGTTGCATCCATATACTTAGCTAACCCTGAGAGTCCAAAAGACAAAGCAGCAAAACAGGATAGAAGACCCGTTGTTCCGGCAGCTCTAGAGATGATGCTCTGCTTCTTCTCCAGCACCAAGCTGTGTTCCCTGCCTGGGCATGCTGCATCTGCCGTTTGTCCTAAGGGAGCATTTGGGAAATGCCTTGGGGACCAAGATGAGTTGTATGAATCTTGATCAGCTTCCCTGCTCTTAATATGGGGGAAAGTTGTGAAAAATTGGGAGGAAGGAAAATCTACTCTTTACATTTTGTTAATAGAAAAGAGAGAATGTGTTTTGTGTCTCAGTTCTTGGAAAAAAATTGATTTTTCCTGTTTTGTTAGGGCCTAGAGCTTTCAATAACTTCCTGGCAATAACCTCAAAGTATGATGTTATTGGTAAAACCTACTTCCCTTTTTTGTCTTCCTTCCCTTCTTCAAGAGGAAAATCTTCTGATGTTTTCAATGCAGAGTTTATTTGTTTGCTTTCTGAAATGGCTTTATGAAATTGAGTAACAAATTAAGAGTGGACCATGGAGAAGACAGTGACCACTTCTGAGAGGTGTACAATGATGGGACCAGAGACAACAGCCACGAGACAGAGCAAGGGACTTTCTACTCTCACATGAGTAAAATGGGAAAACAGATGTCTCAGTGAGAGGGCCACAAGCTGGAATGTGGGCTCAGGCAGGATGTGTCCTCCCCAAGCTGGAGATTTGCAACGCTTCACTGGACAAGGTCCCAGGCAACCTTGGGTCCCCTATGTAGCTTTGAAGTTGGCTCTGGTTGGTACAGGAGGTTGGATTGCATGACCTCCCGAGTAACATGATTTTTTTCAAGGCTTCAATGAAATTTTGCATCCATATTTCTTTTAATGGCATTAAATTCCCCTCCTGCTCCCAGTCAACCTAAAAAAGTCAAATATTTAAAATAAAAATTTGCATTTTCTTAACTAACCTCAAACAACCCTGCTTAGCCTACTAGGGATGTAACAGCTATCCACTTATGGATGCCCATATCATATCCAACTTTCCTCCTATACTAAGACATTAAACTTTTCTGGGCAGTAACCATCTCTTTTTGATGTGCCTGTTTCATGGTTTGGTGCTTCTGAGCACTCCTATGGTCATGAAAATGCATTTCTCCTAGCGTGTCCCAGGGGGACAACTGAGTATACTGCTGTCTCTGCCACAAGAAGTGTTCTACAAATCTAGCTCTTCTTGCTCCCTATCAGGCCCAGCATTTCCACACTGTTGCTGCTGTGCTCCCATGCAGTACTTCAGCCGTGCCCATGGAGTGCAGATGGGACAAGGGATACCTAAATACACAGAGCCATGGAGCAAAAGTTCTCTAATTCCTGAGAATCCCTGGGGGCTGACTGTACCTCGGAGTGTGCTGGCCCTTGCACACGTGAGGAGGACAGTCCTGCTTCAGTGCCCCTCTCTGCAATACAGCCATCAGTAACATGTGAGACCTCACTTGGAGTACTGTGTGCAGTTCTGGTGTCCTCAACATAAAAAGGACATGGAACTGCTGGAACAAGTCCAGAGGAGGACCACGAGGATGATCAGGGGACTGGAGCACCTCCCGTATGAAGACAGGCTGAGAAAGTTGGGGCTGTTCAGCCTGGAGAAGAGAAGGCTGCATGGAGACCTCATAGCAGCCTTCCAGTATCTGAAGGGGGCCTATAGGGATGCTGGGGAGGGACTCTTCGTCAGGGACTGTAGTGACAGGACAAGGGGTAACGGGTTAAAACTTAAACAGGGGAAGTTTAGATTGGATATAAGGAAGAAGTTCTTTCCTGTTAGGGTGGTGAGACACTGGAATGGGTTGCCCAGAGAGGTTGTGAATGCTCCATCCCTGGCAGTGTTCAAGGCCAGGTTGGACAGAGCCTTGGGTGGGATGGTTTAGTGTGAGGTGTCCCTGCCCATGGCAGGGGGTTGGAACTTGATGATCTTGAGGTCCTTTCCAAACCTAACTATTCTATGATTCTATGAGTCTAGCATTCTTAAGAACCAGCTGGCACCAAAGCACCTTCAGGATTCCTTGGAGACCTTTCCTCTCTTTCCCTCTTGCTTAGGGCTGCTGGTGCTGTGGTCCCTGAGGGAGCAGTCTGTGGCAACCAGGATTTCTTGTGGTGGAGCCTGGCCAAGCCAGTACCAGTGTTCCAGCCTGCATTGCTTGGCTGCGTGGTATTTCAGAGCAGGGTGAGGGAGGCTGCATTCACTCTGGCCTGGTAAAAGTGGTCTGGAAGAAACAAAGAGAAGCTCTAAAAATTGATGGTGCTGTTTTGAAATCAGCACAAAAAGCAAGTTGCTGAGTAAGGGAGATCAAGGTAAGAGTGTAATCTGAAGTGTTGTTTCAGCCTCTCCTGTAACAAAGAGAAACAGCCTGTCAGCACTGGCCAGGCACACTTAAATCACCTACACCTCAATGAAGCCAAAGCATGGAAAACATCCAACGGGATGAAAAACACAACTGAAGATATTTATACGTGTTCACATCTGGCTTGCAGGAACCTGCTCATGCAATGTTCCAGCTCTTCAGAGCGATAGGTCTGCATGGCTATTTCCACCCACACGTGACACCACTGTACAATATCAAAATAATCCCAAGGGCTTTTCACCCAAGTGTTGGGTGGTACCTGCCTTGGAGCTGTACTTCCTACATGTTCCAAATGCCTTGCAGAAGCCTTGGTTCTTCTTCGAAAACATGGGAAAAGGGAGTGCAAGGGGGAGGATGCCTTGGATGGCAACCCGGTCCCATCTGCCCTGTGGTGCTCTGCCGGGTTACCCTGGCCCCTGCCTCAAACCCTCCCAGCTTTTCTGGGGAAAGTAAGTTTGTCCCAGATTTTCCGGAAGATGGAGCTCAAGAGTCTCCCGTGTGAGCAGTCTGGCCTGTGCCTGGGGAATACGGGAGGATAGGCATCACTCCTGCGATCTGAATCATAGTTTTGTAGCAAAATATCTTCCAGAAAGAAAAGGAAGCACTGCCGCTCCCCAAGTGTGTCTAGGAATGATGTAGATATGGTGAATTTTAGTCTAAAGTAATATGGAGTGATGACTCAAATATAAATGAGAGCTTGAGAGAGAAACAGAAGAAGGTGTAAACCAAGAAGATGCCAACTGCTGAAGTAGGAACTAAAACATTAAATAACATATTCTGGAGTATTTTTGTGCTCTACACCCCTTATTTTTCTCACTGGCCAGAAAACTGTCTTTTCTGGGAAAAACACAGGGAAATAAGGAGGAGGTACTTTTTTCTTGGGTCTGAGCTCATCACCTGAAGTCTATTTCCAGAATGGCTTAAAACATCTTCCTGTCCTGGGTTCAGCAGTAACAGTTATTTTCCTCCATCTTAGTAGCTGGTGCAAGCTCTGTGTTTTGACTTCCAGCCTGGGAACAGAGCTGATAACACCGATGGTTTTTAATTGTTGTTAAGTAATGTTTATTCTGGCCAAGGACTTTCTGAGCCTCATGCTCTGCCAGGGAGGAGGGGAGGCCGGGAGGAAGCAGAGACAGGACACCTGACCCAAACTAGCCAAAGAGGTATTCCATACCACAGCACGTCATGCCCAGGATGTAACGGGGAGTTACCCGGAAGGGCTGGGACTGCAGGGTTGGACGAGGTATCGGTCAGTGCTCGGTTGGGTGGGGTGGGCGAGTTATTGGTCGGCTGGTGTTGAGGTGTTGCATTCTCTTCCCTTGTTATTTCCTTTATCATTATTATTATTGGTGGTAGCAGCAGTGATTTGTGTTTTACCTTAGTTACTAAACTGTTCTTATCTCAACCCATGGGAGTTGCATTCTTTTCGATTCTCCTCTCCGTCCCTCCCGGTGTACGGGGAGGGCAAGAAGGGGGGGGGAGTGAGTGAACGACTGCATGATTTATGGCTGACTTTGTTTAAACCATGACACTTCCGATTGCTGCAAAAGGAATGACAGACGAGGCAGACTGAACCAGCTCTTAAGAAGAGAACTGTAGGTGCACAAGTAGTCAGTGGGAATTTGCAGAGGTTAACAACTACAGCCATGTACACTCTGGAAAAAATCAAACCCATATCATATATTGTGTGGGAATCCATGCAGTAGCACCAAAATCCCTGGGTGTCCTATTAGTCAGACCACAAGATAACCGTGAGAAAACAGTTGAAACGAAAATTATTAGCAGCTTGCTCTCTTAAGCAGTCATGTTTAGGACCACCATAGAGTCTTCTAGGATAGTTTTTGAAAGAAAAAGATGAGGTAATTTCTCTTTCAGCATTAATAACAGCTTCCTCTAAAACCAGTCAGATTTTTATGTCATGTCCCAGCTGCCCAGTTCCATACTTAAACATGTACATCCCAACCTAACTGAGATGATGTTGAAGTAAAGCAGTAAATATTTCTTTTTAAGATACTGTTATGGCATCCATATATCATATATATAAAGAGAAATTTCTTTAGCTTAACATTTAAATAGATCAAAGTAAAACTGAGCTAATAGAAGTTGGAGTGAATTCTGCTGCTAGAGAATATCTGAAGGCCAGATAGTAAGAAATTTGAAATCTCCCCATGTTCATTTTGCAGCTGTGAAAAATACTAGATATATATAGCTATAAACAAACCCCATAATGCCGAACTGGCTGCTGTCACTGCCTGGGGTGAGGAAATTCCCAGACTTACTTCAATAGTGTTTCATTCCCGCTGCTAGACTGGGAGAACACAGAAGTCTCTGACAAGTCTGCCCTCAAGGATTTCTTGCCTCCACCTCCTTCCTCCTTTGGGTTTTCCCATTATAAAAGACGAGTGCACCTGTCTGTTTTCCTCCTTGGAGCCTTTTCAGACAACACTTTGGGGTACATCAGGAGATATGCCGATGGCAAGGACATCTGAAGGGTCTACCACTGTGACCTGGCATGCTTGGGAGAGTCTGCTTACCAGCTTTTGCTGGAAAATCTCTGGGTGGTGGTCTGGGTTCCTGAGAGTTTAGGGCTTCTTTCTGACTTTTGCTAGGACACTTTAAAGGTAGATGCCTAGTATTAAAGCCCAAGGTGAGCCAAGACACGTATATATGTAAGAAATTAGATGGAGAGGCCACTTTGATGAATGGAGCAAGAGAGATGATTCTGATCATTTAGTGTTGTTTGCGCAGGAAACACTCAAAATTGCACTTTATTCATGAGACTTTTTTTTAGGCATGTGCATAAGTCTCTGTTACATGCTTTTGAATACATACAAAATCTAAACATCTATGTATATATGCTTGTACTTTGATGACTCAACAGCCCCTCCATTCAGAAGCTGAATTAAATGGAACAAGCCTTGTAATAATAATTCTGGCAACTGAAACCTGAAGCCCCTTTCTCTGAAGGCCCTTTTTTGCAAAGAAGTGCTGCATGCATCACACTAAGTCAAGTCCAAACCTTGCAATGAGGGGAAAACCCCAATATACACAAAAACTTGGTCATGTTTTCTTTGTTTGGAACCCACTGCCTCAAGACACCTTAGGTAGATTGGATTTAGCTTTTTATCCCATCCACTGTCAAAAAACCCATTAAACAAAAAATCCAGGAATTAATTTTTCTATATCAAACCCAGTAGCTGACTACAAGAGAGTGACTCAGCATGTCACAATCCCACTGTGCGATGGACTTCTCTTTTTAGCAATATCAATCATCTCCATAAAATCTTTTACTGGAAATTCCTGACAGCTTTGCAAGAATACCTTCAGGGTCTTAATATATATCTTTATGTAGAAGTACCTAATGGGGTGGATGAAACAGGCGGCAGTTAGTTTATTGCAAAGAGGAGTGCAGACACTGCTGTTACAGAACAAAAAGATGTTTGAGACTAGGGACAGTGAATAGACCTCTGGAAGAGCTCCTTGCTCAAGGCTACATACAAAGAAAGCCCAAAGTATTGACTGAGACAACCAACCTTTAGACATAGCCACTGCTGGTGAGCATAGGCCCTTCTTTCCTGGTCAGAAACGTCCTTTTCAATGTTTTTTAGAACTATCTTTTATTATTGAACCTTTTATAAGCATCTGTTTGATGCAAAGGCAACTAAAGACAAATCAGTTTACTTTTACTTTCATAGCAAATGGCTCTTAGTTGACTTTGCTATCACAATTTTTATTCAGACATTAGTGTCATATACAAGACTTTCACCAAACTTCTTAAATTGGCTGTTGAAGGCCAATTTCTGTGAGTTTATGCAAAGATCAGTTTGCAGAAGCAGACTATTCCCAAGCTACTGAATAAGCAGTGCACTTTCAGGAACACTGCGTAAAGATAAACAAGGCTGAGAGAAAGAAAAAGTCTGAGCAGGTTTTTCCCTGCTGAAAAGCAGCTGCTTTTAGACAGTGTAGAAGGGAAAAAAACCCTAGAACAAAAGCATAATATAATGGGATTTGGTGAATTCTGTTTTTGTAACTTAATGATAAAGTGGATAAGACATATAAATCAATTATCACAGAAAATTAAAGCACTAGAATAAAATTAATCAGACACTGACAGTTTAGAAAATCAATTAAATGAAGGAACCTTTCATTTGTGTGTCTGGAAAATTATTTGTGTCAAACATTTAGTAAGACACAAGCTCAGAATTCTACCCTACTTATGTGAAAATGCCCCATGCCCTACACCTGCAAACGTAAATATATTGCTGAGGAGACCTGTTGACAAAGGCAAAACCAAATTCTGCCAGAAACTTGACCATCTTCACTAGTGGTCTTCATTAGTGCTAATGGAGAGGTTCACATTGAACATACTTTTCCCTGTAAACCACAGGTTTAGGTTGTAGCTCAGCCACCAAAGCATTAATTATCTTCCTGAAAACTGGTTAATTAAACCTATTGGGGCAACTCTGCTTAGCAGGGTAAAGAAAAATTTGATTCATTGCTCTGTGTTAGCTTGTACCTGCAAGAGCTTGCAGTTAACTATGCCTTTCATGTAGCTAATGATAGCAAGGTCTGCTCTTTAAACACCTTTATTTCTCTTCCTTTTTTATTTTCCTTTTTTCTTTCCTCTTTTTTCTTTTTCCTTTTTTCTTTTTTCTTTTTTTTTTCTTTTTTTTTTTTTTTTCAGTAAAACTCATGTGGTTTGGTTAATCCACTTCAATATTCTGCAATACCTTGGGGCGGACACATGCAGTAACCCTCCCCACACAGTGGGCACAACAAGCTGTTCATTCGTGTGTTGTGCTCAGGGACACAGGGGTCAAAAGAACAATATCTTGAACTAACAGCCTCTGAAACTACTTCAGATTTCCTGTTAGTGTGTTCAAGATGATAGATAGCTTCCTTCCTTTCAAAATTATGACCTATTTTTCTACTGTCACTGCAGAATGCATTATCATAAACCATAGTTTTCACATTTATTGCTCTGGACCACAGAATCATTATTTATAAGAATTATAAGGTTGTCTACATGTTTTATTTTCAGCATTAAACATGACTGAAGTTTAGAATGAGCTATTTTCCATTTTTACCTTATTTTGTAGGCCAGAAAAGCTCTGTGTAGGTGTTAAAATACAAGAGGTTTCACAGTATTCAAATTATAGCATTTTCCAAACTATTTCCAACATTAGACCTTGAAATAAGGGGAAATACCACTTCACGTGCATATACTTTTTTCCTTAAAAATTAATACCTGCTTGCAGGATGAAATAACTTCAGTAGAGGTCTTCAGGTTGGAAGAGATCTGAATACTACAGCCAAGCAATAATTCTGTACTTTACAAAACGTATTTTGACAACGGAAGGGTGGCATTTAAACTATGCATCTTCATATTCTTGAAGTATTCAAATAACCTCACCTCTGTCTCTTGCGAGTCCAAGCTCTTTTTCTCTCCCTCAGATATGTTTGCCTGTCATTCAGATTCATGTTCTTCCCTTGCAGGAAAAAGAGCTCTTCCACTGAATGACCTCTAGACTAGAGAAAACTTAGCTTGGAATTTGTCTTTATTTGCTGATATCTAATACTAAAAGAAAGCCTGAAGAATGAGTCTTGTTCTTTTCTTGGGAGGAAGTTGAGAAGGAAATACCTAACTCATCCTGGATAGAATTATAAAAACACAGACTCTACAACTATGGATCTTAACACTGCTAAAGGAATAAGGTCTCTCCATCAGGGGCACAAAAGGGTGCTTGTGGTCTAGGTAGCATCAGTAGCCTTGTCTTTTTATAAGCCTGTCTGACACTTCCAACTAAGTAATTCAATAATTCTGAAGACAAACTTTCCACAGATAATCCCTAACTGATAAGATTGAGACCCTGGTACTCAACTGGAGAAGTGCTGGGAACTCATGTGTGCCAACATAATGGAGACAGATAAGCTGTGCTCTGGACACAGGAGAGCTTTACATATTGCTAAGAGCTCTGAGAAGTCACCTTTTAGACTCATTCTCAGAATGAGCACCCCAATTAATGTCACTGTGCATCAATCTCTCAACAGTAAAACCTGACTATCCAGCTCTTTTCCCTCACACCTCTGAAGTGCTCTGGAAAGATAACTTTCAAAATCATAGAGATTAACCACAGTGAATAAAATAGTAAATTGGGCCTAAAATGAATGAAGATTACTGTTTACTAAATAAAGCTGAGAGTTTCAGCTGTTGTTCATGTGAATACTGCACATCCTACATAAAGCAACAGGATCTGTGGAAAAGAAGGTGTCCTGAAAAGTCCTGCTGTGGTGAGCTGGGTGAGCTTCACAGGTAGCCTTCACCCTGGCCGCTCTTCCTTTCTTTGTGCTTACCCTCACACCCTGTTGCTCTTCTAAGGGCACTCCTGTGTATCCTGCCCTTGAAGCTGTCACTGCTGTGCTTGGCTTCACTTGTCCCTGGTAGTGTTCTTAAGAAAAAAAACCTCATTTCCTCTAGTTCAGTGAGCACATTTTGAAGCAATGAGTCAAAGCTGGCTAGGAGGTTTTCTCTGCAGCTAAAGAGGAAGTTTTGTATGGGTGGGATGTGGCATCTTTCAGAAATATCAGAATATCCATATACATGCTGGCTAGAGAAGGTGCTTACTAGCTACAAGTAGGTAGGTATGACAACGTCTCTTCTCTGCCTTCAAGGTAAATTATGATTGCCTGTAACAGGAATAGGAATAGGTGGGTTTTTTTCCCCCCTAAATATTGTTTTTGTGAGTGAATAAGTGAAGAAAATGTCTCAAGATCAATTCTCTAGAGACAACACAAGGACAAGTTCAAACCAGCTGCTTCATTGTTGCTGTCAGACACTTTTGGTCTTGGTTGCTTTATATATCAGCTCTATATTACGACCAGCTGAGAAAGGCAACATGTCACTGGTAGGCTTGAGTTCCCTTTTCTTTCACTGAGCATTCTCATGGCTCTGTTTTCTGTATGTTTCACCAGAAAGCCATGGCTACAGAAAAGTCCCAGACTTACTCTGGTTTTTGAACCATGCCACTCTTCACTGTCTACAGTTCTACACAGAGGCCACAAAGGTTTTTCAGGTGACATTTAACAAACTTTTTTATCTGAGTATTTTGTAAAGTTTAAAAACATGTTCCCAAGCTATGGTTGAATAAAACAAATGGTCCTTTGAATGGATCCTGCGCATTGCAGCACACTAATGAAAACACCACTTCTAATTGTTCTTGTGCGTGCCACACTTCGACAGCATGCTTTTCTGAAAACAGACTTGTTTAGCTAAAGTTAACAGTCAAACAGCACTAAAATAACTGAAGCTCTCAGACATGTTGTATTTATAAAATCTGAGAAGCCTTTCAGATTTGTCTCCATTGGACAAAAGCTTGTGTAAATGCAATATATCCATGCTAAGAAGAGTTCATATACTCCAAACCACAACCTGACATTTACTCTCGTTTATTTTGAAATGCAAATGCATCTAGTTTATTCAGGATTCTTTTGCAGCTTACTGTCTTATTAGTGATCGTGCTGATAACTTGAATTTCTGAAATGTTGTTGCTAAGCAATGCAACTTCAGGCATGTAATGAGGCTTTCCAGTGGCTACTTGAAGATGAAGAAAATTATCTCAGCTTCACAGGTTGTTTGATCATCAACCACATTATAATGCTTGGGTGATAAATAAGTTTTCAGCTTGCCCTCATTCTCCTGCAGATAATTTATTTTTGTATGGTGACTGAAGATCATACAGTATCTGGAAGAAAGCTGTATATTTTGGGATGCAAAGACAGAACCAAAGAACTTGTGTAGCTCCTTTGTGTAACTTTCTATAAAAAGAAGATTCCTTCTTACAGCTCACAACTTAAGGAAAAAGTACAGGAGAACTGCAGTCCAAGGTTGTCTCAATGGGACCCCTACCCACACAAGGCGATGGTGCCCCTTCACCCCGTGCAGCACAGATCTCCTGCTGGTGGGACCTGACCCTCCAGCTGTCACAGGAGCAGGCAGCGGTGCTGAGCTGTGTGATGGGGTGAGTCTTCTCACATGGGCTTTGTCCTTGGGAAGAAAAAAACAAGCATCACACTGGGACAGATTAAATTCCTCTGACGTGCCCCAGCCTGGTGCTGCCCGGTGCATAACAGCAGCTGATGCCTGGCAGAGCTTCTGTTACAGGCTTTCTGTAGCACAGCAGTGCCAGCTGGAGGCTGGCTATTCTTGAATCATCCTTTGATTGTTCTTCTTCATCACTGCAAAGTCCAGTCACTTAACTTACCATCATGAATTTGATCTCATTTCTCTATGGGACCATCCTGGAGCTCTTTTTTTTTTTTCCCCTCTGTTGCAGATATGATAATACCTGCAGCTGAAGTATAAGGGAGCAATTTGTTGAACAGCTAAGCTAATGTCCTGATTTCAGCTGGGATAGAGTTGTGTTGGATATTCTTACATATGCTGTGCAAGGGAAAGTAGATCCAGCTTCCTCAATCAGGCACACAGCACCCTGACCTTGATCTCTCAATACCTCAATCCTCCACCTGTCAAAGAAGGCAGTATCTACAATACAGTGCAAATAAGCCAGTGCCTGAAGCAGTCAGAGGTAATAATGATGAAGGCTAAAGAAAAGGCCAGGGGAAAACAGACACACCTTTATTCAGAGCTGGTTTGAAAATTGTGCAGTAGACAAAGTGTGGGGCTGCAAGCTGCAGAAAAAAAGGAAATAAAATAAAACGTTGGCCATCTGCTCAACAAGTGCCTTACCTTCTCCCATGCACCTCCCAGCACAGGGGACCAAGGGAGAAAGGCTGTCTAAGGCTGTGCTGTAACACAGTCATGCAAGAGGACTGAATTAAAGTTGCCCAAACAACCGCCACATTGCCTCTTCTTTCCAGTGCCTGGTTTTTGCTTCCTAATGTTGTTGAAGTAGCTGGGAGTTTTGTGTACATCCATGGAATCAGTGTACAGTGTCTTCCTTGAGAATCAGGACTTTTTATGGCTCTCAGCTTGCGGCAGTAAAGATGGCTCCTACTACAGAGAGCTGCTTTTGCAAAATTACAAAGCGGTCTTGCATTGAGGAGTGAAAGTATAGTGTAAGGTGATGAAATTCTCACCCTGAAGGACTTACATTTATATACCATTTTTCCCTGAGCAGGCCAAGGTTCACAGTGAGGCTGCAGTTCCAGAGGAGCCACCCACCCACCCGAGATACATTTTTCTGTGGGTGAAGGAGTGATATTTTTCTGTCCTCATGAAGACAAAGTTTGTCTGTTTGACAATTAACAGCTTGACGATTTAGCCCTGGAAAAGAGAGAACATTTTAAAGGTTGTGTTTTTGAGCATCTTTGATTTCATTTCTGACCAAAAGCCACTAAATCCGTACTTACAGTGTGTAGACATGAACCTAATCTAAACATCAGATTAATTTCTTTCTCTGTGGGCAAGCAAGCCCACACATGCAGCCAAACGTTTCTGTAATATTCAGTGTGCTGTTCTCATAACTGCTAAAAGTTTGAGCACCAGGAGAGATTTCTGCCCTTTTTGCTCCTGCACGTTCTCTGGACACCTGCTGACACTAAGTTAGTGGGTGCATCGTTTGCTGCATCTTGTTGCAATCGTAGCCAGCTATTTGTTGAATGATACAAGGAAGAGGAAAGCGTGTGGGGAAATATGGGGTTGGGGTCTGTTTCATTACTTTTAAGGAAGGAGAAGAAATTGGAAATTGCGAGAAAACCCCACAAACAATCAATAACAACAACAAAAATCTTAATTCAGAGCTGTTGTAAATTTGATATGCTTGGCCCCTCTGTATGTGTCTGGCTGGGGCCCTGAAGCTCAAAGTCCACGTAGTGTCCAACCCAGCAGCTGCATCAGAGAATCCAAACCAGAGCTGTAAACTCTGTATAAAAGCTAGCACCTGTTTTCTTGCTCCCATAAACCTGGCATGAAAGCACATATCCTTGCTTTCCTGTGCTGAAAAAGCCAGCTGAGGGCACAGGTGCTAAGCAACTCCTGAGAAAATCACCCCGGGTAGGCAGCACACAGCGTATTTCAGCCCTGCAGCATCAGCACTGGCCAAGGAGCTCAGCGACTTTGATCCTTATAATGATTTTTGTCTCCTTGCTGCTGTTTGCCGGTGCAGGAGCAATCAGTTGTTATTGGTTTGTGCAGTTCCATTCCTCAATGGCACACATGGTTTGTGACTCTCTGGGAATGGATTTATTTTCTGTATCTGTGATAAAATGTTCTCAGTTAAGTCATTAATCTTTTAGCTGATGTTTAACCCTACAGTGGCTCAGGATTTCAGCAGCTGTAATTCTTTGCGTGAAAAGGTTGACTAATTAAAATCTTCTATTTCGAGGCAATTAGGAGAAATATCTTCTCTAAAACAGAAATAGCACTGTAAAAAAAAAAGATACAGCTAACATTCAGTGAGAATAAGCTGATAATGTAATCAAAGATTCTTTCTAGCATAGCAGTTAAAATTAAACATTGTGAACACTGCATAATGTTTCCATCTCTTAACAAGTTCATAAATATCTTAACCCTCAGCAGCCTGGCTAAGCTTGTTCGTCATGGTCTAAGTCACATACACACACACACACACACACACAAAAGCAGGAAAAGACAATGTATTTTTGAAATGAAAATTTCCTTTTTATGTTGTTCTACACTTTCTGTTTGTTTTTTACTCCCACTACCAGCACCTCTGTGCGCTGCTCTGCTCAGGCAGCCTGGGCATGGGGAGCTCTGGCAGGTCTGTAAAGGAGATGGGCAGAGAAGGTGATCCTGGTATGATGCTGTTGGTTCCCCTGGCTGAAGGCTACCCTGGGGACAGCTACAGGGTTAATAGGGAGTGGAATATGCAGGGAAATGTAAGAGAGGAAGGAGCCTGAGGAAAAAAAAGGATCCATAGCAGCCTGAGCAGAGTTTAGCAATCTGTGTCCTGATACTCCTGGGCCACACAAATGCTTCCTCTGTGCCATAAGGGAGCGACTTAAGCGGTTCAGGCAGGTCTTGCTGAGGGCTCTTCATTCATGGGGAAGCTGATCAAAGGAGTCAGGCAAATGGCTTCTAAACTTGGGGTGAACAAGAGGATTTGTATTGCCTGTGCCACCTTCAAGGTCACCGATTTCATTACAAGGTCAAGCTCATGACAATGATCAGTCCTTGCTGTGTGAATGACAAAGGCTGGGTGGAAGAAAGCTTAGCTTCTGGTCCCCTTGTGAACGGACAGAAATGCTTTTTAGCCATTGTAATTCAAGAATCTACAGTCAAGAAGGGGACAGTACCTCTAGAAATAAGATTAACAGCTAGTGTGCTTCACAAGAGGGCTTGAGGATTGATTAATACACTGCGACTGCTCCATAGCAGAGAAGTGCTATGTATCAACTTACCCAGTGAATTGCCAATGCTGCATGCGATTAGAGCATGAGTCTACGACCCTCAGATACACATCTTGCTTGAAGTGTTACATGCCATTCCTTGTAACAGAGTGAATGCAGATGAAGACGTATGTAGGGCCAGGGACCCAGGTGAGAAGGGTAGGGCCCTCGGCATTTAAACCAGCAAACCTTCAGCTAAGGAGTAGTAATGTGTGCATGTGTGTGTATTTCCTTTTGCATAGGTAATTGATAGCTCATTAACAGCCCATTAGGGTGGAAGCTCTGGGGATGAAGAGCTTATTCTCTGTTTTTATTTGAAAACCTAAAACAAATAGAAGAAAAAAAAAAAACAGTATTAAAGTCTGCCATAGTTGACTGCTCTGGGTCTTTTTTCTGGCTTCCGACTATTTGATCACCTGATGTCAGGGAGATAGAGGATTTTCCATCCTGGTCATAGGTAATACAGCTCTACTAGGCCCATAATGTTTTTGCAGTAGGCTTTTTACTGGTTTGCAGTATACTGTCCTCCTTGCACCCCCATGGCCCCAGGATCGGCTCTTCACAATGGCATGACATGGTCAGATTGTTTGCTTCTGGCTGAAAACCTGAGAGCTGGTAGAAAGCTTTTTTTTTTTTTCTCAGTGAGTGAAATTCAATGTTTTCAAGTACATACATGAAGGGGAACCACTGTTTTCCTTGTTGTGCCAGGCTTGGGGAGGATTAGGGACTAAGGAAACAGCAGCCTCAACAGGAACCACCTAGTCATAATACTGTCAGCAGGAGGATGCTCAAGGCTGACAGAGAGAAAATGCTGACCACAAGGCTGTGTCCAAAAGCCCACTCGCTTTGGCAGGTACCTTCATCTACAGGTCAGAGCTATGCAGCGTATGGATGCTTCACTGACGTTATTAATCCAAAGGGCTGAGCAAGGTTCTTATCTTTCAATAGCATGGTTACTCAGGGTTTGGCATAGTCATCAAGGAAACGGACCTAAATGGTGCAAGTTACATAATACCTTTATATGCACTAACCATTTTATCCTGGAATTACAACATCATAAGCTCTGAAATAACGCAGGGTGAAGGACCCAAACCCAGCTTCCCCCTCTTTGACCTGCCAGTGTCCAAATGGTAGACAGTCACTATTCCCACTCTCCTCCTCTCACCCCAGCTCCAGGCATCTTGTCCATGAATGCAGTGCCTTCACAAGTACAGCTCTCCAAAGATATGGATTAATTCTACTCCGTTATACATCTGACCAGCCAAGGTATCTCTTTTGAAATACATTTGACAAATGAACTAGAAAACAATGCTACTTTTAGGTCAAAGCACTTACATTGCTCTTATGTTTATCTTGCAGCAGATCAGGGACTTAGGGGAAGACTGATGAAAGACAAAACAAAAATGTGTACCTTGAAATAGGTCAGACCGAAGGTTTGTTTTTAATGAGTCTTGCAATAAAAAAGATCATCATGTCTTCCACTTTTCTAGCATGTAGTTCTTTTTCAAGACTTACCATAAGTAAACTCTGTATAAACAGATTCTTTTTTTTTTTTTATTTGGCACAGCCTATGCCAGACAAACAAGACATTTAACAATTACGGGAAAATTATTCATTTCTCCTGACAATTTCTAAAATCAAAGGCATGTATTTTGGAATAATACATACTAACTGGCACAGTAATTTTAAAAAGTCTTTTATAAACGTTACCAAATTAAATATAACCCTCAATGCTGTTTCTGAAACATATAGTTTCTTATCAGAGGCTCCCTGTGTTCAGTTTATTCCATTGCGCTCCTTCTGCATTATAGCAATGACAAATAAATAGTCAACAACTGGAAAACACACATTTATGCAGGAGAAGTAGGTGCATCAGCGCTTTCTTCTGGGTGTTTAAATGGTCTTTATCATTGTATTTAGCAGACAACAGTAACTTCTCCTTCATAACTGGGGAAACTTAACAAAAGGGAAGCAGATATCATTGCTGCTTGATACCATAAAATATTTAAATGGGAACAGTGAGTTGCAAAGTCATGAAAATAACCTTCGTCTTACAAAGAAAGAAAATGTTACTTTTCAAAATTGGACCAAACCCAGTAAAACATGTATTCTGTGAGGAAATGTGACAGGACAGAATGGGAAGGGTCAGCATGGACTGCAGATTGCTTGGCATCATTAAATCAGTAGCATTGTGAGGGGAAGCCTTAGCTGAGTCATGCACAACAGGCATATTGGAGCCTGAGCAAGGCCCTAGAAAAAAGCCAGCAGTGGGCAGTCTGGCTGTTGGACCGGACCAAGGCTGCATGTGCATAAGGATCTCAAGCTGCACCATCCTACAGCTGTGTTACAGGACCAAGGGCAAAAAGCGCTCTTCCTCCCCAGAGACAGGTGTTTCTTTTGAAACTGTGAAAGATAAATACAGAATTATTAATGATGAAGCCTTCAGCCTGCAGGAAGGGGTAAGGGCATCTACCTTAGAAGGCTAAATAGCCCTGGAGACTTCCAATGAAACAGATGTGGCTGCTCTGCATCTGTGTATTAGTACCCAAGAGATAAGCAACACAGATTTTTCATCTCAGTCCCTTCCAGCCTAAGAGCTTTTTCCCTGAAGCTCTCCTTCTGTTATACTGAGCACTGTTCTAAGTTATAATTTTCAATACAGATTTCATATTAAGCCCCATCTGAGATCACCACCAGCAAAAGCATCTGCTGAGTGCCTGAAATTAGGAAGAAATTTCCCTTTCGTCAGAAGTGATTCCACATCTCTCTATTATTCAACCATCTTCTCAGATCAGTTTTGACCCCAGAGAGAAACCAAATGAGACAGATCATCACTCTGATCAAGCATGCCAATTTTGACAGTCCTGCTAGTGATGCTAATACTCTACAAATCACACAGACTTGTTTTTTAAAGGTATTTAGTGACCTAACGTGCACTGCAATGAATGTAAAGGTCTCTGAATAAATTCATTTGCAAGAAATTCATATTAGAGAAAGAATTATTGTCTTTCTCATTTAAAGTGAAATCAAAGATCTGAAGTCTGCTAATGAGCAGTGATGGCTTGAATGTCAATTTAAATGGAAAAAAATTGCTTTCATTATGTGGATTTTGATGCTGGCTATGTCATGACTCTGCGTCCTACAGAGGATTAATTTAAGTCCAGTAAAGCAGAAAAGAATCCCCTTGAAAGTGATGAAGTGAACAAGAAGTGAAATTGATTTATGCAAAGGAAGAAAGTCCTGAAAGTGTCATAGATTATGCAAATGATTACAAAAAAAAAAAAAAAAAGAAACAGGACCAAGGTAATTTGAAATTTTGAAGGAAAAAAAATCAAGTTACATTCTACAAGAACTAGTTACTCTTCAGTTAGAAAGCTTATTATTTGATTCTGTAAGTGGAATAAGTTAATAATATCCTTAAAAGAAATTAAGAATGTAATGCATATTGAAACAGGCCCCAGTCTTGCCTGGGACTAGACCTTTACCGACTCCTTCAACAGAAATGTTGAATAAGAACACCCATGTGTGGTTATTTTTAAATAGCATCACTGCCAGCTGGCAGACTGAACTGCACTGCTTTAGAGAGTGCAGAAAGAGGAATCTGATTAGTATCTAGTACAAGGTGCAAGTTCAGGCTCATTAGCCAGTGGTGATGAAAGCATTAACGCTCTTCAAGGGGTGCATTTACTCTGAACACATTTGCTTATTAGGAGGATGAAGGTCTCTTTCCTCACAGCACATCTGAGCTGTGAAAGTGTCTAAGGAAGCTCTCTGCTTTATCAGGAGCTTCATCTCCTCCTGCTGAAAACTGAAGGCAGGTTCCAGGGCACTGTGGCTGTGGGTGGCACTGACTTCTGTTGGCCTGTATTCCCCACAGGGCAGCTGCCCCCACGCAAGGTGCCAGCTATGTTTTCACTGTGGTACATAGGAAGAAACCTGCACTTTCAGGGTGAGAGTTATCTGTGATGAACTCAGTGGAAAAGCCCACTTTAGAAAGAGAAGAGTCATTGACAAAGTTTGCAGGCAATTGTCCACGTTATACTTGGGCAGATGAACTGCAGCCGTTTGCCTGGCACAGAGCCGTTGTCCCTCTGGTACAGACAGTGGTGCAGTGGAAATAATTTTGCTGTGAATCAAGTCGATATTTAAAGCCAACATGAATGACATAATGGCAGCTTCCTATTGCATACAGCCATAGAGGTAGAAGGAATGATAGACGTTATCTGAAAGTGAAGACATCAAACACTAACAGAGGCAGTTATGAGTTTCTTGAGAAAACGGCCTGATCTGTTGTAACAGAAATGCTACCGGTGATTGCACACATCTGAAAGAAACTTTTGCCCCAAGATGCTAGCCATCTTTGTAGTAGAATCCAGCTGTACAGAAAAACAGGTAATTAATTGTTTGTGGGACATGCCCTTGTTCCTGTCCTCACCCTCTTTCAAATAAGAAGGTCTGTTTCTAGACCCAGTGTTGGCTGACTACCCTTTTCCTCCAGTCTTCCAGAGAAGAATTCAAAAGTTATCAGTGGAAGTGTGCCTATAGAAAAGGCTCTTTCTTAAATCCCATTCTCAGCAAATATAAACAGAACTACTGTGCTTGTTTTCCATCACATGGTGGAGTTGTTACACACATGGCAGAGGTACAAAACAAGGGAACTGTTCCATGTTCTTTCAAAACTACTTAAAATCTCTTCCCCCTTGACAGCCCTTCATTGTTCAGGGAAATGTGACATACTGACACGCCTTGAAAGCAGCATGGATACTTGTGCACAGCTCTGTCAGCCTGCGTGCAAGTATTTCTACAAAAACTGTAACTTGTGAAGAAGGCCAAGATACAGATACATTTGCTCAGTGAAAGTTTAGAGAAAAACAGAGAAGACTGCAGTCCATGTTCCAAGAACAAAGTGCTCTTTTTTCCTTACCCCCTCTTTCAATGTCCTTGATTACAAAATCTTCTCTGTAGACATTGATGAACTGCCAGCCATTGTGTTAATATTGGGAAGGACTCTGTCTTCATTGGGTATGTCAGTGTTTCTCATTGTGAGTTCCATTACACATGGCGGAGAAATACACGGAGCAGAGAACGATGCATATATCTGCAACATAAAATCCCTCTAGCGTACCACACCAAAAAAGGGGAATTCTGATAACCGAGAAAATGGTCCTATTTCCAATTGCACAATTGTACTTTTCACCCTTCTGATCTTTTATTAACTATGCATGGAATATATCAAGGCATTTTATTATTTTTGGGAGTATTAGTTTAATACAAAATTACGTATTAATTCATCCTCACCGGCAGTATAGCTACAAAGATGGTCACTTCATAGAAATGGTCACAACAAGCAGTTATTCCAATAAGAGATTTCTAATGAAAGGGAATTATACTGATTATTAATGAATTCCAAATGAATTCAAGTCCCATGGCAATGATACGCTTAAAATAATACACAGGCCAAAAATACTAGCTATGGGAAATGGATGGTCTGATGAGAGTTGCATTGAAATATATCTTCAAAAGAGTAATCACCCAGAATTGAGCCAATTTGACTTGAGAAAGCAATTATTTTGCTTATGTCATATTCATCTCTTAAAAAAAGGTCTTCATGCTTCACAAATCCATTGTGGGTTTTTTTTTCTACCTTCTCAACAGGCAAATGCAAACAAAAAAAGGGCAAGAAGAAGAAAGAGGGTTGCACATTCTGAAATGAGGAAGAAAGAGTGAAAGAGGAGTAACAGACACCCCAGGGACAGTGATTATTCCAAAATCACATTAAAAGAAAAAAAGAAAGCGCAGTGTGGAAGAGGCTGGACATCCCCCAAAGCACCCCAGTGAAGCCTGAAGATAAATGCAATGTATTGTCAGCACAATGCCTTCTTATAAGGAAAATGGTGCCTTTGTTTACCACCCTGTGTTGTAGGCACTCAGAGAAGGCAAAGGCAATGGAAACAAAACTGTTAGAAGAGGTCACATAGTGTTTTGAACAGAAGAAATACTAGCTTTCTACCCTGGGAGGCAACTTCTGGCACTGTAAAATTTGCATCACTCGAATCGCTAGGCACTACTGTTACTGTGAATCCTAAGGTATAGAAGTGAGTCAACAAAACTACAGAAACAATTTTGGCCAAAATAAAGCTGAAGCTCCTGGTACCCAGAATTCCTTCTTCAGCGTAAAATGAGTTTCTGCTGCCTCTGTTCCTGTGTTGCAATGTGAAAGGCATGCTGTTTTCACTGCTGAGCCCTCCCCTGTGCAGGATGCACTGTTGGACTTCAAGTGCTAGGAGCTCTCCGTCTCCCCCACAAACTGCTGCCAAGATAGCTGTAATGACCTGAAAGCAAAGTTAGAAGAAATGAAAAGGAAGTTTGCTGGAGTGTAAACAGGGCAAAAGCAGTCCCCATAACATCTTTTTCTTTTCACCTGTGGACATGCTCCATTAGGCCTCCCTGAAGTAGGCAAGGAGTAAGATACATCCCTGCCCATGGGTCTCATCCCTCAAAGACGCCTGCTTCTATTTATGTACTTCTTGCAGTGCCAATGCCTCTTAAAGCATCTTGTGCCTCTTTCCAGGACACCCACCCCATCCCTTGTCCTGCCCCAGGTCAGATGTCGCAGGTGGGCCAGCAGTTGGATGGGATCAGGAACTGCTTCCTTATTGAGATTTATTTCTTTTAGTGGGGATTAAAAAGTGGCATAGGGACAAATGGATTTTATTTGCTATTTTCTCATGTGGTTACTGCAAAGGGAGTGGGTTGTGTTGTTTTTCTGATAATGGATATTCTAGTCCTCTGTACCAAAAAAGGCATCTAGAAGAAAACAGCCTAAACCAAAGGTGGGGAACTTGCTAGGGGAAGATTAATCTACTGCTTTAATTATGCTCCATCTACCACCTGCACTTCAACCAAGCAAGGGCACACTGGGGACAGGACAGATTACTGTGGGGTTTAACATCATGGATAAACTCATTCTTGAGCAAATCCCTCGAAAACTCACTTTCTCCTTTCTTTCCACTCCCAAGTTATTGTCCAGCAAGCTGACATGTGAGGAGGGCATACCTTTGGACACAGAGCCGCTGGGTGGATTATAGCAAAAACTGGCACCCAGTAAGTTAGATTGTTAAAGACGGCATTAATCTCTGTTGGTGGTGTAAGTATTCCCAGGTAAGAGTGTTATGCCAGTAAACTTAATCTGCAGTTAACAGACTGTGCATCCTTTGCTTCTAATGGCATTCACAATTTGGATTCTATTGGCTTATGAAATACGGATAAGTTCCTCCCTTTTGCAGCAAAGGATATTTCCAGTTTGTCATTCCTACTCAGTCTCTTTGAAGTTGTGGGATTTCAAAATCAAGCAGATGAGTGTCCTGCAAGAAAGCCCCATCTTCCCTTGGTTTCTTAATATGTGCTAACATTTTCTTTCATTTAATAGTGGTAGCTCATCCCTTCAGAGGATGATGCCAAGAGGAATACTTGTGACTGCTCAATAGCACTGCAAATCCAGCTGTCCCATGGGGGATCAGATAGTTTTAAGTATTAGAAATGCAGGAAATGTTGAGAATCTGAGCTTTCTGAAGCACATACAATATATGCCAGGACACGTAGCTAACCAATAATGATGAGTGAACACAATAAACCCTTCAGAAAGTACTACTGTACTGAAACACACTTTCATTTCCATCCAGCAGCAACATCTTTTCCCACCTCCTAGCAGATAAACAAGACATCAGGATTACATTTTGGTGTCGTGCTGACCTGCTTCTCTGGTATTTTGTGTAATGCCTAACAGGCTGGCATGGCTCATGCTACTGAAGGAATGGTGTGACCTTCCTCTTCTTCAGAGAGTCACAAGGCTAAGGCTAGGATGGCTGTGTGCAGTCTCTGGGACTGCCTTTCACTATGCTCATCTTCTCCGTAATCCATCCATCTCCTTTTGCACTTCATGGCACTATTACAATAATCTGCTGATATGGACAGTAAGGTGAGAGACACAAGCCTGCAAGCTTCTTGGTCTCTACCAGCCCTTTGATATGGGGAGTTTTGTGTGGCTGCCACTGGCATTTTTGCAATATCAAGACTAAAAATGCAATTCAAGTGCTAGAGCAGAGGGAGCTGTTTCATGTACACAAAACATCTGCATGAGGCTGAAAGCCATGGCATAAAACTTGCCACAAAGCTTGGACCAGCAGCTGGAGATTGGCGTGACACTGCAGCAGCTCAGACAGCCCTACAGGGCTATGGTTAGGTCATGTGAATTGCACTCTCTGAGTAAAACTTGGAAGAGACAAGATTTTGCAAACATAAAGCTGAAGATCTAATATTTCACTCGTCATTGCTCTCTCTTGTTTTTCCCACATTTCACCTCATAATTTGAATTTGTTCCTCTGGGTATTCCCTGACTCAGTATCAGTGGGGAATACTGTGGGCAATCAAAGGCAAATTGAATATCTGCTTTGTGAGCGATAAATTCTTTTTGAAGAAAAAGATTAATTCATATAAGGGGAAGGGGAGCTACACTAAGAATCTGATACTCCAGATGTCTGTTTCCCAGTTACAGTTAACGGATACTTTGCAGTTCTTATATTTAAATAGGAATTTTCTTTTAATAACATTTTTAAAACCACGCTTTTATTAGTAACTTTTAAAAAGTTAACTTCTTTTTGCCCCTTGTTAGTCTTTTATTGCTGAATATGAAATACTAGTAGTGATATTCTTAGAAGTGATTTATTTTCTGATGTCAGCAATTTATTTTTTCATTGAGAAAAAGCAGCTTTTTCATAGCTATTTCAGAAGCTTAAATTAACTAGGAGAAGGACCAGTGATTTTGCGAAATAAAGAGCCAGAAGGAAGTTAAAATGATGAAAGGAAGAGCATAAGTAAGAAATAGACTGGGGGACAAAGGAAAGGAGTGAAAGTTAGGGGTGCAGTTTAGGGAATATTAATAAAAATCTCTGTTCTGTCACAGTCTTGCTTCTACCAAACGTTATTTTGACAGATAACAAAATGTAAGCAGGGTATGGAGGTCTGCCTTCAGCTCTCCTGTTCAGAAGGTGTGCAACTCTTTCTTACAGAAAAGATAGAAATGTCAGCAATTCTATGTTTGGGGAAAAATGAGAATTAACAAGGTGACTTGTCGCAAGATCAGTCATCATTACCACTATCTTGCTCGTGTTCTGCAAGCTGCTTCTGAGCTTTGTGTTCATTTCGTGATCAGCTCTCACAGAGATACAGTTTACTTGGTGCGCAGGTAACTCAAACCTTCACAGACCTGACTCTGTCCCTTCAGTATCCACCAAGTGATGCCTTGTGCAGGAGCTGCATCATGTTGCATGACATACCTGCTCCACATGTGGGCATTGCTGGTATTTTAAAGCATCCTCAAGAAAGATGGATAAACTGGAGGGAGTTCAGAGGAGAAGAAGTGAATGGGCAGAGAAAACATGAGCATGTCAGTGAGCTTGGACTACCTGGGCTCATTTAGCAGCTGGGCTGTCCTAGCCAAAGGGCAACTACAGGCCAAGAGGAGCAGTTTCTCCACATGGCTGGGCCTTTGCAAGCCCATGGCTGGAAGACCAGTTTCGTCCCACAGTACGAGAGGGAGACTGACAAAATGGAGGGAATCTGCTGTGATGGTTAGGGGTGCCAAATAAGGAAAGGCTTGTGAGGACTGGATTTATTAGCCTTTTATTTGTTGTTAGAACTACGCATTATCACAAGACAGATAGTTAAATGGGTGTTTTAAAGACTTTTAGATGGCTCTGTAACAGGCACACCTTGGAGTCTGAGCTCTATCCCTTCCCTTTTGCTTTTGTGCAAAACTACCATAATGCACATGACCCACACTATAGACATGTTTACTGTTTGCACATGGAAATGCTACAAGATGAAGGTGGCTAGTTACCATCGTTTCATCACACTTGTATTGTCAAAGCTGGTTTTCATTGCTGCTTGGTGAGACAGCTGCTGCCAAAAGAGGATGAGCTGGAACCTGAGGGTGATCCTTGCACAGGCCATGCCCCCACCAGTGGGTGTCCTCCCGCAGGTTCTGACCTGAAGTAGGCAGAGATGATGGCTATAACAAGGTCTATCAACAGCACCTGAGATGTGAAGAAGTGAAGAAACTGAAGAAGAAGGGTGAGAGGCTTCCAGGAGGAGTTAAAGGAGAGGAGGATGGAGGCCAGAACCAGAGACAAGGGTGTGACATACAACTGAGGGGTCCAAACATACAACCAGCACTACACTGGGGCAGAGACTGATGGCCCGAGGCTGGGCTGAAATGGAGAACTTGGCCCCAAGTGTCCCCAGCAGAGGCTGGCAAAGAGCAGTAAAGCCCATGGCTGCCCCCAGGGCCCTGACATCTATGTAGCTGACTGAGAAGCAGGAGGATGTATGTAAGCTGCTCGGTACTTGCTCAGGGTGCTGCATGGCTTCAGGCACAGTAGCAGGAAAAAAAAAAGTAGGTCTTTTCTCTCCCTCAAAGTTTTCTGGTGGATGAAAAATGCAGGAACCTATTTTTGGAGGTGATCAGGTAATGAGAGTGGGCAACTCACTCCGTTGTGCTCACTGCATGGGAAACAAGAAGTCTAAACCCTACCCTTAGCTCACCAGATAGCTAACCAAGAACATCCATATGTGCTCACCATCTTGGTCATATTTAGCTTCAGAAAAAATCCCTCCCCTTCAGATTTTAGGTAGGCTGCACTCAGCTCCATCTTTGTGCCTGTGGGTGCACAGAGGCTGTGGATGCTCTTGGTGGCTGTCAAAACTTCACCTTGAGCAGCTGCTGCCTTCTCTCCCCCCTCTCTCCCTTCTTCCCTCCCTTCCTCAGCCCTTTCCAGCAGTGCAGTGTGCGTCTGGGTCTGAGGTCTGCCTTTAGAAAAACAAACCTGCTGGCTTGGACAGTGGGTAGGTAGGCACTTCCCAATGATTTATGAATCCCCTGCCCTTCCCTGGGACAGAGGCCATGTCTCAGCTATGTCCAGAGCCCTGAGCACGGTCTGGGGATCAGAGGCAGCCATCTGGCACCATGGCTCGGTCCAGCTTTTCCGAAGCAGCAGGAAGGGGTGGCATGGCCAAGCCTGTTTTTCCACCCCACTGCGCACCAGCCAGAAATCAAAACCCTTTGTTAATTAAAATAAACAGAAACCCAGCGGTGACAGGTTGTTTGTTATAGGCTCTAGGCAAGAATCCCTTGTTTTCATGATCACATGGAAGCCTATGGTAACAAAGTGGGGCAAACTGGGAAAATGCCTGCACAACCCTTTGATTAATGCTATACAGCTCCTCCTGCCCCCTCCCCACACTTCCTGTTGCTGCTTGCCTGAATTCATAGAGATAATTGAAAGCAAGAGATAAAGGGCTTGTTATAGATCTGAGCAAGGAAAAGTAAAATAATGACCTGGTTAAGCCAGGCTCAGGTACGCAGCTTCAAAGGAGTGAGGATATCAATGTCTGGCTCTACGCAGCCAGGCTCGGAGACTCCTCCAGTAGCCAAGCCTGCTTTCAAAGGAGCCCCTAACACCTCCGAGATTCCAGGAAAGGGCAGGAGATTACATGAGACAGGAAAAGCCGACAGGATAAAGGTATATTTAAAAAATCAAATAAATTAATCAGGGGAACCGGGCTGCAAGTGTGACAGCTTTCAGGTCTCCATACTCGGGAAAAATGCCAGGTCTGCCTAAGCCCCAGCAAAGAAAGTTAAGTATGAGTAACATAATGTGTAAAGCACCCCTCTCAAATACATTTTCCTAAGAACTGTCCAGGTTTTGGCAAAATAGATCATATTTTAATGTCATTTAGGCTGCTGTTTCTGGCTACCAGAAGGAGACCTATATGTGTTCTGGTGCTGACAACCCCACTTCCCAAATTCTGGGGTAAGAAAGAATAGCAGAATCTCATGAAGGAGGCATCTCCTGGCATCTTGGGGATAGAAGAAGAGAGAGGGGCTGCTTAGAGAGGCCTAGAGCAGACACAGAAGCACAGCTCACACAAAAGCACCAAAGGAAAGGATTTAAAGGTATCCTGGACTGACCTTGTACGTGCTCTGCCTAGGCCCTTCCTGGATGGTGCAAGGACTGTCCTTATAATCCTGCATTGTTGACCAAGTGATCATTTTTTTCCCTTATAAACCAGCCTGTAATTCCTCATAAATCCATCTTGCTGTCTCACAGAGATTGCATTGACTTGTCATTCTTCACTCCCTGTGGCAGCCTATGGTTAGAGAAAACACTGTGGTGAGCTGGTCATGCTCCAACAGCCCTCTCACAAATGAGCTCGTCACTAATTAAATTAATATATTTTCAGACAAAGAAGAAAATGTTTTCAGCAGAACTGTGAGCTAGCAGCGCTCTGCTTTCAGTGTAGTTTGAGACCACAAAGGCCACTGCAGGATCTGAACGTAGCACAGAGAAAAAGAAACAAAAGCAACTGAATTTCCACAGCCTGAATAATTCATGTAGTGCTTTTCTGCAGTATATTTTATCTGGAGACGCAAAGGCTCCTTAGAAAGTTGGGCATTGTAATTATCTTTTTGCAGGTGAGGAAGCAGAGATAATCTCCCTGCTCGAACATCAAGCAGCAGTCAGGTTTTTCCTGAAGCTGGCACAAAGCCCCTTTCTTCTAGATTTTGTTCTGCAAGAAAACAAATCTCGCTCCATGCATTAGGAAAGTAACTCCAGAAATTTGGCTTCCAACCCTGAATGTGACACCAGTAGCAGCTACGGTTCTGCAAATTAGTTCACTTATCGACCTTAATAGTCAAGTATTTAGTGCCACTCTGTGTAAACTGAATGAGTAGAAATCTGAAAACCACAAGTGATTCGGGATAAAAACACAAGTGATTCGGGATCACAGCAGGTTTTCCCTGTGCCTCTGTAGTCTGACGGCACCCAGACCTTTGGCAGTCCTTTCCCCAACTGTGGTTTCATGACATGAAGTCTCCAACAGCAGCACTACCAGCAGAGCTAAGGGGCTGCTGCCCCACTCGCTACTGCTTGCCTAGCTCCCCTCAGGCACCAGACCTTCATGCAAGCCCAGTATGGAACTGGCTGGCTTAAAAATGACCCACAAAAACCACCCCTCTAGAAGCTCTGTTGATTCCTTCACCATGTTCACAGTGTTGGGGGAACAGCCATGCCCATGCACTTCAGGTGACAATTTGTTTGAGTGGAGTGGAAGGAAAAGGCAGGGCAGTGGGGAAAAGGAGGGGAGGCCACCAACACCTCGGGCTGTTACTGCTCTCTCCCTCCTTTGAAACAAAGTTTTCAAAGAAATTGAGTTTACCCCTGCAGCATACCCAGATTTGGGGTTGAACTTACCAGTTCAAACTTTTGGAGCCCAGCTGGAGTGAACTGCGCTCCACCTGTATTTTCTTAGCTGTTGCCAAGAGCCCTAATAGTTGAGCCAGTGCCGTTCCTATCGACTGGTGCAAGAGACGGTGCTCTCCAAATTCAAACTCATTATTTCTTATGCCCAGTAACTTCTTTGCTATAAGGGGGGATGCCCACCCATGTAGCTTGCTGTTAGCCTTCTGTCAGCTCTAACTCCCCGACTTTTTGATGGACTACTACAGTTGGACAGCAAATTACTGTAAGACAGCTCTGAATATGTTTGAAGACTATTTCATGGTAAAGGAAAACACTTAGTGAGAACCTATCCCTTTTCACCATTCTAGGCAAAATCTTGGTAAAACTTTAAATGCATACCACATAAAACTTGAGCTGGCAGCAGCTACCGATGACCTTTGCTATGGTAGACAAAACCATTTGATCCTAAACTGCACATTGGCAAGAAGGACAAAAGAAGCAAACAGGACACAACAAAAATGCCTGATAGGAGGCGATGGAGAAAAGTATTACACTACTATTGCAATAGTAGTGGCCAATAATTAGGAGTCTAACACTAACAAAATGTACTTATTTGTAGGGAACAATATAATGGGCAATCTTGAGACGGCGCTGTGATGTCAGTTCTGTGGTAAAGAGAAGGAAATATTAAACACAGTAAGAGGACTGTGATACAAGTGCAATACCGATGATCTCCTAGACCTCTCTTTTGCTTTTTACGCCTGTTTTACCAAACATTTTGCATTACTGTTGCTCAGACTCCCATCCTGTTTTTCGCTGTTGCTCATAGTGTCAGTGTAGCAATTAGCTAGACAAGACAGGAGCTATTTGCAATAATTTGCTGCTTAGACATCAGGAAGACTCTGGAGAAAAAAAGCAGAGTCAGAAATCAGACAGGAATAAGTGGACCAAATAAAATCAGACCCCCGAATTTTAGAGATAGAAAGAAGTAGCTGTATGAGACCTTTCTACAGAGGAAAATTCTGTTAGTAACACTGCCTCAGTGTCTGATGTGAGCCCCAAGGTGGTCTCACTGCAGGCATATGGACTGCCAGCAATAATGACAAGTCAACAAGTCATCTTCACTGGAATGGAATGGATTGAAAATGATGTTTCTTTGGAGGTCACCTGTGGAATGGAAAGAGAGGATAATGAAGAGTTTTCCTGTAAAGTCATTCTTTGATTGTAACTGATGAGCTATACAGAACTGGGTTTAGTAAAAATTACATTGGTCCCAGCCATAAGCAAAATGTTCTCCATGGAAAGGGCAGGGCTTCATAGCCTATAGTTTTCTTCTATGAGTGCTTCAGCCAAGTATCTCTGGTGGATATTTTGGTGTGTCCCAATATATCCCATAACGCAGAAACTTGTAAATGGCAGTCTACTTGGAAGTATTGCAGATAGGCAGCAAAGCCTAGGCTGGCCTAGATTGTTTAGAAGACTCTAACTACAACTTAGGAAGTTCACACTAATTGTCTGGGCTGAGCTAACTGTCCAGGTGCCTAAACTGATACATGTTTTCACATAAAACTCATACACTGTATTATTCTACCTTCCCCAGGGTGGAATTCCACAGTAAAAAAACCCAAGTGGTTTAAAGCGGAAAGTGATTTAAACCAACAAATTTTACCTTGTGAAAGTGGACAGCTATGAATATGCAATGATGAGTTATGCTGTCTCTGATGATATAGGCAAGGGTTTTTGCTTTCATTAGAGGTGACCAGCTGTCAGAGGCAAGGGTTACAGAGGTATCGATAATGCACAAAGTTAACAATTCAGAGTAATGATGCTTACTACACCCCACTGCACCACAAGGGAGATATCTTCACTCTGATTCATTTTCTTCTTTCAAGAGCACATCCAGCCATTTTCATATGTCTCCTTCTCCATGACATTATCAGTCACTCATCATCTTGAACTTGAAAGTCACCAGCCACCCCTTTTTTGTTACTTTAATCCAGTCAATGGATTGAAGTTGGCATACTGTAAAGCCTTGTCTCTATCAGAAAAGTGAGTCAGTTTAATTAAATTGATTTAAACTTATGTAAATTACTACGAAGCTGGTTTAACCCATGTTCATATTGATTTATCTTGCATCAGTTCTGCTCCTGCCATGAATGCCAATCATGCTTATTTTTTAACCAGTGTGCTCGTCTAATACTGTCAAAGTCACAAGCAAGGAAAGAAAGTCAAAGCTTAGATTTTCTTCCTTTGCTGGAGCAAACTGAAGCTTGTTGATAACATGTTGTGTGCTAAAAAGATCACATGAAATGGTGGAACTAGGGAAAGAAGGCAGCACAGAGGTAGTAGAAACAGGCAAAACACACATAGCCGGACAGTGTTTGGTGAGTAGGAAAAACTCAGGGCAGTGATAATAGTCGTAATCCTGTATTTTCCAACTCATAAGCACTGCTCATTTAGCTGTCATGTCTCATCATTTTTTTTTTCTGTACACAGGCAATTCCCTGTGCTGCAGAAGCCTTTTAATCCGCTGTGGAAGCATCCCAAAACACCATGAGAGACTCCTGAAGACTTCCCTGAGTCAGAAACGCCAGTGGTGATGACCTTCAAGCACATGGTAGGGCTTGTAAAAAAAATATGGCTGGGCTTTCTGAGGATGCTCAGGGGGTCTGCGGGTTTTGTGATGAAAGCCTATGAAATCGCCACACTGGCATTGTCTGGGTATGTTTTGTTGCTGTAATGTAGCTTTTAAACCCCCCAGACCTTTCAGAAAGCTGCTGCAGCTGCTTACACTGAAGTGCAACATAACCTTGCAGCTGGTAAGGGGCCTGCCAAGATTTCTACCTTGTTCTATATACAGATTGCTGCTGCATTACCATTGAACACATCTCCAGAGCTCATGTCCAGCTACTCAGTGTAAACACTTCCCCTGAATCCTGCAGCCTTGAAGTAGTTTGCAAAAGAAGAAGGCATTGTCTCTCTCTGTCTGAAATCCAGGCCACTGGGAAGGAGTGGCACATAGCTTGTGTTTTACTTGCACGATATTTTTGGTTTAAGTAACATGACTGGAGTATATAATCTCTTGTGCTCATCTCCTCATACAGGGATGAATGTCACCCACAGGGACTCCTAGTTCAGCAGCTGGTCCAGCAGGTGGAAATACTGTAATCAATTATGATAGTATTCCTTGAATTACTTTGAGTACAGGTTTTGTACATTGTTTGACATGAACTCACTGTGAATGCACTAATTGCTGTCTTGACATGAAGCATGGCTTGGATATTCAGCTTTTTTGAGACCCAGAATTTCCTCATCTAGACAAGATAAGTAGCCTATGCACAGCTGTGACATTGACCACTTACAGTATTTTGGAGAACAGAAGCATCAACTCTCTTTTTACCTGCAAACCAGTAAACAGCTTGCAGTTTGTTTGTTCCTAGACCACAGTACTGAGTCTGCTTCTTGCAGCGTTCCCTCTGATCTTCCTTGTAATTTCAAAAACTCCTGAACAATTTCAGAGGGTCTCAAGCATGGGGTGGGTCCTGGTTTTGAGTAAGAGATTTCCATTCTTCACTAAAAGTCTTTGATATAAAATTTGAATCATGTTTTGGCATTTCATAGACTTTGAAAGGACAATCACCCTGCAGTAACATCAGCTTTACTGCCCATTTTTCTTTCTGATAAATCTTTTGGATAGGTTGAGGTGAAGAGAGTTGAATCTGAATCTGCAGATGCTGTCTGTGCTTCTCCAAGGAAAGGGAGGACTCAGCAAGCAGAAGGACTGGCAGTCTCTGGCAGGCTTTTCATATGACAGTAGGTAGTAGTGTAAAGGATTAGCTGTCAAGCAATACATCTTAATGGGTACGAGTCAGCCTTTAAGTCCAGCTGTGAAATGTTTTGCATCTATAGCACTCTTCTGGTACTTGGTCTCCAGTACTCCTGTGCTGAGCTACTGAGTCTGAAAAAGCTGAGAAGCAGTTCCAGCCATCGCAACTGGATTTAAACTCTGTTACCCAGGCCTTGCTTCCTTGAGAAGGATTTCATAGTACGTACAGAAGCACATTATGGTGGGATTTACTTGCTTTTACTTCAACATAGGCATTATAGCTGTCTGCTAAGTATAAGATATCCTTATTGCTGAGGATAGCTCTTGCTTCAGTTGGCATGGCAGTTAAATACTTTAAATACTCACCAGAATATGCTAGGCATATTCATTAATCCCAGTGTAGTATGGAGCAAATCTGGTTGCTTGTACATCAGGGCAAGCACATTCTTCATCCTATTCCTCTGTTCTTTGCCCTAAGTGCAGAGCAGGGCAGGCCTCCAGCTCTGCAGTTACATACAAATGTGCATAGGGATAAGAAGAGAGCCTGTGTTTGCCAGAGCAGTTTATGTATCTGCAACAAAAGTATGGAACCAGGTAAAATTTCTGCCTAAATCCTGCATCTGTTGTTTATCCTGGGAGCTAGTTGAACATGATCTGAGAAAAAGTTAAAAGGAGCAAGTCAAAAGGAGCTAGCATCCCGGTCAGCAAAAAGAGCTGAATCTGGTCCGGTGCTTTCACCCCCAGACTCTGATTTCCATGTCTCTTTTTGAAATTCAGTGTTCATTCAGAGAAATCTTTATTAGCCATTAGCATATTCTCACACTGTAAAACTTCCTGTAGAGAGTACTGTGGGACATGACTTCTTTGATCATCAAATCTAACCTCTGGAATCGAGCAGGATTAACACTGAAATAATCCCACTTCCCATGTATCCATTTTTACCTTGAACACTTCTAATGATGCTGACATAATGACCTCATTAGGTGATACCTTCCTAAGCATGAGTCGTCCTGTTAATCCTGTCTGCTGTGGCTATTTCAGTAATTCAGAACTAAAATAATAGAGTTGAATAAAGCCTTGAACCTGATGGTAACTTCTATGAATTGCCCAAAAGGCTGAACTATTTGTAAAGTGTGAGTAGCAGGCGTGACTCTATTGCCCCCTGAAGCAATGCTTTTCACCTTCATTTCTAAGTCCTTCAGAACACTAGCCTTTGGACTTGGTTCAACATCAATCCCTCCTCTGACTCCCTTGCAGAATTACAGTTGTCTTGCCAGTGAGGCCTGCAAAACAGAATGATACATGGAAAAGGATAACATGGAAAGGCACTTCACACTTGACAAGGAGAACTTGTTAGTATCTGGAGAACAGTCTTTACTTTTAAAAGATTAAAACGTTTTGCAAAAATGTGCCAGGCATAAAGAATCACTGAAAGCCAACAATAAATATACCCAAATGGTGTTGCTCCTGAAGGAAGTATTCTGATTGTTTTCTGGTTTTATTAGCTGTGACCTCTATTAATGGATACCCTAAATGGTCAGTTGGTCATAGACACTTTGAATCCTTGACTGAGGCAATAACCCCAAGAGGTGCTCATCTTTTCAGTTCAGCAAGGAGAATTGAATTGCAAAAGAGCTGAATCTCTACTGTTTCTATCAATAAATTTGAGTAATTAAGAATTTCCTTTGGTCAAGCACTTTGTTGTTGTTTTACATTCATTTTATTTTCACTCTTGTATAATGCCATGTGGGAATAAGTTACTTCATACTCAGACTTTTGAGTTTTTCTATAACTTTGTCCCGACAAAGCGAACGATAGTGAAAAGATTACTCTTCCTAGCTGTTTTGCCTTCCAGAGTTTTCTGACCTCACAGCTACACATGCACAGCCTGTCAAAACACAGCTCACCACAATGAACATCATAATTCATAGGACTGTAGGATAATTCTCCTTGAAAGAGAGCTCAGGAAGTCTCTGGTCCAACCTCCTACCCATGGGAGGGTGAACCATGAGGTGAGACCAGCTGCCTCAGGGCTTTTTCCAGTTTGATCTTGAAAACCTCTAAGGATGGAGGCTTTCTATCCTTGGCAGGATAATCTGTGCCATTGCTTGATGGAATTAATAAAGCACCTGTCAGTTCTTGTAGCCTGTAACCTAAAGATGCTGTGATTTGGTGTCTTCATAGCACCATTGTACTAGAAAAAAACCCTGTTTATTCTTGTATATCCCAGACTCTAGGGCAGCCTCAAGGTGTAACCAACAGTTCCTGACAGTCCCAGGTGGCCCCAGGAAGTTAGAAATGATAGAAAGCCATTTTTGCTTCCAACAGGCTATTCTGCCTTCAATATAGCTGATGCAAGTACTGTACCAAAAAAAAACCCCAGAAGGCAGCACAAAGGTCAGTTCTCTTCCTCCCGCTATAGGATTAATTGAGATGTTGCTGTATTGTCACAGATGTACGGATCAGCCCTGAGAAGGCAGCTCTGTGCAGCAGGAGCCAAGGCAGGTGGGACTAGAGGTACACAAGGCCAGAGAGTAAAGCCATGAGAAGTTTGAATGAACACGAAAGGTAGTAGAGACGCAGATGTGGTCACATCATACCATTTCAAATGGATGGACCGTGCAGACGAAACCAAGAGGGAAAAGCTGAACCCGTCAGTACAGCCACAACTACTGTTTGCAAGCATGACCCTTCTGCTTCTGCCTCCTGCAGCCTGTCCATGACCAGGCACTTCTCCCCATAGTCAGATGCCTCTCCCCATGGCCCTGAGACCCTGGAGAAGGATCATGATGCTCTCACCCTCATCTGGGCTAGGGTTGCGGTCCCTGGGGTCTTGTTTCTATCTCCAGGAGGTTTGATTTAGGTTTCAGCCCTGCTGTTTTGCTTCCTCTGGGAGCTTCGACGGCAGTAATTAGAAACCCAGAGGCCTCTGAAAGTGAAGTGTTATTAACTAGGACAAAAGTCTGTCAATGAAATGTATTATAATAACATTAAGGCATACAACATGTATGGCTGGGTTTCTCTAGAGGTTAGCACATTTGCTATTTGGGAAGCCCCTTTTATTACTCCACAGTCTGTCTAATGGCTTTCCTCCCTGACAAAACGCACTTCTGTTCTTCTGATGTGAATTGCTTTAGATGTTGAAACCCTTTTTCTAAATGTAACTCCTGTCCAGCAAAAATGCTGTGTCACCCTGGTGTCTGGCAGTGTGTCTCTGTCCTCTCCCCTCAAGTGTTTGTGTGGACACTGCTCATGCAGAGAGTGCAGAGCCAGGAGGACCTCAAGATCAACTTATGCAACCTCCCACACATCGCAGGCCTCTACATTTCACTGAGTTACCTCTGTATTGAAGTTGTGTGATGAAACTGGAGCAGTGAAACGGCTCTTATCCAAGGGCAACTTCATTCTTGCAAACCTCTGCTTGTCAGACTGTTGATTATCTCTTGCAAATGGACTAATAAACTACCTCTGCTGTGAAATGTGTCTTCCTTCCCATTTTAGGAAGTCAGTCTCTAGTTATCCTTGGGCTAGCATGCCTGATTCACCATAATGCACCTAGATATAAGGATAGCTCTGCATGCGGGAGGGACAAGGGCAAGGTTCATTCCTAAGGCAGGGAAAAAGGCTCCTAGACAAAGAGAATGGCTAAATCTACTGTGTCAGACCTGAAAAATGTTTCCCAAGTTGTGAGTCAATGTGTGCCTCTGACCTGCTCCCTGAGTCCCCAAGGCAGAGAAGAGCCCTCCTCTGCAGCCTGGCCTTCCCGAGGCATCAGCCAGAGGAGTGCTCTTTTCACATGGCAGGCAAATGGTTTCCCAAGTGGGGGCACGAGAGCTAGGGATGATGCACAAGTGAACAAAGTCTGCAAGGCTGAGGGTTTTCTGTAAACAGTATGGAGAAGCAAAGAAATAAACCAATATTAGGTTGTCATATTCCCTCTGAAAAGGACTTCTCAAGACTTGTTTCTTCAGTCTCAAAGGGAATTGGTTTGATTTTTCACATCTGTGTATCACGTTTTCTGATTGCTGAACAGTGAGAAGGTTACTGTTGAAAAGGGTTACTGTTATTTCATAGAGGAACAGGATTATTTGAAAAACTTTATTTCTGGATAAGTAGAGGCACTTAAATCAGGGTGCACATAATTGACATTTAATTATGTAATGAGGATGGAGAGGAAGCACACAATAAAACAAATACAAGTAACTTTTAAGTGGTTTATTGAAAGAAACAATTGGATTGAAAATGCTATTGGGCTGTGGAAAAAATAGCATCACATGATTGTTACAAATTCATTTCTCTTTTGCTAGGATATTAGGGACTTCTTCACGCTTGCTTTTTCGGTATTGAATATCGACAAGGGAAATAACAGTCTGCCTCCCTGCAGCTTTCTGAGTTGATGAGCTGTTGTTGCTTTCTTTAGAGATTCAGCTTTCTTTTGAGATTCAGCTTTCTTTCCAGTCTGAGGTTTTGAGTCTGTTAGTGACCTATGTTACAAGCAAGGCAGGAAAGTTAATACACTTCGTAATTAACCTCTGCAGGATTCATCTATTTTTACACAAATTAGGAGAAGGACAAGTACGTAACGCTTGCAACTTGCCTAAAATATGCTAGTGACTGCATGTCTACGATGAACTCTGCTGAAATGATAGCTGCAGCAGTGAAGCAAGTGAAATCTTGAAGAAGAGGCAATCATAAGTGAGACAGGAGTTCTCTCCATCCTCCTCCAGAGCAACTGAGCTACTGCAGATGTTCCGGTTCTGAACTGCTTGTGAACTTTGTGCTAAGGCATTCACATTTGTTGCTCACTGTAGGTGATGGAAATGAATAAATTCTATTTAATTTTACCCTTTCTGCATTGTATAATGTACTTTTTTATATGAACTCAGCTGCTTGGATTCAGGCTCCTATGGTATTGCAATGTAATTCTCCCTGTCTCTTTGTGTGTGCATAAATATTCCCCTACAAGAGCAAAAATTATTACAATCAGTTGGTATATTTCCTCCTGCAACTGACAAGAAATACAAAACATTTTTGTGATGCATGAGAAAACAGGCATTATTGTCCACAACCTTCCTACCCCTTGTGTGACACAGTTGGGGTGTCTCTCCTTGCTTGTGCTACAGGGGAGTGAGGAGCCAGTGGGAGGACAGAAGTGGAGGCTGGTGGTATGAGGTTCAACAAAGCAAAGTGCTGGGTCCTGCACTTGGGCCACAACAACCTGTTGCAATGCTACAGGCTCGGGGAAGAGTGCCTGACCTGGGGGCATTGGTCAACAGCTGCTGAACATGGGCCAGCAGAGTGCCCAAGCAGACAAGAAGGCCAACAGCATCCTAGCCTAGAAACAGTGTGGCCAGCAGGTCCAGGGCAGTAATTGTCCCCCTGTACTCAGCACTGGTGAGGCCGCACTTTGAATACAGTGCTCGGTTCTGGGCCCCTCACTGCAAGAAATACATTGAGGTGCTGGAGCATATCCAAAGCAGGGCAATGAAGCCAAAGGGTCTAGAGCACAAGTCTCATGAGGAAAGGCTGAGGGAACTGGGGTTATGTAGCTGGAGAAAAGGAGGCTGGAGAGGAGACTTTATCATGCTCTACAGCTACCTGAAGTGAAGCTGTAGTGAGGCAGGTGTTAGTCTCTTCTCCCAGGTAATAAGCATTATGATGAGAGGAAATGGCCTCAAGTTGTGCCAGGGGAGGGTTAGATTGGATATTAGGAAAAATGCCTTCACTGAAAAGGTTGCCAAGCCCTGGAACAGGCTGCCCAGAGAAGTGGTGGATTCACCATCCCTGGAGGGAATCAGGCTAAGAGTGCTCAGACTGTGTGGGATACTGAGCAACTCAAACAGCACCTTGAGTAATTATTAAAATGTTAAAAAATGCTGCTCCCAATCAGTCACTGGTGATTGTATGATGCAGTTAACTGCTGAATACATCCAGACTAATTGTTCCTTCCAGTAATTTTGTCTAATCATGGAAAAAAACCAATTAGGATAAGCTGCAATATTAAACACATGAAGCTATGGGATGGTGTAATGCTACACATGAGGTATGATAGTGAGACAAAGTGAAAAGTAAACAATTTTATTGGACACAGCAAAAGTTTGGTATTGTATTTATGATAGACCTGCGTGTGTATTGTATTTATGATAGACCTGCGTGTACAAGAAATCCATTCATCACATCAGCAGCAGGGCTGTCTGCATGGCCCTACAGTTTCCTTCCACATCGGTAAAAAGGGGGCTGCCAAATAAGCTCCTGAGGACAGGAGCTCCCTACAACCCTCCCATGTTTATCAGCAGACCCCAAACTGGACTTCAGGTACACATCCATTTGGTTTAATCAAGAGGAATAAAGAACACAAATACAGTTGTTCTGATCCACTCAGCTGCCAGGTTAGTCTGAAATGGCCACTGAAGCAAACACTGAAGCAAATGGCCACCCAGAAGCAAACACGCCTCTTACCCAGCCGCTCTCATACTGGCACAGGGAGTATTTCCGGAATACTTGCAGTCATCATCCAGCTGCAGTTTGGAGAAACACCACATTTAATGACAGGCACGGAAGTGTTAGCACATGGGTGCTGGAGGTACTTGGGACAGAGGTGAGTGTGTGAGCTGAGGGTGCTGCGACTGGACCCCTGCAGTGAGGGCACACAGCAGTGATGGCTGCACGGAGCAGCCAGCCCTACACCTGTATCTTTGTACCACCCCAGCTGCAGACACTGTGGCTCTGGAGGCTCTGCCCCTTCCACTTCCAGGAGCTGCCAAGGAGAATGAACCTCATCTCTCTGCTTAGGGAAACATGTGGTTGCCATGGGGGGAATAGGAGAGAGGAGAATCTTGTAGTAGCATAATCCGATTCAACTGAGGTTCGGTTCATGCTGAAAATAGCTGGCTTTTTGCCCACAACAGAGAATGAACTTTGGAGGATTTCGAGTGATCAAGCCCCATCTTCAAAAGCATTCCTCTGGTACAGCAACATGCTCCACTGGATGTCATCTGCAGACCTGTTAGACCGAGGCTGCTGAAGTACTCAGAGTAAACCGACACATTAAACATTAATACTGGCAAAAGGAATAGCTTGTATAAACAGACATCACCGACCTGAAATCTAGTCATTAAAAAAAAGGGGGAAAAGTAATTTCGAGTATTACATCCATCTGATTTCCCTGGGGGACACTCCACAGCTTTATAACCGCATTTCCCTGCCTTTTACAAATGTTCCTCTCACCTTCATGGCTCTGTATGAGGTTCACACAAACAGGAAGGTAGGGAAAGAGTCTTTGACAAAAATAAGTGTAGGGGGAACAATGGAATGGAAAAGGTGAAATTTTACATTTATTGCACTTAAAGGACTTTGCAAAATTACCATGTAATAGGTTTCAGAGAGACACGGTCGATGTAAAAGTTACGGAGACGTTTCACCTCCTCCGAGCCCAATTCAATTTTTAAAGTGAAACATCTTACTCTTTAGAATATGAAATATTAAACGCACATTCAAACCGCATCTTCTGAGAGACAGTCCCGTGCTTGAAAGAGACTCACACAATAGTCTGTTACAAGCCTCGCCCCGGCATGAACTTGAGGCGCTCCATCCCTGAGGAAAATGCACGGAACTCTGACCTTAGCGGCAGCCTCCGTCCCTCCTGCGGTCCCTTACGGGCAGTGCAAGAGCACGGGTGGCGTCCGGGGGCATTTTTTATTGGCTTTTTCCAATTCACTGGAGCCAGTGCAGGCCACGCCACGGTTCAGAGGGCAGATGGGTGGCAGTTCCTAGGTGCTCGCACCTTCCCGGCCAGCCGAGGAGGAGGTGCCTGGATGTAGGCAACAGCCAGTGGACTACCAAAAAAAAAACTCACCCCAGAAAGTCTGCTAAACACCCCAGGGGGAAAACAACGGCTACTTGATGAGGGAAAGTTTGGGGATAAGCAGCGCTATGCTGCCTTCCAGAGGGACGGGACGGGACGGGACGGGTCGGGACGGCGGCCCCAGCCTGCGGGGCGGTATCCCGCATCCCGAGCGCCGCTCCTCCGGGGATCCCCCGAATCCCGCCCGACCGCCAACGCCCCGAGGGGTGCCCTGCGTTGGGGGGGCGGAGGAGCTGCCGCCGCCTCCGGCGCCCCCTGGCGGCCTCCGGCGCGCTCGTCCGGCGGAGGCGCGGCGTGCAGGGGCGGCAGCGGCTATGCACGGCTCCGAGGGGTCTCCGCCGCCTCCGTGAGGAGCCGGGCCGGGTCGGCAGCCGTGCGCTCGGGGTGCGCGGGGCGGAGGCGAGCCGGGAACAAAGGAGATCGGGGCGGCGCAGCGGCGGCGGCTCCGCCGGGGGGAGGCACCGGCTGGCTGGGCGCGGGGGGTGTGGGGAGGAGGAGGAGGAGGAGGAGGAGGAGGAGGGTCGCCAAACTGCTGCCACTTCTCCGACCGTGAGCGGCACTCGCTGGAGGCGGCGGCGGCAGCCCGCCCCTCGCTGCATGGCAGCCCAGTGAGGGAGGAGCGGGCGAGGGTCTGGCGCTGCCCGGAAGCCGAGGGAGCCAGCGCCGGCGGCAGCAGCGCCCGCCGCCCTCCCGCCGGGATGCGCCCCGCGCTCCGCTGAGGCGCAGCCCCGCAGCGATGCTCTCCCCCGAGCGCCACCGCCACCACCGCCACCCGCCGCAGCCGCAGCCGCCGCCGTCGCCGCACCACCCGCCGCAGCCCAGCCATGTCGTGGCCACCATCGAGAACCTGCCGGCGGAGGGCGGCAGCGGCGGCGGCAGGAGCGGCATCTCCGCGCCCTCCTCCAGCGTGCGCCAGAGGATCAGGAAAGTGTTGAACAGGTGAGGCCGGGGGTGCTCCGGCGGCTCTGCGCTGCTCTTCGCCCCGGGGCGCGCAGGTCCCGGGGGCGGCCGTCGGGTGAGCCCGGCCCGGCCCTGCCCCTCGGCGGCGTGGGCACGAAGGCTCCGGCGGAGCGGCTCGCTCCGCTCGGCCGGGCGGGCAGCGCCTTTCCCCGCAGGAGCCGCGGGCAGGGGGCGGTGGCGCGGAGCCTCTCCCGGCCCATTGCTGCCTCCGAGGCGGCGGGGTGAGGGGCGGCTCCGGCCCGTTCCCTCCCTCCCCTCCGGGGCCGGCGCTGGTCGCACCTGCTCTGCCCGCAGGCGCATCCCCACGGCGGGGCCCCCGCGCCTCCCGCCCGTCTCGGCTTCCCTGGCCCGGGGCACGGCGGGGAGGAAGGACCCAAGTAGCCGGTACCGCCGCCCGGCCGGTGGCGGAGAGTTGGAACGGCGGCGCCGGGGAAGGGGCGGCCCCTCGTCCCGGCGGGGTCCGCCAGCCGCGGGGCTTTGCGCGGACCCGGTCAGGTGTCGTGGGCAGCATGCTGTGGCTGCGGGAGCGGGCTGCCGGCGGGACGCTGGCTTGTCCCCTCGCCTGTGCGTGCGGCTCGGGATTGTCAGCTCAAAGCCAGGGAAGCGCAGGGGGCTAGGGGCAAATAACTTCACCGAACGCTCAAGAAAACACTGGAACCATCTCATTCAAATCCCTTACGCTCTTTGTCAGTTGTTTCTTTTGCACTGCATTTGAGCAGGGCTGAGGTTTTTGCCATAAAACTTGTCTGTCCAGAGCCTAACCGGTTGCACTTCTCCAAAAGGCGCTCCTGCCTGAAAAGCCGACTGAAGCGATCCCTTTCTGCCCAGTGACTTTTATGTGCTGAATAGAGCCGTTGCAGGGCAGCAGTGTGATGGTGCCTATCAGTATCGGCCTCTTTGTCCTCAGTTTAGTTTCAGACACATGTAGTATGGATAAGCTACTAAGAAAGACGGCTGTTTTATCTGGATATACTAGTTTTGAAGGTGAACGTCTTTTACTCTTTCAAGCTTTTAAACATTAGGAAATTATGATTGTTGCTATCTTTGTTACAGATACCTGAAGGTATTTGGTTGCTCACAGATCATTGCTGTTAGATGCAGCTAATTAACTGCAACCATTGTAGGAGGATCCTCAAACACATCAGTAAGGGAGGAAATACTTATCCTTTGTTATTCAAGCATGAGAAGGATTGAAAAGAAGTTGAAACAAGTAAGAGCTGCTTCAGCTCAATTATACATTTCCTTATACATGCGTGCTAGTAACTCTCAGCATAGTCAAATTCACTCAATTCCTCAACCCAACTGTCTGTGTCATCTTGGGTGTCCTGTGCTTGCAAAATCCTGCTCTCCTTCTGCTTGGTCATCCTGAGGTGTGTGTCCATCCTGAAACGAGACACTAGAGGAAAGAAGTTTTCTCAGGGGCAGCAAGAAAGGAATTAAGATGTGGTGAGGGGATCAGATACAGAAGAAATATGTACTCCTGTTCACGGGTGGTAATAGTGACCTCTAGGGAGCCATCAAACTGACTATGGTCTTCACGGCTAGAAGATGTTGGATTAATTCATATAGGTCAAGCATTTACAGTGCTTATGCATATATATGATTCTCAGCCATAGAAAAGAGTCAAGTAAGTATTTATTATTTTAGATAAATGATTGAAATGAGAATATACAGATTTATTTTTTTTTAAGGGAGAAAGGATAGAAATGGGCTCCAGTGACTGAAGTTCAAATCTTTGTCTGATTCACAAACTTGAATCTAGAAATAAGATCTCCCGTTGCCCAGAAGATCACCCTAATGAACAGAGCCCTGCTACTTTTTCACAGAATCATAGAATGGTTTGGGTTGAGTTGGAAGGGACCTTAAAAATCATGAAGTTCCAACCCTTCTGCCAAAGGTGGGGATGCCTTACACTAGACCAGCTTGTTCAAAGCTCCGTCCAACCTGGCCTTGAGCACTGCCAAGGATGGGCAGCCACAGCTTCTCTGGGCAACCTGTGCCAGCGCCTCACCAACCTGGCAGTAAAGGATTTCTTCCTAATATCTAATCTAGATCTACCCTCTGTCAGTTTAAAACCATTACTTATTCTCCTACCACTACTTACTATTACGAAAAGTCCCTCTCCAGATTTCTTACAGGCCCCCTTCAGGTACTAGAAGGCTGCTGTAAGATTTTCCTGGATCCTTCTTCAGGCTGAACAAGCCCAACTCTCTCAGCCTGTCTTCATAGGAGAGGTGCTCCGGCCCTCATGAACATGTTTATGAACATGTTCTTTTCTCCTCTTCAGGCATGAAATGAAAGTCAGTTTTTTCCAAATGTACGTGATTTCTGGAGTGGGAGAAGACTTGTTACTGTGGTGTTTTTAAACAGCCTTTTCCTTGTGTAAGAGAATCCTCAGCACATCCAGAAGTCTGTATCAGGGCAAATACTGCCTGAGTTAGGTTTCCTGTGTCTTTACATGGGAACTAATGACACAGCCCATGTAAGGTCATGGCTTTCATGCAATATTTCTGTTGATACAGTGAAGTGACACAGTGAAATGGATGCTCACGCAATGAAAATGTTTTCATCTTCTGTGGGAACAATAGCATGCAAATGTGTAAGGGAAAGGAAGAAATATATATGGTATATCCCTAAAGAAGCAGGAGACCAGAACAAACTAAGCATTGGCTTCTTCGGTTAATGCTTTTCTGCTGGAACGGGGCAGCACTTTCTCCATGCTGTCTCTACCATTTTGTGCACTATTTGCTTGAGACCCATTTGTGAAAGATCCCTGATTGCCTCATTGGGTTGAGCTTGTGTATTTTTGTTTTCTGCTAGACAAAATGGGGGCTTCTCAGGAAGAGGAACAAAACAAAAAGCTTGACAACAGAAACCTGCTTGTAGCTGGTGGAATCATAGAATGGTTTGGGTTGCAAGGGACCTTTAAAGGTCACTGAGTCCAGCCCCCCTGCAATAGGCAGGCACATCTTCAACTAGATCAGGTTGCTCAGAGCCGCATCCAACTTGACCTTGAATGTTTCCAGGGATGGGGCACCCAGTGCCTCTCTGGGCAACCTGTGCCAGTATTTGACCACCTTCATTGTGAAAAATTTATTACTTACATATATGTAGTCTAAACCTACCCTCATTTAGTTTAGAACTACTACCCCTTATCCTATCACAATGGGCCTTGCTAAAAAGCCTTTCCCCAGCGACAGGTCAGGGAGGAAATAAGACAGCAGGAGAATGGGCACAGACACTGGCAGAAACAGCATCATTTCTCTCTCATTTTGTATGTGAGAGTTTGGTCATCCAGGCACTTTGTGATTCCTGAATTGCCTTCAGAGGCTCCTCTTAAAGTTGCTTTACAAGCTATGAAAACATATCTTAACTTCACCTCCCAACCTCTCCTCCCTGTTCACTCAATAGATCCTGAGGTAATAGAGGAATACTGGAACACCCCCCTCCCCAGGGTATTTGAGAAGAGAACACACTGAAAGCAGAGCTGGTGGACTGTAACAGTCTATTTCAGTGATCGCAGCAAACACTGAGTTCTGTGAAAAAGTTGGCCATGAAGGAAAAGTAGACCACAGAACTGAAGGGTCAGAATCATGGAGGACTGGAGATGCTTGATGAAATTGTGGGGTTTACTGGAACAGTTTGGATATAAATCCTGAGCTGCCAGTGGTCCTGAAGAGGACCTGCTGCAACAGGAACAAGCTTCCTGTTATCCTTGAAGGATATCTGTTACCTGGGAAGGATGGCTTGGAATTGCTGTTGCGTTAAGAGGAAATGCAGATTACACTGCAGATATGCTCCTGGACCTGTGATTCACACCCATGGTCCATGAATCCCAGCTGCAGGGTGCTGCCTGGTACCTTCCTTGTGACATTTGCTGAGCGGGTGTCCCTGGCTGATCCTGCCCTGCTACGTTGCAAGGGAGAGAAAGAACAGAGTTGGCTGTTTGATTGCTTGCTTGCTTCCACACAGCCTCTGCAAAGCCAAAATTGGACTCCACCAACTCTGCTTGCAGAGGACCACTTGATGAGCAGTGACTCACCTGCTCCACATTGCCTCCCACCTACAGTAGGAAGCAAGAAGAAAAGGAGAAAATCATGTGCTTTGGAGTTCTGCGTTTCTCCGTGCCTCCACCCCAGCACCTGCCTGTTTCAGAGGTACTGATTGGTGGGTCAGCACTTGTTCTGTGTGCCTGTCTCCCAGCACAGAAGGGGTCTCTTGTGTCCCTTCCCTGCTCTTCCTACCTGACCTGAAGGCTCAAGAGCACAGAGTCACCTGCCAAATGTTGCCGGTGGCCCCTGAAGACTTCTGAAGCATGGATCTCTTGTTGGAAAGACTGGTCATCACCTCTGCAGAGGACTGGGCAGAGAATAAACATTGCTGAAACACAGGGGGAGCAGGTTGCCAGATGATCTCTGTGGGGAATTCTTAAAAATTATTTATCTAAATGAGAGCCAACAGATGATTATGGACCTGGACATAATCTCGTTAGTCCTAGGCATCAGGACAAGGAGGGGAAATGAAGGTTTTCCAAGGAAATAAGTTAATGTCTTTGGATAGTATAACAAAGTTATTTTACCTAAGTAAATGTGAATATTCTGGTAAACAAAAAATACCATAGCCTCGCCAATGAACTCAGGTCTCCAAAGTAACATCTGAGGCTCTGCTATTGTGTTGCTTTCCCTGATGAGAAAGCTGGATGGCACATACTGTTTTCTGGGTTTACCCACTTCTATCTTACAGTACTTTCTTAAGGAGTAAGATCTAGCCATGCCTTATCTTGCTGTTTCAAGGGTATCTTCATGTGCTTTGTACTTTTCAGAAGTTTCCTAAAGATCATATCAGAATAGTAGAGACTTATTCAACTTGATATAAAAAAAAATGGAGTAAGAGTAATTTGAAGCACGTAGTCCCATGCCATCTTTTAAATAGATTTGTAGTTGTCTGCTCTAGTGAATTGTGAAAGCTGTCTCTCGAGCAGTGTGAGTCTTTCTGTACTTCTTCGCTCACTTACTCACTTTATCCAGTAAATTTCAGCCTTGTGCATAATGCCAGTGTATGCTCTAATTGCCACTTCTTTTCTTAGGAAAAGGAAGAAAAAAGAATGTTGCTAATAATTGTAATTCATTAAGCTAGGTAGGGTTTTATTGAGCAAAATTATATGACGAAAACCAGTTGGATTCTTCTTGTCAGAAAGCTTGCTGTTTGGGTACAGTCTGTGTAAAACTTTGCCTTTTTAATATGCTACAGGCCAAATTCATCCCTGATAATGGAGTTGAGGAAGAATTTGTCCCACTAGCTGACTAACTTTGAACTTGAATTGTGTGTCAAGGCTACTAACTCTTCAGAAATGAGAGTTGTTTGAATGACAGTGCAAGTATCAAAAGCTATAACCCTATGGTTTTTTTTTTTCCCTAATAACATGTACCCACATAGAAAATCAGGCAGAGGGAGTTTATATACTTAAAAAGAACCTGAAACTGAATAATAATGAAATTGAGGTAACGTGTTTCATTGCCCCAAAGCAATACCGTCTTTCAGTTGACTGATCAGAGAGGCAAACCAACCAAATAATTTATGGCATTTTTTCCTTAATGAAAAGCAAGTTAAGGATCAAACATACCAGTTTTGGAATCCAAAAAAAGAGTGGGTATTCATAACCTTCAGTTGCTTTGCTTTCTTCTTCAAAACAAAAGGATTGGCTTCCTTTGGGATTTTTATTCTCAAAAAGTATAAATAGCTTCTCAAAGTCCACCCAGAATAACAGTGACTGTAGAAGAATGAGTCTGAGCTCAATTCAGATAGCTGTAGCTCTCCTTTTAGGTAAAAATGTTCGTAACATTCTGAAATAAGTCAAAGAAAATGAGTTCATAGCACAGATCAAGCAACTAGGTTGTCTTTTGTGTGCCCGTTAGAACGATTCTTTTTGGTCGGGGAAGTGGGAAGATCATATCTGCCCGTAGGAAAGCATCCTAGCAGAGGATTTAGAACTTAACTGATGAAAAATTTCCCCCCTCACCTTGCTTTTGCTCCTGAGAATTTACATCTTAGGAGACAGCAGCCTTGCTGGTCCTAGTCTGAAATAGTGATACTGTAAATGCACTGCAGTCTAAACCCGACAGCTGACATACTGATTGGGACAGGGGAAAAGACTTTCCTAGGAGGGTCAGTGTGGCAAGATGAAATATGTGGGTGTCTTCTGTCTACCTATGACATTCAGAAGGCTGGTACTTACTGGGTGCCTGTCTGTAAGTGGGAATTTTTGACACTGGCTGTGCCGTGGGCTTTGGGAAGGGGTTACTGCCTCTTGAACTAGGGGGGTTTCAAAGGAGCAGCACTGTAAATGGCTCCATAGAGAAAGCTGAAGGAATGGACAGAGTGGCTCTTATGGAATGGACAGAGCAGCTTTAATGTGCTAATGAGGGGAAGGCCAGATGCCAGCACTGATCAGAAGAGCTCTTTGTGGCTCTGTCTCTTTAGAGATGGCTGGAGTCTCTGTCCTTATCGAGGTTGTTTCTGCAGGCAGAGGCAAACACTGGGTCTATTAGTGAGGTGTTCCCTTCCTTTAAGTCAGCAGATAGCCTCACAGATCAGCACTTGAATACCGATTAGGGCTAATTACCAGGAAAGCTTAGGAAAAAGAATTTACTAAAGAAGCTTAACTTCAAAAGAAAACTACAAAAAATCACCCCCCAAACCCAACAACAAGAGAACACTCGTGCTCAAAGGCTTGTGAGCCGAGCTTAAACTCAGCTGAAATCACCTGTTGCAAGAATAGCAGTATGGGGACTTGTAAATTGCTACGACTGCAAAGTGTGTACGTATTGGTGGATGTGAAATTCATGCTGTGAACTGCCTAACCTACCTGACTCTGCTTATTTATGTGTGTCATCTGTCCCTCTGGGATTTTTGCTGAAAACGCACCAGTTTTGAAGCTTGTCTTTCAGCTTTCTTTGACTTGGTTTCTCTTGTGATTTAAGAAAGCATTCTTCAATAAATATTCACTCTCTGTCATTTTGTCCTAGAGGCATCAAATGATTGAGTTAGCAGGTTTGACCCCCATGCATCACGTTCTCCTCAGTGTGGCTGGAACTAAAGAGTAAGAGATTGAGGAGGGAGAATCTGCATCCTGGCATCACTCACTGAGAGCACCCATGTGGCAATACGACGCCATACCTCTGCAGAGAGCGTGCCTGCTTTTTGGGATGTGCCATGGTACATGGCGCTAGCCAGATAATATCCTACACAGGGTGGATGACCCTTGGTCTCATGAGAAAGGTCTGTCCACAAATGACACTATGTAGGTGCCACCATAAGAAATTGTGACACTTACTAAGCTAGCCTTCTGTTTGCAGCTGATACAGTCATTTTCCCTTGATGTGGTGATCAGTAGCTTCCTTACGCTGCCTTTTCCCGTGTTGATGTGGGAGACCATGCTTCACCTTCAGACAGATCTGACCCAAGGCAGCCTGTAGGCACTTAGAGGCCGATAGTGAATCTTCTTGTTTGCTGTAACTTTTATTCCTGTCAGAACATGGAGATGAGTCAAAACCTTGGCAAGAAGGATTGGGTTTCTCAAGACTGCATGTTCAGCAGAGTTTCTTATGTCCAGACTGGGTTTTTTTGGATGGAAAGCAAGTAAGACTTAATGGTAATCTAGTGATGGGAATACTTATGTAGGAGACCAGGTTTAACTGTGCTCTGCTTTGCATCCCTGAGGGCTGCTGCAAACACATGGACTGTGATGTCCTCTTGAGATGAAGAACCTCAAAAGGTTGTGGTTTTGTCCTAATGCAAAATTTTGAAAATTGAAAGTTTGGGACAAGAAGATGCTTTTTTTGTCCAGCTCATCTCCCAAGGCATTTCAGGCTTCAAGGTGTTCATTTACAATAGCATGCTATGCTTGAAACAGATTGCTGCATCTCTAATACAGATAAATGAGGTAATTTCTGTCCAGTAACAGAACCATAATTATTACTTCCCAAGCCCTAGTGTTAATAGCAACCTGTGAGCCAGTGTTAAGTGTTGACAAAATGAAACCAAAATTTGAAACATTTATAGTGATGGCCATTAGTTATCCCTCTCTGGTGTTCATTTGTCAAAGAAACTGTTGCACGTGTGTTCAGAAGCCTGCTTCACTGTCTTGTTATTGGGCTGCACTGATTTTAAAATGGTGCCGTCTTCTGTGCCACATTAATTTTCATTACTTTTCTCATTTGGCAAATGTTTTGATGTGACCTGATGTGGAAATCAGTTAAGTGGGGATTAAATTTTTCACTACGAAGATGGAGAGGCACTGGCACAGGGTGCCCAGAGAAGCTGTGGCTGCCCCATCCCTGGCAGTGTTCAAGGCCAGGTTGGATGGGGCTTTGAGCAACCTGGTCCAGTGGAAGGTGTCCCTGCCCATGGCAGAGGGGTTGGAACTGGACAGTCTTTAATGGCCCTTCCAACCCAAACCATTCCATGATAAATGTTTCTAGCCATTTGGTGAAATGGAGAGGAAGCCATTGGCAGTGTTGGAGGGAGATACCAGCATCTGTTCCCACTCTGGTACTTCATCAACCTCAGTGAAGAGGAAGAGAGCTCCACAGCTCCACTCCTGGATGTCTCCAGCCTAGTAACTAAAATCCAGATCCTTAATGTAGCCTTGGGGCTGCTAGCTCAGATGCTTTCAGTGGATGTTTGGGGTATATTGGCTGAATGAGAGTGATGGCTACAGTTTAGAAACCATGGAACTTATCTCTGCCTTTTATTGAAGAGAGGAGTTAGATGTCTAACATCTAACCTGACAAGAAGGCCTGACAGGAAGGGCCTAATAACTCAAGGTGGATAAGGCATAAGCTGCACCCTATCCTATGCTTTCTTTTTTTCTTTTACCAGGGTGCAGTATTCTTCTGTGTGGATCTTTGCTTTCTCCCCCTCTACGATGATCAGACAAATGTTGGAAAATACTTAATAAAATTAAATTAATTACGTTGTGGCTGTTCTAAGTCCAGATATTTTATGGAGCCTCTGTGTTTTCAGTGTCTTCTGCAGCCTGATTTAGGCTTTTTACCTTCTGAAATCTGTTCTTACTAGAAGCTGAGTGCCATAATGAAACTGAGCGTTTCTTTCCTGTTGCTCTTTTCCTTTTCTCTCTCTGATGCTGCTACAGACATGAAATACTTTTGATTATGTTTTTGTTTTAACTCCCTGTTGCCAGTATATTGAGGTCTGTAGGGACTCTTCTGTATAGATTGAAAGTGAGGAAGGACAGCAAATAGCGAGTAGGTTGTGAAGAGTTGAGCAGGGAGCTGGGAAATATTTTCATGGGTATGGGATTTGATACTTGAAGGAAATAAAACTTTAATATGGTAGAGATGATTTTCATCAGGCTGTGTATGTGGCTTAAGTACCATCAGTCTCCAAGCTTCATCTAATGTGGCGGGGAAAGAGCCAGCACCCAATATATGTAATTATCAGACTCAAGTGCCTCCTTTCCTGCATGACCTACCTGATGTGCACAGGTAACTTCCAGCCAGATCTGGATACCTGACTCCTCTGTTGGTGCCTGGTGTGCTGAGGGGGGTGCTTTGTAGAAGAAATTACTATTTTTCTGGAATTTAGAGATCACCATTTGCAGAAGTGTGGTCCGGCTTGTCCAGAGCAGGCAACACCTATGCTTAGCCCTGGAGACATTGCTCTGTTGCCTTCTCTTCACGTTCTTCTACCAACAGTGCTTTGCTTTGGTTTAGCACTCACCAGCAGGTTTTTGACAGTATACTGGTTTTTTGGTCCAGTTTGTGGTGGTGGTGGATATGACATCTTTGAAGGGGTTCTATAGAATCCAGGACATTAGAGGACTTAATCTAGAAGCGCAGGGGCAAGGTGGTATGGTGGTTGTCCTGCCTGTCTGTGGAAGGGTTACATTGCATCTACGTTAACCAAGTAAAATCTCTGGGATTCAGAGTTTCTCCTGCTCTAAAGAGATACTTGAGTTTCAGACGCCAAGTAATTCCCTAATAATTCACTTGAAAGAAGGACTCTGTGTCTGTGTGTGTAAGCATGCGAGATCTTTTCGGATGAACTACAAGTTACCTAAATTTAACATCCTGTTATAAATAAATAAATTCCAGGACATTCTAACTCATAGAAGAATTTCTGCTAAATTTGATATCTGAAATTGTTCATACGTATTGATTTGGTAGGTATTACCATGTTAATGGAACTTATCATTACTCAGCTAGATTAATTTATTAGATTTATTCCTACACTTTCAGAAGGTATAGATGTATTGAGACATGAGCCTGCAAATCAATACCAATTCCTTTTCTCATTTATGAATCCTCTTACTAGCATCCAGAATACTGTTACACCTTAGAGTATTTAGATGCAATTTATTTTGAAGCATACACTCCAACAATTGTGTCTTTCTTCTTTGTTCTCTAATGATTCTTTCTGATGTATGTGGGCTCTGTTTGAGCTAAATGCTGTGCATCAAGCCTCAAACGAATCATGACAATACTCTAGTCACTGGGGCTAGTCAGCAACTTAGGTGTTTACGAGATTCGGGCTCTGAGACCAGACCTAATCTTTGAGATGTGTTTTGGCTGCTGTTCTGCATGGGAGGCCCAAAGCAAGAGAGGAAACAAAGGTAAAAAAGTTATTTACAACTAAGTTGCCTACCAAATGTAGTGTATTTGCATGTTTTTCTTTGAACAGTGGCCATGTGTGCATTATCCTTCAGAAAGAGTGGTGTTTGAGAAGTGGTAGCAAAGACCAGCCAGAATGGATAGCTGATGTAGGGCCTATTTGTTTGCTTCCAGAGCATAAGCATCAGGCAAAAGCTGCTGAAAGTTTGATGGGAAGTGAGGAAGGTGGAGGCTACAGCAACTATGGAGGAAGAAAGTGGTTTGGTCACTTTTGCCCATGCTGCCATTTCAAGACAGGTAGACAGCACTGATGGTAGGGAGAGATCAGTCTTCATGAGGTCCAAGCATGGGCGTTTCTGTTCACATCATGGCACCAGTAGTGCTTGGAGATACCTTCCTTCTTTCCTTCGGATGGACCAGAAATGTTCTGTAACTGTCAGGAAGAGAACTGCAGAGACCTCAGGCCAACCTCATCCAGAGCAGCTCACTAAATATTTTGTTGAGAAATCTGCAGCAGCTGCAAGTGCACAGAGATAATGTTTCATCCAGAGGTCTGCAAGGTGATTCTCCTTAAAACTAACTCTTCTCCGGCCAGCCTTTCTTTGTTGTTTTCCAGTAAAAGTTGCTCTATACACCCAGTATATTGCTCATCTTACCACTTTTTGGTCTGTACTTACCTCTTGCTACTGTAGCTGCTGCTTGTGCGCCACTGCAATTGCTGGGCATTAAAAGCTCAAGCCCGATAAACAAAAACAGCATGCACAAAAGGACCAGTCAGGTGAGAGAGGGAAACTGAGGGGAAAAACCTCACCCCCCAAACCATCATAATGCAGAAGTAGGCATTGGAATTAGAAAGATGGGGAGATGCCCTGTGAATACTGACTGTCTGATTCAGTCATGGGATTTGGGACCAAAGCTGGAGCGTTGTGGGTTGTGGTGTTGTGACTGTGCTTGACTAAAAGTTACAGGAGACCCGGTGGACAAAAAGCAGCTCAACCAGCCCGTGGCAGTGAAGGGAAGGGAGGTGTGGGCCTTTTGCCTGTTTTGTTTTTGGAAGAAGCTTGTGTTGCAGATGCAGATAAAGGGAAGTACTGTGTTTTGAAGGACTTGGGAAGAAGTTACATACGGTAATATTTACGGTCCAGGATTGGACACCAATTGCTTTTTCAGCCTTGGGCAAATCTCTCTACCTCCCAGGGTCTGGTTCAGTACCTGTAAAATGGGGATAGTTAAACTTAACTACCTGGAAGAGTTGTTGATTAGTTAATGCTTATAAAATGCTATACAGTGCTATAAAATACAGTATAGTGCTCAGAAGCATCTGCTCTGCGGTTACTGTAGTGCTTCTCTGAAACTTTATGGGCAACTGTTTGCCGAGAAACAAAATGAGAGATGCGTGCAGTACGTGCAGGCTTTGGGAGACAAGGGGATGGCATCTTTTCAAAGGCATCTAGCTTCCCTGAGGTACCTCCTGTCAGAATACAAGGACAAGTTTCCTGAGCATACCTGCAGTGGTCTGGCACTGAAACTGGTGTCGGATGAGGCTGGGACTGCAGTAGGGGGCTCTGACAGGTGATAGAAGAGCACTTTGCTCCACTCACAGTTGCTCATTCTTATTCTTGCTCCTGTTTCCAGCCTCCTTCCGCTTTGTTGTGCTGGTGGAGCTGTTTGCATGGTGGCATGGAGAACCATATTGGTGGCTTGATGCAGAAGGGAATCAAAATGGGAAAAAGTTTCTGTTGCTGTTGGTTTGTATTTCCAGATGTACCTTCTCTCCAGTGGAGTTTATCATGTGGTGACAAAAACATGGACTAGCATGGAGAATAGGGTGGTACAGGGGTGAGAACAAGCATGGGGAGAAAGCAGGGCTGGGGCTGCTGAATCTTTGCTGACACTGGAGATGATGCCACAAACCATGTTACCCAAACACAGAGGATGCTGCCATCACAGGGGCTAGGAGGTGGGTTAGTGAGCTGACCTCCTTTCCTGCCTCCTGAGACATGTTATACCGGTTTCATTGGAGATGTGTGTATGGCAGCATAAGAGGTGGCAAAGATGTGATGCTGGCTGGAGCTCACCATGTTGCGTGTGAAACTGCCGACAAGGGGGAAGGAGCTAAAGATGTGCCAGAGATGAGCCTGTAATAATTTCTGAGATTTACATCTTGATGCTATTATTTGGGATACTTGTGACATGAATGTATGGCATTATGTGGACAATGCACATACACACATGCATACTGATTTGGTTTAATAGGGGACTGTTAAGAAAAGAACAAGTGTGCATAGAAAACCATTTCCTAATCAGCCACTGCTGATTTAGTAACTAGAAGTTATTACGAGAGGGTAGTGAGTTACCAGGTGCAAAGATTGGCCCTCTCAGCCATTTCACAGAACTGGGTAAGATAAACCTGAGCAATATGTTTGCTCTTAAGTCACAGTTTCACAGACTGCTGAAAGGTCTCACTTCTGTCTCTTTGCTGCTCCTGGCCAAATTGCTCCTTCTGCTTTTGCTAAGCCAGGTCTGTTTCCTGTCACATCTCACAGTTGGCTCACTAAAACAGCAGAGAATTAACCTGGCTGAAAAAGGTTGTTGTTGTTGCTGGGTCTTTAGCTAGCTGTTGATTAGACTAGTGCCTAAACTAGGGAAAGGAAGGAGCCTGTGGGCAGGGAACAGGAAGCAACAGGGACAGAGGAGATGGAGAAAATAGGGATTGGAAATAAAAGAAACTGAAAAGAAGGAAGGAAAAGTATCTCTTTCTATGTTTTTTGTCTCATTTGTACTGTAATACCATGCCTGAGCTAACTGCTTGTTGCCAGGGTCTTTAGTTTCCTACTGTCCTACCTTCTCCCTTGTTATAAACTTTAGTGCTGATGTTCCTGAGAAAAGTTGTGATGACCCCAGCTGAAACTGGTGGGTATCAACAGTTGGTAAACAGTCAGCTGTAGCCAGTTCCCCACTCAAATAGGGGTAAGTGACGTGGTTGTATAAAGGGAAAAGAGAAGGTGGTTTGGTGTTTGATAGTATAGATCTGGATGGAGCTGGTGGAAAAAAAAATGCATGCTGTAGGTCTGAATTCTGTAAGTACTTGCTGTGCTGTACAGTTGGAGGTGATGGTGGAGGTGTGATGCAGCCCTAAATGGACATGTCTTCCTTGTTGCACCTTCTGTTTATTTGTTTTTAGGGGATGGGCATTTCTGCAAAACCTTAATATATGTATGCTATATTTTTCTGTGTTGTTAGAAGATGGACTAGAAGCCTTATCCCTGGTACTGTTTGTTCACAGTAACTGAAAGAGAGGTGTATGTTCAGCAGTCCTAAAATCACTGTACCCAGTGTGTGGCAGTGCCCTTGTGGGTTTTATGACTCACTTTTGTCTGGTGTGGTGTGCTGTGCAGTAACTTTTCTGCTGCTGATGGTTAGAAAAACAGCAACTGATCAGTGGTCACTGAACTGGTTCATCTTGCTTTCTGTGACAGCATGCTCTGTATTTCAGCTTTCTCCTATGATGTGCACTGTGAATAGCTGATGTGATTTTTTTATTTGGTCAGTGTAACTTCGGGGGTGTATTGCCCCTCCCTGGCCTTTCTTTTTCCCCTCTGTCTTTACCTAGAGCCAGCAGTCAGGTGCTTGCTTTCCCAAAAGCCATGCCTTAGAGGGGGTGCTCTGATCAGTAATCCAATGGCTTCAGTTACTGAAAGAATTTCTTAAAAACCTCCACCAATTTGGGCACCTTGGGGGTGGTCACACTAGGGCTCCTTTTGGGTAGAGAGATTGTACTGACATATAAAGATAGTTTTCTGTGAGTGTTTGTTTATTAGTCCTGCTTCCCAAATCAATCCTGTATCATCCTAGCATGCTGTTGTATTCTCCCCCAAGAGAATACAACATAGAGTCATAGGATAGTTTGGGTTAGAAAGGATCTTCAAAGGTCATCTAGTCCACTGCCCCTGCAGGGATATCTTGAACTAGATCAGGTTGCCCAAAACCACATCCAAGCCTGGTCTTGAATGTCTCCAGGGATGATGCATCTACCACCTCTTTGGGCAATTTGTTCAAGTATTTTACCATGCTCATTGTAAAAAATCTCTTCTTCAGATCCAGCCTGAATCTTCCCTCTTTTAGTTTAAAACCATTACCCCTCATCCTATTGCAGCAGGCCCTGCTAAAAGGCTTTCCTTGTGCTGCCCAGCTCTAGTGTATCACTTCACAACACCCTCTCCTCTCCTGCTACAGGTAAAACTGTTGTATTTAGAGCACCAAAAGCACAGACAGGAAGGTGGAAAATGAGTATTGTAGAAGACAAAAAGCATGAAACAGTATGGTGGTATACTGTGCCTGGAGAGAAATAAAGGATAAAGAAATCCAGACAGAGGACATTTCGCATTGTAAGTTCTTCATCATGTTCCTGTTGAAAGAAGATGGAGGTGATAATAGAAATTCCAGATCAGGGCCTAAAGCTTCTTTAGGTTGTGACTTGCTCTTAACAACAACAAAAATTTAAAATAAATAAAGTAGAACATTGCAGTTTATCTAGCTTTTAACAACTGTGAGGTTGTACTTGATTTTCTTGGCAAGTTATTTTCATGAGTGGTGGTAGGTGACCACTTCCTGATCCCCAGGTGAAATTTTAGGAGGTTTTGGTTTTGTGACTTGGGTCAAAGGGTTGTATGTCTGTCCATACAAGCCGAATACATCACTGTTTACAGATCTAAGTGTTAATACCAGGAGTTTTTTTGTGACAATACTAAAGGCAAGTTTGGCCATGGAACAACTACGATACTTTCTTTTTGCCTTGCACTCTAAAAATTTTTCTGGTTTATGGTTCCCCACTATCCTCTGGATTACTGTCCAACACCCAACTCGGACTGTTTGCTGGGGCTGGTCTTGTTTTAGGGAAGCTTAAACTGTTGCCGCATATCCTGCTCTCAGTTAAAGCTTTAACACTTGTAAATAAACATAGTCCAGGTTGGTATCCGTGGGCTAGTCAAGCAGTTGTGTTCAGGCAGGGAAGGTCTCTATTACTGGAAGTACAGGCTATGTTGATTTTAAAAGAAAAAAAAAAAAACCCAAACCAAAAGTGCTACAGGACAGTATAGAGCAGTTCCTGGTTTGATACCAAAATGAGTGAGCAGAAAACCAGGGAATAAGCAGAAGCTTCTTCCTGGCAGGTAAATCCTGCCAGTGTTTGAATCCCTATTGTTTGAACTGGGGAGATGCAACACAACGAATATCTCCGTCTCATTTCATCTCTGTTTGAGTATGCTTCTGTGGCATAGACATAAATTGTCAAGGAGGGAGGGAGGAAGAACCTATTTCTTTGCCTTTTGTGTGATTGTAATGGATATGGCTCGACTTCAGGCAAGCAGAGATTGTTACGTGGCTTGCAATGAGCTAGCTTGCATGTGTGCATATAGTATAAACACATTGGCTGTTCTTATAAGTGCAGTGATGGTGACGTACTGCAAGTGATGGATCATCTCTTTTGTCTGAAAGACCTACTATATGAGTGAAAAAGATATAGTAGCGTTGCAGGAAAAAGTGACACATGAGTTCTTAACATGAATTCCTACTTGGATCCTCAAACACATGATACCCACAATTGTGTTTTCTTTACATGGCCAACCTTTCTTCTTTCCTCGTTCTCCCTATACATGCAGCCTGCCTCCAAAGCCACAGCAGCACTGCAGTTGGAAGATTTCCTGTAAAGGAAGGGGGAGTATGGGCAGAGTCCCCCATTCCCAGTGGAGTGGGTCTATTATGAAGGATGAATTGCGCCCAGACAATGCAGCCCCTCGAGGAGCCCATGACCTTTTTGAGATGTTTGTGTGGGTAAGAGGGCACACTGCAGTCCCTGTATCCCAGCCGAAGTGCGGGTAGTGTGATGCCCTGGTTGTCATAGCAATTAATCACTGCTTTTTTAAGGGCTGCTGTCGACTACAAATCCCTGTAAATTGCCAGAACCTGGTTTAAGCTGCTCCTTAGGCACCTTTCTATTTAATTTACCCCAAAAGGTGGGATGGAGAGATGTTTGGAGTTTTTTTAACCCCAACTAGTAAAAAAAAAAAATAAAAGCCAGAAGAACTTTGGTGCATGCTGTTGGACTGGCTTTCACCTTCATGGGCTTGCTGAGACACAGGGAATTTCTGTGAAGAACAACTGCAACATAGATGGGGTGTGTGTGTGTGCTGGCTTCCAGCTCAGTGCATGTAGTCTTCACACGATTGTGTGTACCTGGGAAATGTAAGAGACATTGTCTTTGAGAGGTATGCATGCATTTTTTTTCCCCCTATCTTACTCTTTTCTATCTTATTCTAGTTATTTATTCTTATTATGAGAAGATTTATACCAGACAGTTAATGTGTATGTCTCTGGCCTTTCTTTGTGCTTTAAAAAGAACAGCTGGGAATTACTGTTACAGTGATGGAAATGAAAGCCAGCTGCAGCAAGACTGTACTTTGTATTTGTCTGTTTGCGTAAGTAATGGGTGAGAAATAGGCAATGTTTACTATATCATTATTTCAGGAACCTGAATAGTGGTGAAGACAAATACTTCTTAGAAGTCTTTCTGTAGGTTAAAGCCCTGTTCACCGGAAAGGCAGTCTTAATTTCCTCAGTACATTGTTAGAAAAGCTGCCCAGAAGTTTGAGAAGACTTTTTTCTTCTTCTTCCTTAGAGGCACTGGAGTCTCTGTTACCTTTAGTATTGCTTCTCAGAAAGAAACCCCAACAAATCCACAACAAAACCAAATGCCATGAAGGGAAACAGGTTTAAAAGGACGAGTTATCAAACACACAATATTCTCTCTTAGCCTTAAGGACAGCTACAATTCAACATAGTCTTTTTTGTTTGTTTTTAATGATACATACAAATTTGTATACACAACATGTGTGTGGAAACTTGCAATTAGTTTTGCTGGAGATAGTGGGTAAGATGCTGGCGTTCCTTGGTATAACAGATCAGAATCAAATGTGATAAAATAGATTAAGTAACCTCGCTTATCTGCAACATTAATAGCTGTGCACACTCAGTGCATGCTATATATCCTGGTCTGGGGTGATTAGCTTAGTCCTCTTGGTCACAGACATGGGAATATCCTTTTGTAGAACTACAGAACCATAATATTGGCTTGCTGTATTTTAACAAGCATCTTGTGTTACTGTTGATAATTAAACTGTGGTTGAAGAAACAGTCCTGCTTCATTTTATGTATGGCACTTCACTATAATCTTTCAGGATTGGTCAAGCTGGAGCAACTAGTGGGTTGTGTCCATTTGGGTTACTTCTCCTCATCTTGCAGCTTTGCAGCCATTACCTCTCCCCTATCAAAGAGTTTTAAACTGAAGGTGTACATGATTGCTGCTCAAGGACTGCAGGCTAAGCTCTTGTTTATTAAGTTTGTATCCCCCAGGATCAGCTTTCCTGTGTGGAAGAATAATAACCAGTTAAAGAAAGCATTCTTTTCCCTCCCTCCCTTCCTTCCTTTTCATGGGGCCTGTGAAAATTCCTTTCCCAGGTCTGCATTGTTCCTGGTCAGCAGAGACTCATCAAAGACCCCAAGGCAGATGGTGTTTTTGGGATGCTGCCTGTTCTCGTTGCTAGTAGTCCTTGTAGCAGGTACAATTTGCAACAGGTAACATTGTCCAGCTTTTGAAAGCCCGCTTTTGGCATCCAGATCAAGGGGGCTTAAAGGGGATGGGAGATAGAGTAGGTTTCAGTTCCTGCCATACTTACAGCGGCTCTTTATCTAGGATGATTCTGATTACCCAGCAGAACAAGTATTTGAATTTGGGTATGCCCACATCCATGCTGCTGCCAGAACTAGCAGGCTGTTGCCTCATGCCTTGTTCTTCCCAGCAAATGTAGCTAAAGCCGGTATTTTTTATTTGTTTTGGGTTGTTTTTTGTTGGTTTTTTTGTTTTGTCGTCCCGTCCCCCCAGTACAAGGTGGTGTTGTGTTCCCCCCCCCCCCCCCCCCCATGCAATATAGTAATGCAATATAGTATTGTGATGGTATTCTTGCTTTACTAAAAGTATTCCAGGGAGCCCTGTGTACATGAGCAGTGCCTGTCTTAAATACATCAGTGTGATTATACGGGTTCTGGTGTGGTGCAGAACCTGTATAATTGTATTGTATTCAGCAGCTGTCCTGAATTCTTGCAGAAGTCCTGAAAACTTCCTTTCATCCTTCTCCATCTGCGGCAGTGCCAGGACTCCCCTCTGTGCAAATGGTGGGCCAGGTTCTAGGGGCTTTTTAGGTGAAACTCCCCCAGATCCCAGTGGGACTGTGCAGAGAGGCTGGTGGATGCTGGGAGGAGATACCCTGATGTGATAGCAGAAAGCTGGAGCTACTCTCCTTAATTACAGTATCTTGAAGCCCAGCAGAATGACATGTAACAGCTTCTTGCCTTGATGGCAGAGGCAAAGAAGAAACTTGCTCTTGTTTGAGAGTTGTAGATGCCATCCTGTCCTTTCCAGCCTGGCAGCTCACAGCAGCTTTTGCAGCAGGGCAGCCAGCAGGGTCTGGTGTTTAGTGCATGGGCTTCTCCAAAGCCAATGGGGAGGAAGACCTTGCTCACATCTCTTATACTAGAAAGCTACTTTGTGAGGGGCTTGCATGTTGAACGTGGTAGAGCTGACGGCTCCTGATTTTAGGAAGATGTATGATAAGGGGAAACTAACTGGTATTATAAGATAGAGCAGTAACCGTGGTATGGTATGAGTGAGCTGGCAGCTGCTTGTTCCTGCAGTCTCCCACCAGCTGAAGCTGAGATGTGCCAGGGATGGTGGAGAACAGTGCAGCCTGTGTGGTGGGAAGAGAGATTTCGGTCTTGTGTGTCGAGTGGTCCATACCCGAGTCTTCCGTGGTAAAAGCCCTGGGTCCTTACCATCTCTGGGCTGCCATATGACTGCAGGAGCCACCATGGTGTATGGCAGGAGCTGCTGCTGGCTGTGACCCTGCCTGCGCCTTTCACATGGCATGGCTTTTGCGCTGAGCTCTACACATGATGCCTGCTCTGCCTGCCCCGGGGCCAGTGCTGAGGAACACTTTTACTTTACATTTGTCATCTCAGTGCAGTGTTTTTGTGAAGCAGTAGTTGGTTGTACCTTTTCCTCTGTTCTGTGTGGCTGCTGTTCCCTTCACCCCCTCACCTGCAGCTTCCCTTTCTTTCTTCTTCTCCCCAGCTTGGCTGCCTCTTTTTCTTGCCCTTCCCACAGAAGAAGATATTCTTAGGTAAGGGTCAGATGCTCAGGTCTGTTGGGGAAAGCAGTTAGAGGGTTTTGAGACTGAAATAGTGCAGCTGCTTTTTGGTGCCTGCTGGGAGGAGTTTGCTATCCTGTATCCTCTACCCCGACTCTGGCCTCTTGTGGAGGCAGTTGGTCCTGCTTAAACATGTGTGGGCTTGAAGGGGCTTTTAGAGCAGAAGTCATCTGGGTCTTTTTTCCCATGGCTTTAGTCTGTTCAGCATGTCTCACAGAAGCAAGATACCTGGTTAAAAATAAATGCAAACTTAGGTTAAGATTTGGTTTCTGTGGTTGAGATTTTTCAGAAGGACAATAACCATTGGACTGGAAATGATTTATCGGTGGCAGCAGCTTTACTGTTGCAGTGTGCAGGGCTCTTCTGGTGTCATACTCTCGAGCCTGTGGATCTTCCAGCCATGAGAATTACATGAGGCACAATGTCCTCTCTAGTGGAAGAGCAGTTCTAACTGATTTCACTTACACCCTTGTGAAATGATTTTTAGCTGTCAAGACTAATGCTGTAGTGGGATAATTATAATGTAGCGGTATGGGCATGGAACAAAGCTTCTTTAGTTTTAACCCACATTCTGACATGATGTCCCTGCAGCTTGAGATAGGCAATTCCCTGGTTTGCTTCTTGTTTTCCTTCTAGGATGCAACACCAGCCCTACCCTACATCAGGAGACTTGGACTGTTTAATGAAGAAAAAAAAGGGGAGGGGGAAGAGTTTTATAAATGCTTCTAATGTGTATTGTAAATACAGGGGAGAGGAGCAGCCATGGTGAAGGAGAGGCTATAAAGGCCATGTCACAGATATGGAAGAGTCTTTTCAATATCTTGCTACAGCTCAAGAAAACATAAAAGAGCAATGTAATTGGGATTCTGTTGAATTATATGTAATATTGGCACTGAGTTCTCGATTAGTTTCATTTTGGTAATGCTTTCCTTCTTGCCAACAGAATCATCTCTGTGAATAAGCTGCCTCCTCGTTTACTTGCATGGCCTGATTATATAGTTATCCCTTGACTGTTACGACTCTTAAAATTAATGTTGAGCTCAGGTGGGTAGGTATTCTAGGATTGCATCTGAAATACTTCTCTGCTTTGACTGACCACACAAATGCCCAGAACTGGGATAAGCCATTCTGCTGACAGCTTTATTAACTTTCTTCAGTTTTCTTACCATTGAAATTGCTTGTCACAACAATAAGAATAGCCTCCAACATAATGTTAAATAGTCTATGCCTTCTTAACAGAAGAAAACTGAGAGTTAGTAGAATATCTGATGAATATAGTACTTCTAGAGCTTTTGCATCTTAAAGTTGACCTGGAAAACACTAATACCAAACCTGAGCTGGGCTTTTGTTCATCCCCAGATCCAAATGTGTCTGCAACTATGTTTCTTTGCCTACTTTGCAGCTCATGTCCTTTGCATCACCTCTATGTCCTCCTTAACACAAGGAAACTTCTGTTCCATATCTTGGCTCAGTGTCTCTGAGGCACCGGTATCTACTGCTTAAGCAATGGAACATGATTTCCACACCCCCCACCATCCCCCTTGTCAGAGTCAAGATAGCCATCTACAAATACGATGGTCTGGCTGTGGTACGATAGCCTAATAGGTGCATTCATAAAGCCAGATAAGCAAAAAAGTTTGAGATTCAGATTCCGGGGTACGCAAATCCACAGGTACTTGGGCAACAGAGAACTGTTGACAAGCTAATGTTAACTGCAGTTAATGAGCCTGAAATTTTTGTCTTAAAAAAAGACTGGTTTCTGCATGGAAAATAAAGTTCGGTGTAGGGTGTGTGTCAGTAAAACAGGTGTTTTCTTGTAAAGCTTGTAGAGTTTTGCCCCGCAGAAGTAGGAAAAAATCAACAATCGCATCTTGTGGTGTCTGAAGAAACTGAAGAAATCACGGAGATTATAATCCTCAAGTGTTTTCGGTGCCTGTGTAGGGCGTCATGACATAAGCATGAACACCAGCTTCTATGCAAAATGTTCCTGTTCATTCTAGACTGTAGCAATAAGTTAACACAAGATGTGCTAACTTCCTAAATAAAATATTACTGCTTCGTGTGTCAACTTGAATTTTGCTGGCTGATTTAGGAAAAACATTAGCCCCCAAATGCACTGAGGGGGATCTGTACCCTCCAGTACCTCAAAGATTGACTTAGCCCCCAAAAGCTCCCTAGGTCTTAATCAAATTCTCTCTTTTCTGTCTTTGCTAGACGTTTTTGTGATACCATCTTTTTATGTTAAGTCCTAGCTCTGTGTTGTCTTGCAACATGCTCTTAGAAAAAAAGGTTATATTAATTTTTGGGGTAGGGAGACTGAAGAATGTGAAAGAATGTGCACTAGCTAGCCTGTGTGTGCTACTTGTTTTCATTTTTAAATAAAAATCTTAAAGCCTTAACTTGCTCTGCAGTAGCAGAAGGAGTTTGGGGCCGCTCAAAGATATAATTGGGACTAATGGGATAGATACAAAAGCTGGGCCTTAGAAAACAGGACTCGATGAGATATCTGTTTGAATGTGAACTAATGTTTCATGGGAAAAAAAGAGATCCTCCAAGGTAAATCACAGAAAGCTCTTTCAAATCCATGTGGAGGAAACAGTTCCTTGCTGATGGGAGGAAATGTCCTTTGTAGCCCTGATTTCTATTTTATTATTATTTTTTTTTTTTTAGCTCTTTGTCAAAGCTGCAATTTCAGAACTATTATGGGAAAGGGATGAAGGATTTGCTTTCAGACCAAAGTCTTGTTATATCGCTATGATGTGCCATTTTTTAATTGTCTCCCTTGGTGCAGGGCTGCAATTTGTCACAAGCTTCCTCCCTGCGCATGGTCAGGTAGGAGACCCTGAGCAATGGTCTCTGGTTGTCTGCTCAATCCAAGCCGTGAAGGGGATCAGAGCAGCATCTCAGGCCAGGCTGGTTACCCCCTGCAGGGGTTTCCCATGATGGGGAGCAGGGCAGCACTATCCTTCTTGGCGGCTGCTGCTGGCTGGGAAGAGCGTACATGAGACCGGGCACAGCTATAGCTCCTGCTTCTTTGATGTGCTGCTGAGTGGCTTTGTGTGCTGCAGTCTTGTGGTCCTCTCCTTTGTGGCACCTAAACTGTGATTAAATCCTCAACGAGTGTCCCTTCACTAGGCAACGGCAGAACAGCGCCTGGAATTTGTTCAGTTCATTGATAAAACCCGAGCCTGAAAGAATGATGATGCCTTTGTGTGAGTGCATCGAGGCCTCTGCAACAGGCTGGCAGATGCCAAATTCTGCTGCCCGAGCCCTCTGTCCCGTAATCCCAGCCTCTGGGCAGTTGCCTCTTGGGACCTGCTTTGAGGTTTTACATCTTGTGTGTTAAAGTAATGTATTGGTGCAGAATGTTCCATGAACTTAAGGGCCCTGAAGACTTTTCCATAGAACTGTGAGTGTTTGAAAGCAGAAATGTAGCGGAGACCTGCTGCATGAGATGAAATAGCATTTTGTAGGCTGCTTTGAAAGGTGAAACAAACAAAACAAGGGTGTTGTGTTATTTTTTTATTTTGATTTTTTTTTTTTTCCCCCAAACACAATGCGAAGCAATGGCTATGTCCTGGTAGTCAAGCAATAAATAATCTGAGCGTGAAGTGCGTATGTCTCTGCCTACTGTCCTGAGAGCACATACTGCATCTGGAATAAATGGGTGAAATTTCACTGAGTTAGTGGAGTGGCAGCAGTTCGGGTACATTCTCCCTATTCATTATTTCTTTTAGAAGCCCCAGTCGCACTTTGAGGCTGTGAATGAGTGGAATTTTTCTTCTAAAGCAGATAATCCAACCGCTTGGTTGTGAATGGGGAATGGCATGTCTTTCAAATTAACCACACAAACTCCGAGCACATAATGATTTTCTGAGATTTACAAGTGGAACTGTTAAATTAGTTTGTGATTTAAAGTGAATTTTAAATTTTGCTCCTTTGGGAATTCTCAGGCTGCTTCCTTTCCATGGGCTAAGCAGAAAAATAATGCAGAGCTTGCACCTTTTTTTTTCTTCCATTTCTTTTTCCTTTTTTCTTTGCTATAGTGCCTGAATGCATGATGCTTTGTTTGACCTTTAGCCTCCTGATGCTGGTGGATAGAGGCCTGAGAAGTTTTCCCCGTAGCTGTTTTTTTGCTGATGCAGATATAGAGCTGCTGCTTAAAGTAGGCATCTTCATGCTGGAACAGAGGAAGAAAACTTCAGTTCCCCAAGGTTAGCCAAACTAAAAAAGGCAGAGAAGGAAAAAGAGGGGAAATTTATGCTCACTTCTGGGCTACCTCAAGATACCAAATGTGATGCAGCCATCAGTTGGCTGTCCTTTCTTATTGTGCAAATGTTGTATTTTCCACTTAAGCAGCCTTGTCACAGCTGGGCACCTGAGTTATATCTGTGAGATGGAAAGTGCTAAAAAGTGTATAATTTCCCTGATAAATTGCCATCGTGATTCCTTCCCCGCCATCCCCCAGTAATGTATTCTTTTAAGCTCTGGGTTTGGGTACATGTTTTATTACTATATGTACGTTTCTAAAACTTGAACTAATTCTGTCCAGTGGGGAAGTCACAGATCCCACTTTTGCACCTTTCTGTACTCTGTGTGACAGCTTAAGCAGCACTACGCCTTTTGCAAAATGAGGGTTAGGCTCCCAGGTGGCTTATGCTGCTTCTGCAGTTTTTGTTTCTAGACTTCAGCGATCGCCAAATGTTGCCAGGTTTCATGGACATAGTGTTAAATCTGATAGTGAACCCGTGTATAAAGAGTGGTTTTTTAATCATAATGTAGGCTGGGGTTTGTATTGCTGGATGTTGGCCATCTCTAGACAGGGCGTTTGATAATACGTTGTTTCTCTGTGCTCAGTGGGTGAAGATAGGCCCTCCCAGAGTATTATCTTGTCCTGTCTTAAAATGGTTACTTGCCCTCTGAACAAGCTTTTCCCTCTTCACTGAAGAGTGAGAAGTGACCTGACAGGTAGTTTTTGATGGCTTAAATTGGTTGGGAGGAATTCCACTCCTAAATTAGTACTAATAGATTGCCCTGTTTGCCTTTTTGAAGGAATCAGACGCTACCTGATTGAGACTTGGTTTACCTCCTCCCCAGCATATAAACAAGGAAAACCTATGTTATGCAACAGAGCACTTAAGTTAGATGAAAGCACACACGCCTATCCGGAACATTTAAGCGCTGTCTAAAAAAAGGGTTTGTTGTAGAATATGATTCCTTCTGTACTATTTGAACTGGGGAAGAACATGTTATTTGCTTTAGTAGGAATAGAGAAGGGTGGAATGATGCTGGCAAGAGCATATGAGACTAGAATGCTGTTTTTATAAAACCTTTTAATTGATTTTAATGTGTTGCTTTTAATAGCAGCACTTAGAAGTCTTTTAGTAAATAATCTCCTTGGTACAGACATTTATTTGGGGAAGAGACATCTCCATGAGAGATTTAAAATGGCAGTGCTTTGTGCTGTAGGTAAATCAACTAAATGGTGTTTTAAATACCCATCGGTTTCCTTCTCCTAGCTCCTGTACTTCTGCTATATTTCATGCTGCCATGTTTTGTGATAATGCTGGGCTGTTGTACAGCTAATACAGTCTTACTACTCCGAACAGTTGCAAAAATAATCCCATGTTTTGCCTTGTACTTGGAGACAGCTTTGGAAACATCCTCATCTGGGTAGCACCAGGGCAGTTCTGCAGCATTCATGCTGATGAATGAATAGTTGTGGAAAGCTGTCAAACCTATCCTTGTTGCTAATATGTAATGTGTTCTTTGTCCTTTAATTTCTATCAACTTTGGGTGATTTTAGGTGAGTATCTGTGTTGTGGAGAAGCAGCAGTGAGTACTAGACCTACATAATTTAATAATTCTTGTAGCTTAATGAAAGCTTCATATCAGCGGAGCCCTTTAGATCTTTCAGAGATACCTGAGCACTGAGTGGGTGTGAGGCTGAGGAGCACCATCTACTTGTTTTATGAAAATTTGCTCTAATTTGGCCAAGTGTTACACTTTAAAAAAAACATACAAATTGCATACAGATGTCCTATAATACAGCTTGTGCTGGCAGCTCACCAGACTTCATGTATTCCTCTAATAAGACACAGATATATCTTCTACATTACTGAAGTAACTCTGCCATAGAGCCACCTAACAGAGCGTGAGGAAAGTGTCATCTTTTTCCTGCTTTTGCTTTTTACTGTTAAACTAATTGTTAATATTGAGGAAGAAGTAATAGTGAACATGGGTAGTCCATCATAACCCATTGATACCTTATCCCAAATTGCCTTTATTGTCAATATGATATTAATTTTCCACTGCCATTGCACTGTTATCTATCAATTAAAAAACATCAAAGTACCATCAATTGATATCAACATGTTTTTTGATAGATGCCTGGCATCTAGCTACTGAGATAGAATCTTTTTCCTGGGAAATGTTTCCCATTCTCAAACCCCCTTAGTTCTGGCAGAACATGGATTGCTTAAGGATCAAACCTGTAAAATAATGTTTTGAGAGTGTCATCTGCAGCCCTCAGAAATGTGTCTCCTACCAAGAGTTTCAGGGCTCTGTAAATACGCTTCTGTCTTCAGGAACAAGACCTGAGTTTGGGAAATCTGACTTGGAACTGTGGTACCGTAAATGTCAGCATCAGAGTTGGAAAAGGAAAATGCATTCAGATGTTCAGATTTCCTATGGGCAAATAAAAGATATTTTTATTTTATTTTTTATTTAACAATGAAGAATATAAAATCTTTCAGAGTGGGACAGTACCATCCTTTGGCCTGCTAATAGAAAGTCTAGAATCTTGCAAATAAGCAGCAAAGTCGCGTAAAGAAGATGATTGCTGTACAACATAGCTAGATAAAATTAATTCGGCTTCTAGAAAAATACAGCACATATCTGTACCTCAGTGACTTTGCAGTAATTAAGCTCAGCTACAGCCTGCTAAATCTTGGTTAAATCTTAATTGACATACTTGATTATAAAACTGTAAATTTGGGGAAGGAAGGGCCTCCCTTGTCTTTAGCTGCAATAATGCAGCTAATTCTAGTAAGGGTTTATCTCACCAAATACAGTTAGCAAAAGATTTCTCTTATAGTTTAATGTCATAGAATCATAGAATAGGTAGGGTTGGAAAGGACCTTAAGATCATCTAGTTCCACCCCCCCTGCAATGGGCAGGGACACCTCACACTAAATCATGTCACCCAGGGCTTCGTCCAACCTGGCCTTCAACACTGCCAGGGATGGAGCATTCACAGCCTCCCTGGGCAGCCCATTCCAGTGCCTCACCACCCTAAGAGGAAAGAACTTCTTCCTTATATCCAATCTAAACTTCCCCTGTTTAAGTTTGAACCTGTTACCCCTTGTCCTGTCACTACAGTGCCTAATGAATAGTTTGTCCCCAGCATCCCTGTAGGCCCCCTTCAGGTACTGGAAGGCTGCTATGAGGTCCCCACGCAGCCTTCTCTTCTCCAGGCTGAACAGCCCCAACTTCCTCAGCCTGTCTTCATACGGGAGGTGCTCCAGTCCCCTGATCATCCTCGTGGCCCTCCTCTGGACTTGTTCCAGCAGTTCCATGTCCTTTTTATGTTGAGGACACCAGAACTGCACACAATACTCCAGGTGAGGTCTCACAAGAGCAGAGTAGAGGGGCAGGATCACCTCCTTCAACCTGCTGGTCACGCTCCTTTTGATGCAGCCCAGGATACGGTTGGCTTTCTGGGCTGCGAGCACACACTGAAGCCGGCTCATGTTAAGATTCTCATAGACCAACAAGATGACTCTACAAGAAAAACGAATATGCACAAATTCTGAAGACTATAAAGCATATGATCAATAGATCAAGTTAATCAAATTGTTTATCAGTACAGGGAAAGTGGGGTCTTCTGTTCTTTGACATTGTAGTGGCTGCAGATCACAGAATAGTAGAGTGGTTGATAGCTGGTGAAAAAAAACAGTTAGTCTCCGTAAACCTGAGATATGGGCTCGAACAATTCTCCTTTTATGTCTAGAGAAATCCAGAGTTCTGTGGCCTCTTTTATGTCCCAATACAAGTTAAAATTTTACAAGTGGGATTTTTCTTTGCTCTTTGGCCTTAAAGCCAAAAGACAACCAGCCACAAAACCAAGAATGCTTAAAAACCCCAAGCATTGAATTTAGTGAACAAGTTTGAAACCTCATTTAAAATTTTGCAATGGTCCTGTAGAATATAGTTGTTATCATACCCACTAGAATATTTAAAGCAGCAGCGTTTGTCGTTATCAGAAGTGAACACTATTTAGCCTCTAAAGAGGCTTGTTGATACCAACAGCTTTGGGACATTCCCTTGGTTGGTCTTTGTTACGTGTTTTGAGGAAAGAGGCATAACAGGTAGACTGTTTCTACATTGTCCAAGTATCCAAAGTAAAAAGCTGTTATTTTTCAGGAAGGAGAACCGTAATTCAGCCCACTTGTTGGCTCTTGTCCCCTGAATGCAGATCATATGGTGTAAAGTTTACTGAAAAGAAAGTTGTGTATTAAGAAGACATGTCTTTGAAGAGAATAACTAGTGAACTGTAGACACCTGCCTGTACTCAATAAATGACTAAACATGTCTCTTTATGCCTTCATACAAGTTTTGAGTACGGTAAAGATCACAAAGCAAGCCTAAATAATCCTAAATATCATTTTGGGGATCAGCATTCCACAGAGGAGGTTTTACAAGATGAAACTCGCTGCTGCTTCCATCTGGACTCCACGTGCACATGCTCTGAAGTGCTTTCTCCAGGCTTGGCTGTTGAAGTGGCAGCCAGGTGTGGCTTTGAACTTCCCCCCTGCTCTTCCTGTGTTTTGATTTTGGTGCTTGTGAATCAACATTCAAAGCTTAGGAGTTGTGTGCTGCTGGGCTTCAGTGCTGGTGTCTGAGTTCCAGTTCCTGCAAACAAGATACCCCGGTGGTTATTCAGGGGAGCTGTTGGTGCCTGGTACCTACAGTGGGAGCTAGAACTTGATGCTGTGATGTGATAGAGCAAACCAGGGGGTGAGCACCTGCCGTGCTGTTACGGGCAGCATCCCTAGCAAAAAGCAGTAATGTATCTGAGTAGCCAGATCCTCTGTTAGACACAGGTGGGCTGTGGGTTATATTGAATTCTGAATCTGATTTATGTGTGCAGTTTAAAATAACTTTGCTACAGCTGCCTTTTTTTAATCTTGAAAGGCTGCACAGGGGAACAGAGATTCTTTTTACTGAAGTTGGCATCACCCTTTTTTTTTTTTACTGCTTTCTACGTGATTTTCCACAACAACCATAGTGGTAGTTTCCAGCTGACTTTCACGTGAACTGGACAGAAGCAGGAAGAAATTCTCTCTCTGGCATTTATAGCTGACTTCTTGGCATGGGAAAATGAGAGACCGTGCAGACCACGAACACAAGGCAGTATTTCTTGAGATGAGTTTGAACAGCAGCAGCATCTGATGAAGTGGAAAAAGGAGCTTTTCTGTTCCAAAGGTTTCATATTTTCTAGGGCAAGGCAGGAAGTGTTCTCTTCCAGAGGGAAAGGAAATCAGAGGGAGGCTGATGAAGTGGTACGCATGCTGACAGAGGAATAAAAGGCAAATAATACTTCTAAGAAATATACACCCAAAAGCATATTTTTCTTAATTTTTGTAGTAGAAGTGATTTGCTGTGGTTTTGATGCTGTTAGAATGCAGTAGATGACGTCAAAACCATTTGTAATCTGAAAGGACAATTGTGTCCTCTTCCCCTCATTGTTTGTTCCAATGTTCAATTTTGTGCTTTGAGAAGATAGACTTTGAGCTTTTAAGCAAGGACCATGTGTGCAGGAAGCATTTGCCATATTGCAGTAGCTGTCAATAATAAATAGAGTACTGATAGAAACCTTTATGAACCGGATGCTTCTCTGCCTTTCCAGTATCCTCCCATTAATCCCTTGTCCTGTGGGTTCTCCCAGGTTATGCTTCACTGTGGCTGAAATAATGCAGAATGCTGTTACTTAGCATTAAAGTTACTGGGCACAGAGGTTGCTTGGTCTGTAGCTAGTACAGGTCTTCAGGCTGCTACAGATCCCAAGGCGTCAGGATATTCAGCCTACACCAATGGGTAATGGTGATTATTGTAGTTGATACCTTTTCCAAATAGTTGGCCTTTTCATAAAGAATCTGTTTGCCTAGATATACAGCAGCATTGGCTCCCTGGTTTAGTAGTTAATTATAAAATGCCCTGCAGTTCACTTTCAAAGCAAGATGAATTTAAAAGGGCTTTTATATGCTTTTATGTGGTGTTTTTTTGTTTTGTGCAAGGTAAAGGGTTTAAAGCACTTTCAGCTTCAGGGGTGCCTGAAGGGACTTGCAGAGGCAGCACAGTCAGTGCTGTGGGGCAGGCAGCTGGGAAGGGGTGCAGGTCCCATTGCCCAGATAGGAGCCTGGGGCAAGGTTTAAGTCAGTATCATGTTTGCCTTCTGCTTTCCAGATTTTGTTTGCTGTGATCATAATGCTACATTGATCAGCAGCAGTCTTTTCCTCAGCTTCAGTGAGGTTTGGGTCAGGTGCATTTTGATTTGCTTTGCCTGCACTGACTTGCGTGGTAGGAAGAAGTGATTCTACACCCAGGGTGCAACCAGGAAAAGTTGCAAGTGCTGAATATCCTTTGTCGGGGTGCAAATAAGTAAGACTGGATCAGTCACTTGAGTTCTCAATTTGTTGGAGAAAGCCACCTCCTGAGGGAAGCTTGTCCAGTGGTCCATGAGGAAACCCTTCCCTGGGGTCCTCCCTGCTCAGCATAAGGGTGGGGGCAACGTGGGGCATCATGTTCAGTCAAATTTTCTTTCAAATGTTGTACCTTTTGGCTGTCTTGTGGACTGGTCTTGATGTGCTCGCCACATGCTCCTTTCCTGTCTCTGTGCCAGACTTTCTGCCTAGGTTCTCTGGTCCTTTCTACCAAGCTTCTTGACCACCATGTATCTTCGTGCTTGCTTTCACACTCCTTTCAGTTAATGAATTTCTCATAATCTTGTTATTCTTACTCCCACATATCTCTTTGCTTTACCAAAACCAAGCTGTTTTAAGAATAATAATAACTTCTAAACAAAACCAATAAGCTATCGGTCTTTCTTTTGCATCTTTCATAATGCAGATCTCCCATAATTACACTGCATTTAAAATGTGCACAGGTATGCTAAAACTGCACGTTCTGCATTTGAAGCATGTAGCTTATATCACCGCAGGTGAGAAAAATGATTTATATTTTCATTTGTCTGGATGATAAACATAATCCCTGTCCGTGTGGGAGCGTTCAGAGGTCACTAACAGCAGCTAGAGCTGTCTCCCAGCCTGTGCTCCTCTGTCATATTAAGGAAGACTGATTATACTTTGAATCATTGGTATGAAGTGGGGTTAGTCAAGATTTTATTGTGTGTAATTTATGGGTTTGATGGAAAGCTTTCTGGAGGAGGTTCTCTCCATATACTTGTAGAACTTCAATGAAGTTCTTTTTTGAGAGTGCACACATACGCACAAAATTTACACCATTTTCTCTGTAACCACAGGGAGGAAAATGAAAACAAGCTAGTATTGCTGAATGCAGCTTAAGGGCAACAGGATACATCTCAAAGTAATTACTGAAGCTGGATTCGGGCCAGGACTCCAAGCCAATAGTCTACCGCAGCCCCAAATTATGGTTTGTTTTTTTTTTTTTTTAAGGGCAGTAAGTAATCTGGAGATTTTTTATATTTCTTTTGTCTTGGAGGTGAGTGTTAGAAATAGGTGCAGGCAGCTGTCACACAATCCGGTTTAGGAGAATGCTTGCATTTCCAGCCAGCAAGGCATCCCTGCAGCTCGAGGTTTTTCCTATACATTTAAAAAAAACCCAGCAACCTGTCAACAGCATATGAAAAGACTTCAGTTGCTTTAATCTCGGAACTATCTTAAACTGTGCTTTAGGGAATATCTGCCAAAAATAATTGGTTTTCCACACTCAATACACACTAAAGGGTTACACAAACCACAATGCAAAACTCATTTACATTGATACCACTTGCTTGTGAACCTCTCATGTTATTTTAACCAAGAGGTGAAAATAGTGTATTAGGTATATGTTCCCATAGTTCCTTGAGTTTGACCTTTCCTTTTACTACCAAAGCATTTCATCGATGCATGTTTCAAATCCATGTCAACTTTCTGTCAAAGCTTGTGGTGAAGAGGAACAGCAATAGATTTTGCAAGAGTACATGTTTATACATCTTACATCTTGCAGTTATGGGAATTTATATGCTATATTTTAATTGTTTGGTTTTGTATTTTATCATCTTATGTAGATGAGAGAACCTAGAGAAATGCAGTGTGCATATAAATATATATGGAGAGAGAGACATAAAATCAGTGTTTGGTTACTTTTAGCTCCTTCTCTCTGCAGTGGAGTCATCTTTTTACAGACTGACCTTTGCATTGCCTTGGCTTTAAAAACAGTAAAAAGAGTCCTATGCTAGATCAAGCATCAAGTTCTCAAATAAACATTTCCAAGTCATCAATATCTTTTTGTCTGCGTGTTTTTCTTTCTTTTTTCCTGTGTGTAGTAGAGGTACAGTTTATTCTTTAGAAAGCAGCTTGTTCAGGTTTGAAGACTTGACTTGTCTTTGCTTTTCTTTCATAAAGACTTGCTGACTTGCAGCCTCAAAGTACTGATATATTTGTAATTTTAGTCTTCAAGGTAAAATTGTTCCATGACATAACATGTAGCTGCAAATTAACTTCTCTGTGACACAAATTTGCCTTGTTATGGCTTATCTCTGCAAATTTTAGTCCTAGCAATCATAGAGTCATAGATTGGCTTGAGCTGTAAGGGACCTGAAAGATCAGCTTGTTCTGCCCACCCTGACACATGCAGAACACCTTCCAGTAGACCAGGTTGCTCCAAGCCCTGTCCAACCTGGCCTTGAATACTGCCAGGGATGGGGCAGCCACGGCTTCTCTGGGCACCCTGTGCCAACGCCTCAGCACCTTCACAGGGAAGAGCTTCTGCCTAATATCTAATCTAAATCTACCCTTTTTCAGTAAAGCCATTGCCCCTTGTCCTGTCAAAAAGTCCCTCTCCAGATTTCTTGTAGGCCCCCTATGCCTAAACTGATACAGCAAAGGCCTTAGATTTGGTGGGGAATGGTATGTTTCCCATCTTCATGTAATCTGAGAAATGGCATTATTAACTACTTCAAGAATAAGTACCACAACAGCATATGTGTATTTCAGTTTTGTCTATATTTCATTTTATTGCTTCTTTTTAATATGCTATAGTACCAATGACTAATTCTGTAACTAGTGAAAAGAAAAACAGCAGAATGATGAATGTGGTATTTCGTAGTAAAGTGAAATCCTATGTACCTGGGTTTGAGGAGTACGTAGCAACTCCATCATAATAAGGGGCTATCCATTTACTTCTAGAAATGCAGATAAATCTTTCATGTTGCCACCACATTTGAGTAAGAGTTGCAGACCTTAAGGCTGTCCTTCACCTCCTCACCATGCTCTTCCAGTGAATGCCTGTACTGTTTGAACTCCGTTCTGCTCGTTCATCTTGAGCTGTGTTTGCCGTAACTAGTACAGAGGGTGAAGAGGAAAAAGTGCAAAGTTAAAGGTTATTTTTAGAAAGCAGAGCTTCGAGCAAGGTGGCACTGTGTGGGGTGGAGAAGCTGGAGGTACACTGGAGTGACTCTAGAGGCATTGGTGAGTTTGGTGAGGTCTGACACCTCTGCCTGTGATGCGGACCTGGTACTGACCCTTTCCTTTTGATCTGCTGTTCTGATGCTTGTTGCTGCCCTGGGGTGAGCCTGTCTTCCCCAATGTGGTGTGGTTCCCCCCCACTTTGAGCAGTCTGGTCTAGTGGAGGGTGTCTGTGGTGGGGGGTTGGAATGAAATGATCTTTAAGCTCTCTTCCAACCCAGACCATTCTATGATTCTGGTCATACAACCACATGCTGCAAATTCTCTGCCCAAGTAAGCAGGAGGAGTTGCTCAGGATGGTGTTGGGGTATTGTACTACAGCTTTGCTGCCCTGCTCCAGCAATCAAGGGAGTTGCACGATGGCAGAGGAGTGTTTCGGCAGTTTGGGGTGTCAGAGGCTGCCTTGAAGAATGGGTCATACAGTCTTCAAAGTGGCAAGCATTCAAGTGCTTATGGATTTAGCGTTTTAGCTATTAATGCTAAACACAGGGTTGGGGTGGACATCTGTTGAGCCATCAAAACTTGCTGTTTACAGGCTAAGCTGCTGCTTAAGAATCTCCATGGAGAGAACATTAAAAAAGAAAAGGTGGGGAGAGAGGGGAAATTCCTTCAGGCCATGGGAAGTTAGCTTAGGTAATCAATAATGAAGCACATTTGAAGTTTCTGAAACCATGAAGGTTAATTTCCTAACGGAAGAGAATTTCTGAGCTATTTGTGACATTATCTGGTTTTGAAAGATAATGAACTTTTTATGCTTTGATCAAATTTTAATAATACTGTGAGTAGGCATATGAGCCTGTTACACTGTCAGATCTTCAAAACCTCTCTGGGCAACCTCGTCCAGTATTTGACCACTTCTGCATTAAAAAAGTTTTCTTGTCTTGAGATATTTCATGAGTTTCAGTAGTTGCCAACTGCCTCTTGTCTTGCCAGTGGGCACCAGTGAGAAGAGTTGGTACCAGCTGGGCTCTAGCTGCTTGCTGGTGGGGTTGTGCTATGCACACTGAATTGTATAAATGCTACAGTCTTGTCTTTTAGTGGTGATTAAAATCAGTTTTGTCACTTTAATCTCCTCCATTTCTTGCATTGTCAGGGTGTGCTTACTCCATTTTAAAAGACTTCCATGTTGTTGAACAGGTTACAGTGTTTCAGGGGCAGGCATGGAATGTTTGGATTCTATGAAGGTAGATTGTCTGATACCTATTTCATCTTTTTACTTAAAAGTTGCTTAATACCTGTAGAAAAAAAGTATAGGAATGCTAACGTTCAGAACGGTTATTTGAATTGAGTCCTGTTTCTGAGTGCTGGGGTGGTCTTTTCCTGCCAAAATGGTGGTTTAAGTTGCTTTTAATTCAGAGTTGAAGGCTGATGGTAGGTGAAGGTAAATACTGTTGTACTGACACAGAGTAACACGCCCTATGTGTCAACAGTCCCTTGGTGGGTTTGTTTTTTTTTTGTGGGGATCTCATTTATTTTAAGCCAACTTACTACCCCACTAGATGTCACAGCATCCTGTTCAGCTGAACCTTTAAAAACGTCCACTTCTGGGGACTCCACCTGGGAAGATGATTCCAATGGCTGGTATTCGTCATTGTGAAAAATTTTCCTCTTGTGTCCATTCAGAATCTCCCCAGGAGTAATTTCTGCTCATTACCTCTTGTTTTTTTCCATGTGACTCCTCGTAAGAAGGGACTTGGTCTTCTTTGTAGCTACCCTTTAAGTAACAGAACATGGTGATAAGGCTCTTATGTATTCTGCAGTGTATCAGGATCATGGAGGCTGGTGGGCTCCAGCCTATGAGGTGCTGGCACTTTGGTCTCCCCTTGGCAGAGCACTTTATTTTGTGCCAGGCTGGCTGTGCTTAGTAAGTAGCACATACTGCCATGCATTGCTAGAGAAGGGCTGGCATGCTCAGCACCCTGCTGTATCAAACCCAAAGCAAGTCTTACATATTAGAGGGAGAGAAAAAACCCACACTGCACTCTAAAAATACTACTTTTTTTTGCAGGTCATACTTCTCTCTGTTCCCTTTCAGGTCTCTCTAGTAGTTGATATTATTCAGCAGTGGTAGATAGAGAGGCTTGCTGGACAAGTGCAATGCTTTTATAGAAAAAGGCATTCTGCGATTTCAGATTGCTCAAAGCTTTTTCCCTTCACTGTGCTTGGGGCTGGGGGGAGGGATCCTAAATGTACGAGGGCAGAAATAATTTCCCTTTTCTTTAACAATTGCACCCATGATGTCAGCTGCTGCCAGTAGTGTAGAGTGATAAATTGACATTGAACTTGAACAGAATTCATGGCGTGCTGGAGACAATAAGAACCTCTGAGGAAATAATTATTTTGCTGCCAGGAGCTCATGCATCTCAAATTGGTTGGTGCGGGGACTTTAGAGTAGCCTGCCTGCCTATTGACTGGAGTTGAGAGCTGGTGCTGCCAGCTCCATGTTAGTGCAAGAACTTAGGCATTGTGGTTTGCTCACAGCGTGTCAGAAAAAAGAAGAGAGTGACAGAGGTCTGATGTTGACCGCTTTTGCTTGCTTGCAGGGAAAGGCAGTGCGTATTGAAAACCAAGTTCAGTAATATGCTTTTTCCTCTGAATATAGTACTTTGGTACTCTCACAGTGGTACCGCAGACGCTGGGGTTTAGCACAGCTTCTGGGGAGTGGGAGGTTGCTTGCGTGTTGCAGCAGCTACAGTTTAATGTACTGTTCATGTGCTTGATCAGTTTTGGGAGGGCAGAGTTCCTCGGATCAGGTGACCATTGTTACTGATTGGGGTCATGGTAATTTACTTTCCCATTAAAGTAGTCAGTTTGTATTGTACCCAACACTTCTATTTATTTTTTTGTTTTGGGGGTGGCAGTTGTAAGCCCGATCAGGCTGTTCTCCCACCTCACTGAAGTCAGTTTGAAGGTTGAGGGTACTCCATGACTACCTATAATTAAGCTTTTGCTTTTCATTAGAATAAAACATAAATGACAATCTGGCACTCAGTTCCTGTTGACTTTCACTGAGAGTCAGGCACCTTGATGCCTTTTCTGCCTTTGGAAATTTCAGTCTGTATTCAAAGGTCATGTTCTTGCAGAGAAACAATCTTTCAGTATGTATTTCGCTTTTCCTGAAACTATTACTACCTGTGAGGGAAAAGAATAAAAGAAAACCTCCCAATGTTTGTGGCTTTCTTATGTCTCAAAGAGACTTCTCAGCTGAGTTTTGACATCTTCAATCAGGATCTGTTCATTTCCATGGGTCATAAATGCTTGCAAAGTTGCAAATTAGGGTGTCCTTACCTAAATAACAAAACTAACCATATCTGAGTTCGCATTTTCATAGAACCATAGAACAGTTTGGATTGGAAGGGATCTTCAAAAGTCATCTACTGCAGCCCACCTGCCATGAGCAGGGGCATCACTAGTTCACTTTATTCCGAGATGCTGTTGTAGTTTGCATCACAGAGCATGAATCCTTGGATTCATCTTTCTTTCTCTCTCTCTAGCTGTGCCTCTCAGCCCCTAATTTGGGCTTGGATGTGTCTTAACAAACCTCCAAAATGTGGGATGTGCAAAATGAAATTTTCTTACATGAAAATCAGCATATTGTGTCATCACACCTTCAGTAATAACTTTCACAGTTTTACAGTTCTGTATTTTTCATGGGTATAATTTTCAACAATGAAATTGTCAGACATCAAGTGTAGTGTGAAGCTGCAGCTTGGACAATAAAGTTGATGTCATAACTGAAATTAGGTTGAAAGCTATGTATGAACCACCAAACGAAGGGTTGCGTCTGATGATATCTATTATTTCAGTGTTCGTAGCTTTCCAGTGATTTATCTCTGGCTATATATGGTTTATTTGGTCTTATCAGTTACGCTGTTATGCTATTTAGGACTAATTTTTTGGTCCTAATGAAGCATGTAACAGTATAAAATGAAGTATAATAGGTATGTTCTGTGGTGTGATGCACTTACTGTGACAGTTGAGGGCAGTATCTGGAGGGTTGGTGGCAAAGAAAAGCCTCTCAGTAAGGCTTGCACCAGGATAATGCTGTGTATTTCAACTCTTACCTCTTTGAGGAGTTCTTTTCTTGCTTGGTGGTTTCAGAGAAAAGTCTGTGTTTGGTATCCTTCTTGTCTTCCCGCATGGCACTGGGGTCTTTAGATATGGAGGAGGTGTTTCAAAGTTTGTTACCTATACTAAATGATACAGGTAAATTAAAATGTCAAATAAAATGCACATCGTGTGCAGTGAATTGGTTTGGCTAACTGCTAGTGAGGCACTGTGGTGAGCTTGACTGATGTAATGTAGAATTTGGTCTTGAAACTGAGTCATGAATGAAAAGGTTAAAGTCTGAAATACCTTCGCCCAGGAAAAGTGGCCCTAGTGCTCTTTTAAGAGAGTTTTGACCAGTCACTGGGAAAGAAGGTTTTGATGGCACTTGTGCTGCAGGGCAGTACTTTTGTGGCTAGAAAGTTTCAGTACCTTGTTTGTCCTACCAGTTCTTTCAGCTGAAGCCACAGTTCACTTAAAAACTTTTAACTGCTGAAAAATTAAACTTTGAGTGCAAAAAATCCCAAATAGTGTTTCCTGGGGAGCTCCAATTATTGTTGTGGCAAAGGGCTTTGTCTTCAATCGGGAACTCACTGAAGTAGTTATTCCAGAGTAAAGATTCAGATATAATTAGTCCAGGAAAAAACCTCACCTTTTGTAGAGCCTTTACTCTGAAATGAAAGCACAGTTGCAGTTTTGGATATAAATTAATAGCAGGGGGGTTGCTTTCAGAAAAAAATGACAGTATTCCAAAGTAATTATTGCAGATCAGATATTCTACTGAACTGCCAAGCAAATTGCCTAGTGCTAAAGCTTTCCATTGCTGATACAAATAAAGTAATCTCTTGGTATTGCTTGAAAGTCTAAGCAATAAGTAGTGCCTTGATTTTTTTCTATATAAAGCTTTGTGCAAACACTCTGGTGTGAACTCAGAATTGGAGAGTTTTAGTCACAATGGGATAATAAGCAGAGAGAAAATACGGGCTTGAGTATTACGTATGTAACTTGAGTTGTCTAAGGAGTAGTTATAACCACTTCTCTTTTCCTTTTAGCAGTATCCCATGCAATGCCAAAGCCATAAAATGGGCCATAAAGTAGAAAGGTGAAAGGGTTCCTTGTCCTATATAATTACTAGACCTTAGCTCCTGTTCACTTACTTCAATTGTAGGAACGCTTCGTCTCTGGTTTCCTGCACATATTCTTTAATGAATCGCTGGCATTTATACTGAAGACAAAAAAGGAGAACCCTACCCTTTAAAACGTCTATTTTCATTTAACTTGTGCTATTTACAGAGTAAAAAAAAAAAAAAAATGAAAATCCAGATCTGCTAGTTTTTTCTTCTCTGCCCTGTAATGAATGTCTGGGATGCAAGTCACTAACAGCACTGATACTTATAGGAAATTGTTTGTTAGTTGACTGTCTCTGGTTCTCTGTTCTTTAGACTGTCTGAGATTAAATTTCTCTGGTGTCTCACTGGTGACAGCAATATAAAGAGTTTTTGCACACTCCATTGTACTGACCCATAATTGCTTGCTGTGGCTGCGGGGTGTCTGAGAGAGCAGGGGCAGGCTGGCAGAGCCCAATGTGGTGGTTCTCATTTCTGTGCGGGAGAGAAAGCATGTGCTAACATGAAGTTCTTTTTTCAGCATTACTTAATAACTATAAAATGTGAAAAGTGTTGGGGCTGGCAAGAGCCTCAGCTGAGCCATGACTCTGCTGGAATGTAAAAATCTTGGGGAGGCACTGACCACATGTAAAGAGCTAACTCCTGCCATCTGGCTCCTGCTCACTTCTCCTTTACCCCATCCTTGCGTGGGAAACGTCTCCATTGTTGCAGTGTTATGGTCTTATTAAAAAGAACATGGGCTGATTAAAAACTGCAGCATTTGAGGAAACTTGACCCAGAGGTTTTCTCTTTTCCCTACCCTGTTTCATGTAGCCTGTAAGGCAAACTGTGGTTTTTGGTGGCTGTTGAAATTATCGCTTTGAGTTTAAAAGGCTCTTTACCAATGCAGAATGCTCTAGACTAACACTTGACATAGTAGGCCCAAAATGGGAGAAAAAATCCTAGGGTCAGAGGGTTGTAGCAGGCAATAGCTCAAATAGGCTGAAATAGGCGTGCAAGCCAGTTTTATTAGCTCTCTTGATAACACAAGGGCAGCTGAAAACATAACATTCATGAAACATCACCTCCTTTGAATGGCTACATCTGTAACCCCCAGAGCACTAACTTAAAGTTCACCAACTTGTTAAGGAGAGATGGACCAAAGGTCTGAACTTTCAAGTGCCAACCTAGCTAAATTACAGAAGTTTGCTCTAATTGATGTAGCTGTAATTAATATAGCTGCACTAGTGCTGTAATGAGTATCTTTTTCAGCTACGATTTGTGCTATGGAAACCAAATACTGTGTAGTAGAATTTTGTTTACATTGGATACTTTTGATTTAGCAGTTGTGGGGGGGGACGGGACGCGACTTGTTGCTAATGGTTTTTGGTTTTGTTTTTTTGTGGGTTTTTTTTTTGTAGTTTATGATAGGAAGGAAAGCCCTTTAAAGATCTTCTCAATTTTAAACAACGTAACGGGATCTCTTGCCTTCAGTAGAATCACAGTTTTGGTGCCTTCCTAGGTTGAGCGTAGGTTAGCTATAGTGTTTAGGTAGATAGGCAGCAGATCTCTTGCATGCAATCAGAAGGTAATTGCTAGAGTGAACATCTGTAAATATTTTACAGTGATGCTAGGGTGGCCAGAAACTACATAGGGCTAACTTGCCATGTACAGTGTCCATAGATCTGGGGATAAATTTTCTGGTCCTTTGCCCTGTGCCATAGTGAAGGATGTCCAGTTAACACCTGTGCTTAAATTGTTCTGTAGTATAGCCACACCTCCTTTTTGGTACTTTATAGAGTCCTGCAGTGAATCACATGCCAAAATAAGCAGATAAATAGAAGAATTGTAAACTCAAATGCCCTACTGCAAACACTGAGAGTTACAGGTCTGAACATCTGCAATAGAGGATTTTTCTATTTATCTTCTTTGTCTTTTGCTGAGGCACCTAAGCATCAGATGTAGGATGCACACAGGATGCTAACTCTACCGGCTGCGCTTGATATGGTGTTACACTGTTGTCTGGAGATTTCTGTTTTGCTGGGTTCAGCCTGGTGTTAGTAGAAAAAGCATTTCCTACTCTCTCTCATTTAGAAACTTTGTAATTCAACAGGATTAGTGTCATAGACTAATCAAGGAAAGTTTAAAGTACTGGCCTGTCCTGGAGAGGGTCCTGACAACACTTTCCCCCTGATGTCTGCCCTTCCTAATAAAGAAGCTCCCTGATTAACCATGCTTTTACACTGTAAAGCATTTTCTTCGTCAGCTACCTTGCCCTAGCATCACTTTTGCAGTGTTTGAGGTATTTTTTCCCCAAAGTAACGTTTTTCTATTTAGACCATATCTGAGGCTGAAGAAATCAGAAAACTGTGGTTGTGGTGGTGGTCTGATTCCCTGCTAGTATATGGGGGTGCTTCTGAGTTACTGTTTTGTCTAACCTAAAAAGATGTCAGTAGTTTCTGAAAGAGGGTTTTCATACTTTGCTGCCGTAAGATTTGAAAATAAGGAACTCTGTCACATAACTCAATGAAAGTATTGAGATACAATTTATAATTAGCTTTTTTCCTGTAGCTGCCAGTGTAGATACTCGTATGAGTCACTTTTTTAAAATATAAGGCATAAATAGAATGAGAAAATTGCCATGGATGCTCAGCTTCCTTGCTTTCTGTAATGAAATAGTTTGTGCTTAATTTTTTTCTTCATTTTGGAGATGATCTATCAGAGTACAGTTTAAAGTGATTTTCTGAATGTTGAAGTGAAATTGCTGAAGCAGATTAAAGGATATTACAGAGACAGCAGCGTAATGAAAAATTCAGTTTCTTATTTTCTGATGAATTGTTATTCATCACAGGAGTCATCTCCAGGTATGTTCTTGCTCATTTTTGGACATATCTTTTAGATTTGCCTAAGGTTCTAACTCAAAAACACAGGATATTTTCTTCCTTCCCTGCGCTGGATGGCATTAGTCCATGCTTCATTTCTGGTCAAATAACACAATAATGATGTGACTTGTTCTTCCGTAAAAACTTGTAGAAGTGCAAAGAACATCTGCACATAATGAATCCATTCATGCAAAGAAAGCAAAGTGACTTATTTGTCACACTGGTTTTGCAAGAATTTCTCTCTTTCTACAGGCAGCTTCAGAAGTTTGCTGCCACTGAGGGCAGACCCCCTCATCCCATTCATCTAATGAGCAAGGTACAGGATAGATCCGCCCTGAATTGTAGATGAACAGGTAAATGTTTGCACAGTGAAATGAAAGGACAGTTTTTTCTTTCTTTTTTTTTTAATTTTTTTTTTTTTTTTTTGCTATTGTTATGTGCTGAATTCCTGCTACATCCACAAAAGCACTGCCAGTGCCTCCTGGAGGACACAGCAGGTACAACTTGGGTTGAAATGAAGACACCTACATTGAGCGTTGCAGTGTGTACGGGGTGCCAAAGTCAGTAAAGCCTGGAGAGCAGTGGTTCAGTTATTTACCAGTATGGGCTCAATTCAGTTGTCTAAACAGAGATGTATAGAGATATTTGAGACACACTAGAGAATCTGAGATGTCATTGTGGGTGGGTAGGTGCCATAGAGGCTTGCAGGAGACCTGCTCCATGCCCCTTTGGACAGGCAGCTGGGAGCTAGAATAGGTATTTCAGTTATTATGAAATTAGACAGTTATGTATAGCAATTTATCTATGTCCTATATTTGACAAGTTGATTGTATCTTAGATGTTGACTTAAACGTAAGTTGAATTTCTCTCTAGGCTCCACTGATTGTGTTGGCTAGATCTACATCAATTATAATCTTAAACTGTAGCTGGTACCTCTGTGGATACCTATGCGTAGTCACCTAAATAAGTCTTAACTCCCTTTACAGCATCTGTTCTACAGAGCAATGTATAGTGGGAAGGGTGAAGATGGACACATTTACATTGCCACATACCTAATATTTTAATTTATACATCATAGAAGAGGGGCTTACTAATCAATTTGAAGTTGAGAGGAGCCAGTAGTGGCCATTGAAATTAGTGGAAGAGGGAATCTATGGATAGAAATTTATCTTCCAGAAAGAAATAGGGCAATGTTTGGATATGGTTTCAATGTGGTAGACCCAAGAGGGCAAGAACACGGAGAAGGCTTCTTGCATACTGACTGAGTGATGTTAAAAGTGATCCGGGTGCAGTTAACTCTGTTAACACTGAGAATTCTGAATAGGAACAGGCTAAAATAGAAGCACAAAAAGGTAAATCCTGTTCACTCTGTCCTTGCAGCATCAGTCTTTCTCATTTTGACAATTTGCTGGTTTCAACAGCTTCCATAGAATTCCTTGCTGCTCTAGGGAAAACCTCTGTCTTGATGTTACCTCTGATTCTCACCTGGCTTCCTGCCAACTTCCTGTTTGTCTTTTACTTTTGTCTGTCCTGTGGTCTGGAAGGTTTCCCCCCAGGGCAGCACAGCCCATTGCTTTTGGGGAAGGAACAGCATCCTGCTCCCACCAGTGACTTCCACCCCCTGCAATGTACTGCAACTGGAAGCAAGTAGGCAGAGACCTCTTTCCGCATCCCACTCAGCTAGAGCGGAACAGCCTTACAACATACCCCACAGAAAACCAAATAAATAAAATTGATACTATTAATCCTAGACTTTAGTGGGTAAGGAGGAAATGGAGGAAGCAACAAAGTCATGGTGCTTTATAGAGAAGCGTAACAAGAATTGTTAGACAAGAGGCTGGCAGTGCAGTAGCACAAGGAGACTAGATGGTGTGAATCATGATGTTGTGTTGAATCTGAGCTGTCAAATGTCATAAACTGGCTAAAGGGGATGGAGATTAAGTTGAAACTTCAAATTTGAAGAAATTGCTGGAGACTTCAATGAGCTCAAAAACCAGTAAAAGGGGCAGTTGTGAAATTGGTGGGAACAGCAGATCAAATGCAAGAAGTGAAATGTAGCTTTATACTGTTGAGTTTACCTTATAAATGACAGGAAGAAGGAATATGGGAAGCAGTGAAGAAGGTAGATTAGGATCAAAGGTGGGGTTTTGGCAAAGGTAGGAGGTCCCAGTGGACTGGCACTTTAAATGCAGCTCCTCTAGATATATCGAATCAGTGTGCTAATGCCTTCACTTAGTTGGCAGCAAAGTTACTAGATTTAGGATTGTATTTCTCCACCAGTTATTAACAAAAGCCCATTCCTGCTGAGTACCAATACCTGTTATTGAAGTCAGTGTCTCAGGGGACTAGGCCCAGAAAGGACAGGGGAAAGGCGTCTTTCTGCTCTGACAGAGCTGCCTTCAAAGCAGGGATGAATAGTACAAACCTCGGCACTCTGATAAGAGCTGAATAAAATAATAATATAATAGAAATAATTTTCTTCTTGCTACATTGTTTGTTTTATCCACAGTTTGCATGAGGCTGTTAAATCTGGTATGTAGGAGGAGAATTTCTCTATCATAAAGAGCTTTGTTACTGTAGGATTTTGAACATGTGGGTAAATTGTTTAGTTTGTGTTTGTGTCCTGCACTGAAAATGGCTTTCCCAAACTCCATGGATGGATTTTGGGCAAACCGACAGTGAGTGGTGGTGTTATGAGAGCAAAGTTTTGGTCAGAGGAAGCAGCACGAGTCACTTCTTGGTTATACTGTTTGCGTTAGCTTTACTGCACTGCTGTAGTACAGTGCACAAATGTAAAATGGAGTGCAGTGAGACAGGAATGAAATCAAAATAATTTTCATTTCAGTACACTGAGGAACATTTGGTGTGCAAATGTGCCAGGAAGCTAAGCTGGCTATGGCCTAGGATTTTAGAAAAGAGCAGTGATTTTTAGATGCATTGGTTTTTACAATATATTAACGTCTGTCCCTGTTCTGTATTTCAAGGCAGACACCCAGAGCCACCAGTCACTTAGGAACTTCTAGGCACAAGGATAATACAGGCATTATTCCTTTATTCTGATTCTAGGGTCACAAAGGTTGTCTGCATCCTGATAATTCACACCAGAAATAGGAAGCCTGGGTTAGAAAACTGCTTAAGGGGTTCACGTTTCATGGGATTGAGGCATTGGCGTTGTCAAACAGTGATTTAAAGTTTTCCTTTGTTTTCCTTCTGTGGCAGATGATTTCTAGAAAGAGCAATCAATTGCAAGTTCAGGCAGCATGGAAATAAGTATAAGTAACTATGGAAGATTGTACTCTGCTATGCCAGCGTACTGCGAAATCAGCCAGAACTTCTCTGTGTTCCAGTCACCCTTGGAAGGTTTTATTTCATCACCTTTCTGAGCTGAGAAACACTTCTTAATATAAGAAAAGTCAGATGGGAGGGGTAGCACATGGTTTAAGACTAGCAGAAGTGTTGAGGAATCATCGATGTGGAGGTAGACACATCTCAGCTCATGTCTGGACTATTCCATGCAGTCAGTGCAGAGAATCTGGGACTGATGCATATCATGCAAAATGGGGAAGGAAAAAAATAAAAGGATTTTGATGAATTGTTCCTTGAAAGTACTTTTATAGCCTCTGAATTTAGAAGGTATCTTAAAACAGCTCATTTGTAGTTGTGTCTCCCTTGTCTGCATTTAGCAAGAAAACATCCCAGAATCTGAGAGCTCAGAACAAGAGCAAAGAACAATGTCTGGCTATTGATTTTTGGCTACTTAAACAGTGGGGGGGAAGCTTGAACTGCTCAGTTTCTTTGACTTATTCTGTGTTAAAAAGCATATGCATACGCATGCGCTATATCTTGGTTGCAGGAGAATTGCACAGAAAGGTGCAGCTCTGAACAGACTTATTACAAACTAGAAATCTTGAAGCATTCCAGAATCTTTGCTGAAAACTCTCAGCTGCAGTGTGACCAGGGTGGCACATCTGGAACATTATTTAATTTTGATGTTGCAGTAGTGACTAGAGGGTTCAGAAAAATAAGGGCTTATAGAACAAAACCAGACAAAACAGACCTATTTCAAAGAATTTACAGTATACATACGTTTCTCAGGAAGAATAATACAAAATTTAGGTGATAATAATACACCACAGAAAACTGCAGGGTAGATTAGGGATATTACCAGTTACCTAGAGCACTGCAATAAAAAGTAATTTGATTAAAAAGTCTGATTTTTTAAGAATGGATCACTCCTTTTATTATAAAGACAGGAAAAAAGAAAATAGAACAAAGGGTCCTACTCAGCCTAGCCTGGAGGATGCTCTGTGGCACTGAGTGGGCATAAATAAGATACAACGCTAACAATGGAGAGATTTCTCAATATCTTTAAAAACACTAGTATAGTTTATCTAATTAGCCGTGACATGTATTTATAAGCCCTGGTTTTGAATCTAGCTTAAGAGAACAACTTTTATTTATTCAGTTTCAAGTATTTAGTAAAATACAGTTTGAGAATAACACAAGAGTCATCATGCTCAGTTGAAGTCTTGTAATTGCCTCATGTATAATGGATTTAAGGGCACTTAGAATCTTTGTGCAGTTTCTGTGTTATTTAGGGGTCAAATCTAGGGAAAAGTGTGTCAGAAGTCACATGTAACTCGGGAGTTTCTTTCAGGAGACTAGGCAGTATATAATAATGGCAGTGTTAAATGGCCCTGTGCTTGGTATAATTGCTCAAGGCAGTTATCAATAAATCTACACATAGAGTCTCTTTAGTGGCAAATTATATGTAATTCAATATTGATAGAGATGTATATTTACTTATGTTAGCTGTCTATCCTTGAGTTAAATATGCTATACTCTTAAGCAGTAAAACTCAAAGAAAGAAATTCTGTTGCATATTCATGAACTTCTGTAGGTTAAAACTCAAATGTAGTGCTTCTGATTTTCATACATTAAGGTCTATTTTTGTATGCCATCACCTCCCCTCTGCACCCCTGTCCTTCCAGTTCCCTGCAGCAAGGAAATAAGATTGTAAATGTAAGTGGAGGTGAAGGCAAATATATAAATATTTGGTTAACTTTTCTAACATTGGCTGATTCATCCATCAGTGACAAACTCAAATTGGAGAATGTGTACCAAAACACATTCTTGATTTTTGGAGGACCTTATAGGATCACTGAAATATTATGTTGAAAGGGGCCTCTGACAGTCTCTAGTCCAATTGCCTGCTCAGACTGACTGAAAACCTGTATCAGGTGGTTCATGGCCTTATGCAGTTCAGATAAAAAAAAATCTGCAAGAGTGGGAAATCCACTGCCTTTTTGGACAACCTGTTCCAGGGTTTGCCATCTGCAGTTCTTCACTGTTTTACAAGGAAGCTGCATATTCTTCCTTTTACTTTGAAATTAATCCACTGCTATTGAGAAAGTTGCTAAGGGCTTGCTTCCAAACCGTCTTACCTAGTACATGACCCAGGGAACACTTAGCTCAGGGTGCAGGATAACCTATGATAAATGTATTAATCTATATGCACTGAATTACTGCAGACCACTTTGCAAAGAGGTTGTGGCAGATTTTTGAGCAAGACTTTTTTTGTTTGGGATGCAGAAAGTACCAGCAGCAGATGCAAGCCAGTGGTTGAAACGTGCAGCTAGAGGGAATTCTCTCTGAACTGTCAACACCCCTTTTAAAGTTGTTTTACTTGACAAAGCCCTTAGTAGAGATTTGCTGATTTAGTTCCTTGGCAAGAAGAGCCTAAGTGAGGAGAGCTGGTTTATGTCTGCACAAACTGATTATCTTTGGAAAGTGCTGATTCAACAGAACCCCTGCACTCTGGGGAACACACAACTTCTCGCACCACTTTCCCCAGAAAAGCCTTTTGAAGTGCCAGATTGACTATCTGGTCAAAACAGATCTGTGAAGAACCAGGATATTCCTCTGTGGTGGATACTGCTGTGCAAGACAAATGGGAGGAATTATCCTCTGCAGGTTCCTGTCTCATCCATGAACTACAGAGCAAGCCCAGATGCAAACCTTAGATGAGATGACCCCTTCTGCAGGGCTAAAGTCAGAGAGATGAGATTCTTTTGTCATTTTAAAACAGTTAGTGTCTATTCCTTAAATCTTTTGTGGATATAAATTGCTTTGGAAATCTGTGTGCAGTTATATGGAAAAGAAAGAAACTGATGTAATGAGCTTAAAAATCATGTGTTCTGTAGAGTTTTCCCTCCCTAGAAAGGGCACAGCTGGACTTGGTTGCACACCTGTGCCATTAACCTGGCAAATGATCATTTGCACCCTGTTGAGCAGATCAGATCTCTGTCACTTAGCAAAGTTATAACTACTTGTGTTGTTTCGAGCAAATCACTCATGTAGTAGAGTCTTGTCTGTTGCACTTCTGTGTCGAGTTTAGCCCAGTCAGTGGTTAGAAGCACAGAGGCCTTTTTTTCTCCTCAAGTTAGACTTGCAAACTTTCTAGTAATTGGTGGGGTTTTGCATAAGCATTTTCTCAAACAAACCAGTAGCTTTTTGTATAGATGCCTAAGCCAATTTCATCTAGTACTGTTTAAATTCAATCCACAGCTAGGAGAGATTGAATATGATTTTTTAGGGATGAGCCATGGAATCATGTAACTGTGCTCTCGTGAATAAAGCAACTTGGATGGTTGTTTCATGTAAAACAAGGTCATGGAGCCCAAATGGGCTCTGGTGCTACTTTCAATTCATTCATGGGTTTCCACGATCTTGCTGATCTTTTAGTCCTGCCACCCCTGATGCCAAATCGGGTGAAAAGATAGATTCTCACTGAAAATTAGATTTTTTTTTTGTTTGTTTGTTTATGATTTAAGCTTTCCTTAGTGAAACAGACATAGCACAGAAGACACTGTCTTGTGGAAAGTGTTTTGTGTTAGTCTGGACTTCTTTTATTACTCTCTACACCCATGGTAGAGCTGGACATGTGGCCAATGCATGTGTTTTCAGATCCTCACCCTTCCATCTCCTCCAAAGGTAAGATGCTGTGAGAATAGCTTCAAAGTCAAGAGGAGTCAGAGCTAAACCACAGAATCAATATGAAAGTATTGATGAGTGAGTACTATGGAAGTGTGTAATGTGAAAGTGTAGATGTGTGCAGAAACCTTTATTTTGTTGTTCAGTACAGAATTAAAGCAACTAATTCCTGGAGTTACATCTTTTATCTAACCCAGCCTGTTCTTTTGGGAGTGTCCCTCTTTCTCCAAACTTTTGCAGTGCAGTTATGTCCTTTAGAAACCATTTGTTCATTAGTGCAGCAGTAATCATGGAAATAGGTCATAGCCTCTTTGGAGTTAAGCTGTTATGTCCCCACAGAGAACAGCACTTAAATATCAATAGCGTAACCGGGAAAACTCGGCAGTTATTTCCCTGTTTTCTGCAATTCAATGAGGAGTTGTTCGATGCAGACCCCATTGCACTCCAGATGAATGGCGGTGATTGTGAGAAAATGATCTCCTATTAATGCAAGATGTCACACTGAGAACAAGGATTAGTTCTTACCACGATGGGATGAGCTCACTCTAATCCCCAGTTTGGGAGACTTTGGTGCTTGTCCAGGTGCCAATTTTTCCATATATAACATACCAGAAAAAAAAATTATAAAAATGCTGAACAGGGCAGCGTTGAACTGATTCATGGCTTCTGAATCCTAAGGTCATACTGAGTAAGATGTCATATAATTACTTTCTTGCATGCTATTTCTGAAGGAACTACCTCCCCTATGAACAGTTTAAGCTTTCAGGGTGCTAAGAAAATCACTTGTATTAAATTTGTCATCACAAGTAAGAAAGTGTAGGCCTGTTCTTGAAATCCCCCACTGTTTCAGTTTATGCTTGCATGAATGTCTAAAATATATCTGTTTAATTCAAACTAGCTTTGCCTCCAGTCTTTTTGTACTGAGGAACTTCACATCCCCATCCTGGGCTTTTGGTGTATGGTCGGTGAAACCCAGGGAGGACTTGCTGTGCCTTCCTTATACATTGTTCCTGTTCTTGCAGTGTCTCTTCTGTCAGAAGGGGGAGAACCAGAGCATACATGACTGCTCTGTTTGTTGAGCTATTCTGAATGCTGTGATAACTAGAGATTTTTTTTTATCATTTATTTGGTTGAATTAGTTTAATTTATTAAAAAAACCAAAACAGACTGAAAAACATCAACAAAAGCCTCCACACCCCCAAAATTCCAAACAAGCAAAACCCAAAACAAAACAAAAAAAATCTTGGCCATTTAGAAATACTGAGATAGCCAGTAGGATTTCAAAACCCAATAATCCTGTCTGCATACTGTTTTCTCTGTTTGGTTCAGTAGTATTTCCTGTTGGCTTCCCTATTCCATGAAGATGCCAGTTCTCTTGATCCATTATCTCTTTGGCACATAGCTGTCTTTTGTTCAAGATCCTCAAGAAGGCATTTGGGAAGTCAGACAGCAAGGTCATATAAAAAAATGTGTATTGCTCATTGCTCCAACAGCACATCATCACCCCAAACCTTTTCCCTCATGGTCTGATGTAGATGGCAAACAGAGGAAGGTCTGGTGCGTGCTCTCCCAGCATCCTTTCGCAAGATTGTCCTCTCTTTGTACCATGTTAGAATGCTTTCTGCAGGGAAGGCTGGGGGAGTGCAGGAGTATTTCTTACATTGTATATCCCACCAGAATTAAATGTGAACATTGTGTGAGCAATAGTATCAAAGGTCATTAAAATCTGACAGAAATAGCATAAAACTAGAAGGTTGTTTGGAAAAGTTTCTTTTTAAAGGGTGTGTACGAGATCCCAAGAGAGTAGAAAATGAACTCCCTAAAGAAGAAAGAAAATATTCAAAATAGCGTTGGAATTGCCAGACTCTCATTCTTTAGGGAGCAGAATTTTTTATTCTGCAGGCCGCTTTATAAAGACTGAAACATCCAAAATTTCTGATTTCAGTCATGAGTTTATTTTAGTCTGTGCATGCGAAGATGTAAATTACGAGCAAAGTAAGAGAACTAGGCTGATGTGCCAGAAAAATGTACCATTTAAGCTAAAAAACAAAATAACATTCTTTATACCAAGTAGAGTCCTGTGAAATTCCAGTCTAGATTTGCAGAAAATCAAAGGCAGAGTCACTGGAGGTTCAGAAGCACTGTACTGGAAAAATGTAGCACATTATGAATATGGTAACAGATTCAGAAGCAGAGAACAGGTGGCAAAGGCATAGACATAAATTTAGTATTTACCTCAATTTTAATGGCAACTTTGAGTTACGATTTGTGTTTGCATTACTAAAGGTACATGGTAAATGAAATGCTGTAATGAGTCTGGCTACATCACTAATTTCTGGAATATGCTTTTGCTTACCCTGGAGGCTATTCTTTATTTTTCCTATCTTTCATTAACTGTGGATGCAGAATCTTTGTGGAATGTTACTGAGCTTTATCTCGGGAACTTTTCTGAAGATTTTATAATTGTCACCTTTAATGCCATTGGAAAGATGATCAACAATGGTATCTAACACCACAATAACCGGGAAACCACGAGAGTGTGCAACATTGCTTCCTATCCCTTCTAGAGATACGTGCCTGTTCTTCTTCTCAGGTGACATGGAAGGAATTTGACAGCTGCTGTGGTACCAGCCCATACTTGTGATGCCTGGCAGTATAGCAATACCTCTTCAACAGGCAAATAAAACTCTTCCTAGAGCACACACATACCCTCCCTTCTCAGTGTGCTACAAAGCTTCGTGTGATAAACACAGCTTCTGGCTGCCGCATCTCTTAGCAGCGGTAGGGCCTGGTGTGTTATCAACTAATGAAATCCCTCTGATTTCATACAACGATTGTGAGCTCTTCTGGGGCACTCCTGCTTCAGTTACTACTGACTCTCAAATTCAGAGTATGTCAAAAGCTTAACTGCATGTATAGAGGGCTCTTCTAAATAATAGTAATTTAAGTGATGCTTTGAACTCGTACTAATTGCATTTCTATTGTTCACCAACAGTAGGCTTTTTTATGTTAGTCCTAATGTGGAAGTGGTATTATTTTAGCCCAGTGGTGTTATTTTAGTGCTCTTCTGTAGAACGTTCTCATTGACTGAAGTGCTTGAAATCGACTCGTTTTATGTTGTTTTGCTGAAGCTGTTGTAGTCAAAGAAATGAGACGTGAGCCACAGCAAGGAACAAGTGGCTACTTCCGCTATGAAACTGAAGGCCAAGCACAATTTAAATGCAGAAGTAGGTAAATTACTGTGCTGAAGTCAGAGCTGACGGATGAAGAAGCATAAGTTACATGTAACTAAGTGGATATAAGTGGATCTGGCTGAGTCTGAAGGAGCAAAAATTATACCCCGAAAAAAAAGGTCCTAATTACAGTAATGCAAGTGATGATAGGGCAGTTCTAAGCACTAATCATTGAGATCATTATCTTAGACAACAATACATACAGGTTACATACAGTTGCTGGGATAGAGCTGCTTAGGAACGTATTTATCTTAGTTGCTTTCATTACTGAAACCTTCTTTCCTGTTTTCTTTATTTGGAGTGCTGCATGCATGGTGTATAGAAGATGTCCTGTGCATTCCCTGTACCTCATTAACCTTGTCTTATGGATAACTTTCCTCTACACACATACAGGATGTGTGCTTAATGAATAGGGAGGGCTGCTGCTCTGCTTTCAGGCATTCTTGGGGCAGCAGCAAAGCACAATATGTTGCTTCTGTCATGCTTTTTCCTTATCTCATGTCAACTTGACCTCCTGAGCCTTGCCATTTCTGTGTTACGCACTAATATTGCAGAGCATCTCAGCCAAGGCAATATACAAGATAGTGGATAGTATGTAGGATTTTTTAAATTGAGGCAAATGATTTTACATACACAATCTTAAGTACTAAACAGCCAGTGATGGAAGAGTTGAATTAGACTGTGGTTTTGCTTAGTGAGAGCCCAAAGCGCATGAAACTGCCAAGACTGTGCTGTCAGTACTTCTGTATTGACTGTGTGACATTAATAGATATTTTCAAGGCTTTGTACACAAAAAGGCCCTCTGAGATGCTAGTTTTCTACCTCCTGCAATTTTTTTCTTGCTTTTTTCCACTTTTTTTTTAATGTAATAAGAGTGTATTTGGATCGGAAAAGTAGTTCTCTTTGTTTACATATGCCAGGTCAGACATCAACATTGTTGTTTCTGCCCCAGTGCTGTTCGGTTCTAGTTTGTGCAGCATTACCTGAAACTCCTGTGTACATTAGTTGTTAATACAACTAATTTTCTCCACTTCATTGCTTGACTAAGTTCTGCTGCCTCATGACACCAGCACTTGGTTAAGATTGGATTTGCTCGTAGTGGGGCAGTGAGCACTGAAGAGGTGGTTATGCCCAGACAAACACGTGCTTATCCGTGGGTCACTGATGCGTTTCATTCATTTGGCAAGATTTTGTTTTGGGTGAGTTTGGGGAATGGAGATTGTGCTTCAACTGCACTTCAGCTGTGACAGCAAAGACAACAATAACCTTGGCAACTAATACGCTGAAATACCACTTAATCCTCGCTCGTAAGTCAATAGGGCTTTGCCTAAGCAATGAATTATGAAGCCTCTCAGCATGTGAGTGAAGAAACTATGAAACGAATAGGTTGCTGTTGTTCAGATAAAATATTAATGCAGCCATTAACTGTGTGGCTGTGCAATTGAAATAAACTTGGTCAGGAATTTTCCAGCAAGGGTTTCTTCTAGCAGCAAATGTTGATTCACAGAAACCAAAATTGTGGGGGAAGGTTGATATTTGAAGTGTCCCATTTCAAATTGTCCAAGTATCTATCTTTGACATTTTCCTTAACTAAAACGTTAAATGCTTAACAGAAAAATATTTCATTAGGTAAAAGTCTATAAAAGCCTCCTGGTAAGGAAGGTTGTGGTTGAAGTTAAGCTGGTGCAGAAGAAAATTTTACAGTGGGGTGAAGGTATTTTGCCCATATTTACTGCCTCAGTTATTCTTTAGTTCCCTTTTTTGTTTTTATTTTGTGTTTAGACTGCTTTCCTGCATTTGGGAATGTTCTCGGTCATCTGTGGAGTCCTGTTCCTCTGGCATTTCCTGTGGGTGTGCGTATATATACACACACATATACAAAAGAGAAGTTGCCGTTACAGTTTCAGCCATGTCATCTTGAAAGGTATTTTCAAGGCCAGAGAACAAGATGTTTCATCTTTGTCACTGTTGTACGCTAGTCCTGCCTTGTAAAGCTAATCCATCTGCTGGTTCCTGTTAGCGTGTTGGTGTACGTTTCACTTTATTCCATTTAGTCTTTCTCTTTTAAGGATCTAATAGGAATGCAGTGCAGCCAAGCAGGGCATATTAAACCTTGCAAATCTTTGCTGTGTTAGTTTGGCAAGCTCAGTGGAGGTTATAAGCGATCCAATATTCATGTGAAAGATTTGCCTCCTGCAGGAAAATCCGTAAAAATGTAGCCAAATGTTCTCAGAAGCCAGGGAAATAAAGCTGGAATCTTAGAGCAGCTAATTGGATCTTGTGCTATCCCTGTGGTTGGTTTTCCAGCAACTGTCAGAAGACCATAAGCATTTTTGTATGTTTTGGATTTGCCTGTTTTTTCCCTCTTGGATCCCTTTCTTGGCTTAAGAAACAGGATCCAGAAGCTTTAGGAAAAAGTAATAGCTCCTACCTAAGTCATTTCCATTTACTGTGCATTGAAGGCCTGTCAAGAAAGGATTTATCACTTTAAAAGTCTGTGCAAATAGAGATGAAGGAACCATTTCACTTTTGTAGGTAATAAGTGTTAAAAATAATTTGTGGCGATCATAAGACTTGCAAGGATGATTGTGGTGTTGTGACAGATTTATTTTATAATTTTATTTTTTAAGGGAAAGAAAAGAGAAGAGCTGGAGATGTTCACTGAAATGGAAATCTTCAAAGCCTGTTAGGTGAACCTTTCCAGTTGTGCTATTCAGATCCTGCACAGCCTTCCCTCTCGCTTCCAAAATGAGTTAGCATTGGAGGGGAAGACTGGAAGCGGTCTCTCACACCCTGCCCTCTGTCCAGTCAGGGGCTCCTTGCTGTTAGGCTGTTTTGGCTGTTCCCATACCTGTGCCCTGCTGGATGCCTGGAGGCTGCTGCTTCTGTTTTCAGGAGAGCCAGCAAAGGTTTCAGTAGTGTTCCCCCATTCTCTTCAAGGTTCAGAGGGTGAGAAGGTTTAGTTTACTTTGCTGGCCCAACTGGTTGGTAAGGTTGCTCTGTGTGTGGTTACTTTGGCTTCATACTAGTGTAACTGTCAGGTTTGCAGCTGTGCAAGTTCTGTCCTCGCCATCCGAGGGGGTCCTTTCCTCCTCCCTGCACTGTGTGTGTTCAGTGCCTGTGTTACACTTCCGTTTGCATGGAAAGCTTTGAAACTGAGCGGTTTAGGTCTCTGCTGAACTGAATTCTGTTCTGTTTAATCCTTACATGAGTTGTAATGTTACTTCGTGCAGTCAAGACTAGTTTAACTAGACCTCTGAATCTTTAGGGCTGTCTGCAGCAGTACCGCAAGCAAGATGCTGTAGCAAAGGGTAGCTATCACTCTATGGCATCCCTCATGCAAATGTACTGTTATATTGAACAGATTTGCACTGGCAGCAGGAACCACAGCTTGAAAAGAGAAATTTAAGAAATGGCAACTATTAAGAAGGCAGAGGTGGGCAAGGCACTATTCTGGGGATGTCTTATTTCACAGAGTCAATTTTATTGCAGCCTTCCCAGTGTCAAAGGCTGCCCTTAAGGCCAAGTCAGACTTGGTAGGCTTTAACATAAACAACAGTGCTGATCTGGAGCATCTTGGTTTGTGGTTGCGCTCCTTTGAATGTGCAGGCAGTGCTGGCTGTTGTTTCCCCTTTTCCGGCAGGGCTGAGCAGTGGAAAGGGAGGCTGCGAATATGCTGAAGCAACCCTGATAAATACCCCAGAGGAAGAGGGAAGACCTCTAGGCGCTGTTTAAATATGGACTTTGGCATTCAGCTGTGCCTGCCTCAATAGCAGTACTTGGCCTCCTTTGCCTGGAGTGATACATCAGTTTGGTGCATGAGATTGCTGTGACATTAAGTTCATTGCAAATTTTTAATCTTATGGTGCAGATCTAAACCACATTTTTATAATTGTGCTTTTGTATGAAATTTGCTTTTTTTTGATTGTTAGTTTTTGTGGTTTATGTTGATTTTTCTGCTGTTAAAATCACCTTATTTTTTTTGCAGTATGCTAGGTACAGGACTTGGAGTTTTGTCATTTTTAACAAAGATTTATTTTGTTTTATTCCATTTCCTGCAGAAAGATGCCTATTTTGTCGCTAAATCAAGGGCTGAAATGAAAATGAGAACTGGTGACTTCCACAACACACAAATCATAATTACAGTTTCCTTGATGATTGCTTGGACTTCCAATTAATAGAACATTTAAAACGAGCACTGATGCCCATGAATAATGGAGTAAAGCATGTTAGAATTAGGCGAAAGGAGCATTTGTAGAATTTTAATGAGTTTTGAATGGAGTAAAGCATGTTAGAATTAGGCGAAAGGAGCATTTGTAGAATTTTAATGAGTTTTGAAGCAGCTTGTGGGCGTGTGAAATTTCTGTCTAATCTCTTTCTTTAAATGAAAAGTGACGGGTAGGTATTGTGCCACATAGCAATGTTGCTCTGCTCCAAACAGTCCTTCAGTAGGCAGCAGTCCTGCATTAGGCAAAACCAGCCATCCAGGATTCAACCTTATTTTTCCACAGGTATTAGAAAGGCCTATTGGCTTCCCTCAGCCAAGTGAGATGTGATGTGGAGCAGCAGTTGCAGCATCTCAGGCTCGACTGCCATGGGTTCAGGTATTAAGGTAATAAGATGATGATCCTGGAAGCTCACAGGTGGTTCTGGGTTCACAAGCTTCTGTGTGGTTTTCAGCCTGAGGGAACCTAGTACTATTTTACAGGAGTGTAGCCTGACCACTGGCAGTCCTTTATAGAGCAGGGCCACCCAACAGCCTGCAGAAGAGGCTGCTTCTGTAACTTTATGGTTACAGATGTTTGTTTGGGATGGAAGAGCCAAGATCCAGCTTCTTTTCTTGGTTCTGTCATTTAGCAAATGTCTCTGCTTTAACTTACACCTATTAAATGATCATGCTATGAATGCCAATCCAAAATACCTAGATAAAGGTTTGCACAAAACAAAATCAATTAGTCAGTGGCAAATGTAGTGCCACCTAGCTCAGATCTCCTCCCTTTCCTGTTGCGTGCTGGAGTTTCAAAGCCATCACTTACTCCCTCAGCCCAAGTGAGAGACTTCGGTAAGCACAGCTACTCAAGGTTTTTCTTCAGATAGATTTTAGTATGCATTTATAGATGTTGCTTGTGAAGTGGTGAAAATGGGAAATCTGGAAAGCAAGCGCCAGCATATGGAGCTAGCAAATGAAAATGGGAAAGATGAACTAAATGTTGCTTTGGGGAGGTGGGATGTTAAGGGTTCGTCTTTTTGGTTTTATAACCTAGACTGCTTGAAGCTAATTTATACTCTTCAACCCAGTGATGTCTGTCTTCTATCTGTTTATTAAAAAGATGATCACAGATTATCACAGTTTACGTAGATGTTTTCATATAGTTAATGCTTGGCAAGAAGGGGATAGCATATCTCTCCCCAAAAAATACCTTGGCTCACAATCACTTTACACATTTTCCTAAAGATACATTGAATGTTTTATCTATTTTCTGTGTATTAGAGTATCTGACTTACATGCAAGATTACCAGAATCTACCATAAAGCCCTTTAATACTCTTAATGATACAGATAATATAAAGTGGTGGGCAAAGGAAGAAGAAAATACTTTTTTTTCTTTTTTGTTTGGTTCTAATTATTGGGCCTTCTTCACACATTTTCCTCAAGTATTCTCAGAGTATCAGTAACACTAATGCTGTTCTCTATTAGTTTTTTATGGAAGTTTGTTTTATTTCTCCTACTTCCACTGAAGGAACAACTAGTTTCCTTTTATAATAAAGGTGTTCTTCTCCAGCTGTTCTCAGTACAGAAAGCTAACAACATACTTTGGTAGGCCAAGTCGGAGAGCCATCAATGCTTATGAAGAGGGTGGAACCAAAGTGAAAGAATTAGAGCAACAGTTGATCAGATTGTGTTTAGTCAGTTTTGTTTGTTTAGACTTGTCCTCTTTTTTTCTACCTCCTTTGCTTTCAAGCATTTTACTGTGCTGCTAGCAAAATGGTTCAAATTAATGCCACTGAAAAAGCATGTGATACAATACCGGTAGTTCAGAATTACTAAAAGCTTATAGTGTTAAACGCTTTTCAAATACCGGAAAACAAAATAAATTTGTTTCCAGTAATGGGATATAAAGCGAACTTGCAGGTTTCCAGGAGCTTTATTATCAAGTGCTTTTATTGGCATAGCAAAGAAGAATGCATAAGTAGGCTTACAAGTAGTTACCTTCCCTTATGTGTAGAGGATAATTGGGTCTCACACGAAGCTTAGATCTGTTATTGTATGCCTCTTTAAGTTTCATTAACGTTGATAATATCTTAGCAAGCTTTCAATGAGTCATAACATATGGATCTGCAAATTGTGATTTAGAAGCAGATATCAATTTAAATCACAGGAATTTGATTCCAGCCACCACCCCTGCTGATAGCACTGCACACCCATGAAAGCGGCACTTCGCGGTGCTGGCTACTCCTTAGGAAGCATCGTGGTGTGGCTGGCTGCAAGCCTGTAGATCTAAAACACTTCGTGTGAAATGAAAGAAAAGCTCTGTTTGAAACACTGTGACTTGAGCCTATCACCTGTTCTTCAGGATGAGATATCTGCTTGAGGCCATAGGAGGTTCAGTCACAAGTAAGAGTGGTTGCATTTTTACAGCCATCCACAAGTTGTATTGGAGTTTATAGTTGGATTTCATTAACCACTGCTCAATGCTGGATGGTTTCTAGCCAGTGAAAATATTAAATATAGTTCCAGAAAAATCTAATTTTCTCTAGTAAATTACCTGGAACTGCCTTGGGTAAAGTTGATAGGCTTGGCACAAACTCCTCTAAGAAGGTTTGCCCATAGGTATTGTGGCCAAGACAGACTTCCCCTGAAGGAGACTCTGCTTCTTACAAAAAATAAACAATTCAAATCTACTGGAAAAGAGCCCAGATTGTTTATTCCTAGGCTGAAATGATGGCCTTTCATAAAAATCTGTAGACAATCTGCATTTTCAACTAGGATTCACAATACGAGTGGGCAAATGCAAGTCCATATGTTTGTTGCAAACCCTTGTGGAATTATGAGAGGGCTTTTGGTTTTGTTCTGCTAGTAGCAGTGGCTTTCCCAGGAATCTGACTCCTTTATAGGTTGTTTTGTGGGGTTTGGAGGTTTTTTGTTTGGTTGTTTTCCCCACAAAGGGTCTGCTGGCCTTGTGACAGTGGCAAGGCTCCTCCTTCCTGCCCAAGTCAAATACTGAGCACTTACCATGAGCTCTTACACTTTTTGGTCTTTCTATTACTCTCCTCCCTTCATTCTCAGGGTATGGACTGCTCTTCTAGGATCTTATTGTTGGATGGGATCTTTATAGACAGGATCTAATACATACTTGCTGTTTTTACACTCTCATGGGCAGCATTGCAGTTGTGAAGCTTTTTGCAGATTCTTCAGCTTCTCTCCTGTTTCTCTTGTCCTTTGCACATTGATGGCTGTTCCTTCTTCTCCCCCTCCAAAACAGTGGCCATATGACTTCCAAAATTGCTTCCAGGTATTGGGAAATGAAACATCTCATTATAAAACTTACAACTGCATACCTGGGTGTTTCAGTGTAGCAGAGAGAATGCCAAGCCATGCTACGTAACAAACCTTTCCTACCTTTACATTTAGTATGTGGCATTTTAGGGATCTTGAATTGAAAGCTGGGAAGGCTGACATTGTCTGCAGCCAGCTTTGGACCAAGCTTAGTGAGACACAGTAGCTGCTGTTAGCAGATAAGTGTTTTGCAAAAAGCAGTAACAGCGGCATCCATAGAAGCTGTAAAACTGAGCACAGCCCTCCATAAACTGGTACAGTCTACCTCCCATAGACTTAATGGGCTGGGAATGGTCTGTACTTGTTCCATCTGCTTCTTCAATAGCTCAGGCTTTGAAATAAAATGACATATCTTTAGTGGGCTGGGCAGCAGGTGACAACAAAAATGGAATCTATCTGAAATCAGCTTGATTTTGTTTTTCCATTAGCCACCTAGATGCACTAAATAGATTTGTTTTTTCTTGTGCAAGCTATAAAAATAGTTTATATACTATTTTTTTAGCATAAATCATTAGCGTTTCATGCTGTTCTAAAGCTACTGTATTCTCCTTTATCCTTATTGTTCTTTTAAAATTGATGCATCTGCTTCACATAGCCCTCATTCAATGCTTGATGTCCTCTTTGATCATAAACTATTGCTGTGGCACGTTTGCAAAGGATTATTTTTTAACTGGATTCTTAAATCAATTTCATAGGTACGTTGGAAATAAAAAGCAAATCATAGATAATAGATAAATTGGTTCCCGCGTGACTCTGTCAAGGATTTTGATGGAAACATCACTTACTTTATGATTCACTAGAAAAAAATATTAACAAAAATAAGCAGTGTTGGTGTCAGCACTTGATTTTCCTCAAAAGTGGTGTTACCTTCCCTTGGTCTTGATCTCTTATATGCTTACCTGTGCAAGAATAGTGCCAGTACAAGAAGGCATACATAAAAATTTGGATTCATAAATCTTCGCACAGTCCAGGCTGTAGCCCTATTCTATTGGTGGCTGAGCATTCACGCTAAGGACTTTGGAATGCCCAGCGTTGGTCAATGGTCATAAATTAAGCTGTTTCTACAAGAAACAGCTGCTGGAGCTGGACCTGCTCAGCATCAACACAGTAGTGATATTAAACTGTTAATGTAACACTGAGATGAAAAGACAGATCACCAAACATCAAAAAGTGAAAGTTCCAGCAAGAGTGTTAACATTGTCTCATTGTATGTATTGCGTATTTTACAGTATTTGTTAAATGGTCTAAAATGTAGTACAATATTAAGCTTTATAATTAGAGAAAAGCAAGATGAAAAATATTAAATGCTAGTAGTGAGATTGAATTAGTATTGCTAAGAGAACAGTTATTTAAAGTGTATTGACATTTCTGACTTTTATTGAGATTATATTAACACTTCCTTTTCTATTTAACTTCTAATCAGTAAAAAAACCCAAGTGTTCTCAATACTGTATTTGATGAGTAGGATATTGGAAAAAACCCACAAACCCAACGTATCTCACTCCTTTTTAATTAACATATGTGTTTATCCCTGCTATGCATTCTCAAACTACCATGTAATGATCCAAGCATTTGAAGGACGTGAAATGCTTACCATGACTTAACACTTTCCATCGTTCTGAGTAGTTGGAGCAGTAATCAGATAATTTCAGATAGACTGACTGTTTGAACTGTCATGTGGAGTTCCTAGGCTTTGCAGTCATTTCTCTCTTTCCACGGTGAGTCCAGAGGATGGATCCATGACCTTTGTTGCTGGGTGGTGCATAGGCCACACAAGACTCAGGATGTGGTAATAGGGGTATATGTCTGGACACTTCAGTCACACAAGCCTGTAGCAAGATTAACAGGTTTGACTTTGAGGAAAAACCTCAGCATGCCAAGCTTCATAAATCAGAAGATTTACAGTTAGGAAATATGGTTATATTTTCTTCACCAAGTGTTAAAGGGTTGAAAAATCCCCCACCTCTAACCTGTACAGTTTCTCTCTGCAGATAAAGAATACAATTCTGAGCAGAAACTAACCATGGAAATTTTTAAAACTGAAACAGATTTCTTTTTGCAATTTGCCAGTGCATGAGTAGGAGCACCTAATGGAAATTGCTCTGTAAATGTCATACCTACTGAAAGTGATAGCGAATGTCTCACTTAAATTTCATTCAAATTGTTATGGAGAAATTGAAAGAGGAGAAGATTAGTGATGAACCTGCTGGGACAGGAAACTTCCATTTACATGGTGCATCAGAAGAAATAATTTTGAGTTCACACTTTTCTCTGGCTGGACATGCACAGAGATGGTGGGACTGTTACCTGTTAAGTTATGGCACTTGCATGCCTTAAACTTAGAATTGGTCAACATTCAGAAACTGCTTTATATACAAATGTGTATAGATGCAGTTTTTGTCACATGCCTGAGAAAATCAACCAAGTTGCTGGAATGTTCAGGAAAGCTGTGATAGAAATAGAGATTATCTGCTAAAACCGATGGATTGTGGTGAAGAAGCATCAATGACAACTTAGAAGTGTGCTCTTGACTATTTGCATACAGTTGGGTTGCTGGGTTTTTTTTGCATGAAAAAGGGAAGTGGTGTAGTGAATTGAGAGGAAAAAAAAATAAATAGTAGAAATCAAGGTTATGATCCTGCTAAGACTGCCAAACACTTTATTCAGTATAGTGTATATTTGTCCATTACTGTCTTAAAGGAATAAAAAAAGTCCAAAAAAATTCTTTCCTACATCAAGAAAATGTGAAGTTTCCATGGTGAGGCACACAGGATCAGTCAACATCCACCATTAAGGTTGTGTAGAGTTGGTATCCAACATTGGTCCTTCCTAAGGTTTGAATTTTGTTTTGATGTTATTTATCATCTTCACAAGTGTTTCCTGTAGACAGAGCTAGAATTAGATAAGCATGTAAAAGACTTGAATAATACCTTTGCAAGGCATTCTTTCTGTTAGTGAGCCTGATGCAGAATTATTTTCCAGGTTAACAGTACAGTGCTAAAGCAAATGATACTGCTCATCCTTGTTGTGAGATTTTGTCATTCTCATTCTAAGCAGCAGAGCAGTTTCAGTTTTGGCCTCCTTCAGGCAACAATTTTTTCCCTCTGCCTTCTCATTCTCAAGGCCCATACATTACCAGGTAATTTTCTCATATATTGCATTCTAAGGCAGTACCAATTTTTCTTTGCATAAAATCGTATACTCTGCTGGTGGCAGATACATGCACTTATTACCTCCCGACTCCCACTAGCTAGGCACTTAAAATAACTTTTTTTGAGAGATCTTCTTGAAGGCTACAAGTGCAACTTATATGTTTCGGGTTTTTTTGGCCCTGATTACTGTATTGAGACTCCTTACCTATTTATCAAATTGTTTTGACAGATTGCCTTCAGAGAAGCATCCATAAAATGCCAAGTGTGATAGAAGTTGGCAAAGACAACTGGCGCTGTGTTGGAGCCTGTGCTGCGCTGTTCAGTGTGAGGTGTCACAGAAATGGATTAAAGCAGCTTGCTTGTTGTGGGGGTTCAGCCAAGCAGGTGTGTGATGGATGGATGGCTCCTCAGGAATCAAATTACTGATACCCACAGAGTCTTGCTACTGTTCTCACCACCTATGTTGTCAAGTGGAGGAAGAAATGTTTCACTGTAGTGCTTTGATGGAAAACCTGCACAGGGATCACTGTTTGGGTTGCTGAAGGTAGCTAAAAGTCAGGACAAATCTTTATGAAAGCAATATATGGGCATTGAAGCAAGAATTTTCATATGATGTGAGGTTACTTGACGTGTTCGTAGAATCATATCATAGTGTTCATGTTTTCTATGAGATTTAAAATATTCATTCGTTTGCCTGCCTGCCTGTCTTCTTGGGTCACTTTCTTCCCACTCCCTAGTCTCCCTTAAATTTAAAATTGGTGAAGCTGTGATTTATGTTTTCATGAAAATCTGGGATGATACATTCATGTCTCCACTGGAGTCCGCCAGCAGACTCTTCAGCTGCCTGCAGACTGCAGAACAGCATTAAGAGATCCCAGGATCTCAGTATGTCTGTCTCCTTTGATGGAGATGGGAATTCGGGTGCTTTTAAAATGAAATTTCAGAGACTGTAAGCAAGGTTTATCAGTAAGCTATTTTTCTTAGGACTGGGAGAAATACTGACTGACAGCTCTTCTGCCCCAGCTGGTTGTCTGCATTTTACAAGTCTCAAACAATTAACACCTTGCTGACCCAAGATACAAACTTGCTTGTGGGTGATAGGAAAGAAGGCAGAAGATGGTGCTGATGAGCCTCATGGGTGGGGGTACCTGCCCCCGCCCTGGGCATCGGATGATAAGTTTTCATAATGTGCTGTTACACAGGAGAGTCAACAGGCACTGGTTAATTTTCTGATAAACTCTTATCTTTTTGCTTACCAAATTTTCACTACTGGCATATGTTTTCCATTTTTCTGTGCCATAAATTTCTGCCCACTGTAAAAGACAATACCTTCTGTCACATTATGATGCTTGAGACTTTTTTTCTCTGAGTTCCAGAAGCTCTTGTGCTTAAAATCTCAAGTAACCCATTAGCAAGTGACCATGCAGCTCAGCTGAAAGCCTGGCAATTGACTCTGTTTATGAAGGTATGAATAAAACGCTGTCAAATGCTTATAAAACTTCTAAACATTGAGATTGTTGGTTTGTATCTGAGTCAGTGTCCTATCTGTCACTAGCAAATTCATCGCAGTGCCACCCTGTTGACCCAGACTTTGCAAGCTACAGAAGTGACTTATGCTCCTGTATAGGTCAGAAGCAGATTTATGGGTCACTGTTGCAAAGACCAATGGTACTGATAGAGTGCGTTGACTTCACTGTGTCTTTGATAGCTCCTATATTCAGTGGCACAAAAATAATGAAGTTGCAGTTTCACAGAGGTGTTCATTCTACACTTCATGTGCAGCGGACTAATTCTGTCCTTCTTGTGTTTACCGGATGGGGCTGTAAACGATTGACCAGAGTTTTTGAATGATGTTTCAGTGCTTTCATTTTAGAGTCTCTGGGGGCTATTGCTGCCTGTGTGAGCTCTATGAAGCTCCGTCCTGTAGCCAGCCTTGTACACTGCAGAAATGTGGGAGAAGCTGCATGATGGAGGTGTCTGGAAGCAGAGCCAGCAGCCTCCTCACACACCACATCTGCAGAAGAGCCAAACTCTGCATTTGTGTGTTGTTTTCTGCCTTCTCTTTCCCTTTTCTGTTCTGCTAGAAGGTGCTATTAAGCAACTGCTTTGCTAGAGATTTGAATTACTGGTGATGAAAAGTTGCACTTAAGTAGGTGTGATAATGTTTGCTGATATGTAGCATTAAATGGTTTTCCTTATAGCTTCTCTGATGTAGGTGATTGCTTTTAAACTCTGTATTCTTCACTAAATTTACCCTTTCCTATTAGCACTGACATGTATGCAGGACAGGATCTGTGCTGCTTGTTTCCTGAGTGGGATACAGTAATTGCAGACAGCAGGGGATGAAAAGGGCTCTTTATTGGCTGCCCTAGCTGTCCTAAAAACTGTGCCAGCAGCATTTTATTGGTGGGATTAAATGTCAGGTACCTTGCTTTAGACCTGACTCCTTCTGTGTTTTGATGAATGCGTGTACTTTCCCAGCACACAATAAAAGAGTGCCTGAAGTACACCAGTGCTTTAAAAGCTAATACTTGAAACAGTCTGTGGCATCGTGAGACTTTTGTCATCTTTCCTGTATAGCCCACCACACCTGAAAGCATTGCTGCCTTAGGGCAGATTCTGAACATATGGAAGAAACTAGCTTGAGCTCTACAAAAACAAGCCATGTGTTCTCTGCACAGAACATTTGCAATAAAAAACAAGTTATGAGAATAAATAACTTCACCTGTCTCGTGAGCACAGGTCTTTGTACTAATTTTCATATAAGCAGTGGCAAAGAAAGCTATGAAAGTGCAGTCTTCTGAATGTGAGCGTAAGCTGTAGGGCACAAATTCAGGGTGTAGGACTGACATTGTGATTTCCCTCTCTCCACCTTACTAGTTCCAGATGCTACTACTCAAAGTGGATCCATCAGGAAATGTATTCTTCCCTTTCCAGTAGGAGATGGGCTCTGACGGTTGGGGTGCACTCCCACCCCAAAGATCCCTTGATTTCTCCTCTCCTGCCCCCTGACGTGTATTTATCCACTGTAGAGAAATAAAGATGTACTTGCATTTCTGGTACTCAGATGAGAGCATAAATCTCAAGGTTTGCTTTAGTTCCACGCTTGATGGTGTGAACTTCTATCAGTCTGCAGTGCGGATACTGTAATTGCAGAGACACAGAATTACATCATTTTTCCAAGCGCTGTCTTGAAAAAAATGGGCTTCCTTATCTTGTTCATGCTGTATTTGTTAGATTGATTAGAAGAGCTGCAGGGAGAGGGTATAATGCCCCAGTGACCTTTTCACTCTTCTTATGAGGGCCTCTTTTGAAGAATTAGTATCAGTGACTGATCTTGTTCTACTCTGTGCCTTGCTTTGTCGTGGATGTGGGGTGACGTTTTGGGTCTCTCACAGCTAGATGCTATGGGAAGAAGGGTTTTCTAAGGTAGGCAGGTATTTAAACGGGGTTATAGGCATAAACTGTAACCCTGTTACTGATACAGATAACTTGATATATAAATTGTAGGCTCAAAACAGCCCAGCTGAGCTTTTGTCACCAGATCCTTCTCAGGTGTAATTGCTGGTGCACCAGTTTGTGCTTGCAGCTTACCAGTGGTCCAGAGTGGTGGGTGAAAAATGTGTCTGCAAGAGAGACCTTGCTTTTCAAAATGTGACTTAGCAATTGCCTGAAGAGATTGGTAAGGAAGGTGTTTGGTATGCTTTTCTAATGGTACAAAGGTGTATCAATTAACTGCTTGAATTAAATAAGCTGTTGCCAAATAAAAACTCTTAGGCACACAAGATTCAGGTTTGGGGTTTTTTGTTTGGTAGGTTCTAAAGAAGTTTGAGTGCATTAATGTAAATTTCTGTGAAGCAGCTAATTATTTTACAGACTATTACATAATGAATTACTATGCCTATTTTTCCCTGTGATTATATCATTAATGTCTGCATGCTATTAGCAAATTATGGAGTCCAGTTAACAAATACATTTACACATTAGAAACCTGAACATGTAAATTTGTATTTGTTCATAATCTGATTTTACTGAGCTGTTGTGTATTGAGATGTACCCATGGCATTGCTAGAATTGGTCAGGCATTACACACATTTAATGGAGAAGAGTAGTAACAACACTGCTGTGACACATCTCTTGGAAAGTCAGCATCATCCTCCAAGTCTTATGGATGAACAAGGGAAGGAAGAATAAATTTGACCATCTTTAAAAGCTATATAAAACAAATGAGAAGTTACTAACTGTATTAATTCATTCTTCTTTGCGTAGTCTGTATAGCTTCCATCTAGGAATGTGTCCTGAAAGAATAATGTTTATCTGTTGGTTTAGATTCTGTGGGGCTTTTTAATAAAAGAAAGTTAACTTGATAACTTTAAGAAGAGGTGCTCAATTCAAAACCCTCCTGGGCACATTCCTGTGTAACCTGCTCTAGGTGGCTGTGCCTTGGCAGGAGGGTTGGACTGGATGATCACCAAAGGTCCTCTTCCAACCCTAATGTTTTGGTGATTCTGTGATTATATGCTGTTATTACTTTCAGAAATATTTTTGCCATGGCCTTCTAATAGTCTTTGCTTGATTGTCTGGTATCCCAATCTGTCATGTCTGTAGAAATACTGTATGACTGGTTAGTCAGGTGGTAGATAACTTAAAGTTGCTTTGTGCATTGGGGTTTATTGCAGACTCATGCAATTCAGTACCACTCCACTGAAACCATTGCTGTGCTGTGGCCTTTTGGGGCTTTTTTACATATTATGGCTCATGACAAGTCTAGCTGATATTACCTAATGGCTTAAATTTTAAGATCTTGTTTAAGCTAGTTTTAACTACTAGGGTGTGTTTTTTGACCAGGTAGACTGAAGTGTTTCCATCTAACTGCCTCTGTCTGCAGGACTTATTTTTGAGATAAGAGGGAGTTCTTGGGAGAGGAATAAGTGCTTGCTTTACTTCTACAAGAGCTGTATCACGAAGGGAAAAATGGAAGACCCGGGGAACTACAGACTAGTTGGTCTCACTTCTGTGAGCCGGCAGTGTGCGCTCGCAGCCCAGAAAGCCAACCTTATCCTGGGCTGCATCAAGAGGAGATTGACCAGCAGGTCGAAGGAGGTGATCCTGCCCCTCTGCTCTCGTGAGACCTCACCTGGAGTATTGTGTGCAGTTCTGGTGTCCTCAACATAAAAAGGACATGGAACTGTTGGAACAAGTCCAGAGAAGGCCCATGAGGATGATCAGGGGGCTGAAGCACCTCCCGTATGAAGACAGGCTGAGGAAGTTGGGGCTGTTCAGCCTGGAGAAGAGAAGGCTGCGTGGAGACCTCATAGCAGCCTTCCAGTACCTGAAGGGGGCCTATAGGGATGCTGGGGAGGGACTCTTCATTAGCCACTGTAGTGACAAGACAAGGGGTGATGGTTCAGACTTGAGCAGGGGAGGCTCACATTAGGTATAAGGAAGACGTTCTTCACTGTGAGGGTGGTGAGGCACTGGAATGGGTTGACCAAGCAAGTTGTGAATGCTCCATCCCTGGCAGTTTTCAAGGCCAGGCTGGACAGAGCCTTGGGTGACATGGTCTAGTGGAAGGTGTCCCTGCCCATGGCAGGGGGCTTGGAACTTGATGATCCTAAGGTCCTTTCCAACCCTAACTACTCTATGATTCTATTCAGCTATATCTTAGAATAGATGTAGAAAAAAACCCAAACTTCACAGTTATTGAAAATTCTTGTAATTCTAGGGTCTGGGCTAGAAACTTGAAGCTGCACAAGGTTATCACACATGCACACAAATTTTTAAAGTACTACTCTGTGAATAATTACTTTTTTTTGTGAGTTAGCTTTACCAAGTGTGGAAAAAAAGTCAGGTCAGGTATGGAATACTATTTTATTTCCTTGGCAAGCTGGATAAGAAAATGGCTTTGGATAAATGTTTAGTTTAACCTGCTGTGCTTTATCTGTCATGTTTTTAATATTGGAAAGAATAGTAAGATTTATTTTCTTTTACAGATGTCTTTAATTTTTTTGAAAAGCCGTTGCAAATTTGATAAGTATTTGTTGCCCAGGCACATTTGCTATGTTGCCTTCTGCAGGTAGTGCTAAGCAGACGCTATGGTGTGGTGTCTGGCAGGCTCACTTGTGAGTAACAAGCAGGCTCATCTTTCTGTAGATCTCCAACTCAGCAACACACAGAGCTTATTTTTAGAAGCTTCTAAAAATTATAAGCAATAGAGGATTTTTTCTCCTACATCTTTAGAAGATGCTAGTGTTTACATGGTCCTGGTAGCAGCACCGCTGTCCAAAGACTCCTGCATTGTTACCTGTGGCTTGAACTCCTGGCTCAGTTCTAAAGGAAAGTAGGCTATGAAACGTGATAGCAACAGCTTCTTTAACTCTCCAGACCACTCAGGGCAGCAGCCTGAAGCAGTGCACCAGCTAATGCCAATGGGCTATTGTACAGAGCAGTGCAGGCAGCTGCTGGGCAGCACAGAGGCATCAGCAGCGGTGCCCACCTGAAGCAGAGTTGTGCTCTGCTGCCAAGGCTCTAGCCTCTGTTTTGAGTCAGGTCCAGCCTTGGTTCCTCTGTGCTGTCTTTCCACATTGCAGCGATAGCTGTTGATGTACTGTTTGCTATGGACACATGGAGCAATGGAATTTGGCAAAATAAATAGCTAACTGGTAAAATTTATCATATATGGTTAAAACAACACATACTGGAACACTGGCAAAGAGCACACTAGTGTTTGTATTCTTTATAGGCAGTGAAGGTGATCCAGGGTATTACAAATTAGTGTGCCCTATCTCAGTAACCAGCAAACTGATTAAACTGAAAAAGATTTAAAAAATACTGCTATCAAGCAACTGGAAAATAGTGATACGATGAGGTCAGAATAGCATGACTTCTGCAAAGGCAGCCTGGTTTATCTTCTTCAACTGTTTTAATGTAGCAGTAGAGGAGCAAATAAAGGTAAATGGTTGGTACAGTTTATGAAAATAAGGGAGGATCAATGAAGCATAGAGCTGTTATAATAGAGAGCAGAACAAAAAGGAGTGAAGGCAATTATACTAGCAGTGGCAAGGCTGTAATGTCTTTGATGCAGAACAGCAGCTACTTTGCTTGAAATCTGGTTAGGACTTTCAGGTTCTTCCTTATTCCTAGAAATTATAACAATTATTAATAGTGGTCATAATATAAAAAAAAAAACCCACTGAAAACTGTATGAGGAAGGGTATTTAAAGAAAAATTCCTAACATTTGTGAATAGAAGCACACAGATACTCAGAGTGAAATTTGCTTCAGTATTTTTAAAAAGTTGCATGGAAGTATTTTCCATACTATGACTAACTGTAATATGTACTTATGAAAGAATAAAAAGATACAGAACACATGAAGGATGTGCCTGTATTTGGACAAATTCATAGATTGAAGATTTATCTCGAGTGAGGCTTAGATGCCCTTGGTCTGGTCTGTATAAGGAATATGTGACACTGTTGTTCCTTCTGTTTTAGCCCTAAAAGATGATGTAGCAGAGATTGATCATACCCACTGAAAAATAAATTTTTCACTTTAAAAGCCTTTGAAAAGTTACAGAGCTGCTCTTTATTGTTTGGTTTGTCTTCATCAGATTAATTTGAGTGGGTCCTGGCTGCTCTAGGCTTTTGCTAATGAGAAGTGTGAGGCCAAAGGAGGCTGAGGTGCTGCTAGTGTCAGCCCTGTCAGTTTTCAGGGAGGCACTCCTATGGTGTCACCTTCTCAGATGAAGAGAGGCTCAGCCTAGAAGGGCTACAAAATGTCAACTTATGCTGCAAGATGTAAACTTGTGACAAACTGTTACACTTTGCTGGGTTTTCTCTTCATTATAGCCCGAATTTGGTTTGGAGTCAGGCATACCTTCCAGAAGGATGCCTAGCTTTGGCTTGAAGACAGCGCAGACAGAAAACGTACTGCCTTGCTCGGCTGTTAGTCCCAACAGCTGGGTTTTGCACCTTCTTTCCAGTATCAATTTATCTGGCTTTTCTCCACATTTTGTTAACTTAAAGAATACTTTGCCAGGCAATAGTCTGTCTTTATAAAAGTATTTATAATTTGTAATAATTTTATTTTTTTGACTAAACCAATTACACTTTCAGTGTGAGGTGTTTTCCAAGATCTGTAGTCTTTTTACCGGCTGTTTTTATATAGACTTTTCTGTGTTTTTTATGTCTTTGATGAAGACAACTGTATCATGGGCTGCATCAAATGGAAAGTGACCAGCAGATTGGCGGGAGGGGTGGGGGTGGCAGTGGTGTGACTCTGTCTCTCTATTGCACTCTAGCGAGACCCCACCAAAGTACTCAATTCAGTTCTGGCTCCTCTCCCTCACCCCCCAAGCATAAAAAGGATAGATATGTTAGGAGTAAGTCCAGATAAGGACCATGAAGATGACCAGAGGGATGGAGCACCTCTCCTATGGAGACAGGCTGAGAGAGTTAGGCTTGTTCAGCCTGGAGAAGAGAAAGCTCCAGGGAGACCTTAGAGCAGCTTCCAGTGCCTAAAGGGGGACTAGAAAAGAAAGCTGGAGAGAGACTTTTTACAAGAGCATGTAAGGATAGAATAAGGGGGAATGTCTTTAAACTGAAAAAAGGTAGATTTAGATTAGGTATTAGGAAAAAAATCTCTGCTGTGTGCGGGTAATGAGGCACAGGTTGCCCAGAGAAGTTGTGGCTGCTCCATCCCTGACAGTGTTCAAGGCCAGGTTGGATGGGGCCTAAGGCAACCTGGTCTAGTGGAAGGTGTCCTTACCCATGGCAGGGTTGGAACTGGATGATATTGAATGTCCCTTCCAACCCAAACCAGTCTATGATTCTCAGATATGTAGCAGTAGGGTGCTACTATTTCAGCATTTATACCTGTGAACTCTGTTTTTTTTTTTTTTTTTTAATCCCAGAGGATCCATTAATGAAAAGATTATGATTACATGCTTGTAATTCTGGATTAGATTTGGAAAGGAAAGGATTCATGTAAGTATATGTGTGTAAGAGCACTGGATTGTGAAATATCTCATTAAACAGAATATACCTTTATAAGGATCGCTAATTTAGTATTTTACATGCTGAATGTTAATTTAACATAGCAAAAATTCTTAGTTTGAAAAGGATTTGCCACAACTCTAAAGCTGCCATCTAAGTACTCTAAGATATATATATGCCATGAGGTCTTATGCAGGTCCTCTGCATAAAGGAAGTCAAGGTTTGATGGATATATCATCATCTTTCTACATCTCAGCTAAATTACTAATTACAAAGCTAAACTGAAATCCAAAGTCAGATTTTGGTTTGAAAAACGAGAGCCTCTTTGCCTCTATGCAGTGTATACCAAGTGATCTGTTGTCCATCTAATGAAGATCATTGATCATACTGTTATTGTTGGAAATTCAGAAGTTTTGTACACCCACAGAAAAAGGTCTTCAAATACTCTGGGGTTCCCTTCCTCTTGAATATTTGTTAAATGCATTGCATTTGGTAAATCTCCTTACAAATTACTGGTTTGAATTGCATCCTAGTACAGACCCAGCTTATTCCCCCCAGTAACTTCTTCTGCAGCGTCATGGTGCAAATAATGTGACAGCATTGCTGCTGTGCAGAGGAAGCCTAGTGTCTTGTCTGAGCCCTTCAAGATGAAATAGATACCCCACCCCCAGCTCCCTGAGACCAATGGATGGAGGTGATTTACTTTCATCTGCAGCCAAGACTCCTTTTCCCCAGTTCTCACTTGCTAGAAATAGCAGCTGTTGAAATGAAGTTTTGGCTTTTACTCTGAAATGGTGTGGTACAAATGTGAGATACAGGTGTGTTATGCTCTGTTTTCCCTTTTGCTTTGCCTGGCTGCCACTGCTTGAGAAATTTTGTTCACTCGTTAGAGGCATAACATGATGATGAGGAAGTATTTGCTGGTGGAAAAAAACCCTCCTGGTAAGATTTCACTCTAAAGAAGATCTTAATATGTGACAGATACACTTCGATGTCTCATCATGTGGGTTTGGTATACCTACAGAAGCATGATCTTGCAGTACAAGCAGAGATATCTTTCTATTGCTGCTGCAGTCAAGTACTATAACTTTAATTTTACAAAATTGAAGATGAGCTTACTCAAATGCTCTCAGTTAAAACCCATTTCGGATATAAACTCACTGAATTCTGGCTGAGGACTATATTGGATCACAGTAATATTTGGTTCACTATTCTCTAATCTGCAGCTTGTAAACTGGTTGTCTTCCTGTGACAGGGGTGTATGGTTCATGGTGTATAACTGAAGTTGATGTTTATATTGAGTTTAGTGATTTAAGTACAGTTAATCTCTTTATTAATGCTTATTAGTAGTCTACATGATTGTGTTTTCATTTCTAGCTAACAGAGAAAGAACATTTGGTTAATTACGTGGTGAAAGCAAGAATGCCTCTTTTTACCCTAATTACAGCTATTTGCAACAATGACTGTTGTTTTTTATAATTCACAACAGGAACAAATGATGGAGAAAAAAACCTATACAAAGCATTTTAAACTATTAGCATATATCTCAATATTACCCTAATTCATGGAACTCTCTTATGCAGCTTCATGGGATAATATAATTAAAACCAACTCAAGTCAACTTACTATGCTCTGGACAATATCCGTGTATACAAATGAAATAGCACCAGATCTTCCAGTCTTTATTCAGTTCTCAACCAATCATAAGGACCTTGGAATTTCTCCTTGGCCTTTTCAGTGCAGACGGTACGTTCAAAGTCTGCCTGGCATGACTTTTTCTGTTTGAAGCCGGGTTTTCTTCCCCCTCTGTGTTAAGAAGTAACGTGGAGCATTTTGGCAAAGCTGCTGACTCAATTAAGAAATGCTGTCAGTCTTGCCTTTCTTTTTGAAGAGACAAATTGGTACTTATAAAACTGGGAGCAAAACCAATATAACGTGTTACTGAATGTTAAATTTTCTGTCTGAAGATTTATTAAGAGTTCAGAAGTGTTTTGCTTTCGTTCTGAATATTAAAGGGATAATTGTATTTCTGGAGTTGCCTGTGTTTGAGCTACAAATCACTGAGTGTTTTTATTCAGGCCAGGTAATTGTGTTGCTTTGATTGATTGCATATTTAAGGCAAAAGAGTGGTTTTTAATCCAGGCTGAACGTTTTAGTCAGTTTGCTCTTGATTAAAAGTGCCTCATGGTGACATATTGCCAGGAGGGGTTTTTTTCACAATCTTGGCTAGTAAGATATCACAAAGTAATAACACTCCAATGTTTTGCCTGCTTCTTTCCGTGGGAAACGTATTGGGAAGATTGCATGCCCTCCTAAAATGGCCCGAAGGGAAACCTAGAGATGTGTCTGTGTGTGATTATATAAATACACAATATACCCGTTTTAGGAAGGGTATGTTTGCATATACTTTGAATAGAAGTATCCCTGGCAGCCCATCAGTTGCAGGCTATGGCATAGCCCTGCTGCCGTACAGCAACTGGTGGGAGTCCCAGGCTGTGCCAATGGAGCGTGTCACTACCACTGAATTCATCAAGTCTTGCTTTCATCACAAGTTTTCTCCTTCTTGGCGCAATTAACTCTCCTTTTGTCTCCCACATTAATCTGGATGTGTGCACTCACTTTCCTGTCTGCCACGTAACATACAATTGTGATTAGGCGCTGGCTTTGGCTGGGGAAGTTGCATCATTAGGAGAAAGACATGGGAGGTTTCTGTGTTGCTTTCTTAAACTGATGGAGTCAGAGCATCACAAATCCTGCTGTGAGCATGGGAAGGCCCAAGTGCTAACTGCTGTCATTGTCTGCAGAGCTTGAGGCCTCAGCGTTTCACATTGCAGGCAGTTTAACAGACCCAAGTCTGTAGTAGGTGTATGAGATTATGGTGAAGGCAGGAGTTATTGCAGCAGATACAGGACAGACCAAATGAATGAGCAGCTGCAAAAGCCCAGCGGTGGGTAGTAGAGTTGAGCAGAGGACTGAACAAACCACCACTATGTAAAAAATGCCACATTTAGGAAAAGGGAGCAGTGTGAACAAATGCTGAGGTTAAAAATAAATGGTTAGAGCAGGCAGTCTTAGGGAGATGCTGATGACCCTGGACAGACTGAACCTCCCCCATTTGAATAATATGTTGTGCTGTTGTAACTGGTGTAGGCAGCCAATGTGCTAGGCAGCAATGGGAAGGAGTTTTCTGTAGCAGGCTATTGCCAGGGATGGAAATTGAGTGATAAATTTCAATGGCCAGGCACTAGTGTTTTCAAATTATGCTTTCTGGCCAATGATCTGTGCACAATTTCTATTCCTGACTTCAACAGTCATCATCCAGAAGCATTTTCATACCAATATAAATACAGAATGACGGTAGTGCTTCACCTGTGCTCTTGTAGTTCAAATGACAGGCCCGCAAGCATGGAAGAGATGAAAGTAACTGACGGGTGCAGCTGGCTGGTGATACAGACGTTAGCCTCCAGGCTTTGAACACGGTGTTGATCTGCAGAAAGATAGCAGCATGACGTGGGAGAAAGGTGTAAGAAGAATAAGGCCCAAGACCTTACGAGCTGCAGTCTAGAGCCTTTGTATCAATAGCTAGGAGAAGCCATTTCATGTGTCTGCCTCAGCTTCTCCAGATGTAGAGTGGAAAGTAAAAAATACTTTGTGTAATGAGGCACCCCCCTTCCTGCAGAGAGGAGGAGACTTTTAATAGATATATTAAATATTAGTTTGGTCATAAACATGTTTTTCTTGTGCTGTGAGCCTTCCCTACTAACCAAGAGTTGAGTGTTTGAGGAGATTAAATAGCAGTTCTTGTCATTATTCAACAAGTTTGATATTTCTTGTCTTCCCATTGCTGGAGTTCATTTTATTTCATACAGATGGATTTAGCAATAATGTGGTAATTACATTTTCTGGTGATTAACATTGCCCTGGTGTAAAATATAAGATCCACAGCCTCCGAAAGCACTGTCTTCTGAAGTCATCTTATCACATGGCCCATTTGCAGAGGCAAATGAAGTTAAGTAATTTAATTAGCTATGATTAGCATTTAAAGCTGTCTACCCAGAAACCAATGAAGAGGTTCACAATTCATCCTGTATTATTTCACATAAGGGTTTAACAATATTAGGTGAAGGCAGTCTAGTTCAGGGATGTAGTAATTCAATTTGTCGTTCTCCTCTGAATTCCTGGTTTAAACCAGTAAGTAACAAAGATGGTTGTTGTTACACAGCTGTTAAATGTCTGGTGGCGAGTGAGTAGGTGATAGCAGTCCAGTCACTCCAGGACAGCTGCATAAATGACAGAAAACAATGTCATGGCTGGTGCTGAGCTGCCACCTTGGTTGGCAGGAGCAGCGTTTGCCCTGGCCAGCCCGGTGCCTCTGGCTGGTGTCAAAACGTGCCAGGAGTCGGTGTGGGAAAGGCTGCTTTCCTTCTGCTCCCCTTGTTTGGGCTGCAGCTAAACACAAGTCTGGTTCTTAGCGTTGCAAGTTTTGGCCTCTTCAAAACTGCTTAATTCACTTAGGAAAGCAAACACCCTCCATCCCACCCTGTCTCAGCTTTAAAGGGTGTGCCAATTGGGCATGCAGCAAAAGCCATTTACAACTGTAATAAAGCAGGACCTGTGGTGGCAGTGCCAGGCTCCTTTTGAAACCCTGGGGAAGGCTTCCACAGCATGGGTACCCTTTTGTGCGTTTACGTACGTGCCAACTGGGTGAGTGCAGGCAAGGCTTAATGGCACACAGAACAAATGTCAGCTAAATAGGCTTTCTTAACAAGTGATGTCATGTTGGCTACAGTACAGCTGTGCTGCATTGTGATCCAGTAGTTTCTAGCTCTGCTCTCTGCCATCCATGCCAGCCAGGTGCTGAGCCATCACTGCCTGCCCTGGTGTCGCCCTGGTGGTGCCCAGGAGCAGATCTGCACACCCTGTCAAAAACACTCAGCTCCCTCAGCAAAATTGCCTCCTGAAAGCCTGTTTTCACTGTTTTCAACCAGGCCTATTACCTGATCTGAATGGCACCTTGATTTTCAGGTTTAAATGCACCAACTACTAGAAAAAAATGAGGTCAAACCATACTTTAATGCTGTTGGGATTTGTCACCCAGAGAAAATACCATGAGTAGAGATGCCGGTCAAGGTGTTAGTGAACTTTTTTTAAAGCATTACTGGAAAATCCATTATTCTTAATGTTGTTTTTGACTTGCAGCCCTTCATAAACCAGGGAAATAAAGCAAGCTGTTTCTGCTTCTTCCTTTTTTTGAGAGAGAGAGTTTTCCAGCCCTTTGCACCAGCTCTGGCTTTTATTCCTTTCCCTTCCAGTATGGGGATACTGGGGATGGTGCATGCTGTAGCACAGATGGACACTTGGCATGGGTCATGCCAGTGAGAATTAAGAGGGGGAGGGAAGCATAGACATGTTTACCTTGACCACCTCAGTGAGAGCTGCTGTTTGGGGTTGTTTATACCCTCATGGATTGGCAGCAGTGCATGGCACAAAGCCTTTCTCTAATCTCCCTTTCCATTTTTAACAGCCCCAGTGCCTTTTTTGTAATCCAATGCACCTGCCCGAAAACACCTTTTCAGTAGCTCTGTGCCTTATTTTTGTAAAGTCTGTAAGTATCTTTAATAGCTGATGTGCAAAATGTGCCATTTGTCTTTGTAATAATGCTTTCTTTTTTAATCATGTTCCCTCTTTGCTATTTTTCTGCCAGCCCTTGGCAATGTTTCATAGCTCAAAGCAAAAGAACAGCCTCTTAAAATAGACTGTAATCCTCAGCTATCGTTTGATCAGTTTTAATTTAATTTCACTGCAATGAAAATACAATGGGAGGCTGAACTCCAGCACATGCAATTCAAGGGAAAGTCGCTGTCAACATTACTGAATCTGCAACCAACCTTTCCAAACAGAATGGGGGTCTAAGCCCAGCAGCTCTTTACAGTGTGGTCTGCACCTCTGCAATTACCAGCGCAAGTACGAGGCATGCTTTTCAAAGTTTTTCTCAAGTAAGCTCTAAATTTTGAGTAGATGCCTTTTGGGATGCTTCTGTGAAACGCCTTGGGTCTGCCTCACTGATGGGCTGACTGCCTTTCATTTTCATTTAACAGCAGCGCTCTTTGTCCCCAAGCCTGTTTATCAGCAGGCTTTGAGAGCTTCATCAAAAACTTAGCACTTGTGGGCTTTGGGTGCAGCTATAACTGAGAGATCTCTGATTATCAGGACTGCTTTGCTTTTTTTCTCTTTCCTAGCTCTGTGTAGGAGGGGAAAAAAAGCCTCATTCTCCCCCAGACTGCAGATACTTTACCTTGTCTAGCTCCTCTGATTTTAAACAGCACAGTAGTCGTGACTGCTCTGTCTCTGATCTACTTGTTCACCATCCAGCTTCATCCTGTCTGTGACTCTGTCAGGATTCAAAGTTTGTCCCTTCTCACAGGAATTATTTTTGGATCTTTTAAAATACTGTGTCCATAACACAGCATTCCTGTGCAGCTGCAGCAATCTTCCTGTGTCGGGAGGATGACTTGGAGGAAGAGAGAGAGGCTACAACCTTCCTAATGAAGTTGATACAACGCTGCCTTTGTATCTGGCCCCTATTCATGCATGACTGTGGCATAAGAAGAGAGCAGTCCAGAACTAGTCCTGCTCTTGGGCCTGGTCCAAGACCTTCCTGGAGGTGACAGGGAGGTCTTGGAGGGAAGGATTCTTCACCAGTAACCTGTACTCTGCCCCATTTTACAAGCCAGTTGAAAGCTTTAGCCAAAAGATGCAGGGGTTAGTGCTTGGGGTTGATGATGCTTATTAGTTAAGCTTGAAAATAGTCCCTGAGTAAGATGAATGGTGGCAAAGCACATGCTATTTCCATCTTTCTTTGTTTTCCTTGCTTTTTGTGTAGCTTCAGCCAGAGAAGCAAAGATGAGGTCAGATGCTCAAGAAAACTATTTGTTCTTGTGAGCCCACCAGTGGTCACTATGTCAGCCTGGGAAAGTGTCCCTGTTCCCTCTGGTCTGAAAGCCCTACCAATCCTGGAAATTCTGAAGTTGCTTCTGCTGCCTCCAGTCTGCATAATAGTGGGATTTATCTTGGCAGTCACCAGGTAGACCTAGAAACATCCCTCCATCATTTTCAGCTGGCCACAGCAGCAGTCCAGGTACAAGGACTGATTGTGCCATTTCCCCACTTGTTGATATCCTGAGTTTCTTTGTTAAGCACCCAGTTGGCTTGATTCACAAATAGAAATTAATCATCTCTCTGCAAAAGGCAGATACAACAATAGTGTTGATCCATTTGAGTAATATCTTTTGGTTCTCGTATGATTTTCTTTTGGGTTTTATATATATATATATCTGTGTGTGTGTGTGTAGATATATATATATATACGTATGCAGGTTTTGCAGGATACTGTTTGTGTGACTGATCATTGTTTCTGAGCTGTTAAGAGGCTGGGGCAAAAGAGAATGGAAATCAGTTTTCTAGAACAGAGGGCAGAAGAGATATGTGTTCTTGCTGAGATAGCAATGTTCAAAAAGATAGCTTGAAAAAAGGGTTGATTGCAGAAAAATGATTGCAAGCATTTATGATCCCCTAGTACCACACAGGCTATTGCAGTGTGTGGATCCAGTTGACATTTCTCTCAGCAGACCAGGGGCACCCGCAGGTCTGTTGACAGCTGAAGTTCCCAGTTCAGAGGAGCTGATAGATGAGTCCTAGGGCCCTGTCTGTAAAACTGTGATAAATCAGGGTGTGCAAGCCAAAGTGGGCTATGTGTGCCGCAAACCTGCAGTAACACTTAAATTTTCATTAATTTATAGAAGGACCTGGAAGTAAAATTTACTGTGGGATAAGATTTACTTTCATGAATTATGCTTGACGCCAGCCAAAGAGTACCTATGACAAGAAGACGCTTATCAGCCTTAGAGAAATGTCATAACAGTCGAGGAATATAGGATTCAAAGATTATGGCCCCAGTGTGCTCCCTTGTCTCAGAAGGCTACACTTGACTAAGCTTGCACTTACACTCTTTTCACTTCAGAGAGATTTAAGCACATGCTGGAATAATTTCCTGAACTCATACTGTCCAGATGCACAAAGGAGAAGAATCAGAAATTTAAGATAAGCCGTTCTTCATTAGTGCTGGTTGATTCTTGATAAGTATTTCTAATGTAAGGTCATTGATACTACTTCAAAGGTAAATTTAATGTCTGTACATGTAGCGTGCATAGTCTACAAACCTGTCCCATGCTTGCAAAATCAGAAAGAATTGCTCTTTCATCTACTTCCCCAATCCATTTGCGAACTGTCGAATTAACCAACAGCTATTAAAGCATCGCCAGTTGCTCCATTGGGAAAGCGTGGCCGAAGGATGTTTGTCTCTTAAAATTCAAAGAACACACATAATTTGTATTTATTTGCTACCAGTATGGAGTTGGCCTAGTTTGTAGGGAGAAGGCTGATGTTATCAGCAACCAGTTTTTCCATTTCAAAGGGGAGTGTAAGTATGTGCTTGAAATCTGCCTCTGCTCCAGACTGGCTGGAGGCTTCATCATCTATGCGTCAGTTGGAATCGTTAATGCATAGCAATTAGATTTAATTAAGGGAAGCTGCTGATAGCTTAGACATGCTGGCAGCCCTTCTGTTAACTTTTTTTAGGGGACTGGGCTGTGAACCTGTTGGTATGTTTTGGTTGGAGCTGTGCTTCTGTTTTCATTAACCGCCTTTTAAAAATGGGTTTACTTCTTTCCAACCGAGAGCTCATGTGCAGTCAAAATTAGTTACAGGCTTGCTCAAGTTATAATGCGTTGTGTTTCCTCTTTCTGTGCAACAGTCATGGATTTGTCAGCCCTGTTCTGGGAAACAGGAGTTTCCCATCCACAGCAACTGTCATGCGTCCTGTTAATGACAAATCTTTTGTGCATCTGCTGCCTCCATACCTTCCTCACCATGTGGCTCATTCAGCCTTCCCCCTTGCTATTTGTCCTCTCTTTCCATGACTGACTTTAGGTGGATGTCACTTCCTTGCTTGTGTGCTGGCTGCCGGGGCGGACAGCCATTGCCTGCAGTCAGCGGGAGAGCCTGTGCTGAGATCACCTATGGACTGGGTGGGGGTCACTGCCAGGGGTGGGGGCTCATTCTGGGGAAACAGCACGTGGGGGTGCACAAAACTTACTGTGGGATGTCGGGGGAGAGTACCAAAAGTGAGAAAAGGGGGTGACTGGGAGAGAAACCAGCATGGAAAACTAGAGGAAAAAGATATAAAGGGGTCTGGTCACATATAAACAAGGGGTGGTTAGTGTTTGTGTCTGGACAGGCTGTAAATGCTCTGTGTCTTTGAGTTAGTACTGTATTCATGAGCTGAATCAACGTGTGTGGCTGCACACAGATATATCTATACACTGTGTGAATATGTGCACCCTTGCCTTATTAGGAAGACCTGTGCAGCCTGGCTTCTGCCTGGGTGTGGGGACACACATCTTCATCAGCCCCCCCCTTTATTGGGCACCAGATTCAACAAGCCTTGACACCACCAGGACCACCTGTGCTGTCCTCATAGAGGCCAGGAGCTTTGGGTGGGTTACAAGAATGGTGTTCGTGGCTGTCTAGTTACACTGAGATAGGATAGGATCTACCTGGGATCTCTGAATTTCTGCCTCACAGAGGTTTTCTCTGCTTCAGGGGAAACATTAGGTTTTACTTGTACAGAAATCAGAGGTAATTAATGTTTTTTAGTTATCAGAAACAAATCAGTACCTACATGTTTTTTCATGTACCTGGTTCCTGTCATTGCTTAACTTGGCCTGGTTAAAAAGAATCACTTCTTGAATCACTTATTTTCTGTCTGTCTTGTTTCACAGGCATTTAAGAAGCCCTTCCCCATCCTATTGTTTATCACATTTGGATGCTCAGTTCTTACGGGTTGCACAAATTGCTCATACCAGCTCTTGAGCTGCACCACTTAACCTTTGCTTCATCAACCAGCAAAAAGAGAATTATATTGGACATCTCCAGATGTTCTCATTTTAAAAAAGTGATGTGTCTATATCTTCTTTAAAACTCGTGACTGAGACTGTTGTGGCCTTCCCAGATACTGGAGTACCTTGAAGCAAACTTGTCTGCTGTATGTTCTACCAGCTTTCCTTTCTGTAGAGCCAAAAGGCTTTGTTAGCATTAACAGTGTAAGGAGTAGTTACAGGATGCCTATGTGTGCTTTCAGGCTCCACAGCTCCTATGGGAGGTGTGACTGCATGTTGATAGAAGGTCCTGCCACTGTTGTCATTATCATCTATGGTGCCAATAGGGAAGAATTTAGATCTTGTCAACCTGTCAAAGAACATGTGGGTACCATTCTGAAAACACTGGAGGCTATCACAGCATATATTCCATGAAAGCCACAGCCTCAAACCTCACAGCCTTAATCTTCCACTATGTATTGTAGGATTAAAACCCCCCTGTGCGGCAGGTGTAAAGTACCTTAGTCTGCCTGTTTCTTCCTACCATCCATCTCTGAGGTCCTCTTCTTGGGTCTCATAAAGGTCATACACAGTACTGTGAGTGGTTGTTTTATCATAAGAGGAAGATATTTACCATCAGCCTTAGCATTTCCCATTTCTCCATTTATCTTTCAGTGTGTTAAAAGAACATTCCACCAATATTCTTCAGTGGCTGGGGTTCTTACTCACCATCTTCTTGTCTAAGAAATAAGAAGAAAGCACATGCAAGAAAACACAACTCTCAATACCACCATGGAAATTTTCTATGGAAGAAGACAGTCCAGACATCGTAAAAAGCTTGGCTTTATGGTTGTTTTCAGACTATCCCAAATTAATATTAGTGAACCTTTTACTTGCAGTTTGTCAGAATAACCCTTTCTATGCTGAACTCTGGGATATGTGTGCGTGTGGATAAGAAATGAAGAGTAGGTATGTGGGTCCGCCTGTGCAACCACATTAATAACCTTCTTCATGTCTCCCACTTTCTGATCTACAAGGACAGCCGCTGTGGGATAGCGATGCACATGTCTGTGCACCAAAACCCCTATAGCATAGCAGCTGACCCCTGCACCAAAGGATGCAGTCTGACCAGGTGCTCAGTGCTTATTTCTAAAGGCTGCAATGCTGCAGGGCTGGATAAGTGGAAGGCAAGAGGAGCAGTATGGCAGAGCTCATGATGGGCTAGTGCATTGGTCACATGGGTCACAGATTTTGCTGTGAATCACTTATCGTGCAGTAGATCTGCAGGATGTTTCAGCTGTAGATGATTCCATGTACTTGCCTCATGACTTAGTAAATAGTCAAAAATTAATTTCTAACTGGTGACTTAATTCCTGATTGCAACAAAAGTTATGCCGATAATCCTAAATGTCTGCAAACAGTTTTTAAGAAAAGCAAATAGGCTGTAGGAGTCTCCTCCTTGTCCGAGTTCCTAGATTATCTTTACAAAAAATAAATTATTTCCATAATTTATAATATTCACAAGTTGCTTGTAATTGTTAGAAGCAAAACTAGCCATTGCAAATAGAACCTTGGCATTGTAATTCGTTGAACAATTTTTATCTGAGTTCCTGAAATTAGCAGAATAATAGCATGTTACAAGCATATTTTTTTTTTTCTTTTAACCTATACATCGGTTTTATTCAGAAATTCTGTTAAATTGAATGTAATAGTATGCATTTATCAATGCAGATACATCTGTCAAACATACATGATCACTAAGTTGTCCTGGTCATGATGGAAACCTGTGTATTTCAGATATCCCACCAGAGGTTATTCAAATGTATCTCAGTATGGGTGGTTTGCAAATATTGACAAAATCTCTGTAAAAAATTATGGGAGGCAAATTCTTCAAAGCTATGCTACATGTGAACAATGATAGAACTCCAGGACCAGAAAACCTTTCGTTTGAATTTTACCACTTCTTTAAGGAGGTGTTAGTAGGTTCTTGAAGGATGTTCATGCTGTTTAGTTATGGCAGGAACTTCCATGGGCTGTAGCAGAAGCAACTAGCGATGTTTTCCCTGCTACTGAAAACAGCTTTACCTTTGCACTTGTTATGGACCTGTATTATAGCAGAATTGTGATATATAAAGGTTTCTACAATTAGTAAGTGAGATAGCTGCAGACTCTGCTTTCACTTCATACCCTGAGATATAGAATCATAGAATCATAGAATAGTTAGGGTTGGAAAGGACCTCAAGATCATCTAGTTCCAACCCCCCTGTCATGGGCAGGGACACCTCACACTAAACCATCCCACCTCACACTAAGCCATCCCACCCAAGGCTTCATCCAACCTGGCCTTGAACACTGCCAGGGATGGAGCACTCACAACCTCCCTGGGCAACTGATTCCAGTGTCTCACCACCCTAAGAGGAAAGAATTTCCTCCTTATATCCAATCTAAACTTCCCCTGTTTAAGTTTTAACCCATTACTCCTTGTCCTGTCACTACAGTCCCTGACAAAGAGTCCCTCCCCAGCATCCCTATAGGCCCCCTTCAGGTACTGGAAGGCTGCTATTAGGTCCCCATGCAGCCTTCTCTTCTCCAGGCTGAACAGCCCCAACTTTCTCAGCCCGTCTTCATACGGGAGGTGCTCCAGTCCCCTGATCATCCTCGTGGCCCTCCTCTGGACTTGTTCCAACAGTTCCATGTCCTTTTTATGCTGAGGACACCAGAACTGCACACAATACTCCAAGTGAGGTCTCACAAGAGCAGAGCAGAGGGGCAGGATCACCTCTTTCGACCTGCTGGTCACGCTCCTTTTGATGCAGCCCAGGATATGGTTGGCTTTCTGGGCTGTGAGCGCACACTGCCGGCCCATGTTCATTTTCTCATCGACCAACACCCCTAAGTCCTTCTCTGCAGGGCCGCTCTGAATCTCTTCTTTGCCCAGTCTGTAGCTGTGCCTGGGATTGCTCTGACCCAGGTGTAGGACCTTGCACTTGGCATGGTTGAACTTCATAAGGTTGGCATCAGCCCACCTCACAAGCGTGTCAAGGTCCGTCTGGATAGCATCCCTTCCCTCCAGCATATCAACTGGACCACACAGCTTGGTGTCATTGGCAAACTTGCTGAGGGCACACTCAATCCCACTGTCCTTGTCAGCAATGAAGATGTTAAACAAGACCGGTCCCAACACTGATCCCTGAGGGACCCCACTCGTTACTGGTCTCCAGCCAGACATCGAGCCATTGAGCACGACTCTTTGTGTGCGGCCATCCAGCCAGTTCTTTATCCACCGAGTGGTCCATTCATCAAATTGATGTCTCTGCAATTTAGAGAGAAGGATGTTGTGTGGGAAAGTGTCAAATGCTTTGCACAAGTCCAGGTAGATGACATCAACTGCTTTACCCTTGTCCATCAGTTCCGTAGCCCCATCATAGAAGGCCACCAAATTGGTCAGGCAGGATTTCCCCTTAGTGAAGCCATGCTGGCTGTCACCAAGCACCTTGTTGTTTTTCATGTGCCTTAGCATGCTGTCCAGGAGAATGTTGTCCTATGTTGTCCCTAGTCTGTTTTTTGTTTGCTACGTACCTGTAGAATCCCTTCCTGTTATCCTTAACATCCCTGGCTAGGTTTAATTCTAACTGGGCCTTAGCCTTCCTAACCTGGTCCCTAGCTTCCCGGACAACATCCCTGTACTCTACCCAGGCCGCCTGTCCTTGCTTCCATTTTTTATAAGCCTCTTTTTTCCTTCAAATTTTCCTCAGCAGCTCCTTATCCATCCAAGGAGGTCTCCTGGCCCTCCTGCCGCACTTCCTTCTAGTTGGGATGCAGCACTCCTGAGCTTGCAGCGGGTGATCCTTGAATATCACCCAACAGTCTTGGGCCCCCCTGCCCTCCAGGGCTATATCCCATGGAACCTTACTAAGCAGGCTCCTGAAGAGGCCAAAGTCTGCTCTTTCGAAGTCCAGGGCAGTGAGCTTGCTACATGCTCTTCTCACTGTCCTGGGGATCTCAGGTGGCTACAGTAAATGAAATATGAGGGGAAATGTGTAATCTCTTGTTGGGAAGGCTGATTGGGCTTGAAATGGATGTTTTGCCAATAGTTTGCATGTTTCTAACATATCTTCTGAGCATTCCAGATTAAAGCCTGTCAGTAATAGCACAAGGCTAGAATTCATAGGAAATTTAAAAACAAAACATTTGGAAATATAGAAGCCTAGTTTATAGCCATTAAGCAGGTTGGTCTAAGCATTCCAGATATTATGTGTTTCTATAACTCTGCCAGCTCAAAGCAATAGCAAGTCAACCCAAACACTGAATTAAATATAGCTGCATTTTGGTGATCTTTAGTGTAAATCTAAAGATTTGTTTATTTCTACTCTGCCAGTTACTGTAAATAATCCTCATTTAATCAAATTGCACATCAGAGTCTTGAGATTAGGTGAAACCATTATATGAAAACTGAGTAAATACCTGTTCTCTGAAAATCCTTTTCTACTTGGTTTGTGATACGTCTCATCAACTGCTTTCTATGGGTAGGGATATACATGTTTATCTATATACAGAGAAAGCACTTGAACAGCAATCTTAAACTAGCTACTGAAGTTTTAAATAGCTACATTTAGATGTTACAAAGGTAAGATGGATCCCACCCATTTAGAAAAATCAGAGTTAACTTGAACTGGCAGTTCTTCTGTACACTTACTGTGTTCAAGAAGGTGGTTATGCTTCTCAACTTGAAAAAGTTACTTTATAAATTAGCCATAGTTGAAGAGGTAGACCTCTGATTGGAAAAGAAAGCAAAAAAATAAGTATGAACCTTTTTAGATTACTTTCTTGACAAAATAGCCTGTTCATGTTGGGATGGAGAATTAATTTCTTACAGTTCTAGTTAACATGATAAAAGTTAATTGCTGCAATATGCATGATGTCTCTCTCCAGTCAAGTAAATAAACATACACGTAGATTGAATGAGTATAAATGCTAATGAAATTCTAATGAAAAAAGAGATTGCATATATTCCTGCTTTGACATTATTAAATTGTAGAAAAAATTGGGATGGGGGTTCAAAATCATATTACAAGTTGCATATAATCAAATAACACAAAAAGTACTTCTGTGGTTGTTTACACAATGTATTCTGTCTTATGGGTACTCCTAAAAATACTCCCTGCATCTTGCACTGTCCGGGTTCACAGTACTTCTTTTTAAATTTTAATTTTAGTATTTAAGAGCTACAGAATTGTCTTTGGGCAGTTATGGGCTCCATTACAGTTAAATTCCAGCACTTTTAAAGTGAAAAAGTTATTTAGTGGAAGGAAGCTCTGTAGGCCTAGGCCCAAAAGCTGGAATGTTGGAAGTTGTAACTGTGTTTTTACAAAAAACCCCACAGTATAAAATGCCAGAGGGCAACCCAGCTCCATGCTGGGCTTCTCCAGAAAGCAAAAACCCCTCTGTCAAACATGAATTAGTGCAATCTTTAAAGATATGCTACAAACATTTCTAGTATACTTTAGGGATCAGATTAAGCCAGACTGTATATATTTGTAGCACATTACAAATGTTTGGGGAGAGTTCTGACTTGCTTTTTCAAAGATGTCAAATAGCTTCAGTTAATTGGCAGTCACTTAATTTGAAATGAAAAAAAGAAAATCCCCAAGAGTGAACAGGAATATCTCTAAAGCAAAAAGACTTAACTGTGAGAACGTGCACTAATAAAATCCCCAGAAGATGTTATCTGCAAAAAAGGAACACTTGGGAGAAACTTCCCCAGGGTGATAAGTCATGTTTGGTACTCAGTTAAGTGCTCTAGTATTTCATCAGGATTTCCTTTGGTTTTATGAAAGAAAGGAACCTCTAGAGAGAGAGAACAACAAAACTGTCTTGGAATATTTATCTTTTTAGTCTTTCAGAAAAAGCATTCACACTAGTGCTGACTGCCCTAACCCTGTCTGTGCATAGAAGAAGGAAAGGATTTGCTCAGACCGTGTTGCCCCAGTCTCAGATCCCTGTTTCTGTCACATTTTGAATTTCTGGAATGCTAGGGACAAACTGCGTGGCTATAAGATGTGCTTAAATGGTTACTAAGGCATATGGTTTGTATAGGGATGGGATTAACTGTAATGCAGTTGTGCAAGAATGGCTTTGAGTGGAGCTGGTTATAACTTCCAGATGAGCCTCAAGTGACGTATTTACATTGTATGGTAAAGACAGATGTTGGGTGAAGCTAAGGCTCATAGGCAGGGAAGTGAGTTGAAAAGGAATCATTTGCATCCAGAAGAGTTTCCAAGTGGTTTTGTTTTGGTCAAGTCAGTGTTTCCCTGGCATTTTGTCTGACAGAGAATGACAGTCTACATTCGTATTGATGAGTGCAATAGAAGGAAAAGTCAGGGACCCAGATATGCTTGGGAGGTTCTTCAGACTGAGCACTCACTTTGAAAAGTGGGATGTAACTGATAAACAGAGGCCATGAGAAGGGGTTGGCTCTCAGAGGTTACATTTGGAAAGATGGAGTATGTGCTGAGATTTGTCCCCTAGAGAGACAAGCCCCAAGAAAGAAATCTGCAAAGCCACCACCTCACATCTGAGTTGGAGGCTGATTGCCTTTATAACTCTTGCTGCTTTTCCTTTTTTTTTTTTTTGTAGCTGTTCACCATTTTGTAGTCAATTGCCTAAGCTGTACTTGGCTGTATTTGAGATAATCAATCTTAAATGTCATCTCATGATAACTCCTCTCAAGGCAGAGGGCACACAGGTGGCAGTGAAGGTATTACAGAGGTATGCCAGGTACCTGGAAAGCACTTCGCCTGGAGCGTGACAAGGTTTAAAGGTTTTCCTCTTGCTTGAGTATACTATCAAGCTTTTAATGTGCTTTACAAATGTAAGGTCAAAGCCTGTGTTCCCACTGCAAAGCCATAGCTGTGCAGCCAGCATGGTCTGGTTGTGGAGCTGCAGAGGGGAGGTGCTAGGAGCAGTGGCCCTTGCGAGGATGCGGGTGCAGATGGGAGGAAGCAGCTGTTCCTGAGATGTCAGCTAGTTGGCCTTGAGTGGAAAGATGTCAGAGTAGACTTTACACCTAAGAAAAGACGTGACTTTATTTGTCCCTTCAAAACAGAAAGCCTGAGGATTCATTTTCTTCCAGGTTGCTTCTCTGCAGGTTATTTCCCTCATCTCTGAGGTACAGGAGATGAGCTACATTCAGAAACACTGCTCACCCAGCTCCTCCCTTTACCGTCTTTCTAATAACTAGAAGAAAGGAGCAGCTGTAGACCATAATTTTATTTAGAAGTATTTTTTTTCAAGCTGATAATCCAGTTCTTTCCATATAGTTAATTGCTTTGAGAGGTTTTGTCTGTACACATAAGTGGTTCTGGCTTTAAAAAAAAGGTTTCAATTTATTCCTTTGCATTGTGATTACAAATTAAGTTCATGACAGTAATATATACTGCAGATATGTGATTAAATGTGAGTTCAGCTACACTGCCACAAAAGTGTGTTTTGTATGTTTTAGCATGCAAAAAGGGATAACCTGCATTCGTGTAATTATATCTGCAGCAGAGAAGTTTTACAAGTTGAACCTAGCACAAAGAATATCTATAGACCGCATTGCATTTGACCTTGAAATTTGAAGACATGTTTTCATGCTATGAGAAATCAAGCTAGAGAAAAAGGTCTAAATGTCAGCAGGCAAAACGACCTTAACAAATGAAACCATACATAAAATTTGTTGGTGTATTATTTGATGGTTGGGACATTGCTCTTTCTTCCTGCCCAGCTGTCAGCTGGCTTGGTATACTTTTGTTCTGACTAATAATGGTACCCTTTCTGATCAGACAGTCATTACTGGTGGAGGCTTTCTAGGATATCTGGGAAAGAAAATTTGCAGTTGCTGTCTGAACTTCTAGGAGCAGGGGGCTTGTATGGTGTAGGATGGAGAAAAAGTCATCTGCTGATGCTTGATTCAGTGGACAGTATTTGTTGGTCTGTCCCATGACATGGCTGTGCTGGCTTCCCATTTCACTGCTCTGAGAACTGGGTGGGAAGTATCTACAGAGAGTGATGGGAAACGTAGGAAATATTTTGAATTGTCTTTGATATCCTGAACATATAATTTTATGATATATAGAACTCTTGGTTAGAGCTCAGACCAGGATGGCAGTGTTTATACTAGTTTACAGGGGAAATTTTTATCCTTATTCCTTATGGGTATTTTAACTTCCATCTTATAGTTCCTGTTTGTCCCATAGGCCCCCATAAACTTTGCAGGCGGTCTTGCATGGCTTGCCAGCTTTCCAAGTGCTCTGATGGGGCTTAAAAGTCTTTTGATTTTATTGTAGGAATGTGTGTTTATGGTGAGCGGCAGAGGGACAATTTGGGAGTGGGCTGCAACTTAACATCTACGCCAGTAACTAAGCTGCCAGATAATTATCACTTGTTTTCTGCAATGATTTATACTTCCTATGGCTCTGTCACAGAGCGAGATCTGATCTGGGTTTAGTCAAGAAGAATTAAAGGGGATCTGGGCTGCATGTTCTGTGCTGGGAAGAAAAATCCTCCACAAAGCAAATGATCCGATTGACGAAGGATTAGCTCAGGGAACCATTTGCTTTAGAGCCTGTCTGAAGCATCCTGAATTGGCCACAAAGATTTTTATTTTTTTATAACTTAATAAAAAAAAAGAAAAAAAAAAAAAAAAAAAAGAACAATGACTGATTTCTGCAGTGCCTTGGGGATTCTCTTAATTTCTGGTACTAAAATGTTAATTTTCAAAAGTGAAAAGTGTGAAGCAAGATTACGAGCCATCTTTTGAACGGGGCTGTACACTAAGTACAATGTTACTGCCCATTTTCCTCCTCAGGTTTCTAACTGTACATGTCAGACATCATAGATGCTGTATTTCATCACTCTTCCCTAGCCTCTGGGAAGCTGTACATTTCAGCCCAGTACAGTCCAGTCAGTGGAAGTAGTCCAATTTGAATTGGAGGGAAAAGATTTATTCTGCTTCTTAAGCCAACTTGCCCAGAACATGTTGATGGTGTGTGTCTTTCTATTTTGTTATTAATGACACAAGTATATAAGCTCTTCTATGAATGGGTAGCTATTCATGTGTACTGCTCTGCCCATTTGAAGAAGAATGAGCAATATGAGTAAAGGCTTTTCTGTATTCTTGCAAGTCTGGATTCCAGACAGTGTTATGCTGGGCCAAACCATTGAAATAAATCATGATTGTCAGTGATGGGAAAATTGTAAATATCTATGTGGGGAAATGTGGTGCATCCAAACGAGTCATATAGAAGCAAGTATTTAACAAGAAGAGTGGGAAGTGCCCTGTTCAAAAGTATCTCTAAGTATCCATAGAATGCAAATTTGGAGGAAATATTTTTCATGTTGTCATGAAAAACATTTGGGCCATTTACAAATTTAAGTGGGGAATCACAGGCTTTATATGTGGTAAACTAGGTGGTAAATCTTCACCAATTTGTCTGTAGGAATAGCTTCCTCCTGTGGTTTTTCCTTCTACTACGCCTTTGTAGATGTGTACACAAGCCAAGAAACCACTTCCCATAGTCTCTCTGTCCAGTGTTTTGCCTTTATGATATGACAGATTGTCATCCATTTACTGCCCTGAGCCAATATTTCAGCTTATCAGAAGTGGGTTAAGTATCAGGTTAGTTTTCCACATCCATCCTTCTAAGTTTAATTTGTGAATACTTAATTTTAATGAGTATAAATTAGGTATAAATGGCATTAACTAGAATACTGCCAGTAAAGAAGTGACATCCCAACTTAGATTTGTGCTGCATCATGGTCTTGGCCTGCGGTGCTGAATTGCTGCGTTCAAGTTAGAAGAGGAAGGGTTCATTCTCAAATCAGAATCAGTTCAGCTTCAGTCTGCAGCTATAGTTATTTGAACAGATGGTTTCACTAGCTCTGCTTCACAACACTGGCCTCATGGGTAAACACCAGTATCATAGTGTCAGAAATTACATGGAAAACTGAGCTGGTGGCTTAGGCAGCAGTTGGCTGCTCTGATTTTTTTTTTTTTTTTTTTTTTTTCCTTTGGGATTCAGCCAGGTTGAGGATCTCTCATTGCCTGGCTTTCCCTTTTCAATGAGGAGGAATGTCCACTCTTCACAACCCTGGCTGCAGGTATCTGTCCCTTACCTATGGTGGTTGCATCATTTCTTACCCATGTCCTTGAGCAGAATACTAAACCAAACCCTGTTTGCTGCGTGCTGTGGATCAACCAGGGCAGGTCCCATGGCGGCAGGATGGTGGTGGAGGAGATATGGATAGTGAAGTGTTTGTGCCAGAAGCTATTATCCCATTTAATGAAAGAAAACTTTTTCTTTCTGAAGGGTATGTATGCAAGTGAGAAGCTAGAGCAGGATGATTGATCTGCCGGCCATCTACGCTTTGTGGTCATTAGGGGTGGTGGAGGTTGGGCAGTTCTAGAAGAGAACAGATAATGGCTTAAAGCAGCTTATGCAGCACCAGAGACACTGACTGCAGCAGGGCAACTGGGCAGAACAAAGGCATAAGACAGCATCCCTCTCTGACTGACAGGGAGCAAAAAAAAGCTTGGTGGAAAAAGGGGTGCTCAGAATATATTTTTAATATTTTAGGGAGAGTATTTTAAGGTAAGGAGCGTGAGTGGTGAAGAAAGAGGATGTAATGTGAACAAAGCAAAAGGCAAGTAAGATGTCTGCAGAAAATCTATTTTTGTGAATAACATAGGCAAGAATTGGAAAGGCCGTAAGGTCACGGAAGTCGCATTTGGAAATAAAAACATGAGCAGTGAGGGGAAGAGAGAGTAGATTTTAGGCATATAGGAATGAGCAGTAAGTAGAAGGGATGCGTGGAGTAACTGGAACTGAAGTGGCTGTGGAGGTTGGAACCTGCTTTTGTGGTAAAGGACGAGGAGGTGAAAAGGGAGTATCTGTACTCCTCCACAGCAGAAGCACCCCAGAGCATTTTGCACATGCTCTCCAAGCTGGGCCTCCTCCTGAGAGATACAATGCTTGTTTCCTCAGGCTTTTCGGTCAGCTCTTTTTGCACTGCATGGAAGCAAATAGGATGAGGGAGTTTTTTTGATGCCAGGTATGTTGATGTTGAAGCCCAGCACCAGTTTGAAAGTGTTCACTTTGTAGTGAGTTGAAATTACAGAGCCTGAAAATACTCCTTTTAATACAGAAAAGTAACTGAAGTCTTATTTAATCAAACACCACCAGAAGAGGTTTCATTACACTGGCTGAAATACAGTCAGTTTAGAACTGGCACAACATTCAGAAGATATTTACTCTCTAAGGATATTTATCATTGGCACCAATAGTAATTTGGATTCTCTGTTGGATCATAGAATGGGCTACTGAAAGTTAGTTTCAGCAACATAGTAATAATAGAGAAATAATTGCTTGAACCCCCATTAAGTGGAAATGTAATGCTCCCTTCATGAAAAATTTAGTCATTAATTTTATGCTGGTATCTTTTTAATGTTATTAAACTGTACACTGGAGACAGTGGTCCCATAAACTGCATTTTTCCTGTAGGAGCTGTATGAGTTAGATGACTGCAGCCCAGTATGTATTAGAAAGAGTAATGAAAATGTTAAAGTGACTGATGCCATAATTAGGTGTGCAAATAACACCAACAGGAAAACTCTGGCTAATAGAGTATGTATGTTTGTGTGGATGTATGTACATTTATAATATATATTAATTTGTATATTTGGTTGGTTGTGTGAAGCTTCTAAAGTCTAATTAGGGGATTTTCTAAATATTATTATAATCTGGGTATGTACTTGAGTATTGTGGTGAACTGAGGTCTATATACGGACATGCATTTCTTCTCTACACAACAGCATACTTAGCCAGAAGAAAATAGCTGCATTGTATTTCATAAGGCATAAGTGAAAATAACTTTGTTCTACAATGTATATTGGGTTTGATGGAATAATTTTTTTTTTTTTTTTGTCTGACTGAATGTACTTCTATATGAGTCTTGGTAGATCATTTAAAAGGATTTCTAGATTTCTAGTTCAGTTTTGACCTGTGAGAGTAGAAGAGACAGAGATACGCTTCTGCATTGACCTGAGTTCAGAAGAGCACTGATAAATGATGTCTGGGAATTTTAAAGCTCTAGGTCAGATTTCTCTGATGTTATCAGGTGTCAGGTTTTTTATTTGGTAGGGTTGTTTTTTAGGTTGTCAGTCTTTCTTTTAGGTGAAATGATTATACAAAAAGTCTCTACAAGGTCAGTAGCCTACAAGGCTTCTTTTTAAGGTATTTTCACTTAAATAGTGATAGATACCTCTTACTTCTTTTTCTATAAGGATATTAACAAAAAGAAAACCACAGTACAGACAATCCTTGGAGAAGTAAGCCTAAGCTCTAAACAGATCAATCAGTGAATAGAATTACAGTGAGTGCTAGAATTGTCAAAGCTGTTGTTGCAGTAACTTGGAAGTCTTGTTGAAACTGCGGGCACTGCACTATAGCTTGCAAAACTGGTCTCGCTCAATGTTTTTACGAAGAAGCGGTATGTTGGCCTATGACCTGGCCACCGTGTCTTGCCTTAGAGGACCATGCTCTTTTGAGTCTTGCTCATACCGGGGCTCTTATTTACTTTGCAGAATCTATATGCAACCATTAGAACATGATTCTTTACTGTGAGGAGGTTAGACACAAACAAGAAGTTCTTTACTGTGAGGGTGGTGAGGCACTGGAACAGGCTGCCCAAAGAAGTGGTGAACGCTCCATCCCTGGCAGTGTTCAAGGCCAGGGGGACAGGGCCTTGGGCGACATGGTCTAGTGCGAGGCGCCCCTGCCCATGACAGGGGAATTGTAGCTAGATGTCTTAAGATCCTTTCCTACCCTAACCATTCTATGATTCCATGATTCGAAATGCACATATCCCTATGTATTGTGCCCTTGCTGCACTACAAAATGTTATGAAGTAGAATAAACCAGATACCCAGCGGAGGGAGCTATCAAAGTCTATGCTGGTTTTCCTTCTGATGGAAAATGGCTTTTCTGGTCCTAATTAAGCTGTTAGAAACTAAGCCAGGTTTGAAATACCACTGAAGTGCTTGCAGCATATGTTGATGCTTGTTCTATATAGGAAATGGTGATTAAGAAGTTGGGAAGCCCTTCAGTTTTGCCTGTGTTCTGAATCATTTCCATGCTTAAAATGTAAGTCTGTAGCCAAAGGTTTATACGAAGTCTATCAGTTGGTCTTTGCATCATTTCTTTTTTGAATGGGGCTGATCTGCTGTTACCAGCATTTGTGGATATATTGACTAAAAGCATTGCCACGCAGTGAAACACAGAGTAAAACTTCTATAAGAGCGGGTTACATTACAAAAGGTACTCTGTGTCTGGGATATTCAGAGCAGCACTGATATATTGCCACTGGAAACTTTGGGTTAAATCAGTTTTGAGCTCTGGAAGTATGAGAGTGTGCTTGGTTTGGTAGTGCTTGTTTTCAAGCAGGCTTTTACAGCATTCTTAAAACATTTGCTTGTATGCATTTGCCTGGGGACACTGCTATGGTCAGGAAGCTCCAGGCTTGCATGCACTGTGATTGTGTTGCTCCTGGGCCATGTGAGCCAGCCTGGTGTTATCTGCAGCTGCCTGCACACCGCTTCGGAGAGGGGTTCACCAACAGAAAATCCTTATTGTAGCTTACTAAAACATTTTGTAGAAATATAATGATGGTAATTAGATTTGTAGAAATAAATTACTCAAATAATTCCTTGAAATTCAGTGTGCTCATGTAAGCTGTAATGGTTTGATACATTGTACTGTAGTATTTTTTATAAAATAAATACTGAAACATATCCAAATGAAACACTGGGTTCAGAACTGACTACTTTGCAGTTATTTGCTGTGTGAAAATTCTGAGCTTTTCAACATTTCTCCCCAAATTCCTAAATCTTGCCGTTTTCTGGGGAATAAATATGCTTCTTGTTGACCAACTGCAGTTATTCACTGACTGTGTTAGTCAAGTATTGAAATAGGAAAAGCAGTAGATAGGCTGGACTGCCTGATCATAAACAGCGTCCCTTCTCCACCTTCAGTATTTTTTCTGTAATATATGCATACTTCAATTATTTAACAGATATATTGGTTGTGCATGGACTACTTTTGAGTGTGCTAAGCATTAGCTTGAGTGTGAACTGTTACACTTATCTCTGCTGCATCTGTAAACTGTTTATCTGATTAGCAAAAAATTTTTTTATATTTATATACATTTATATAAATATGTATTTATATATTTTTATTATATATATATTTATATATATATAAATATAACTTAGCAACAACTTTCATGTGAATTGGTTATTCTGAAGGATCCTCATTTGGTAGCTCTTTCCTGCTCAGCAGAACACTTAAACATAGACTTAACCGTAGTCATACACTTGAATTTAATAACAATGAATACTGGCAGATACTGCTGGTACTTCCTTGAGGATCTGTGATTATACCACAGACTCACCATGTATTGGTGACTTGATACACAGCAGTCCTTGTTCTGTTACTAACCAAAGAATATTTTCTTATTCTTGATAATTTGTAATAATAGTCTCGGTGATTTAAAGAAACAGTACTCGTGCCCAAACATGGTATGGATACCTGAACATTTGGTGTAGAAGCAAGAGTAAAGTTTGGTTTAGTACAGATTTTGTAAAGAAAACTAATTTCCTTAAGAAAAAAGAAAAAAGAAGGAGGGTAGAGAGAGAAAAGTGGACAGCATTTATTAGTGGGATATCTGCCATGACAGACAATATATCAAATCTCTTACATCTCTCTCCAGCCTCCTCCAGGATTTGTCAAAATTATTGGCAGATGTTAATCACGTATTTTTTTGAGCCTCCTAAATCAGATGAGTGAGTATGCTACTGCTTGTCTCATCTCTTGAGTCAATGTAATACATTTATTTATTTTAGATACTTGCTGTAGCAGATAGCTTTTCAACTTGTCTGACAGCATGAAAATTAAAAGTTTTAATACCAGACAGGAAAGCAATCACTCCATACCCCTACACATAAGTAGAAAACATTCTGCAGTTTATAACTTGCCATATTTTGAGAGATATATTTATGGTAATCTTTTTGTAGGGGGGTGAGTTACACTCCATGTATATTGCTACTTTTATTTTTTCTCCTTGGTATATTCTTCCATTTCTTCCTTTAATTTGTATAGTTTTTTTGTTTTGTTTCAACAAGGCTGAAGAAATTGGAGACCCCCCCCCCCCCCAAAAGTTAACAGAGGACGAAAGGACCAGTGTACCTGAAATTATGTTTCACTCATTCTTTGTAATTGAGCTGGTCTCTAATTGATTCTGCCAGTTATTTGGTGTGTCAAAGAAGCAAAGGTAATTGCTGAGCTCTCGCAGAGCAAAGTAAAAGAGGAAATGCCATTGTATTGTCAAACTGATGCCACTCATTTCGCGGCAGGTCCATAGTCTGGAGGTTTTGAGGTCTGGGCTCATCTCTTTTTGTGAGGTTTGAATTAAAGATTTTACAAGAGGACTCAAAGCCATGACCCACCAAACTTGTCACCCTGATTTTGGGTATAACTCATAATTTGGATGCTTGGCGTCAGGAATACGGTAGAATAAGAAAAGCCATATTGTTCTAGTAGCTACTGTTTCTCTCGCTTTGTTTTATTTAAGAATATTTTCCTACGAGCATTCCCATATCCCTTTGCTGCCTTTTTTCTATGGATTTAAAAAAAAATACTACATACATTCCTGCAGGCTGCTTTGTATTTTTTCCTTATCCCTTGTTTATGGCCTGAATGTCAGATGGGTGTGCACACACAGTTCACCTACCGAAAAAATTATAGCTTTTATGGAGTGACACTTCTCCATGTAGCTTTACTTACATGGGAGAGTTTGTATAAACCTCATTTACAGAATTATTCAGCTGGCAGCAAGTCATAGCTGATAAACTTGCAACAGAAATACTTGACACCAGCTATGCAAAATATGCTAATCTACAAAATAAACAAATAACTCCCATGTAAAAGCTTTACTAATCATCAGGAAAAAAATACCAATTACACAGTGCCGAGTGCAAATGTAAACCCTGTTGTGACAGCATGGAGGCTTCATGTATATACCACTAATGGTGGTTGTTGCATAACTCCAGGCTGGTGTGGGCTGGAAGTGGTGACCTAGTACTGTCTGCAGCTACTCCTGCTATGCCTCTCCTCGCAGGCTGTCCTTGTTGGTGAGGTGGCCAAATGTGTGCCTCATCACAGCCAACTTCTTGGCTCCAGCATGTGACTGCTGGCTCCAGTGGGCTCAGGAGGGAAAGGGGAAGCTCAGGGGGTCCCCACTGGTGGCAGCTATGTGCAGGCTCTGGGGGAGAAATGCAGTGGCAGGGGGAGTGACCAATTACACTGGGTTGAAGAAGCACTATGGGTAACATGGGGAGTGGCTGCCACGCTGGGTGTGATAACCAGCAAGGCTCTTTCGCCCACCAGCAGCACGGAGCTGGGTTGTGTGGCTGCTCATGTCCGGACTAACGTGGATGTCTGCATGACGCTGAGCCTTCAGCCTCTGGGACTGGCCTTCTTTCTGCTATGGTGACCTATCCAGTGGCTGCCCAAGTGAAGGTAAACTTTAAAATTCACACAGCAACAACGACAATCAAGACTCTTCAGCTGGCAAGTGGAAATAAAAAACAAAAAACCAAAACAGAACTGCAGATTACCATTGCCACGAAAGTACCTTTTAAAAACTCATTGTTTGGGAAGGAAACAGCTGACACGAGTATTTATCGTAGTTGAATCTTTTGTAACACAGCTTTAACTCAGACAGACCTTCTGGTTAATTGATTCAGACCTCAAGGAAGACCTCGATTTAGACTCTGCGGCTGTTTCCTGTTTCATGCAGCTTTGTGTGCTTCTGTCAGAGAGTCCTTAATTTTGCTTGGCTTTTGAAAGCCAGTAAAATCTGCTGTATAAACAGAATTTGCAAATCAGCTCACTTGGCAGAGTGAAAATAAAGAACTCATGCAAGTGTGCAAATGGTCAGGGCTGATGCTGGGATGCTGCGGTATTTTTTGGCCTAGCCATGTCTTCTGACCTGTCCACAAACCAAGAACTTAGATTGTGTGGGGAGGTGAAACGTAGGAGGCAGGGCTTAGGGTGTCTAAAGGTGCCCACTTCAGCCAGGGCTCACACACTGTTGCTGCAGCAGGTGGAGGAATGGAACCCGCCCTCCAAGTACCAGTGGCACTGTAACTCTCAGCTGTATACAGCTGTTTCCAGTGAGCTACAATGAAGATTATTAATAAGATGTTGCACAACCTTCAGCTAGTAGTGAACATGCTCCACCAATGACTGACAAGCATAAGATACAGAGATGCGTGTGGCTGAGCGTATCTTTCTGGAACAGGTTTGTGCAAAAGAGTCCAGCAGACTGGATCGGGGTGGAGGGTATGCTCGAAGGTGTCTGGGATTGCTGTATGACGTCTGTGAGAAGCTGCCATGTCTGGGTCACATAAAATGTCCTTCAGGAAATTGGCTCTGAGGACAAGAAACTGATGTTCCTCCATGTTCTGTATATCTGTCCCCAGAATTAAAGGAAAGCAGGGTGGGAAGAGATCATGTACTGCAGAGGTTGCCAATGCCTCATCTGCCTTGTGGAGCCACTAGCAACAATAGAAGCTCCTCCTTATCCCATACAGCTGCTTTGAAATGGGAGGAGCGTCACTGTCTGGGGATGCTTTCTGTTGCCTTTGATCTTAAAAACCTTGAATGATGAAGACTCTCTAGCCTTCCTAGGAAATCTCTTCAGCTGCCTCTCCTTGCTTATCACCAGAAAGTTTTGCTGTTGAGGGAAAGTGGAGATGTGCCCAGAGGGAAGAGGAGAGGGTGCCTGGCTGTGGGACCTGTGAAGGTGGTTCCTGAGGAGATGACTAGGAGCTTAAGCAGGCAATAGGAGGCTGAGAAACTGGGGCTGGCCATGGAACCTCTATGCAGGTTTGAATTGATTTGTGATTAGGTGGTCACACTGCTGTTCTTTACACTACTGTGACAATTTTCTTGCATCCTCTCTCCTCTGCCTCCGTGTTAATCTCTTCACCTGTATCTGGCTTCAGCAATGGCAGGGGAGAGAGTCAGGAAGCCTGCTCCATAGGATTCAGTCTGGTGGTGAATGCAGGTGACTGCTGCTGAAGTCCATGCTATGTCAGCCTTGCCATACCCAACCTACAGCAAAATTGCACTGTAGTCTCTTTTCCCCAGTTTCCCTGCTGTAAAATAATGATAGCCCTGTCCTAACTGATGGGAGCTTTGCTACGTTAAGCGTGTTGAACTTCCAAGCCAGTGGTAATGAGGAACTTCTAACAGGTGGAGTGTGGCTGCCTGAGAAAAGGCAATGGCTGTTTGGCTGCTAAAAACAGTCTGTGCAGTGGCATCTAGTGCACAACAGGAAGAATTACAGACGTCCAGTGACCCTCCTGCTGAGCTGGGTATCACAGAAGGACCACAAGCTGCCTTTTGGGGAAGCTCTGAGGCTAGGACCCTGCTTCTTCTTTTCTTCTCTGTTCTCCAGAGTGGAGCAGGGGACCACAAGTTTTAGGCTAGCTAGGAGCGCCAGCAGCTGCTGTTGTGCTTTTGTCTGTGAGTGCTCAGTCATCCAAATGGAGGGTTTTGACATGATTAAAGAAAAAAAAGGTCATCTAGGATCATCTAGTTCAGGTATTTATAGAGGAGAAGCGTGGTGATCAATGTCCCTGGTGGCCGGAGCTGCTGATGGGATAAAGAAGTTGTAGGTATTTTGACTGACAGGGGGTAAGTGTCTGGGCACGCAGAATCTCAGCCACAGCAGTTACACATGCTTATCTCTGTCCCTTCTTGAACTGAAATGCACTGGGTGCCAAACAGGCACATCACAGTGTCTGGCCTGACAGGACTCACAATACAGTGCAATGCCTGACTGTAGTCTTGCGTAAACTGCCAGAGATGGTATCTCCCTTCTGTCCTTTTTCGGTGGGCAGGAAATAGCTGATGAAGTATTCAGACTTCATTCTTTACTCTCCATTACTCTCTTAGCTTTCAAAACACAGCTTTATCTACCAAGCTATTGAACACCTCTGGTCCTTTCACATTGTTCTACAAACCCATTTCTCAACCACCCTAATGGACATGGCCTTTCTTTCTTTCTGACAGGAGTAAAGGAGTGGAGCCTAAACTGAATATTGCTTTAAAACAGTTATTTCCTTGGGCTGCAATATTTAGTTAAGAATCTGTTGTCTCAAGACAGAGAATGCTCTAAAGAAGATTACCCACATCTGTTTCTCTTGGCTGTACACATCTCATTCATCTGATCTGGATGATCCATGGGAAAATTTAATAAAAGGGGGATGTGGTTTTTGGGGGAAGTGTCTCTTCATCCATGCTGGGTAAGATGTACTCGAAGGCAGGCTTTGCTTCTGGAAGCAGGGATCAGACCCAGATTATTCTGTTTCTTTGTCCTTGTATTAAATGGTTATTAAAAAAATGGGGTTTATGGTAAATGATGGATTTCTTGTGAGGTCTTTGTAATCCCTTTGGCTATCATCAGATTGGGTTTTGCAGTAGCAATGCTGTTAGAAATTACTTATGAAATGGAAATACTAGCTGCACAGTTGAAATGAGTGTGTAGTAGAAAAAAGTTTCAATGACACTATGGTTGTGAGTTGAAGCTTGTTTGGGTCTTTTTAAAGCTCTGCTAGTGATCACAGGTAAAATCTTTTAATTTCTCAGGCAGGAAATAGCGACAGCTCTGCAAGAGGACCTTGCAGAGCAGTTAGCAAGAAATAGCTCTTAGACAAATTGTTTTCAGAGCCTGCACAACTCCAGTTCACAGTTACCGCTACTATTTGAAGCCTGTACTTGGAGCATCTGCTGCTGCCTGTACATTGCTTTTGTCTGCAGTTAACTAGAATAAGAAAATTAAGTGGTGTTGGATGCTAAATTCATTATGTGCAAAACTTCCCGTTGCCTCTGGGTGTAAGCACCAGTTACTTCACATATTCTACACCTCCTTTCCTGTTCTTGCATCTACCAAAGGAAGGTTCTTTATAACCAAGTAACATTAAGTAAGTTTTCATCATTAAAAAAAAAAAAAAATTAAACAAAGCACTGTTCTTTAGTTAAAGAATAACCCATTCATCATTTCAACAAGGAAGTGGTCCACTTGTAGTTATTTTTTATTCTGTCCATCTCAGCCATTAGCAAATCTGAGAAGGGCAGATGTAAGATGGGGTACAGTGTGCGTTGCACTGTCAGGGTAAAGCCCAGACAGAGCAGAAATGGGAGGTGCTCACTGAGCTGCGGAAATGGTCCATAACAGGAGAGGCCATGTGTCAGGGAGTCTGAGGGGGTGTGAAAAGACCCCCTCTTGCATAGTAAAAATGCAAATATATTGTGCTAATGAATCTGCATTGCCTAATGACCTCTAGGTTTGCTTTATAGTGGCTTCATACTTGGCTATTTTAATCCCTTTTCATAGACTTATTGAATGGTTTGGGTTGGAAAGGACTTTAAGATCATCTAGCTCTGACTGCCCTGCCACAGGCAGGGTTGCCTCACAGAGAATCGTGTCCAGCCTGGCCTTGAACATTGATAGGGACTGAGCATTTACCACTTCTTCAGGCAGCCTGTCCCAGTGCTTCACCATCCGCGGTAAAGGTAAAAAAAATTCTTCCTTATATCTAACCTGGACTTCCACTGTCTAAGGTTAAACCCATTATCCCTCGTCCTATAGCTAGAGTTCCTGATGAAGAGTCCCTTTCCTGTGTCATAGACCTCTTCCTTTTGTAACGGCAGTGTGGGTATTAGGATAGAGGAAATGGCTGTTTGAATACCCCCTGAAAAAAAGAAGTGAGACGACTGTTTAGAAAGACCATTTCTCTGATTCCTTTGAAATTAATCTTCTGTGCCTGGAAATTATGATTTGAACTGTAAGAGGATTGCAGATTACAGTTTTGTCCATTTATACAATGCGAGTCTAAGTCAAAGCCTACTAAAATCTGGGCAGATGCTTGATTGCAGTTATAACTTCATACAGAGAACCGAATTCTCTGTTAGCATAATCTGATGCTTCTCCAGTGTTGTTGGGTAAGTAATGCCATTTATGTTCTGCATAATTTGGTCCGTAACTGATAAGATTATCCCCTGACTTTCGTTTGTGAAAACTTGGAGGAAGTTACAGCCATGTGGAGACAATATAAAGGGGAGGAGAGCCAGTGTTTTTGAACAGACTCCATTGACACTGATGGGGCAGAGGTAGAGGTCAAAAGCTAGCAGGGTAGCACTGGGCAGAGGACTCATCTGTTCCTAAGGAGAGCCCCAACAAGGTGGGCAGCTGAAGTGGTTCCTGGTTGCTATCAGAGTAACATAAAGGCCCTAGAAACAAAATAGAGCCTAGTCACAAATTTGCTGCAGCTGTTGTGTGGACAGAGTTAAGAATAAGAGGCATCACCATCATGAATTTTGCTGACCCATGGAATGTTGCTGTGAGAGCAAAACAGCACAGCAGCTTGACTCATTGTTTGGGTAGGATGGCAGGGCAGGGCAGAAGCACAGTTGATGCAGTTCTACTGTTCATTATACCAGCAATGCATATTGTTCACCATATGCTGTCAAAAGCAAGGTTCAGCTGCTGTATCTCAGTGAGGAAACCACAGAATGGCAGTGGCACAAGAGGAATTCTATTAAAAATGTGCCAGTGCCCATCATAACCACCCAATAGCTGTGCTGTTGCCTGTGGTTTCTTTATCTCTGTTGTTGTCTACTTGACTGATGGCACCTGCCAAGGGCAATGCAGCTACAAATATCATGGCTTTTAGTGTGTCCATTGGCAGTCTGCTGTGATTCTCAGAACCAATGTGTCCAGTCAGTTAGGATTAATACTCTTTCAGAAGCCCAGGGTGTTTCCTTCCTAGTTCATCTTTACTTCTTTGTCCTCTTGCTAGACATTGTATCCCTGCTGTTTTCTGTCAGTCGGTGACTACTGGATTTTCTATGCTGTACATGATACCCTGTCTTCTGTTGGGCACTGGTACAGTGCAGTCAATTGACTCAGGGTCCATAGCTTAGTAGCTTATAAGTAGGGCTATTGTCCACCAGTGGGGCTGTGCTATTGCCACAAGCCGAAGTAGTGGGAGGGCACCACAATACCTTTATAAGGCTTTTCTCGATTCTTTTCCTCCAATTTTCCCTTTCTTTTTCTTTCCTGTAAATGCTGTTGAGGATGTTGGATGCTTGGAAACAATCAGGGATGCCTTTCATCCTTCTTCCTCCTTTCTTTTCCCTTACTAGCTCTTCATGTGCTGGGAGAAGACAAAATTACCAAATAAAAAGTAATAATGCATTCCATGTATTTGGGCCTGCATATACTGTTAACTCATGTAATATGGAAGCAATGAAAATGGGTTTTCTCAGGATTCAACTGAAATAAGCCTTAGTTTGCTTAGAGCTGCTCGGGGTTTCCTTCAGTCTGTAGCTATTTGATTAGATTGTTTTTAGTCCACATGCTGCAGATGACCAGTTTGGTGGCTTTCATTCAGCTATGTTTGGCCAACTCTTACTGTATTTGAAAGAGTTTTGCTTTCTGGATTCTAATGAATGTATATTTTTTTTTTTTTACCATAGTATGAAAATTATTTCTGTCATAATATCGGGTGGTATTTTTTGTTTATTTACTTCATTTCATTAGAAGTCAGGGCCCTCCCCCATGTCTGCCTGCACACCAGCTCATCAGACATTTCTGCAGTGTTGACTGCTGTAGCTTGCTTTGACTGTGAGATCTAGAAAAGGAATGTCTCTTGGGTGTTCTGGGGCTGTTTTGTTTTTTTCTTTTTCCTTTTATTCTGGCTAGTCTGAATGCCTGAGTACAATCTGGCTCCTCGTCATGATATTTTATCTTGGTGTTGACAAGTGCCATCTTCTGTGCTATTGCAAGATTTTTCTTTAGGGGATGCGGTTAGTAGATGAGGCTGTCAAGCTGCAAGTGCCAGAGCTGCTTGTAGATACAGTAGCTGCCCACCAGGAGGGGGAAGAAAGTGGGTCCCTTTTCACTGCACACCTGTATAGCATAACCATAGAAATAAATGGCTGTTTTTTTGAAGTCCTTTCTGAATAGTGGCAGTGTGTACTGGCCGTGAATCTTAGGGCCCCAGAGGGTTTGGGCTTTAGAAATTTAACAATAGCTGTGTTTAAAAAGTGATAAAACCTGTTGTAATGTAAAACTGGAAGTAGGGAAGAATTTCTGAAAAATAGCTGCTTTCAGGAGAAACTGAAGTGGTGGAGAGGAGCCAAGGTTTTGTATGAGAACAAACGTGATACAGTTTTGGTCTGAGAAGACTTAGTGGCTTTGCTTTCCTATTGTTGCTGTTTTTTTCAGTTAGAAAATAAAGGGCCAGTGACAAGTGCCTGTTCGTTGTGGTTAACTGTGTTAGTGGTATGCTTTAGGGTTACTTAATGATTGTGCTCTAAAAATGAGAGCAGCTTATGGACTGACACCAATATCTGCTCCCCACAAGTAACAGAGGTCAGGACATGCACTACAGGCCCCTCCTGCCTGCCCCCTCTCCTCTTCGCTTTCTTAAGCAAAACCACTCTGGGTTTGCTGTCAGCATGAGTTGGCGAAAATGAATGTTTCTCTCCTGATTCCCTTTACCTAAAGTTGTGTTATTGCCTGTAGACCCACCACAGGCTGCCTACCTTCCCTCTGAATGCGCTACCCCAGGTGCCCCAAGGATGCAGCCAGACCCCTGCAGCACTTCCATGTAGCAATAGCCCACTGAAAAACATCCTTGGCAGTATGCAGGTGTGTGTGGAACTCCTGTTCAGCGCCAACATGCCTCCCACCATCTTTATTTTGTCATTGCTCCAAGTAGATCCAAGCCTAGCTACCCTTCTTTACACAGTTGAAAATAATTCAGGGATGAAGAAACTGGGTTGTTGGTTGCAAGCTGTAATGCTGTGCCCATAGCATCCGTAGTATTGTCTAGTGCTGAAACTGCAACCCCACTGTTACAATGTGGGAAGACAGGGGTGAAACTCCAAGGAAAGATTAACTGAAGCAGTGAGTCCTGTGAAGCTTCATTTCATTAATACAGTTTACTTCCCATTGTTAATACTTTAGCTGAAATGGTTGGAGTTTAAAACTTGACTATTGATTGTTGTGATGCCTTCAGTCTCATCAGCCAATTTGAGACTTTCTAGTGAGCTTCTCTGAGAAGATGCAAGCAGAAGATTTCTGCAGCAATTTCTGAAATGTCAAGCTGAGCACAACTGAAAAGTGGGCCACCTATTGCCTCTTACGAAGGTGTTGACCCAGGCATCTCTAACCCATTGCGAAGGCATACCATTCAAACCTTCCAGTCTTCCTTCTTTTTTCTGTGTCTAGTAGTTTCCTTTTCTTAATAATAGCACAGGAAATTCAAACAATATCTCTGGACAATTGCAGCACTTCTTGGATAGTTAAAATTTAATATCTTATCCTGCCATTTATGGTATGATACTGATACCCGTGAGTATATTTCTGCCATGTCTTATTGCTTGATTATATCAGCTGTGACTCAGCCAAAAGAAGCAGTAGAATGGGCGTAGACTTAATTCTTAATTTAGATAGATAAAGGACTAGAGAAAAGCGTAAGGTTGGTGCTCAGCTTCTTCTAAAGCTAGCTGGTCACTCACAGACTAAAGGGCAGAGACTGTAAAATGACAATTTAAAAATGAGTTAAATGAGGCTACTATGCACAGTTGTCAGAATGCTAGATTTTAAAAGTTAAATCTTACTTCTTCCCTATCAAGTATATTTCAAACTGCAGATTTTTTTGCATAGTTAAGTATAGTGGTCTGGATGTACAAATATGATTTATTGTGTAATAGACCAAGTATACAAGACAGAATTTAAGATCTCTTGGTGCTTGGTTCTTCTGTTATGTTATTGTTCCATGTTATCATTTAAGTCTTCATGTCTCAGCTCATTAACAGGAGAAAGGAGAAAATACAGTATTTTGGAGGCTGGATAGCAAAAAAGCGGTTCAGTTTCCTGGAATGTGTCAGGTTGAGATGCATATTTAGAAAGGAGAAAAAAAATATTTATTTTTGGTAAGAGCAGTGCAGTACATGCAGTGCTAGCTGCAGAGAGGAAGGGTTATAATGATCACATTAAAAGGAATATCAAATATGGTTTATAACCACCATAACCCCATGTATGACTGAAATTTTAATGTACCTAAGTGAATACCCTAGTCTCCTGTCACTGTAAACTCTCTCTTCAGGTTTTCCCTATGTGTGCCTTTAATTGCTGTATTATGCTGCAGCCTCAACATGGCATAGTAGAAGCCCATGTCCAGGAAAGGAGGTGCAGGAATGCTGATGAGGACTGTACTCTAATCTGTCACATTGTAGATGTGTGCTCTGACCTTTGACATTTCAGATTGAAGGTGGGCAACTAGTAATTAGGGATTACCTAAGTGCAGAACTCAGGCTGCCTAGAAAGCTTTGAAGATGAGCAAGGAGATGGGGCATGATGATGAACTTCACATAAACAGGGTGGGATGTGGACTAGGACATGAAGTAGGTTGAATAAGAGCATTCACTTTTGGCTAATACTGCTTATTAGACATACAAAAATCACTCCTTAGGCCTCATCTGGAGGTCCTACAGCATCTTTACTGCATACACTATCATAAAATATCTGACCCAAAGGTGTCGCTGCCCATGGCAGTGGGGTTGGAACTAGATGATCTTGAGGTCCTTTCGAACCCTAACTATTCTATGATTCTATGATTTCTCCCAAGACCCTCAGCTGCCCTGACTGCCTACTGAGACAATTACTTCTACTTTGCTAGCGCCCAGGGTAGAGCTAATGAGCAACATCTGCCCCACTGTGATGGCAGAGCCTTCACAGCTTAACACAGAGATTCAGTGCTTGTTAATAGGAGAGGTCACGAAGGAAGTTGTGCTCCCTTCTTACAGAAGAAAAAAATCTGATTTTTTCTAAGCCTTTACATTTAAAGGGAATGGATGGCACCAGAGACACAAGGACTATCCTTAGCAAATGGGGAATTTGACATGGACTGTTTCTTTCAAATAGGCTATGCAGCAAACATACACTTGCTGAAGTCCAGACCCACATGCAAGTCCTTCAGAGCACACACACATTTGAAGTGCATGACAGAAGTATCATTATGTTCCTCTATTCTGTGCTTAGGGTATAAATGGTGTCTCTCAAGGCCAATTACTATGTCAACAAAAGTAAGAAAGTATAATATTCAAGTTGGTTGAAGTTGAAATAATGTACCTGGAATAATGGTACTCCTGTAATGGAGTGGATCACTTGCATGTGAAGCCTAACAACCTGGCCCTACAGTGTTACAGTTTATAAATTGTGGGGGAAAAAAGCCAGCTGTATAGGAGCTGTGCTATCTGCCAACACAAGTACACCCTTGCTGTCCATTGAAATGCATCCCTGCACTGCTCTGAGGGTGCCCTAGAAAAGAACATATTTTCAGTGTGTGAACTACACATACCACATATCACAGTAATTTTCTTCAGAGTATGAAATCGGTAACATTTTGTCTACAAATAGTTCTTTTAAGGTGAAATTTTCAAACCATAGTTTGGTCTATTGGCATGTTTCTACTAAAAGTTACTTTTTCTTCTATATTTAGTAGTTTATTTTTTCTTTTTTTGGTCCCAGTGTGAAAGGACATTCGTGTTGGTCTTTTTAATAAGAAGATTTGGACTGCAAAACATGGGAAAATAAATTGGATTTATATATAGTGTACATATATAAATGCATACACACACACACACACACGCACACATATTTGATATCAAGCAGAGAAACATGACCAAACAAATCTAGAGATTGTAAAAGATTGGGAAGTAACCCCACAACGATATTAGCAGAGAGGTCATATTAGCATAAGGGAGAAAACTTGATAAATAATGGTCAACAAAACAGAACTTAATTTTATTGGTAGCACGTGCAAGTATTTGTTCATGTCACCAGGGCTTTGAGTACAGAATTTTCAAGCAGCCAAGCTGACAGTAGCTGATAGTGGAGAAAGCAGGTAATCTGAGGGGTAAAAAGACAGGAACAAGTAGGAAACTAGTGGTGTGTCATGGTTTAAACCCAATCAGCCATAAATCACACAGTTGCTCTCTCACTCCCCCCGCCCCCCGCCTTCTTTTGCCCTCCCCCTGCTACCAGAGGGACGGAGAGGAGAATCAAAAAGAATGCAACTCCCACGGGTTGAGATAAGAACAGTTTAGTAACTAAGGTATAACACAAATCACTGCTGCTACCACCAATAATAATAAAGATAAAGGAAATAACAAGGGAAGAGAATACAACATCTCACCACCAGCCGACCGATAACTCGCCGCACCCCACCCAACCGAGCACCGACCGATACCTCGTCCAACCCCACAGTCCTAGCCCTTCTGGGTAACTCTCCGTTACATCCTGAGCATAGAATCATAGAATCATAGAATGGTTAGGGTTGGAAAGGACCTCAAGATCATCTAGTTGCAACCCCCCTGCCATGGACAGGGACACCCCTCACTAAACCATCCAACACAAGGCTTCATCCAACCTGGCCTTGAACACTGCCAGGGATGGAGCACTCACAACCTCCCTGGGCAACCCATTCCAGTGCCTCACCACCCTAACAGGAAAGAATTTCCTCCTTATATCCAATCTAAACTTCCCCTGTTTAAGTTTTAACCTATTACCCCTTGTCCTGTCACTACAGTCCCTGACAAAGAGTCCCTCCCCAGCATCCCTATAGGCCCCCTTCAGATACTGGAAGGCTGCTATGAGGTCTCCACGCAGCCTTCTCTTCTCCAGGCTGAAAAGCCCCAACTTCCTCAGCCTGTCTTCGTACGGGAGGTGCTCCAGTCCCCTGATCATCCTCGTGGCCCTCCTCTGGACTTGTTCCAGCAGTTCCATGTCCCTTTTATGTTGAGGACACCAGAACTGCACGCAATACTCCAGGTGAGGTCTCACAAGAGCAGAGTAGAGGGGCAGGATCACCTCCTTCAACCTGCTGGTCACGCTCCTTTTGATGCAGCCCAGAATATGGTTGGCTTTCTGGGCTGCGAGCGCACACTGATGGCTCATGTTCATTTTCTCATCGACCACCACCCCTAAGTCCTTCTGTGCAGGGCCGCTCTGAATCTCTTCTTTGCCCAGTCTGTAGCCGTGCCTGGGATTGCTCCGACGCAGGTGTAGGACCCTGCACTTGTTGTGGTTGAACTTCATAAGGTTGGCATCAGCATGACGTGCTGTGGTATGGAATATCTCTTTGGTCAGTTTGGGTCAGGTGTCCTGTCTCTGCTTCCTCCCAGCTTCCCCTCCTCCCTGGCAGAGCATGAGACTCAAAGTCCTTGGCCAGGCCAAAAATTTGAGCACTAACTAAAAACATTGGTGTTATCAGCACTGTTCCCAGGCCAAAAGTCAAAAAACACAGCCCTGCACCAGCTACCAAGAAGGAGAAAAAAATGACTGCTACTGCTGAACCCAGGACATGGTGGTATAGCTGACAGAATTTCTTTATGTGGACTTCTCAGAACAGTGTCCCTGTGCAACATGTATGGAATGGTTGTAGGAAGATGGGAGCATTGACAGTCAAGTTTATTAATAAACTCTTGTGATCACTCATCAAGTACGGGTGGTTTTGGAGACTATTTCAAAGTATGCTGTCTGATACTGGTAAATTATCAAAGGAGAGCTTCTGTATGCGATAAGATTCTAGAGCAAGTCTTCATCCTGAATACTTCACGCCCCCTCCAGGGCAGAACATATGACAGGAGAAGCCTTTCAGGGACTGTGTGCATCTTTCTCTAGGGATGGTTTAACATGTTTCTTTCATCCTAAAGTGCTGAACAAATAAAACTGCGTGTAGGAAAACCAACCTCCTAGGTAAAGGAAATGAAGCATGAAGAGAAACCCTATTCCTTCAGATTTATTGAGGATCAAATGTAGATATCTTTCTTTATGTCAGATAATGCATTCCTATTCTCTTTGAGCAATCATGATAGAATAAATGTTTCCAAATAGAAGTCATAATGCCAAGCACTATGCAATACTGTCAGTAGCCTGACTGAATCTGGCTCTCATATTTAAATATAACATGGTTTGGAAGTATATGCTTGATTTAAAATACAAACCATTTGTATTGAGATAAATGGTGAGGTTAAGCTAACCATCAATGATAGCAAAGATTCCATAGAAAATATTTCCCTCCTTTTTGCATTTAAAATTATCCAGTTTTCCACATTCCTTTTTCAAGTATATGCATATGAATGTACAATGAGTTGCTGTGTAGTGTTTTGCTCTATGCGTATTTTAAGAACTTAAAAAATAGATGTGCTACTGTACCCTGCTGCATTTTCTGAGCTGTCTCTAACACTTCTGGGAATTCATCTTGCACTTCTGTAAAAGAGATTTACTGTTCCCACTAGGACCTCTGAGGAAAAGAGAGATTCCATTTTAAAGCAGGTTCTTCACTCAGTGAATAAAGCTCTAAGGAACTGCAGAGCCAATAAAAGGGTCTCCTACTTCCCCTTTTCAATGCCAAGCAGTGATTTTTTTTTTTTATTTTATTTGGTGTCACATCCACAACAAAATTATGCTGTAACTGTGTATTATAATAAAACAACTGTCAAATTTGTTTTGTAAGTGCAATTTTCCTCCAGTCTCCTCCTTTTGTTCCCCCTCTCCTGTACACAGGAATTGAAGTACAACAATACTAGAACATAAACTGTTATTATTTGGTGGGTATCAAGAACTCACACGCAGCAGAGATTAAAGTAGCCTGGCAGCTTTGCTCCTGCTCTCTGGTTATGCTATACATACTGGCGTTAAAGATTCAATAACGGGAGAACAGCCAAGATTGATTGGTTTGCATAAGTAGGGGTGCCTTGGGGCCACCTTTTAGGGAGTTAGACCAATTCCTCCTCTGTTACTGAAGAAGCCACAGGGGCTGAGGCAGGCGGGAATGTCCTGTCCTGCAGTACAGCCTGGCTAACTGAATTCCACTACAGTTTCCATTAGGCGTAGCTGGAAGTTTTCTTTCTTACCTGATTATGTCGTGCTCCCCAGAGCTGTTCAGTAGCAGCAAGGTTTCGCATTGAAGCTGGCTAATGTGAATGGTTTTTAATAAGTGATGAATACTTACGCATGTTTCCATGTGCTGTTGCTGGAAGTGTTTTGTGTTCCAGTGGATTAAAAAATATTACGCAGGCCTTAGTAATAGGGTGATCTGGTGGTAAAAAAAAAGAAAAGATGTGTATGCTGGTCAAATGTTGTAGGGGATGGGGAGACCTGGAGCTTCCTGGCGTGTGTGTGGGTGTTGGTGAAACAGGGATTTTGGAAAAGCCAAAACAGCAGGTCAGGCTGCAAGTCCCAGAGCCATACCCACCTGCTGGGAGCTGCACCACATCTCAGACAGGCTTTTCGAAGGTGACTCAGAAAAGACCCAAAAGAAAGGCTCAGAGAGTTGGGGTTGTTCAGCCTGGAGAAAACTCCAGGGAGACCTTGTTGTGGCCTTTCAGTACCTAAAAGGGAGCTATAAGAAAGATGGGAAGAGACTTTTTACCGGGGCCTGTTGCAGTAAGACAAGGGGTAACGGTTTTAAGCTAAATCAGGGCAGATTCAGGCTGGATGTGAGAAAAAATTTTTTTTACAATGAGCACAGTAAAATACTGGAACGGGATGCACTATCCCTGGAGTTATTCAAGGCCAGGCTGGATGTGATGCTGGGCAACCTGATCTAGTTGAAGATGTTTGGTCCCTTCCAACCCAAATTATTCTGTGATTAAGGGGAAAGATATGATACAATTCAATACATTCAGCTTAATTTTTGCCTACACTCAAGAGCTGTGGAAATTCATAGTATAACTAAGGGGATCTTACTAAAATTCTGTGGGAGTGTGAAATAGCATTAAAAGGGGAAAAAAAGGGAAGAAGATTTTTCCTTATTTCATATCGTATGTTTACTGATATATGCTGGAAGGGAGAAGCCATAGAGAGAAATGATGGTAACCAACAAAGGGCTAAACAGCAGAAAATAAATAGTGGGGAAACCTTTGGTCTACCAGAGGTTGGCAAGATCCAAAATCAGGTGAATCTAGGTAAATGCAAATTAGATCTTGGGCACATCTTTTGAACAGTGAAAACAATCAGATACTGGTACAGTTCATGACAGTTATAAATTATTATCATTGGAAATTTAAAATTCAAGACTGGATTTTTTTTTTCCTTAAACTAAAACCTTTGCATATGTAATATTGTATTTTTATACAGTATTATCCACTTGGTACACATACGTCTATTCAGCTCTTGCTGAAACCTCTGCATTTCCTTTTAGGAATCTTGTATCTTCAAAAATGAGTCACTTTTTCTAATTACTTGTAATTAATACTTCTGGTAAATGAATGGCATGTCTGATTGTTTTTTGTTTCTTTGCATGCTTCTTTTTCCAGAAATGTTTAGGAGAGATGTAATGCATTCATTAGCAAGAAGTTAACATTCATTTAACATAATTACCACCCTTTTTCCTCAGTGGAAAGATTCCCTTTTCAGACCATGATTTGATGAGCAGATCACAACATGGGAAAATTCACTTTGGTGAGGCAAAAGAAGGGTGCTAAGAGTTGCCTGAGGATGGGATGCCAGAGCTTAGCATCAACCAGGGAGAAAATGGGGGGGAACACTATATGCAAATACTTCTTTCTCTTAAACATTAAACTGTCAAAGGGAATTTAATCCAGTAAAATCATTACCTTTCACCAGGAACAAAAGGAAAACCTATAGTTTTGCTCACTGAAATATTGCTGTGTTCCACACAAAGAGCTATTGTTGCTCCCCAAAAGGAGAGAGCTTTATGGCTGAGTAGGATTCACATCATACAGGGAGTGTTTTGGTTTCATTTGCTAATTCAAGTTGCCAACTGCCAGTGTCCTCAAAAGTCTGTTCACTTTTTCTGAGGTGGTCTAGAGCATCCGTTTAAAAAGCTAAACGAAGGAAGCCTAGGCACCATTCAAATCACACTTGAAAAGTCCAACTGGGTTATAGACTTTGTGCATGCAGGTGGGTTTCACCCACTGTTGCTGCTAATTCATCCAGGACATGGTTAATTAATTGTCTTTTCCATTATGTCTGGTAAGTCTCTTCATGTTTGCTTTTAGTTATACATCCAGTGTCAAGAGGAAAGGCAGTAACACGTTGCTTGTCGTTAGAAAGCATGGGTCATGTCCCCTTTCACGGTGATGCTCATGAAGCGGAAGGTAATGTTCCTGAATTAAAAAAGGGCTTGGAGCAGATAACCACACGAGACAGGGATGTACCCAGTCAGGCTTCATCCTCCCCTAGTGCTAAAGGTTGTTTCTGAAATGGATGAAGCACAGATGACTGAGTTCCCATTTCATCACATGCATTTTAATATCCTTTTGTAGTTCTTGCTGCCTTCACTTTCAACACCCCTTTTCTAGGATAAAGATCTCATGTTTGTTAAACTTGTCCTGCAAGCATATCTCTTTTCGTTATCTTTGTTCAGCTCAGGGCTGATCGAAAAGGCATGCTTATTACAAATGGAGCACAAAATAAAGCAGGAAGTAATGGCTGAGGAAGGCCTATGAACCCAAACAGCAGTGACGAATTCTGTGTATGTATATGTAGACTTTCATGTAGCTGAGAGTGTTAAGAGGGGAAATTTGCTTCCTGGGACTGCTGAAATCAGGAATATAAATAATTCTAATTACATTCTAAATGACAGTATTATAAGACTTGCATGGGCACGCTTTGGTTCATTTCCTTGCTATTTTTTTTTTTTTCCTGCCATTTACTGCTAGCCTTGTATACCCTTCTAGCAGGCACAGTTCTTAAAAAAAGGGAGGAATAAAGAAGCTTTTTTCTTTTCTCTTCCCATCAGCTAAACTTCCCATAGAAGCTGAACAACGTCCTCTTTATCAAGTTTATGGGTTTCCACATCTTGGCATACTATTTCTTTCCTTTAGTGCATGCCAGCAAGCTGAACTAAGAGTGATGAAAAGTAGACAATAAGGTGTGTATAGGGCCATACTTACTTCCATCAAGAGCATTTATTTACGTAAGGCAAGTGGGATATATGTTGCGTTTTGAACTATGAACAACTCATACATGTGTTTTGAAAGATGACACATTTCTTAACATTCTTGTACTTGAAGAAATTGATACTGTTCGTAGAAACCTGAGTGAAAGAAAACTGCTGTTAGTCTCTTGAGCCATTTTAGAGCAAATATGGAGCCCAGCCCTGCATCTTACCCATAGTGCAGCTTTGACTTGCATGTCTGGGGAATGTAGTGCTTAGACCTAGCTGTTGCATAAATATGGACTTGATAGGCTTTTGCATTATTCATGCTAAGTACTTACTGCTGAATCATGGAAAAGCCACCGAGAAATCAAGCACTCCCAGCTAACAGCCTGAGTGGTTTTAAATTCCCATTGATTTATGGGAGGGTATGGCAAGCAGTGTCCTGTGACATCAGGCACTGTATTTGGTTCTAGTAGAGTGAATTGCTGGAGCTTCTACATGAAAAGCAGCAGCAGGACAAGTTGTGGCTTGGCAGGTTTGGACTGGACATTAGGGAAAGCTTCTCTGCCAGGAGAGTACTGTAGTACAGGAACTAGTTATCTAGGGAAGTTACAGATTATTTATCTATGGAGGTTTTTAGGTCTAGGATAAGTAAAGCTAGTCTGATCTGCTGGTGGTGATAGTCCTGTTGTGAGCAGGAGGTTGGACTAGACTCCCTCCAGAGTCCCTCCCCTTGAATCAACATTTCTATGATTCTGTGGCTTTCTCACTAAAAATACATGAACTATGCTCTTGGTTTTGCTACACACACACTTTCTCAAAGTATAAGCCATTATTTTTACAGGAGAAGTAAACCAGAATCAACGCATATTTTTTGTTTGATAAAGTGCCAGCCTTTTTTACTAGTGAAGATAAGGTTTATTCCTTTGGATCACTAAACAGCAATACAACTGTTATTTCAGTGAAGCAGTAGGGAGAATGATTTTATTTTAATCCAGCTGTTGTTACAGTGAAATTCAAAAGGTAATGCGGGCCATAATAAGGAGCTAAAAAACCTGTGATTCAACAGTCAGTATTGATTTCTCTCTTATTGATTTCAGGGAAATCAAGATTTCATTTTGTGGCATGAAGAGCCCCACAAGGACTTTCCAGCAATTAATTTCCTTTTAAGTCCTCCTTTGATGACACAAACAGCATTTTAAAATTAATTATGCTGGTTCTTTGTGCAAAGATGTTTTTTTTTTTTTTTCCATTTGTAATAGATTTGAAGAAGTATAGACTTCTTGCATGTTCAGGTGCAAAAGAAAATGAGTCTTTTATTGCCAGAACAGATCAATTAGACTCATGTAACTCTAATAAGTTATCTCACAGTTGTAGCATTCTTTACCTGCTGTGGGGAATTATTAAAAAAGTGTTATTCTTCCCTATCGTGAAAAATTTCACAGTGTAAAAACTCATTCCTCACTGATCAGTATAGCAAAGTATTCATCCCTATGCAAATTGTGTTTGGAAAACAATATACAGTCCATATAGTGAAAGATCAGGACAGATGAATAGCAATGGAACTAAATTTTACTTGAAGGTTGAAAGTTTCTTGATATTTAGTGGAGCTGAGAAATGCAGCATTACTTGCACTTGAGCATTCTCTAGGTATTTTTTGGGTATTCTTTGAATACCTATTTTTAGTTTTCCTGACAAGTACTTCAACGTATTTCTTAAAAGAATACCCAAAATGCTTCTCCTTCCCTTAAGTTGTGCTTTCATGATTACATTAAAAAATTAACAGAAAGACTTAAAATGGATAACCAGTGAAAGAAAAGGAAAGCACATGGAAATTTACATGCTGCAAAGGCTGAACACTGTTGAAAGTATGTGAGGGGTGGCAAGGCAGAAAGCAGGAGGAAAAATGATTTTGCTTTGCTTGGGAGTTGATGGTGGTGTCCTTCAGGGAATAAAGAAGTTGTTTGCTGATTTTGTTTCAAGAGAAACATTAGAAAAGTAGAAGGATTCTACTAGGTGGTGTACTGTATGGCAATGATTAAATACTTTCTGCTCCAGGAGTAATTAAGGAAGATAAAAAAACAAAGCTGGATGCTTGTAAGTGAGCAAGCTAATGCAATCTGCATCCGTAAGAGCACTCTATGCTACTAATGCTGGTTTGCAGTAGGGGGGTTCCAGAGAAGAGTAGGTAAGCTAGTGTTGCACTGGTTTGTTAAGGGCCTAACAGGTGGTCCAGATATTCATTGTCCTGTCACCTTGCTACTGATCTGAAATTGTAGCGCATCTGGGATCTGATTAATCAAATATCAAGGAAAGGTTAAAATAATTAGTTCTAATTGATGTGGATTTATAGTGAATACCTTTTGTCAAAATAGCTTCATGCTTTTTTTTGAGGTGGTTGCTAGTTTAGGGATGGTCTTGAACTTGCGTATTTCAAATCTCAGTCTTTTCAACTTGATGTTACACAATTTTTGATTAAGGGAGTCATATGATCCAAAATCTAAATCATGCATGCATTAAATGGTTTTTAAACCAGCTTAGTGCAATTTCTAAACTTAAATGTGTTACTTGAACAAACAGGATGATGAATTGCATGCTATTTTACAATATTTTCAGTGGATATGGAAGAAATCAGAAAATCATTCCACATAAAATTTGCAGATGATGCAAAATTAAAGGGAGTGATAATAGTTAACAAGTTGCTGTATGGAGTGGTCTGCCCTGATTGCTGTGTAGAGCATGAAAGAAAGCAGTAGAAGTTTCTATGAAGCCAAATAAAAGAACTATATAGCAATAAATACTGTGGGCCATGCTGATAGGATTGTTGGCTCTACAATAGAATCACAGAATCAACTAGGTCGAAAAAGACCTTTAAGATCATCAGGTCCAACTGTTACCCCAGGACTGCCAAGACCAACATTAAACCATGTCACTAAGGGCAAACTGATCTCCCCTTATGGCTGTCCCTCATGATCTCCACTCACAGTCACCCCTCACCTGCCCCCCGTAGTGGTCCACGCTGTATAGCCGCCGCCTTTACCCCTCACGGCCACCCCTCACATCCAATTGCTGCCCTTGTTCTCCCCTTACGATCTTCCCTCATGGCCACCCTCCTCTCTCCTCACGATCTTCTCTCATGGCCACGCCTTGCATCTGCACACTATATCCACTCATGTCCACCCTTTCTTTCCCCTCATGATCTCCCCTTATGTCCACCCCTCCTTTCCCATCACCATCTCCCCTCATGGTTGCCCCTCCTCTCCCCTTATGATCTTCCCTCATGATTTCCAGTCATGGCTGCCCCTTCTTGCCCCTCATGATCTCCCCTCATGGCTGCCTCTCCTTTCCCCTCACAATCTCCCCTCATGATCTCCAATAATGGCCACCACTCCTTTCCACTCATGATTTTCCCTCATGGCCTTTCCTCTTCTCCCCTCATGATCTTTTCTCATGGCCACCTCTTATCTCCCCTCAAGGCTGCTATTCACCCCTCATGGCCACCCCTTGTCTCCCCTCATGATTTCCCCTCATGGCTGCTCCTCTTCTCCCCTCATGATCTCCCTTTATGACTACCCTCCTTTCCCCTCATGATCTTCCCTCATGATCTCCCCACACAACCGCCCCTCCCCCCTCATGGCTACCCTTCATCCCCCTAATGATCTTCTGTTATGGCCACCTATTCTGGGAAGCAATAAGAGTTGGGACATTGCATGTGGAATTAGCAGGGCATAACTGCCTACTGTGAGTGTGTGGTGCATAAGGGATAATGAGAGTTTTTGCTATGTGAACAAGGGAATCTTGAGGAGGGATACTACACTGGCACACAGTGTGACTGGCTTGGGGACAGTGTGTCCCATTCTGTTGTTCAAGATAGAAGAATAGTGATAAACTAGACAAGTTTAATGGAAGATCCACATGAGCCCTAATAGGAAGAATTGAAGAAACTCAGCCTGTTTAATCAAACAGAAATAAGACTAGAGGATGACTTGGTAGAGTTTTGCATGTGTTAAGCAAAAAATGGTAATAGAGCATCAGGAAGCAGTGGTAAATTGAAAGCTGATTCTAGACAAAATCCACCTAGAAATAATAGATGCAGATTTTTAATAGGTAATTAATCTCTGGAGCAGCTGGGCATTTTTAGGGCAACATTGAATGCCTCTATAAAGTATGTACTCTGATTCAAACAGGAATTAATTCAGAGAGGTCTCATGGCCTGTGTTATGCTGGAGGTCAAACTAAATGGTCATGTGGATCCCTGCTGACATTTTAGCTTATTATATATCTATGTTCATTTCTTGGAACTTACACACGGCTCAAAGTAGTCAAGTGCAAAAAAGAAGAAGGATAGAATAAGTACCTGCAATAATTACACTCATTTTAGTTTTCATTTTATATGTGTTAACTGTCACTGTAGCAGACAGCTTCACAGGAAAAACCTTTGTTTGAAAAAAATGTGTAGCTTCCCAACCAGAAGCAGCTTAGCCAGGATGCCAGGTCGCGCTGAGCACAATTGGTTATGTGGCCACCCAGCCTCTGGTACCTCATAAAGCTTTTCAGAGAAACTGATTTTCCTTCAATGTATTTTGAGCTATATTCAGATTTTTCAGCTGAACTTGAAGTTTATAGCTAGTTTTTTTTCCTTTTTTTCAGTTTTAACTTTTTCTTGTGTAATAGATAGCTGACAAAAATCAAAATACGATCTTGTGTTAGAAAGTTGAAACTACAAAAATTCATGCAAGAAATAAGGGTCAATAAGCATTTCTTCAAGCAACTTAATTAGCAATTTGACAGGTTCCCATGTCCTGAAGTCAAATAAAAGATGGATATCTTTCTGAAAGAGGCTTTTGTTCAAGTCGTGCTGATTTCAATCCTGAATTTGTTCTGTAGAGTGTTAACCCAGGGTTAGATTGCATGAATGGATTGTTTCCATTTTAATGTCAGTGTCATGAGATGAAAAGGACCAACCTGTGTATTTTTCTAAATACCTTGTACTACTCAGGTTAGCTGTTTAATGTGAAGCTACCTGAATACTAGCATTTGGATCAAAAGAATTTTATTGGGAAAAATAAAGGAATTCAAACAGTCAAATACTAAACTTGTTAAGGAAGTGACAGATAGGAATTATGAAAAAATAATGTTAAGATAATTTGGAGGTTGTATTTGGTCTTATCTACATCTACGCTGTGATAGTTTACTCTTCTCAAAAGTGATTTTAGGATTAAATATTACATTGTGTTTGTAAAGTTAGTGCAGGAGGAGAGTTTGAGAAGACATGCTAGCAGGTAACAGTGAAAACCTACTGCAATATGAAAATATGGAAATGTTACTTCTTGGTAAAGATGTGAGTTAACTGATATATGAAAAAGTTTATTCTTTGTGAGTTTCTTCTCAAATTGTGATTCCTGTGTACTTTCAATATGAAATTATGCCTGACGTTTGTTTTCTTGACAATGAAATAGAAGGGCACTTACCCTTACAATTTGCATTGCCACTTTCTCTAGGGATTTCTCAATGACAAGAAAAATGTTTGGCTGCTCAGGCTTTCAAGCCTGACTCAGATTTCTTTTTAAAGAGTCTGGTTTTCTCTGTGTCCTTTAAAAATGGATCGAAGTAAGAAATAGAGACACAGTACCAGGTTCACCTCCAGTGAGACTGGACAGGCCATCTTTGAATTTTGTCAGTGTAAATTTCTCCTGCGACTTACATTCTAACCTCAGTACCCGCGTATTTGTAAGGAAGAAAATTAATTAAAAAGCTCTGTCTGTGGTCAGAAGGAATCTTTAAAAATTATCTAGTTCAACCCTCATACAATGAGCAGGGACATGTTCAACTAGATCAGGTTGCTCAGAGGCCTGTCCACCTTGACTTTGAACTTCTCCAGAAATGGTGCATCCACTATGTCTGTGGGCAACCTTTTCTAATGTTTCTACACCCTCAAATGTAAAAAATTTCTTCTTTCTAGTCTGAATCTACCCTCTTTTAGCTTAAAACCATTACCCCTTGTCTTGTTGCAGCAAGCCAATTTTCTGCAAACAAGTTCACCAAGGAAGAGGTTTGCTTTTAAAACACATATTCTGAATTCATTACATTCCTTTCATGAAACACCAGGAGAAAAATGGAAGAGGTTAAAAGAATGGACAAAATAGAAGGCTTGAGCTGAACTGGTATAATTTTTAAATGCCTGATGAGTTTCATCCAGTTTCCTCAGAACTGTTTCTTCAGTCAGGAGCAGGAAGGAAATGGGTTTGTAAGACTCAGCCTAAGCTGTGCCAGCAAAACCTTAGAAGAAGGAAGGCATAAAGCTTCAGGAAACTGAAGATCAATATAATCTGTCAATGAAATCATTTTTATTACAAAGAACCAAAAGCTGTCACACAACAAAAGGTTCACTGAAAATGGAAACAAGGAGAGTTTAAGGCTTTAAGTAATTGTGAAAAAGTAATTGTGAAAAATAAACCATAGTTACAAAGACAATATAATACATTTTTCTTTGAAGGATGAGAAAGTCTTGTCCACAGGGAGTTAAGACATCTGGAACCACTGACACTGGTGGGCACCTTCTATTGGGTTTTCTTGTGGAAACCATTTTTGTGTTGTCTCTCAGTTTCTAGTCTGTTTCTTACGGAAAGGAAGGCTTTCTGGTAGGTGCTCATTTAATGTATGAGAGTCCTTTCCCTGAGATTTTATGACTTCAACAGACACAACACTCATTACTGGAGAGTAAATAGAGGCAGGGAGAGCCAAAAATATCCATGGCAGTTCTGTCGTAGATCTGGGAATAGACCTTAGTGAAAAAATCCCACAGTTAAATCTTTGCCTGTTTTTTTTCTGATCCCCACTGGAAGCATAAGACCTTTGGACCAAGGACCATACTTTCCACCCCACAAGCCAGGCTGGACTACAGGAGTGCTTCTTCTGTCTGGCCTTGCAAAAATGATTAGACACAATAGAAAGCTGAACAAGCTCGACAGGGAAGTCAGAAGATGCAGGGTTGCTTTTCTTCTTAACTGACACTGTTATAATACAAGTTCAGCAGGAAGCGGGGCCTCAGCATGGTTGCTGCTATACTTTCCAAGTTCCTGATGTTGGACGAAGGCAGAGGAAGGGCAGAAGTGTCTCAAGATGAGACTTCTTTGCTCCTGCGGTTGTGCGAGGCTTGCTAGTGTTCCTCCACATCCATCCACAGCAAAGTCTCCCCCACCCCTGTGGTGGGCTGACCTTGGCTGGCTGCTCTCCACCAAGCTACTCTCTCACTCCCCCCCCTCAGCAGGACTGGGAGATAAAGTAAGATGAAAAATTATGGGGTCGAGATAAAGGTACTTTATCCCAACTAAACCCAGTATGACCCCCAAAGACCCAAGAGGTTGTTCTCATTTTAGCAATTTCTTCCCCTTTTCACAACAGTTCCAATTCCCAGCCATTCTCAGTTCCAGACACTCCTTCTGAAATACAGCAGTGCACCAGTGCCCTAAGCATCCGTTAGACTAACCCAGAGATTAAGCAAGCAATTTAGCAGAGATTAAACAGCAATTATTTTGATGTTTCTCATCTCTCCCTATGCTTGGTCAGCAGCCCTCAGCAGCCCTCAGCACCCCATGGAGTCCCATCTCTATGTTTGGGCATGAATTATTTTGAGTAGGTTGTGCAGTCAAATTTGTAGGTTTATTATTGTGTAAATCTCATGATCTTCGTTTGCTCAGAATATCATATGTATAGAGCTGTAAAAACATTGACCTTTGGGCAAGGTTTGTGTTGAAATTAATATTACTGTTGTTAGTTCTTCCTTCTCGAAGTCTTGTTTGAGGAAAGAAATGAAATTTAGGCTCCCATAAATAGTTTGTTCCACAGTGTAAATCAGATTTTTAATTCTGATCTCCAACTGTGTCCATTGTGCCACAAATGCTCTTTCTTGAACTGAAATGCTCTTCTTGAAGGAGTGGTTTCTGAAGCCAGAGCTCTTGAACTAGGAGAGGATAAATTGATGATGTAATGACTCTTCCTAATCTCTAATTTCCATAGTTTGATGAATTTCGGTATAGCATGTTTCATTAATATTATGCACAAAAATGATTTGCAGGCAAATTAAGTGGTTGACACAGGTACTAAATAATAAAAGCAGATAAATTAAATTCAAGCACACGATTAATTACAAGATAAATCTCTCTCATCTGGACCCATGATCTCTCTCAAGTATGCATGCATATGCATAATCATATTAGTCAAGCATTTCTTTGTATACCTTAATATGATACTGATGATATTCTGCACCTCGCTAGTTGTATAGTACACACAGGTGAAGTGTGAAACTTCCCAACAGTGTAAACTGAAAACCAGAAGAAAATGCTATCTGGTTCTCAGATTGCTCTTATGTTTGAAGGGCATGTACTACCTACCCTTGCATATGAGGCCTTCTCTGATACCACCCTCATACCTGCTGGAAAGGCAACACAGCTAAACACATGTAGTCCAAACAAAGCCTTGATGATATTAAGATGCATGCAGTAAGGAAGCTGTAACAGCAATGTGGCATGATTGTGGAAGTGTGCTCCCAAGTCACAGTGAGCCCCATTTCAGCCTCAGGTCACCAGTGGTGGAAGCTCCCAAAGAAGTTGCATCTGCTTAACTCAACAAAAACATGGATCCGTGTGTTCAAACTGGGCTTTATGAAGAAAAACATTTGACTTATACAGAGTAATTTAATTACAATTGAGTTAAATTTTAATTTAATCTGTAAGTAAACTAAGTAAGGAATTTAAAAGCTAATTTTTTTTCATATATCTCTGAAGTGTTTAGGTGCCTTACAGCCCCTTATGGTCCTTGTCAGATAATCCCCTCCACACATAAATTAACCAGTGCATATTGCTCAAAAGCAACATGTAAGATGCCTACAATCATGTCATAGCATGGCCTGCGTAAATATAACGCCTTAACCCCGCACGTGTGCTGTATATGATAGGTATGTCATTTGATTCACTCATGCGGCTTACGAGAGAATTTCTGCCTTTTCTCCATTTCTCTTTCTTCTTACTAGAAGGAAAATAAAAATCAATGGAAAATGAAATGTATATTGTTACAGTGAAATCCTATTTAATGGCTAACTTCAATTCTGAAAGGCAAGGAAATGAAGAGCTAAGGCTGGGATTTCATCCTTCAGTTATAACTACAGCCTTAGACACCTTTCAGAGGGGTGATTTTTGGAGAACAAAAGCTATTGAATAACACAGAAATTCTTCCTCCTTTTTTTTTTTTTATGCTAACAGTGGGTTTCTGCATGCATTTTTTAACGGTAGCTGTGTAAAGCTTGAAAACAGAGCTTCTCAAATGTCATGTGTGCACAGAAAATGATTTAATCCCTGATTTTTCCTTACACTTTTCATTTCAACTGTCAGACTGACCCCCTGCTCTCTTTGCTCCAAGCACAGATCTAAACTGTGTTGGGAGAGGAAATAAAATAAACTTGACATCTGCAGGTTGTGACCACTCTTGTATATGGCTGGGAGGCAAAAGATCCTCTGCTGAGGAAAAGCAGTTGATCAGTGAGGAAGCTTCCCTGTGCCTCAGTGGACTTTTTATTCTGTTTTTGAGAAGCTGTCATTTTGGAGAGATGCTCGAGCTGAAATATCATCCTCCATGGCTGTCTTCAAATGAGACAAGCTTCTTCAGAGGGCAGTTTCAGCATGTGTAGGTAGCTCTCTAAACTGTGCACATGAAGGTGAACCAATACAAGTGCCACCCATGAGGCACTACACACAGAGCAACCCAAGGGATAATACAGGAGTGCTGTTTTCCAGTAGCAGTAATGGGAAGGTTGGTATATCTGAAGGCTAAGGGAAGAACAGAGCTATGCCTCCTCTGTACCCACCACCATCAGGAGGGCAGTGTGGTGCTAATTAACTTCACCGCATAAACTGGGAAAGCATCATGAGGCTGATCTCATGTACTGCAGCTGGACATTGATTCTATGTTCTTCTGGTTCAGGAGTGCATTTTGGCCTGCCGTTACCCTTTGTATGGGAAGGAGATGGCATATCAGCCACATACACTGAGGAGACCCTCAATGGCCTGGTTACAGCCTACTTGTCGCCTTTCTGTGACTCCACAGTTCAGTGCTGGGAAGGCAAAATTATACCCAAATCTCACTAAGAAAATCTATTGAGTTTTCTTTTCTTGCCTATCTGAAATATAGATGCCAATATTGTGAAGAAATTGCAGTAAAGCAACTTGGGAGTCAGGGAGCATAGGCAGATCAGTGCTCTGTCAAAATGTCAGACTCTGATTATGTCCTGCAACAGGACCTTTCTTCACAAGTTTCATTTTACTTTGAGTCGTGATTCTCATCCTTTAGGTCATTGGTGGCTTTGGTCATACATTTAGCACCACAGGAGGATCCTATAGGCCTGTCCTGACCTTCTAAATATCTGCAGCTGGCACATTCCTGAATCACTTTCTTTGGGTTTTTTTTTTTTTTTTTGTTTTTTTTTTGCTTCTTATTTCAAGCACTATATTAAAACAGCAAAAATGAGATCAGTGCCCTTATGTTTTTTCAGCTGAGCCTGTTCCATCATTGTGTGTCAGGTCTTTAGTAAACTTACAGCACTGACAGAGGTAGTCACACTGTATCACTGAATTGAAAGGAAGAGAGGAAGGAAGAGATTTATCATGGAGCCTAAGAGTAGAGCAGTAAGACAAAGCCATCACACTCATACCTAAAAATGAACTTCATGTTGCAGATAGTTGGAATTTTCAGTTAGCAGGAAGTGAATTGTCTTCGGTTGTAATTTATGCTCATAATATTGGTTTTAGCTGTATGGAATAGAAATTTAAAGGTGCTGGAGTTTGGACCTCCTGTGTAGTTTTGGCTGGGTAATGGCTATCGTGTGATGAGCAAAGAGCAAAAGCAAGGAAAGGGAGAAGCACCTGCACTCCACATCCCTTTGAGGAGGCTGCCTTCCTGCACATATGTTGTTGTATCACAGAAGTAGAGGGGCAGAGAGGACCTGTGAAGGTGCATACAGGATTATCACTGGCTCAGTTCTGGGCACCTAACTTGAAGTGCCTTAGGGGTACCTTGTTTTTAGAATGGACCAGTTGCAGAAATGGAAGAAAACACAACACCTTTCAAGTCCTATAAGCAGGGCTCTCAAAGTTGATCTAGCTGAGCTAGGAAGGGTGTAGCCTACTGAAAACCCTTATTGCTGTAGTCCCCAGGTAGTTACCTACATAAGCCAGGAATTCACTCTCCACTTGTGTCTCCACAGTTCCACTGGAGCACAGACTTCTCTTCCAGAAGGGGGTAACCAGCTCTGTGAAACAGCCAAACCTTTAAATTGTTTGCCTAAGTGGCTTCAGTGGTCTCGTTCTGATGACTCAAACCCACATATTCTACCTCATGTGGTATATTAATCACCAGGTTAATGGTAGATCTGATGCGGGTAATTTCTCTTCCTCCTTAATGAAGTCGTGCCACCATGAAACTAAATATGCAGGTTTCACAGGAAAGAAGAGGGTGGAGAAAGATATCCAAAATGGGTAATCCCTGACCTCCATGCATTCAGGAACTGTTGGGCAAAAAAAAAAAAAAATGCATAATTTAATGTCCTTACGTTTGTGATAATATCCATGAACAAGCAGCTTTAAAGCATTACTTCTGCCTGAGGGGTTGCAAAATGAGGCAGCAGCAACACTAACCCACAGTGGGAAGCAGTGAAAGAAGGTCAGGGCCATGATGAGCCAAATCAGAATGAGCCACAAGCACATGAGCATCTCTCCTTTGAAGTGGCTGGAGATTTGGGAAAGTGTGCAGCAGCTTAATGCTATCCATGGTGAAATGCTAATGTGGGTATCCTTTGTCTTTCTGTACAAGGGGTTCAATTAAAGGGGCAATACACAGGGGCCAACTTCAGGACTATTTTTTTAATGTTTCTTTTATGTGTTTTAAGCATGTAGACGATGGCTGGAGCTTACTGTAAAGAGCATTCAAATTTATGGGAATTGCACATGCCTACTTGGGGAGAAAACATGGCCCACTGAAGCAGGGATTTTTCATTTCTTCTCTGTTTCAGTCTTTCTTACAGTAGTTGGGTTGTGAAGCTTTCTTTAGAGATACGGAATTAGTTTTAGTCAAGCAAAAGATTTTTCAAAATCCAAGCAGATCAATTTGTTTTTTAAATTAAACTTTTACATTAGATATTAAGTGTTCTCTAGAATGAACGTTCACCGTTACTTAATATCTGTATTTTGCAGATGTGCTCATATAAAAAAAAAAAAAAAGAATTCTGTATCTTGTGATAATTGAACTAGTAGCTTTAGTTCTCCAAAAGTCAGCTATGATCATCATAGATGCACCTTTGTGCTTTTAATAGTCATACCTGTAGCCTTTTTAACTTCTAATTTTACTTTGGAAGCAAATAAATCATAATTGGTTTAGATGCCCGGCTGTGGATGCACAGCCGGTGCTCAGAAGGGCGTATGCTTAGAGTTATGCATTTTATATAAATCCAAAACAACTTTTGCAATTTTCAGGATCATCAGGAAAAAATTTGAAATCATCCATCATACCATCATGCTAACTCACATAAATACCATTTTCTAGGAACTCTGCCTAATTTTCCAAGCCCATGAGTCTTGTTTCTGATAACACTGAATTAAGTTGCAGTAGCATCTATTACTTGAGGAATCTTGAGTTGTTTAAATTTGTTTTCCATCACAACGTTCAGTCAGGATCGGTGTATCAGTAGCAGTGGTATAGCAGGAGCTGTGATGCTTTCCATGTCCTTTATCAGATGTCTCTCAATAGCTGTAAGACTTAGTCCATAAAACCTCATCAGTTTAAACTGTATTAGTACTGTACAGTAATGGCAAGAGAGCAATAAGAAATGATGTTGTACTTCGTAGGGCACTAGTGAGCCATTTTTCTTGATGCTGGAAATCATCCAGATCTATTACTATAGGCTCTCAGCTCTTCTGAGAAAACTGGGAGCTAATGATAATCTTAACTGAACTGAAACTTTTAAAACTGTTTCTCATATTATCTAAAGATATTCATCACTGTATTTATAATGCCCTGAGCCTCAGGCATAAAAGCCACTGCAAGTGAGATGAACTAATGAAATTTGGCAGAGAACTTTGTTTTCTCTGAGACAGAGAGCTGACAGTCCTTCCACATCCCAATTTCTTCCAACAACTGAAAGCTCAAACTGGTGCATTGAAACAGAATAAGAAAAAAATACCTACTTTGTAAAAAGACATCTATTGTGTACTTTATTCTTGATTTATAAAAATAAAAGTGAACAGCAGCCCAATGACTGTCTAGCTTTCATAGCCTAAAATGTATTATTTTCAGCAGCTGTCATATTTCATAAAGAGCTCTAGCCTGAGAAATTACAGCTCACTCTTAATCCATCCTGGAGTCCCTTATTCTGTTTCTAAGAGTGTAAGTATCACTTTTTGAATTAATTTCTGGAAAACTGTGGAAGAAGAGTTACTTATTTGAAGTGTGGTATTAGTCAATTAGGCTTTCTAACTACTTTTGTAAGCTCTCATATGGAAAGTTAATTCTGTAATTTATTATTCCAATCTAGATCAAATCTTTCAATCTAGGAGCCTTAATTTCTTTAGTCATAGCTGGGTAGACAGTGACTATAAAAATGTATGGGCTGCAGCTAGCTTCATTCAGTTTATTTGGCCAAAATGACCTGAAATACAATTATTTTATTGCATGGTCATCTGTAATTATGTTTTTGATTCCATCAGAAAGATTGGAATATTTTTAGTCTATCTGGTGCTCCCTAGACTGGTAAGCTGCCAAGAACCATATATGGAGAGACCTTCACTCTCAAAGAGAAAAAGCCTGTGGTGCTCCAAGTCCTGTGAATCGTAGCTGAAAAAGCACTGAGAAATTGCTGGTTGGAAGGCAGCTGGCTGTTTCAAAACTTAGGCATGTTTTTAGGATAAACTTCCTTTTTTTTTATTTGTTCACTCACTGGTAGGATGAAGCTGAATTTTAGGAAGTTACACGAACACTCCCCACCCCTCCAATTTACCTATAATGATTTATCACTGGACTCCATCAAGATAATAGCACGGAAATTTTGTCACTACACTTTCCTTTGCTATTTTTTAATGTATTTATTTTTTTTAAGTACCTTAAAACGTGCCTTCTTTGCACTTATAATCAGTGCAGTGAATTGTCTCAGCACTGTATAGTTATACATTAAGTGCAGAGGTATGCTTAAGAATAGTCTTTAAAAAATTCCAGTTCCTTTCATATTAAAGAATTGTAAAACACAAGTATTCGTGAGCATGTGTGTGTGAAGCTGGGGTAAAAGCTTATAAATGAAATCCGTTTCAAGAATTGCTGTAATTGGCAATATACAAGAGCTAGGAAATATTTTAGGTAAGATCTCATCTTCAGGTCTTCTCCAGAGACTCCCAAGACTTGCTGAATATGATTCTGCTTTGTTTTCATCCAAAGCCAGCAATCTGTGCTGGTCCCTCAAGCTGTCACTTAAAAGCAGCAGAGCCTGAGTCAGCCACAGCTTTGAGGCAGATGTACCTAGGCCTTGAATTTTAGTGAGCTCCCCAAAAGGCTTTTAAATTCAAGCCCAGTTGTAGTGGAATAGAAATTAGAACCTGTCCTGGGTTTACCAGGAGCCGTTTTGCTCCTTCTTAGTAACTGGTGCAAGCTCTGTGTTTTGACTTCCAGCCTGGGCAGAGAGCTGATAACACCGATTGTTTTTAATTGTTGCTAAGTAATGTTTATTCTGGCCAAGGACTCTCTGCGTCTCATGCTCTGCCGGGGACGAGGGGAGGCCGGGAGGAATCAGGGACAGGACACCTGACCCAAGCTAGCCAAAGAGGTATTCCATACCACAGCACGTCATGCCCAGGGAGGTAACTGGGAGTTACCCGGAAGGGCACGCTCTCTCTTTGGGGCGGGAGGGGGGTCGAACTTGTTCGGCAGTGGTATCGTATTCTCTTGTTATTTTCTCTTATCAATATTATAATTGGTGGTAGCAGTAGTGATTTGTGTTATACCTTAGTTACTGGGCTGTTCTCATCTCAACCCGTGGGAGTTACATTCTCTCGATTCTCCTCCCCATCCCTCCGGGAGTGGGGAGGGTCGGGGGGGGGCAGGTGAGTGGATGACCTGTGTGGATCGGTTTAAACCACGACAGAACCTTAATGCTTTAAAAAGAAAATCCTCAAAGCAAGTTGGAAAGCCAGAAGGTGAAGGATAAGAAATGCACACAGCTCTCCCCTCAGCCAGTGTGACCTTCCGGTCAGGATGGTGACTGCTGGGGCTTCTCCAGCTCTTGGGAAGCACCAGCCACATGGCCAAGTCTGGCTGTCCCTTCTCTGCTTCTCAGGGCCATTCATCCCTGGGATGCTGTGTGAACTGCAGTCCTTGGCTTTGCGCAGTGTCCCTCTTCTGCCTGCTCAGGCCTTGATGTCCCCACAGCCTTCTCTTTGGGGCCGTTGAAGGAGAAGACAACTCCACTTCCCTCCTTTGGGACTCATCCAAGTAAGTGACATGTTTTGGAGACATCACGGATAACTGGAACGAGCCAATACAGCTCATACCATGTAATAGGGAGCTTCACTCCAATGAGGAAAATATCTGTAAAGTTTAGTTCAGGACAACAGTGTGAGTAAGGAGGCAGTTGGAGTTGGGGAGTTGGCAAGAGAGGGTAATGAGAACAAGAATCATAGAATCATAGAATCATTATGGTTGGAAAGGACCTCAAGATCATCTAGTTCCAACCCCCTGCCATGCGCAGGGACACCTCACACTAAATCATGCCACCCAAGACCTCATCCAGCCTGGCCTTGAACACCGCCAGGGACGGAGCATTCACAACCTCCCTGGGCAACCCATTCCAGTGCCTCACCACCCTAACAGGAAAGAACTTCTTCCTTATATCCAATCTTAACTTCCCCTGGTTAAGTTTTAACACATTACCCCTATAGGTAATGGGGTTATAGGCCCCCTTCAGGTACTGGGAGGCTGCTATGAGTTCTCCACGCAGCCTTCTCTTCTCCAGGCTGAACAGCCCCAACTTCCTCAGCCTGTCTTCATACGGGAGGTGCTCCAGTCCCCTGATCATCCTCGTGGTCCTCCTCTGGACTTGTTCCAGCAGTTCCATGTCCTTTTTATGTTGAGGACACCAGAACTGCACACAATACTCCAGGTGAGGTCTCACAAGAGCAGAGTAGAGGGGCAGGATCACCTCCTTTGACCTGCTGGTCACGCTCCTTTTCACAGAATCACAGAATCCCAAGGGTTGGAAGGGACCTCAAAAGATCATCTAGTCCGATCCCCCTGCAGGAGCAGGGTAACCTACAGTACATCACACAGGAACTTGTCCAGGCGGGCCTTGAATATCTCCAATGTAGGAGACTCCACAACCCCCCTGGGCAACCTGTTCTAGTGCTCTGTCACTCTTACAGTAAAGAAGTTCTTCCTGATGTTAACGTGGAACTTCCTATGCTCCAGTTTACACCCATTACACCCTTTTGATGCAGCCCAGGACACGGTTGGTTTTCTGGGATGCGAGCGCGCACTGAAGCTGGCTCATGTTCATTTTCTCATCAACCAAAAGCCCCAAGTCCTTCTCCACAGGGCTGCTCTGAATCTCTTCTTTGCCCAGTCTGTAGCTGTGCCTGGGATTGCTCCGAGCCAGGTGTAGGATCTTGTACTTGGCATGGTTAAACTTCATGAGGTTGGCATCAGCCCACCTCACAAGCATGTCAGGGTGCCTCTGGATGGCATTCCTTCCCTCCGGCATATCACCCAAACAACACAGCTTGGTGTCATCAGCAAACTTGCTGAGGGCGCACTCAATCCCACTGTCCATGTCACCGACAAAGATGTTGAACAAGATCGGTCCCAACACTGATCCCTGAGGGACACCACTTGTCACTAGTCTCCAGCCAGACACTGAGCCATTGACCACAACTGTTTGTGTGCGGCCATCCAGCCAGTTCTTTATCCACCGACTGGTCCACCTATCAAATTGATGTCTCTCCAATTTAGAGAGAAGGATGTTGTGTGGGACAGTGTCAAACGCTTTGCACAAGTCCAGGTAGATGACATCAACTGCTTTACCCTTGTCCATCAGTTCCGTAGCCCCATCATAGAAGGCCACCAGATTGGTCAGGCAGGATTTCCCCTTAATGAAGCCATGCTGGCTATCACCAAGCACCTTGTTGTTTTTCATGTGCCCTAGCATGCCTTCCAGGAGAATGTGCTCCAAGATTTTGCCAGGCACAGAGGTGAGACTGACTGGTCTGTAATTTTCCCCTTCTTGAAAATGTGGGTTATATTTCCCTTTTTCCAGTCGTTGGGAACTTGATCTGACTGACATGATTTTTCAAATATGATGGACGGTGGCTTAGCAACTTCATTCGCCAGCTCCTTCAGGACATGCAGATGGATTTCATCAGGTCCCATGGACTTGTGTAAGTTCAGGTTTTTAAGATGGTCTCGAACCGGATCCTCTCCTACAGTGGGCCCAAGGTCTTCATTCTCACAAGAAGGTCCACAGCTCTTCTCCCCAATTTAAGGCATAAAGACTTTTAAATGCAGTAAGAATAAATTAATTTTGTACTTCTGGCATACCTGAAAGGGCTCAAAGCCCTTTATATTTGAGGTTCTGACATGTGCACTATTCCTGCTTTTCCTATGGTAATGTGTGTTAAACATCTTTCTTGGTAGGTGTTTAAGATAGATTTCACATCTACCTTTAAATATTTAAATAAACCTGACTGTATTCTTACAGGGGTGTAGCTTCAGCTCACTTTGAATCAAAGTAGTTTTTAAGACCTTGATTTTTTTTCCTTGTGCTTTTATAGAAACACACTAAACTGCATTCAAGTGAAGAAGCTTGGCAAACCCACAGTGCTGTGACAGACATCATCAACTTCACTATGGCATAGCAGTAATCAGTCTCTAAATGAAGTTTATCTTTTATTTCTCTTTTTTAAATACAAGTTTGGAACATTTGAAGCTGTAACTTTGTATAGTAGTTCATTACCATCACAGAGAAAGCATGGTCCTGCCTGCAGGCCTGTAGCAATGCTATGGAGAAGGCTTTACAGATGTGTTCCTCTAGTGAAATCTCAACTCAGGAAACAGACTGCTAATCTCTCATCTGCTGGAGCCTGTAGCATGCTGAAGGATTAGCACACCTCATGCTAGAGATGAAATGTAGCCATAGCCTTTATTCTTTATCATCTGAGATACTCTTTAATTGATGCAGTGGGGACCTATCAGTGGAAAGAAACCAAATAAAGTACAAAATAGAGGATGGAAGGCAATTAAGTTAAAAAAAAAGTGACATGGAGAGTACTTTAAAACAGGATTTAGCGTCAGAATAAAACGAGCCTGAATGTTTAAATCACTTGGCCACCGGCAGCATGTTACTTATTCTCAAGCATTCAGCAGCTGTAATTGTGCAGCCCCCTCTGAATGTTGCACTGCATTGATTTTGTGTTCTGAATGGTGTTTCATTGTTCAGGGTGAGGGCCATGGAACGGAACTAATAGTCAAAGCTAAATATTTAACTTTATTGAAAATAATTACAGGGGAACCTGAGGATAGCTGTTTAGTACTTCATATCACAGCAGCGTGTATGTGCTAAGAACCAAGCAGAAGCTTCGGAGTTCTTTGATATAAGAACATCAGAAGTTTAGTGGCATTATTGTGGCTGATAAACAAGGAGAAACGCAAGTGGCAGAAATTTCCATATGCCTGAAGGAGTAAGTAAAAATGATACACAGCAGCTACCAGCCCAGGCATTTTAACAGAATGAAATGGCTCCCAATGCGAAGATGAGGTTTTGTCATCTGGCTCCACTTCTAAAGAGTCAATAAAGAAGTATTGTTTAATTTCTGTTAGGATATCATGAAAACCCATGATAGATGCCTAGCAGTGTAACACCTGGAGGTTTAGAGACTTCTTACTCCAAAATACTTATCTGACTTAATAGGAAGCATTGGACAGATTAACTAGCAAGTTTGGCTACAGTGGAATGAATTTGGTTCCAACGTAGGATTTTAACTGAAGCAAAAGAATTCAAAGAGCAGGCCTTAAACTGATGTTTTACAGGGGAAGAATGTCTTCTATTTGCTCTGTATTAGTGAATGACTATCAACAGCATGAGAGGAAATGACCTCAAGCTGTGCCAGGGGAGGTTCAGACTGGATATTAGGAAAAGTGTCTTCACCGAGAGAGTGGTTAGGCTTTGGAACAAGCTGTCCAGGGAAGTGGTTGAGTCGTGCTTAGTGACATGCTTTAGTGGTGGATTTGGCAGTGCTAGGTTAACTGTTGGACTTCATCTTAAAGGTCTTTTGCGACATAAACTATTCTGTGCATTCATGAGACTGAAGTTTAGAGAGAAGCTGAAGATCCCTATTTTAACTTGGCTTTCAAAGTCATTGTTGATCTTAGTAAGGGAAAGAGGGATTTCTGAAGAATTGCTTTATTTGATTTAAATAGAATACAAGTAGAGAAATAGAATAGCATTCACCTAAAGAGAAATTTGACTCTGAAAGGCAGAAAAGCTTTTTGTAGTAAGACTCTTTTTTATGTTCTGTTTGAAGGCCCTCAAACCATACAGCTTTTCTTCAAAATAGGAATGAATGTTGCAGCCTCAGTGAATGAATGTACTACTGAATCCAGCATGATAGACCAAAGGCATAGGGAATAAATCATACTTTGTGCCAGTCTTTGAGTAATGGAGGGTATGAAAACCAACAAGGAAAGTGGTGTAGATAGGAGCTATGTTGCATGTTTCAATAGTATTACAGTATTTAGGAAAGGTACTCAGTGCTGGAGATGACAGCAGTGAGTTAGTTGCTTTTTATTCTGTACAAAGGAAGTAGTAGGTTTTCCACAGCTATTGAAAGCTTCTTTTCAATGTTTGCTTGCTGCTTTCTCTCAAAAAAGAATGGGTATGTTATTATTCTTATCCAGGTATTAAAGGCTCGGGACCTAAGACTCTTGTATTATTAGATCATTGTTGGCAGGAAAAACAAAATACAGATAATGCTATCAGGCATTTTCTGTACAATTCAGGCATCTTACATTAGTTATTAAGGTTATCCAAGCAGTGTATTCTTCTTTGCTGCTGACATTGTCACTAATTAAAAAAGAAAAAAAATAAATAAGATTTTTTTCTACATTTTCTGCTTGGAGAGAGCTGAGTTGTTCTCTACCATTCACCCAAGGCAACAATCAGCATTTTATTGATCTTCTGCTTTGGTTTCTCTTATCTGTTCATTTCATCCATTTTTGTTGGTAGTCGTTATTGTCTGTTACAATCAACACTGATGAGAGAAGGGGAGCATACCAAATCTCCTTTGCCACTACATATCCTTCATGTCTGTAGTGGATATATCTTTAGTAATGGCAAGGTATTTTAATGTGGACATTAAGCAATCTTAGGAATAACCATACTGTATAAAATGTATCATCTTTGCTTGAAGTCTGAGTACTTCATGGACGTTTGAGTTAGTTCTGCTTAAGCATCTAATATATGCTACTCTTTGCACTGACTAGATAAGAATAAAAGATGTCTCTTTTTATGTCATACATCATCTGTGAACCGTTTAACTAAGTTCTGACTGGAAGAGAAACAGAACTGCTTGATTTCAGAATGAGTTTTCTTACATAATTAAAAATGCCAAATGTGTGCAAAAATCAGAGGCAAGCAGTAGATATTCAATATCATTTGTGCAGTCAGTGTTTTGAAAGCTGGTTGCTTTAACAGTACTGCTGGCACACCGGTCTTCCACAAAGTAGTTTTCTGCATTTTTTTGCATTCTATTGTTACCCAAAACACAATTCAAGCTACAGGGGTTATACTTTGATCTACACCCAACCTTGATCTACATACTTGAAGGTGTTCAGGTTCATAGTTGTGATTCTGTTTTTACTGAACTCCTACTTAACCTTTGTCTTCATTGATGACTTAAGTAAGACAACAGTGAATGGAATTTTCGACATATTTTGCAATTGATCAAAGACACAGAAAACTATTGTAAATGACTTCATAGGAAGAAGACCATAAAGTTTGAATTACCTTGAATTACATTCTTGTTTGTATGTTTAGGAAAGGTAAAATACGGAAGCTGAGGACAGCCTATATATATAAGGCTGTAGACAGTTGCTTGAACTCTTTAGGAAAACTGCCGCTTTTAGATGTGGTGACTTGCCAAAGAATCAACTATAAAAAGTATGTCTGATTTATAAATTGCAAAATGGCAATGACAGAATGAAAATGTACTTCAGAGAGAGCTGTAGTTGTCATACAGAGCCTTGGAAAATTACCTGGTGCTTTGCATTATTTGTTGATTGGATTTTTAATACATAGGTCAATACTGCCTTTTTAGGCCTGGTGACACACCAGAGTATAAACAGCTGAGATAAAACATTATGCCTTTTATAAGATCTCATCAAACTTTCCACCAGTCTGAAAAAAATTTAATGACTAATGATGTCCAACAGCTAGCTGTCATATGGAGCATGGAATGTATTATTGTGAAAATCCTTTCACAAGTGAGGATTCATTTAGCTTTCTGTACGTCTGAGTAGGATCCAAGATTCTTCTTTCCAGAACAGGTGCAGTCCCACAATGGATGTAATACAACATTTGCTCATGGGCATAGCTGAGATACAGAAAACAGCTAATAACTACTTACATCCCATGTAAAGCAGGCAACATATTTATAGAGACAGATTTGCAAACATTTAGTTTACTAATGAAATAAACCGACAAAAGCTGCGGTAGGTAAGAAGGCAGCCCTGCATGAAACTTTACTGCAGGAGAAAGACATAGGAAACACCATCCAACTAAATGAATAACTGTAAACAAGTTTACAAGATTAATATGTGGATTTAAATTGCAGTCACTATTAAAATTTCCTATTCCACGTCAACAGCATAGCAGGTAACGGCAGGAACTGAGGATATATAGTTTTAGCAACATTTGCATCATAGTCTCGGATGTCATCTCCGTTGAGTGTGTTTGTTTCCCATGGTTATGTTTCACAGTAGAGTGAGTAATGTGAAAGCGGAGGCAGCAGTTGTGGAGTTTTACTTGCTATTTATCCAGCAGTCTCCCATCAAAACATGGGGTTTTAGCACAATAAAGTTTGTTCTCTTACTGTCTGTGTTAGGCTGTTTGTCAGTGAGATATGTTAGCTGAACATAACTACCCAGCCCCCTGTGTTTTACAGTGTGTGGTTGAATCATGCCATGACTGACACCAACACACATTAGTGGGAGGATTGTTTATTAAAAAAAGGGAAAATAGATTTGACACTTGAGTTTACCAGGAAAGTCATTGCGGGAGCACAGATGCTCATCACTGCCGAATATGTGCAGCCGAGGTCAGGGAAATGTGTCAGGGAAAGCAAAGCAGCCTTGAAACATTTTTTTTTAACCATCTGGCAGAGGAGAACACACATAAAATACAGTTACAGCTGAGCAGAGTGTGCCCTCTTTCCTCTACTCACATGGGATTGCCTAGTCCTCTTTCCTCCTACTAGGCTTTAATGAGAGTGTGCTCCTCTCCCACCTTTCCCTCTCCTTCATTGGTTCCCCTAGGGATCTGCAGCCCCTCTTTTCTGGGGGCTGGTGACAGCAATAGCAGCAGCTGGCAGGGCTTGGGCTAGATGTCCTCTTGCTTTCCCTTGCAGTCATGCTTGCTCCTCTTCCAGGCGAACAATTTTGCGTATCATTCTTCTGCATGGGACAACATAGCTCTTAAGCAGGCCTGATCAGCATGAAAGTACTGACACATGGGGAACCTGGAAAACCTCATGAGTATTTATGTGCTGTGGATGTAGGAAATCTATGACAAAAATTGGAGAAATGAATTGCTTGGACTGAATTGGGTGGTGCAGTTAGATAATAAATTCTGTGAGAAGAGTAAAAGTGATAAAGATAGTTGGAAGCGAAAAGAGCTTTCAGATGCAGCGGTTTCTTGCGTAAAGAGATGAAAACTATAGGAAGACAGAGCATGCATGAAAGGAGCAACTATTGGAGACCTGTGGGAAGAGAGAGGGCGAACATTGTAAGAGGGGAATGCAGAGGAGACTGGAGATTGAAGTCAAGAAAAGCATATCAAAGCAAGAAACCAAACCAGGGATACATTTTTAAGCAACAGAAGGAGCTGGGAAAGGAAAAAGTGGAACCTCCTCTGATTAATTGAAAAAAGAATAGGAACTAAGCAGTGACAAAGATTAAAAGATGCATACAGTATCACAGTAGGTGGAAAGAATATTTTATATGATGAAATGGAGATGAAATGGAAATGAAATGAGGGGAAGGAAGTTATAGGACAAATTCATGTTGATAGTAAAACAAAATGAAATCCTTTCTCTGCTTTTTCTCTGTGGCTACTAAGGCCTGGAAGAGCTGTGATTACTGCTCTGTCTGAATGATTGTCCTGGGTCTTTCTGTTAGAGAAGATGCTTGAAGGAAGCAGTGCTGTATTTTGGTTGATTTAAACTACTGTTTATCCTTTGTGAAATGTGAAATAAAATGGTAGAGATGTACCATCTTCTGTTGTTTAATATGTGAATAAAATTTAGTGTGTTTGGGTGATGTTTAAGCTCATGACAAGAGCACAAATAATGGAAATGTTATGTTGGCTACACCCAACAGCTCCCTCATTGACTGAAACATAGTGTTTCTTCCTGTGTCTTAGCACTTACTGAGCACGATTCCTGGAGAAGGACGAGCGTTTCTTCCTTCGCAAGGAGGCTGAGTGTTTTATGTCTGTGTTTTTCTTATTCATTTTAGGGATCTCTTGCTGTCTGTGGCACTTGGCCAAGTACTCTCCCTCCTTATCTGTGGCATTGGTCTCACAAGCAAGTATTTGTCAGAAGATTTCCATGCCAATACACCTGTTTTTCAGAGCTTCCTCAATTATATTCTTCTATTCTTGGTCTACACAACAACGCTAGCTGTCAGACAAGGTAAGTGCATCTCTGAAAATATTTCGTAGAAAACAGCACACAATGTAATTTTATACTCATATCCCATTAACATTTGTTGCATGTTTACATTACCTAGTAATACATGTCTGATTAATTGAAAAAAGCTCCAATAAATGTTCATTAGCAAAGAATGAATCCATAGATGATGGGGATAGTGGTGCAACCTGAAAGGAAAAAGAAACATCAGTATGTTTGACTTTCTAACTGTTCTTATGGGAATGTTCCTCTTATACCTACCACTGGCACCAGAACCACACACCCAGGGTTCATTTTGGATTTCACTGCATGCCTTGCTGGGAGATACTAATATGCTTTACATCTTATATAGGTTAAGGAGATCTCAGATGCAAACAAAGAAGAGCTTGTTAGTTGTAGTTTCTGGTTACAGCCATTCAGTAGTTCACCTATTAGAAAAAAAATAGTATCCAGTTTTTAGTTGTTGGGAAGTAGGAGATGAAGGGAGGGAATTTGGGGTGTCATCTCCCTAGGGTGCTGTGCGGGCAGATCAGCTCTACAGCCCTGCTACTGCTTTGCAACAGGGCTTTGTGTAACCAACCTGACCTCCAAAGTGACAAAAGCATTATAGTACACTTTGAAACTGCTTGACAGGCTATGTATAATACAGGGGGATTGTACTTTTCCTGCCCATCCCTCCCTTCTTTGAGATTTCATGTCTAGATAAGGTGTGGGTGGTGAACATGTTTAAATACATTTCTTACCCATTCATTTTTAGTAATGGTTTTATTTATTCACCTTCACAGAACACATGGATTAGAAACAAAATAAAAGAACAAAAATATCATGTGCTTTTCTGACTTGGCTTTCCTGACATAAGTAGGGAAGGGTGCTATGGAGGAGAAGAACCACAAAATGTATTAGGTCATGATGTATTTATCAGCATACTGAGAGGTTCACACTTTCTTACAGGAACAAATATTTTGGATTGTTCTTTGATGTTACATTTTTTAATGATTTGAGGACCCTAAAGCTGAAGTTCCTCACTCATGGTCCAGTCTGTGATACAATACTATAAAGTGATCCAAAACTTCAAGGACTTAATTTCCATGCAAACAATGAACAGTCAAAAATACTCCACTGTGCTCCAGTGCACTTAAATGTATTACGACTTAAGTTTCATAAACCTTGGTCTCCACTGACATTTTTTGGAAGCAGTGAAGGCCAATCTGAGGAGGAAATGTCAGCTCTTATACAAAGAGAGATTGCTCAGGCAGTGTTTTGCTGTCTTGGTATTTTAGTTTGTGTGTGGGGAAACATCACCATATGCTTTGCTCTCCAAAAGGTTTAAAACATGTATTAGTAGCATCTTTCTGGAGAACTGGATTTAAAAATAATTCTTCTGAGTGTAGGATTGCCTAAATGTTCCCAGGTTCTGTCCCAGAAATGTCCTTCTCAGGACTGATTTTGAAGCTGTGGAAGGCAAGTCCCTGTGACTTTTAAGTAGATTTTACTTTTTTGAAACTGCTAGCTTGTGAGAGAATATAAGGGCCAGCATACTGCTGTGCATTACAGGGGTTTATTTAGAATAATGTTTGACATCTGGTATAGATTGACATTTTCAAAAATGCTATGAAGTGTCCTGTTTTACACATATAAAAATATATATGAAAACTGTACTTTATAAATAATTTTCTGACTCTGTTTAAAAATACAGTGGTTGACTAAAGAGAGGTTGTCAGAGCTATTGTCAGAGCTCTCTGTTGTGCCAGTAAGATATATTTAGGAAGCAAAGGGGGAAAGTGTTAGGGATACGTGCAAAATACTTTCTGGACAAGTGAGGAAGGTTGGGGAAGGTGTTTGAATGGGCCTGTGGTTGAATACTGACCTTACAAACAACCACAGCACAATATAAAGCTTTCCAATGGAATACTCTGTAAAAGGAGCTGCCAGAAAAAGAAAGATGGTTCAGTAAGAAAAAAAAAAGGGGGGGGGGGGGGAAGAAAAATCCAGAACAAAACTGGCTACAGAAGCGATGAAAGCAGTGATCCAGGCACTTAGCATAACATTGCTGCTGGATTGTATAGCATTACACAGCCAGCTCGTTTACTTGGCGTTTAATATTGCCAAATGATTGAGCCTGACATTGTCTGTTTGCTTGTGTATTTATTCAAATTCATTATCTGTGTTTGTTCCACTAAGGCAGCTTTTCTAGCAGTTCTAGTCATTTGGCATCACTAACAGATGGAAATCACATAATAATGTTATTAATTTTATATGGGATAATTCTGTTCTGAGTGCTGAGAGCATCAGAAGCTTTTTTTTTTTTTTTTTTTTTCAAGTGTGGTTCTTGTACCCTGTGTGCAAGATTTAAGATTCTTTAAATTATCCTCTTTCTCCTTTAGAAATCAAAACATCATAAGCTGGCTTGTAGTCAAAAATAGCTGCATCCTTTTGTCTTTTTCTTTGCTTTCTTCTTAATCTCTGGGTTTTTTTTCAGAAATGTACTGGCTTAGGAGGTGTCACTTGTGATAGCAAAAAAAACCCCTTAATTCACTGTAGGACAGAAAACTGTAATTTTCTGAGACTTAAGGAACTCCCCTTTCCCTAGAGGCTTCTACCAAATTTTGATTTACTGTCGATCCCCTTTGACTTATCTTCCCTTGCTGTTCATTTCACTCCATATAAGCTCCCTGAATGATAACGAAAAGGTAGAATTTGCACTGGTCTCTGAAAATCACCATTAGCAGATGATTAAAGCTCGTGATTCTTGAGCTCACCTGACTAAAGCCTTCTGCAGTGAATGCTCAATTTCCAGCACCTAAAATTAGTCCGTGGAAACCAGCAGCTTCCACTATATTTTTATATTGTGGATCAAGATGCTTTTACTAAAATAATTTTATCACAGTCCTTTAGTGGGTGCAAAGATTAGGACTACCACTATGTAACAAATCTACGTGTCATCAGTCAGTGTAGGAGATGCACAAGTCCTGCTAGTGCCAGAATCTCTGAGTACTGTTAATCTTCTTTCCCATGTCCTGTAGTTCTAAATGGGGAATCAGTCTGAAGGCAGTAAAAGTACAGAAACGATAAAGGAGAAAAGATCTGTTCTTGTGAGATTTTCATATAAGCCTTAAAATGTAGGTGCTACTCAGGTAGAGGTCATGAAAAGGAAAAGAATTTAGACAAACTGGAATTTTTCTGGTGCAAAATCCAACCACATTTTCTATCAGTCAGTTGAATTCTAAAGTTTCCATTAAATCGTGAATTCGGTATCTAGAAAACTTTCTCTTTTGTCCTGGATATTTTTAATGCTAATTTGGATTTCCTTTGTTATATGTAAATTTAAGTTGAACTTACTGTTTACCCAAAGAGGTGAGTCCAGAGGTTCTACAGTTGGGTATGCGCACACCCAGGCATTCATATAGATGCCAGTAGCCACTTGCCTACAAAGACTGTCCACTAGAGCTTCCAGGCCAGTGCTCATTAATACACCAGTGCTGACGTCTGAATATAATTCATTAGGGTTTTTTTGTATGAGAACAGTGCTACAAAATTAATGTCACTGCTGCAGCATCATGTTTTATCTGGCTGCTATGCCAAAAAATTAATAGCTAATAGGGATCCCCTCAGTTCTTTCTTTTGAGGTAACTTCCTCTCATGCCTGTTGTTTTCACAGCCAAAACCTGTATTTGTCCATGGTAATGCCTCTGAGTTGAGAAGATTTTAACACTTATTATCACAGCTCAGTCCCCTCATCAACAGAGGACACTGGTTAACAAAAGCTTATCAGGACACTTTCAGTTGCCTGTTATTACTCATTGAGGAAAAGAAAAACCTTGGCTTCCAGGAAGAAAAGCCTCCTATCAGTGAAATGGAGCTATGGGAAGTAGAGCTGGTGGAGATTAGTTTTAACACCTTAAAAAGCATTAAGTGGGAAATTGTCCATAGTGGACCAGAAGGTGTTAATTACTGGTAGTCAACATGGGTGCAAGCATCAGCAGCTTGCCACCAAAAATAAATTAACGTCTAAAAGACGCCTCACATATGCTACAAATGAAAACAACACATCTACTAGACATCATTAAAGGGAAAAAAATATGAAATTGCTGTTTTTTTGTTATTCTGGAAAACAAGAAATGAAGGAGCAGTAGAAATGTCTTTTGAACAGAAGGGAACCATAAATCCTTAAGGGCCAGATTCTGTGCAAGCAGGGCTCCACATTGACAACTGTTCCCTTAATTTTACTGTAACAAGTTACTGAGTATTTTCAGCCCACCATTACTGAGGGCTGGAAATAATTTGCTAGTTGAGAAAAGTTTTTATGAATCTGTCTGGATGAATTCTACTTCTAGGCTAAGTGATGAGGTTGTAGCATATGTCGGTGGAAATATGATTTTCCTTAGAGTAACTGAAATGTCTTTGTTTTGACATATAATCAAACGTGATCTGTGCCCCTGAGTCAGCCAGAGAATCCTGTGAGACTATTAAGGACTGAAGTCCTTTTACTGGAATATTATTTTTTCTGCATTTTTGTCTAGGATTGTTTTATGACGTTGGTATCACAGTCATATATAAATTCCTGATTTATCTGCTATTCAACTACGTATCTTCATTTATATGCATGACCCCCCACTCCAAATATCCTTCCTACTTACCCAAAATCGGCTAAATGAGGCTTCTTGAAGGAAAGTAAAACATTATATAGGAGTTACTCTCTTTTACTGCAGTCAGCAGTAAATTTATTGAATGATCGGAAGGGTAAATTTTTACTCAGTTTTATTCCACTAGCAATGTTATATTGGCACAAACAGTATTATGCAGTTAACTTAGGTAGACATACCAGAATTTATTCACTATTAACACCTTTTTTTGTCAACTGCCCATGAGAATATGCCTAGGAAAGACAGTACATGATTTAAGCTAATCATACTGTATTAGATATCATGTACTTTGGGCACTATGTGTTGTACCATTGACATAAAGTGTCTTCTGAAAAGGCATCGATCCCATCAGCATTTTCAGTGAGAAGCCTCCAGGAATATGGCACTTTCTCTTCACTGAGGATTACGGAGTGATTTTGATTAGAAAAGATGCATTTCATCATAGTTTGATTTCCTAAATAGGCTCATACCTCTGCTGTAGAACAAAGAGCTTGGTTATCACCCCAGTGTTGTACATAATGTGCATAAGCTGCAGCCAAGCAGCCTTACGGTCTTCTCTGCCTGTGACAGAAGTGGTCCTCAGTCCCTCAAGGTGACCACATGCTGGCCTGCAAATGCATGGCAGGTGTTGCAAAGAACAACAGCATTCCACTTGAAGCACGGGGGAAGGCCCATCAAGCTGGCCCAGATCCTTGCAAGGGGCCAGGCTAACCCTGGATTGTAAAAATGAAACAAAGCAGCAAGCATAGCTTGGGACCAGTGAAAAACAATGACATTCAGGTCTTTGGTATTCTCATAGCAGCACTGCAGAGTCTCCCTGCTGTGTGGTGCTTTGCAGTCTGCAGTGCACTTTCTCCTAATTACTCTGGGCTTCTAATTAGAGATGCCAAACTGTGTGGGATATGTTTATTATGAAAATGGTGAGCCAAACAGTCCTTTTGTCTGGGCTTTGAAGCGCCCTTTTCATATTCAGAGGGAATTCTGTGCTTTAGGAGAAATCAAACTAGAATGCTGGTTGTTTATAGGCGCTTCAAATTGAAGGGATCTTTCTGTAACATGCAATTTTCTGGTTTGGATAGCATGCTCACAGGAGCAAGAATTACGATGTGTTACGTGTTCAGGATTTGCCTATCACATCATGGGCACTGCAGCAAACTAGCTAGAAAGCAACAGGATGACCAGAGCCAGATTCCTGTTTGGTGCCATCTACATAATCACTGTGTTTTTGTTTGCATGTTTGCATTTTCCTTCTACTTTAAATCGAGTTTTAAAAATTCCCTGCTCTAAAATGCTGAATGCTGCTGTGCTCTATACTGCATGAACCTTTATTATTTTACTCCATAGGTGGTTACAGTTCAGTGAGGTGTTAAACTTCTCCTGTGTGTATAGTTTCGACACAGGACCTTGGGATCTTCTTCTTTATGACAGTTTCCCAACCCCACAGAATTTCCCTTCCCAGTCCAGCGAAGTCTTCTCACATTCTTAGCCATAATACAGAAACAGATGAAATTTCTACAGAGTACGATTTATTCCACGTAGCTGGTAGGAAGACAGGGTGAAAATCCGGTAGACCATATTGGTGATACAAAGGCAGGGTTAAAACCCACAGACTTGACCTTTCTGTCTTTTGTTTTGTTCTGTTTTGCTATTCCTAGTGGAGAGGTTGAATGGGGTATTTTAATCCTATGGGTTTTCAGCTGTCCTTGTTACACTTACGTGCAGACACATGCTTTCTGCTTTGGCCATGCTGCTCCTCTCCACACACACAAGGGACCAGGCATCTCAGGGCACCCCAGGGCTTAGTCAATTTTCGTTTTCATCAGGTGTGTTTTGATTTGCCAGCTGCACAAATAAACATTTATGGAGAGAAATCCTGGCCCCAAACATAGTGAAAATACATTGGCAGGCAAAGGCTGAAAGGAAGCCTTAGTCCTTTCTTTGTATGTGTTTTCATTTCTCAGTTCTGTGCTTCTGATTGTTAGGTCAGACATCTGCTGTCCGAACCCACAGCAATAGTCCTGTGTTAGGAAATGTCTGTCCTTTTTTTAATCCTTGTCAAAGTAGCACAGTCATTGCATCATATCATTGGAATAAATGACGTGCATCCCACAGCACATACAAATTGACAATTGGAAAGTACTGTTCCTTTAGGATGCAGGTGGCAGCAGTTAAGCATGAACTCTGTGTGTCATGGTTTAATGATGCAAACACTAATACACTCATGATGACCCCAAAGCAATAACAGCCAGGCTTAATCAGCATCCATGCTGTAGCATTCTCTTTAGTAGTATCTCATGATCCCTGATGCAACTCATTCAGTCCAGAGGTGCCTCTTGTTTTGCTAGGTTTCAAAATATCTTTGCTGCTCAAAGAAGTATCCTTTGTGCCATCAGAGACAAAAGCTGCAAGAGGGCATCAAGTGAAAAGATAGGAGCACCTCATTTTTTTGGTCGTGTTTCTGGCTGCCAGGTTTATGTCCTTATCCAGTTTCTTCTAGAAACAGATTCAGGTTTGCACCATGGTTCAAAGACTGGTGCATGTTTTATGAGAGCAAACCTTACAGGCACTAAGTGCAATGAGCATGAAAAGGCTGCTAAGCTTTAGGCTGGCCAAAGTTGTGGGGGATGAACCATATTTGCATCAAGATGCTGCATCATCACTGTGAGGCAATGTCTATACTGAATATACTACTTAAAAATAAGTCAGTTTTACCCTGGGGGTAAATCTACATACAGTTTAGGAGTGCTTAGCCAGATGTGGCCATTCCATGCCAGTAAGCCCATAAATAGAAACTACAGATGCAATAAAATGGCGGTCATGCAATTATTCAGCTCACAGCTGCAACATCACAGGTAGCTAGTGGAATTTAGCAAAATCAAACAACCATCACAGTGTGCTGTTTTATACTGTGATGCTTTTCTTGGTGATTCCTGCACCCATATCAGAGACTTGGGTCAAATAGGCAACATGTATTTGCAAGCATTTGTGTTTGGATCAGCATTTAGATTTTTGTTGCTGACCCTGGGAAACTTCCTCCTCAGACAATTTTCCAGGAGCCATACCAGCCTTTCAAACCACTGGGTAATCTCAACACAAGTCTGTGAGTACCTGTTTGGGAAGATAAACCTCATTACTAGGAAGATGAGTGGGCAAGCTCAAGGAAGCTCTGAGGAAGTGCAGTTTGACTACTCGAGCATCTTGCTGCTTGATCTGCATCCACATCTCTGCAGCTGCCATTATGTATTTGTATCACAGATTCAGGTAGGGGCACAGATGTTGCAGGTAAAAGAATCAAGTCTTTTGAATGTGGAGAGACAGGCATTGTACGGTACAGCCCTGGAAGTGCTCAGATACCATGGCAGTGAGCATGTACTGAGCTTTGTAATATGGTCCACAGTATCAGAGTGTTGCACAGGGGTGAATGTGGCTCTCAGTAATTTTATTTGAAGGTAAAGCAGCTCCCTATCTAGCCCATATTGCCTCACTGTGTGTCAAATAATAAATTGTCTCTTAAGGGTGTGAGCTGAATCACAAGCAGTTGATTTTCTGTAGAATTAAAGGATAACTGTCCTTTGTAGTATTAACATACGAGTCTGATTCATCTTAATACATAAACATCTCAAGTGCTGTTTACAAAACCAACCATCCCTTCCCACCACAATGAGGAAAGTTAATGGTTCTGATAAAATAGCATACCCTTGATCCTACAGCTGTATACAGAATACCAGGTTGTCTCTGCCACTTCATGCAGTATCAGTATTTGCCTGTGATTTATTGAATACTTAAATATTCATCAATTCAAGCAGCTAGCCAGGGTAGCAAGATCCACATTCAGCACACGTATCTCCAACATTCATACGGGAGATTTGAAGTATGGTTACAAGATGATAACTGTATTGCCTGAAGGAGGTAAGTCCCGCTCTGCCAGAATGGTGCTTCGTATGTAATTAGTGTAAAAATTCGGAGGAATAGAGTTTATCCTTGTGATCGCCTTTCTCATTAAAAAAGAATCATAATGAAAGAACAAAGTGGTTCCTGCAGTGAATTGGATTGCCTTCTGAAGTTTTCACTAAATTAAGGACTCAGCAGCATCCCATTTTGCAGACCCCAGTTGTAAACTGTACACAAGACTTGCAGCACAGTCCTTTCTGAAGGTTTGGAAGTACAGTATATTTCTCTCACGTGGGAAATAACCCACCTCTCCATTTTCTTTTTCGGATTTCATTAGTTTCTGTTAACAAAGTATGGAGACAGAGGAAAGAGCAAAGAGCAGTATGTGATGCTTCAGGTAACTCACAGCCACAGCTTATAAAGTAAGCTATAAAACTTACTCTAACTAAACCACCTTTTCTAAAATACAATCAATGAGACAACATGAATCATGGAAATAAAAAGTTATGCTAGCAGGAAAAGCTCTGTTTTCAACTTACTCTTTTGGCTCACGCTTAATACCAAGCTGTAACACAAGCAGTAAGTTTCTCTTCCTTCATCTCCCATATTACCAGGTAATAATTATTGTTACAGTTAAATACATCTTTAAGGCAAAAATATATAAATGTCCTGTAAGGTTTTCTACCATTTTGTAAGCATATTTTTTCTTTTATATTTAGCTGAGCTGTTAGCCATTGGCATATGGTTACTTCGAACTCCTGTTGCGTTTCTGGATGATAGTGCTATAATACTAATCACAGCTTCATCTGAAGAAATGTGTACAAATTTAGCACTCTGTATGCAAGCTGCGGTTGTGCTGTATGCTCTCCCTTCTGCTCATAAGATCCAAGCCCAGGCAGGAGCAGCAAGTCACTTCTGGAAGACGCTCAGAATTCAGGGACCTGGGGAATCACCTCTTGGCTTAGGTCTCCCTTTGGCTGCAGCTTTCCTTCACAAACACTGGGGATGCTTTAGAGCCAGGTTGCTACTGAACAGAGTAGCTCAGGATCATTAGCAACCAGATCTGTTAGAACTTATCCCTACTTCAGCTTCCCTGAATTAACATTAGAGAAAAGGAGAAGGATAACATATGCCATCTAGCAGCCTCCTCCATTTCTTGCACACATTTCCCTGATGGGAGAAGGAATCTTTGACGGAAGGTGGGATCTTTGCTGACAGCAGTAGTGAGCGCTCCAAATATACAGGAGAAGAGAGAGACCACGTGCGTGTCTCACAAGAACACTTATCCTTTAGTTTTCAGTTATATGACAGCGACAGTCAATTCACAAGGATATTTTTGTAGCTGATACAGAAATATAGCAAATGAGGTTTCAAAGAAAAATTATGCATTTGTACCTTTTCTGAGTTAAATATTCATGACTTTCCTTCTGTGCAGCTACTAGAATGTTTACGCAGTGTCATTTATCTTTGCTTCTGTGATTATCTGTCTGTGATCTGATACTTTGTTTTGTTTAATTCTAAAGGAGGTTTTAATATCTCAGGGTAGAGGTGGACTGTCACTGCTTTTATAAAATGGATCTGCACTGATTTGCACCATTGGTGATATAAGTCAAGGAGTTGCCGTAATTTATGATATATAGGTATGCTATAAATAATCACTTAATGTATATATAATTCATAATCTCATATATCTATTATATATATAATAGATATCTATCATGATTAATTAATTATATTTTAACCATAAATTAGGATATATGCTGTTTGTTTTCATTGGTATTTGAAATCTTTGGTTTCAACATGTTCTTGAATGTCCTATTAAGATTTTAGCGGCTTGGTGTTCAAGAGGAACAGCTACTTAGTGCCCTTATTTCCTATGTTTGTCATGTAAGAGGTTTGGCTCTGTTTCATGGGACCCATAGTGGTTTGCCCTCATGTGAGTGATCCTGAGAGTGTTTACATGCACACAGTTAATTATATACATGTACGCACATATATATATATATGCACACATCCAAAAAACCCTATCTATTATCAGTAGAATTTATTTTTAGTATTATTTGCAATTGCTTATCATTTCAAGATCCCAGTGAACTTCAGGTGTTCCTGAGCTAGGTTTCATGCTTATTCAGGCAGGAGTATGATAATAGGCAGGCCATGGTGTTATCAGGAGCATCTCATGTCTACTCACAGTTCAAAGAGCTAAAATGCCATAAAGGGGAGAGAAGTTTGCAAATAACAACGTTTTCCAAGCAAACCAAATTGACAATAAGCTCTTCCCAAGCAAATCCTGAATGCATGGACACTGATGAAGGATCTTATGGAGTCTTTTGCAACAGCATACCAAAACTGTGGATTAAATTTTGTGTTAAAAGATGTCTTGTTTTCCAGAGCTGAAGAGAGCAGCAAAAACATTCGAAGGACTTTAGTAAAGTTCTGATGCCCTCATCACTAAGGCAGAATTGATGTAGAAATGTTTGCTGGGATCTACTTCCTCCTAAAGAAGAATGGACTTGGCCATGGAGCTAGGCAGCCAGCAGTCACTGGGTTGCAGTCACTGGTTTGAGTGCTTTCTCAGAAAACCATCTGGCTGAGGGGGTGACAGTTTGGCAGGAGTTGAAGTTACAGGGGCAGCTTCACAGTCAGAAATCTGAGTGAGAAACACATTATAAGTAGAGGCTGGGTATGGTGCACTCCTGAATGCTGGTACACAAGGGACCACAGCATGTCAGGTGGGCAAGGTGGTGAATGTGCTTCTTAAGGGACAAGCAAATTGTGCCAACAAGTACATGCCTGGGTATTTTAGTTCCTGTTGGATGATAATGTGGTTGGTATATATCACTATCACGTCCCAGGTGACATGGTGCTTTTCTCTTCCTACAGCAGATTGCCTCTCTCTGTGGGGAAGTGCCTTATTGAGGATGTATGGGGAAAGTTACTGAGCTGAAGAAAGACTAAAGCTTCACCTTTCTCTCCACACTGCAGCTGTAACACTGAAATTGCATGGATAATGCTACTTGAGAATGCTTGTGGATCTGCAGTGTGTGATGGTCTGAGATCTGCATGCACAAAACTACTTGCTTTTTCTCTGGTGAATGCGGTATTAGAAATGTGGCGATCCAGTCACTTTTAATTTAGTGAGGATTTTGAATGTGTTTGTTGTCTTCAATTGTTATTTGGTTAGAAAATACAAAATAGTCTTTATCAGAATAATATTTTTCTGAAGCATGGAGGGAAATGAAACGTATGAAAAAGAAATTAGGGTTCCTTTGTCTTTAAAGGATATGGGATACTGCAGAAAAGAAATGTGGTGGTGTTTCAAGGTGAGGGAATTCAAGACGTAGCTCAGAACAGCCTGCTTTTAAGAAGACAAATGACTGTGGTATTTATTATATAATTTTTTTTTTCCTAATAGTATAATGACTGCTGAATAGGATCCGTTTTCCAAATAGAGATCACACTCACCAAGATATTTTCATAATGCAAACCACTGAGATAAATATAACATACAGGGTAACACAGAAGTTTGAACATGTCTACGTAACTACTTCTTGTTGCTTATGTTTGCTTTCCATTAACAGAAACACATGATTGTAAGGAAGAACTCCTAGAATGTCTGTGAAATAATTGCACCATTACTATGCCTTTATGGCCTTAATGATAGAAACATTTCTAGCAGGGTTGACAGAATCACTTCTAGCAGGGCTGACTTATTTCATACGTGGTTTGTATTTCAGTGTCTCTATCTCTAAGGATAGTATCCGTGCCTAAAGCTGCGTAAAGGCATGTAATCTTTATGGCACATTGAGTTTTATTTAAGATCATCTAGATGTAAAAACAGTCTTGATTTAAAAGCAAGGTGCTTGTTTCATTTCTCAGGCAGTAAAGACAGTGATAGCCCTCTCCATGGAAAAAGGAGGAGGGTCTAAAATGTAGAGGTGCTCTGTCAACACACTTGTATGGAAAAGCACAAAATGCTTGGTATCAGTATGTATCTGATTGAGTCATAGAATGGTTTGGGTTGGAAGGGACCTTAAACATCATCGAGTTCCAACCCCGCTGACATGGACAGGGACACTTTCCACTAGACCAGGTTGCTCAAAGTCCTGTCCAACCTGGCCTTGAACAGCCAGGGATGGGGCATCCACAGCTTCTCCAGGCGACCTGTTCCAATGTCTCACCACCCTCACAGTAAAGAACTTCACCCTAATATCTAATCTAAATCTATCCTCTTTCAGTTTAAAGCCCATTTCTAAGCAAGTGTACACAACAGACATTTAAGTGGACATTTATACGTGTGTGCACCTAAGTCCCAGGTTAAAGTGGAATAAATACAAGCCAACTGACACAAGAAAAAAAATCACATCTTTCAGTTTTAAGCAGGATGTCTCTTCCTAAAAGTTTCACAATTGCCTTCAATTTCTATTACATGCCCACTTGATAGTATAGCAGCAACTCATTCCTAATTGGAAGATGCTTACTGCAGATTGTCAGGTTCTATCAACTTCCCTTCTCAGTTTTTGCAGAAGACTCATTTTTTCAGTCCTTGCTAATATATTTCATATTTTGTCAGTGGTGTGATGAAATGTCATCTCCTTATTTCTTAATATTTTGAACAGTAAAATAAAAATGGAAATTCGTTGTCAGCTGTCTGTCATATTCACTGCAGAGGCATTCCTTCTCATGCATTTCATGAGGCTTGTGTTTATTTCCCTAATTTCCACTAATCCTGCATTGGTGGGGGAACAGTCTATTTTCTGTTAATTATAATATTAAGAGATAATCTGCTTGACTATATTTCTTTAAAAAATTGGATCTATCATAGTATTAATATTTCCTACTGATGCTTTTGCTTTGTACTGTCTTGATCTCTGTTTAATATGTTTTATGGATTTAATCTGTTGTGTACTGAAGAATATTTAATGGACTTGACAAGTTATTGGTTACAGATGTAAGCAACACTGAAAAGAAGCAGAATTTTTCATTAAAACCCGGGTGTTGAGAGAGAAATTATTGACAGGTCTGAAAAGATGTAGAATTAAAAAGTAGCAAGTGATAGGATCAATAGCACTGATGTTTGTCATTGCCTTTTGCAGTCTTACAGACAAAGCTTCATGTTTGTTAGTTGGAACTAATGAGTTGTAGAAGCCAAAATATATCCATAGTGAGCAGTTTTGAGCAAATCACTGATAGCGATTTTCAACTGAGAATCATATGCCATATCAGCATTTTAGCTGCAAAGTGGCATTAAAGAGTAAAACATTCCCTTTCAAGGAATTCAGTAGACTAATTTCATCATTACAAGTTATTACCTATTAACAATGCTAACTTCAAAACAAGGACTATAATTGTTTCAATAGATACACTAAGTATTTCAGAGCTTTAAATGATTGCAATAAGGGGTTTTTTTTATTCACTTTCTTCCAAAATTCTATCACTAAGTGATAGTTATATGGTCATAAAAAGTAAGAAAAAACTTGAAAGTTAAACTTGCAGAAAACACTATGCAACCCATAGATTGCATCAGCAATCACCAACTAGTTTCAAGAACCAGTATCAGAAAAATACCTTTTATAGATAATACATAGATACAGGAAATCATCTTGCAAGGGGATTGATCAGGTGATTTATATTTCTGTAAATCTTTGGCCGAACACAAACAGTGCTTCATCTCAAAGGAGGGTATCATCAAATAGGTAAGGAAAATAGAACATGAGAAACTGAGTTTGATGAGGCTTCAGGGAGACATGGTCAGAGAAGGAGTTTTTAGGACAGTTGTCAGACATCAGCAAGGTTGGAAAGCTCAGGAAACACAAATATTTGCTCTGGAGACTGCCCTTGCGCCACAGGAGGATCCTTAACTTGCTATGCCCTAAGCACCAGGCTGATAGGTTTGTGGCAGTCATCCCTGGCTGAGCTACACAGTCACAAAACAGGTATCCCACAGATTGTGGTCAGCATTTTCTTTTGAGTAGAGAAAACACAGAAGTGTTTCCACCAGTACTGTCCAAGTCCCTCCCCAAGACCTGCCTAGGTCATTCTTCCCCTCTACTAGTCAAGTGTTCCCAGCATGGGAAAGCAATACTCAATTAGCTGTATGTCACCATGAAGACAGTATGAAATCTGATTGCCGGAACTGTGCTTTTGCTGGTTTGGTTGACAAAAAGACTCTGTGAGAAAACTGCTATGGAAAGGGACTGTACACAGGGGCACAAAAGTGGAATAGTTCCTCAAGGACATTTCCCGGAGTACTGATCTCTGTTTTCCCAATTCAGAATAGCACCAGAATCACAAAGTGACATTGCTCAGTGTTCATCTGTTGTAAATGCTGGCACTCTTTCCAGTAGTGAAATGACCAAGAGGAACAGAAAGGGTAGTGGTTCCAGCGTGTGGAAGTAGAAATCTGATTCTACGATGTGCCTGTGCTTATCTCTGTCAGACCTCACAACTGGGCACAGGCTGATACCTTATGCTCTGGTTGTCAGAATTTGCTGATGGTGCAGTCTCCAGATGTTACATGGTGGCAGGCTGTTTGGACAGTCAGGTTTGGGTTTTATGTTATTAAAAAGCAGACCATCCCTATCCAAACTGAAAATTTAAGTGTGGTTTTGGCAGTAGCTCTGTTTGAGGACAAGAGTTGATGGCACTCCTTTCTAACTCCCTGACTCCCTGAGGGAATAGCTGTACAGAGAAAAATTGTCTTTTGACCTTGTCCAGTTCCAGCTGAAAAGACAAAATGAAATTGAAGCTGAAATAGAGGTGGCCATGAGTTTAAACGTGGGATTTAGGTTTAGGGTTTGGACTGGGCAAAAAGCGAAATACAGCAGAAAGTGATTTATTATCTTAAGTTCAGAACATAAATACAGTATAGTCTTCATAGAATTATCGAATCATAGAATAGCCTTCTGGGCAATTTTTGAGATTGCATACAAAGAAATCTGTGAAGGGTTTGCCTGAACAGACAAACAGACACGTAAATCAAGAAAACAAAGCTGTAATAAGCAGTGGGAGCTGAGACCAAAACATTGATGTAGGCTTGCAGAAAGCTGAGTGAGTCAGTATGCCTGGAGAACAGCAGTTCTCATCCTCTGCTTCGTTTGAAAGCCTTGTGTTGCATCTGTGATCAGAGGAATTCCCTGCTGATTCCTTTTTCCCCCATCATACCAAAATTATTTTTATGCTGCTTGTCCCTACTGTCAGTGACATCCAAAGCTTTGTTTCTCTTCTTGTTTCTGATGTTCTGATTTCCTTTTTTCTGAGCCCTTTCAGTAGTGTTAGGCTTCACTCCCTGCTTCCCTGCCTTATCCTATAAGCCTTTTTGTAATTTATTGTGAATATTGCCTAAAGATGGAAAATGCTTCTCAACTGATCATATTACTGAAACTATCCTCAAATGATGCATTTAATTCTGAGTGAGACTACCTACTTCATGTTTAACGTATCAGGAATATTTTTTATTCTAACACAGTTTCATATGGATGCAACTTGTTTACTGTTTTTAGGAGGGGAAATGAAATGAACATCAGAGCAGCTATAGCAGGTTGTACAAGGCATGCTGTAGTCGAAAGAGATCATACAGTAAGGCCAAATTCTGAGACAGTTTATCAGGGCTTTTAAAGAATTGTAGTATGGAGGACAGCAAGAGAAAAAGGAAAAGAACCTCCATTTTAGAACATAATGTTTCTTTGTTACAGAGCTGCTTTTTCACTATACCAATGATGGATCACATCCACATCTAAAATACAGACAGATATTGAATGACATTTCACAAGGACTTGATTTATGTTTAAGCTGTAATGAGAATTTCTCATATAGATGAATTTTGAGAAAACAGACTATTTTGAAGTCAGGCATTTTACTAATGTAGAAGATTCAGAGCTTTTGAGTTCTCTGCATCTCTGTCTTTTTGAACTATAATAAATATAAATACAGAGATTTGACGATTAAACATTATATCACAAATATTGGTGCAGGTAAGTCTGAGCAGGATAACCTTTTCATACCTGCTGCCATGGTAATAAATTTAATGAAGTTATGTTTGAAATGTATGCCCCTTGTGGTTAGAGTTCAGTCGAGCAGAGTTAGGGAATTTTCAGTGTCAGTGCTGTACAGGGCAGGCTCCTGCAAAGCAGTAAATCACATCAAAAGCACACAGCTTATCTGTCTGTCCACCTGTCCATTACTGTAGCACCTGAGTGCTTTTAAAAGCTATTTTATTTTAGACTCCTTGTATTCAAATATATTACAAAATGCATTTAAAATAGCAAAATTCTGTTTCTAGCTTTTGTTCTATGTGTAACAGTGAACAAGTTGTTTGAAGTATAATCTTATTCTTGTTTGTCTGCTGTGTACAGGAAAAGAAAATCAGCAGAGGCAATGAAGTGAACAGCCAAAGACTGTGTTTTGTAAAGAAAAGTAATGTTGCCAACTTCTATAGAACAAGTTTGCAATTTAAAGAGATTCATGATAATAAATATGTCTGTTTTTCTTCTTAAAACCCTAATTTAGTTTTGTAAGCTGAGTGCATCTCCTCTGAGTTTTATAAGAAATAAAGAAGTATGTTTCTTACATGTTAGCAAGGAAAAGTGTTCAAACATGGAATCACAATTTTATTTTTTTTTTCAATATCAGAAAATAATGTGGTTCTTTCAGGTCTCTCTAAAATTTTGTATAAGATACCTCATTCAAAGAAATTTTTGAATGCTTGTGTTTGGCTGTACTGAGAGCGGTACTTGCCTGAATGATAGGTTCAGTAGTTTGCCACTCCAAAGAGAAGACTACATTTGCCTGTGCTCTTCTTGGCCAGAACATGAGAAAATAGTGTCAGACCAGAGAAAAGACTGAACAATGCTACTGATATTTTACCCATGCCCACTGATCTATTACCTCATACCTATCAGTTTGCCCACTGATCCAAGCTTCTGGAAATATAATAAACTGCACGGCCTCCACTGGGTGCAGAGGAGTCCTCCACTGAGCACAGAGGAGTCCCTCCAAAAAGCACACACCCTGCTATATCTGCTTGTAAAGGAAAGAAAGCCTACTGGCATCAAGTACCAAATATGAAGGAGGACAAGATGCTATTTGCCACTTTTGATGGTTATCACGTAGAGCAAACTCTTAGGAACATACTGAAGCAGTCCTGTTTTCCTACATGACTGTTATGAGTTGCTTCGTACTCCAGCTGGAATCCAGTATCAAGAAGCCCCTGTGGGTGTTGCAGCCTTCATCTTGCAAAGAGTAATGTGGATGCAGATATGCACTGAATGACATGCACTTCCCATCCAGCTTAAAAGATCCCTTTCAGTCTTTGGTGGCCTGATGCCCCAGCAATGGGCCCAGTTGTTCATTTCTAAAACCAGCTGTAATGACTTTACCATCTCTCCCTCTCATTCAGCAGCAGTATGTGGCAATGTGTTCCTTCCAGTAACAGATGAATCCTCATTTCCTGATTCTGGATCATCACCATCAATATTTTTCTGCCTGGCCTTGGCAGACTGCCTTGGCAGCTCCTCGTTCCCTGCTGTTCCCAGTTGCCTTGTTAAATCCATCATATTAGAAAGCTCAGTTGTTGCGATAACATGGAAGAATAGCCACCTGATCAAGAGGCACTCCTGTGTTTCCATTTTACACTTTTCTGCTTGGTTCAAATGCCCCATTGGCAACTACAGGTAGCTTGTTAGAAGGTTGTTTTCCCTACTGATGAAAAAGCAACTATCCATTTTTTGTAGGTCTGTTTGGATACAGAAGGTAGAACAGTGTTGAATGATTTCAGATCCTTCTTTCTTAACCATATAGAAATTTTGAGATTCAGTTCCATGGTATTTTGCCTTCACCTGCCTACTTTTACTCAAAAAGCTGAAATAATCTCAAGGAAGATTTTTGATTTGCTGAAACCAAATAGCATCATTCTGTTATTTCTGAATCTATCTGTAATATGACCTAGAACGTGTGAAGTATTCAACAAAGCAGTATCATTAAAGCTGGTGTATATCCTGCCTAAATGAATCTTCTGCCATTTCCGAGTCTTGATAAAAGTAGGGTCATGTCTATTAATAAGAACAAAATCACAGAGTAGAAGATTAGAGAGTTTTTAATTTTCCAGTTGAATATCTCTTGATGTCTGACAGGGTTGGGCACAGCTGAAGTGATGCTGCTGGGATTTCAAATGACCGTAGAAATGAGAAAAAACTTTTGATCTTTTCCCTCTCTAAACAGGAATCCAGAGTGATAACGTTTTTCTACTGTAGCTGCAGGATTAGACATGACTTAAGTTGGCACTTCAGCTGGGTGGGAATGTTTCTGTATCCTATTGTCTTCAATAATTGTTTATGAATTAGAGTGAAAATAGAGCACATGGAGGTGGCTTTTGTAATGCTTCCTTTAGACAAAGCCGGTGTCATGGTATGGTAGTAATAATATTGAAATTTATACCACCCATAAACCTTTTATAGCTGTGTAATTAGTTGGGCTATTAATACTACCCAAGTTTAGCCTTATTTTATTGCTGTGAACACAGCTTGTAATCACATAAATGATAATAAGTAATAATGCTTAAGGGCACTGTATAAAGCATTTTAGTCTCTCAAGTGAGTGCTCTTTGTGAACAAAAGTAGGGGTCCTACAGCTTTTCATCTCCCACGGGTACTTAACTTCCATGCTGTCCTTAGAGGGTTCTCTAATGGAAAACAAGGTTGTAAAACTCCTATTTTTCTCTCACTTCTCTAATCTGATTCCACTGACTTCTGTGCTAATGCAGGTGTAAATTAGGCAATAAATAGCAACAAAGAGCTGGATTCAAAGAGTTTGGCGACTGTTTCTGTAAATCAAAGGTGTGCTGCTTCTTACAGTGTTAAGGTGTTCTCAATAACAGATTATTCAAATCAGCTTCTTATTGTCTTGTGTTTTATGCTGGTTTATAGAATTAATATTAGTTTATGAACAATGTTTTAGAGAAGACTTAACCTGTTTGTAATTTGTACCTCCATGAGTAAAAAGAAGAAGTGCCCCACAATTAAGGAAAGCATAGTCCATTTGGCTCTTCAACGTGTTTCTAGGCTGCTTCTGTGTCCTGTAGAGAGGAGTCTGGATGGCTATTCCTGTTGGGTATCACTCTGCATCTCTAGCATCCTTCTCAGTTGGCCTGCGCTGCTGTCTAATGATGTTCTGTCCTGTTTCTGGATCTCTAGTGTAAGTCCGCTGGTGCAACATCAATTCTGTTGTTTAACTCTAATTAGAATGGGGTTCAGAAAACCAAAATGGGATATTTCCTTGCAGTGTTAATGCCAAAAGAAGCATTCATTGTGCTAGTGAGCAGGTATTTGAAAGGCGTGAAATAGGCAAGGAGCTAACTGCAAGCAAATTGGTCAGTACTCATCATCCCACCAGAATAAAATTAAATTAAATTTAATGAAGCAGCCTGGACTGACTGCATATTGGTCTTGGGCATTCTTCCCAAATTAAGAATCTGAATACTTTAGGGAGGAAAAAGAAGTCACTACTGATGACTCAATTTGAAAGGAAATTAAAGGCATGTTTTAAACAAAATGGAAGGTGAGAGGCAGAAAATGACCCAATCTGTTACACCAACCTTGATATCACTCCCTGCTGTGGCAGGGCAGTAGTGCCCTTCCCGCCCTCCCCCTCAGCTTTTGTATGAGCCCTGTAAGGGCAGGGCAGGGCTGAGCCACAGTTTTAGAGGGTGCTTTCTGCATCCCTACCCTAGGGGACAAGAGCTGCCTCTCCCCACCCGCAGAGGGGCCAAGGGAAGGGCTCCCCTGCTCCCTGGGAGCTGGCTGGCTGCATCTCCAGGCTGCTTCACTCTGTGGTCACTTTTAGTTGAGGGGTGGAAATGAAACAGCCAAACTAAGCTCCCATGGAGTTTCCCTAAGCACCCATGGTCTTTTCTGCTCTTCTCCACAGCTCAGGGTAAGATGGCCTTAAGCAGCAAACTCATGTTTAGGGAGTATATTTGATTTATCCACATTGGGGATACTGTCTCCTAAAACCTAGGCAATTTCTAATAATATTCTTTGTTTAATGTTTTTGAGCTAAAGCCATATTTGCCACTAATATCCCAGTTCTTCTAGCTAGTTCACTGGAAATTTCAACAATGAGAACTTTCTTTAAACTTTTATTCAAGGAAAGTTAGGAAGCAAAAGAAACAAGTAGTTGACTTTCATCTTTGGCTGTTTATTTAACAGTTTCCAACCCAATCCTCTCAGGACTGCTTCAAAATCTACCAGAAAAAAACTCAGATCTGTGTGAGAGTTCAATTTCTGTTATATTTAAGAGCAGCATCTTTACAGTATTTTGCATAAGGTTGTGATAAATATTAATATCAAAGAACATAGTCACTACCCTTTAGATTTCTGACTTGTGAGGTTATCACTTAGTTGCATCAATACTTTCATAACACTCCTTGTGCCTGACATCTTCTATTCTTGAGGGCCTTTCAGAACCTCCCAGTCAGTTCTTTAATTTTGTTTGGGTATGTGAAAGTAGCGATACATGTTTCTTAAGAGCATCATCTCTTCTCTACTTGGATCAAAAAATTAGAAAACCGTATTTAAAACATAAATATATTTGACCGTGATGCAGCTAATTTTCTTAACATCATAATCAGTATTATCACAGCAAAATTTGTAAGGGAAAGTTGAACTTTTGACTTCAGTGCATTTGCTGAATGCTTACAGTTAGCACCATTTCTTCCTCTGCCATGGTGTCTACTGTTCAGGCTCTTTCAGTGCTTGTGGATTTAAGGAGATTTTATTTGACAGCTTGGATAAAGATCAGATTTTGGCCTTCATTTCTATTACCTAGAGCTTCCTAGCTCTTACGGAGTATTGGTTCTGTACTGGATGAAGGCTTAAGTCCCCTGTTGTTGTCAAGCTTAATATAGTCCTGCTTTTTGGCTTTTACATGGGACAGTTTGATTTTAAAGCAATTTTTACTGTTTCTCAAGAAAAAGCCTATTCTTAAATCATAGAGTGCTCTGCTGCTTGGAAAATAGGACAGAAATTTTCTCATTTTGAATCACGCTCCAAAAGCTTTAGTATTTTTAAATTGTTTACTTTTCTGTACAGTTTCTAGTTCATTACAACCTAAGCATCCATAAATTGGCCTCATACTGACATCTTGTAGCTGCTCAGGGCCTCCTGATGTAGCCAATGCCATAATTGCTTTTAGGCAATTCTGGGGGAGTTTTCTGGTGCACTCTAACAAAGCAGTCAACAAATTGTGGTTGAGGGAGAGCCAGTCAATTATGTCCATGAATTTGTTATGCGGTGCAGTTGCTCTCACCTGAGAGACAAAAATGTAGTGGAGGAGAGATTAAATGAAGAGCAAAATAGAGTGTCCCGTTTGAATTTTCCAAGACAAAATCCTAATTAAAACCAGATATGTTTCTCAGACAGGTATTCCATGAAGCCAATTGACGTAAGTGCACCAGCTGCGGTATATTTACAAATAGGCAGGGACAGATGCCAAAAACCAGTTACTTTTGACTTAAGGTTCATCCATATTTGCATTGCAAAGAATATTCCAAAACTTTCCTTCAGCATTATTAGTGGTTCGCAGTTTGGCAGCTTCTTTTTGGAGCTTGGTTGTAGAATAGCTACTTAATATACTATGAATTTTTATGAGCACAGAGAAGAAAGCATTTTCTGTTTGTCTGTGTAGTGGATCATTGGACATACTTAACTCAGCTGGGCATAAAATTCTGTGGGTAGGTTTCCATTCACAGATGTCTCATCAGTTAAGGCTCTCCGAGACGAAAGCAATAAAAATTGCTATCCTCATTAAAAATTAAGATCATAGGCTTCTAAGAAATATTGCCCATCAACAAACCATACCAATTTTTTTTTTAAAAGTGCATTTGTTTTTATAATAGATATCAGAAGTGCTTATTTGACCAAGAAAATGGAACTATCCTATTCAAAAATAGATTATTATGTCATAATCTAACAGGCAGGGAATATGTATGAACGTATGAATAACAGACAGGGATTAATATGAATATACTTCAAGCAAGTACGTCTGAAATACAAAGACGCCTATTCAAATAATGCTGTGAAACACTATGACTTCTGTCTTTGTGCAGATTTCTATAATGTAGTTGTATAAGCAGATCATGCACAATATGGTTCTTCACATCATGAGTGATAAATCACATATAACACCATACAAGCAACGCAGTGTTCAATAAGGGAGCATTAAGGCATTTGGAGGACAGGAAGATGATGCCTTCCTTTCAGGATAAGCTGTCCCACATCAAATTCAGTATTGCACTGTCTTTTCTGTTGCTTGCAACTTCCCACATGAAATCTGGGATCAGCTAAGGTTATTCTTATCAGGAAGAAGCTTCATCTTCTGTTTTGATATATGTGTGAGTGGGATCCTGCAATGTAGAAGCAGGAAAGACAGTCTCGAGACTGTGACCTGGCATGGCTTCACATATCCTTTACCAAAATGCAGCCTTCATCTTGTAGTGGTAGGTCCTTTAATCACCTTTAATTTCAGCAAAGAAAACTGTCCCTTTGAGGTAAGAAAATAAAAAGGTCTTAGATTTGTTTGTTTGTTTAACATTCTTACTAAAAGCTATGTTGATCATTTATTAATACTAGTTTTGTGCAGCTTCTCTGTCCACAGAGATTACTCAGAGCTTTGACTTAGTCATGTTCATCATAGAGGTGATGACAGTTATCCTATAAGGATTGTTTTTTTCATTGGGCAACGAGTCGTCTTGACCCTTGATTTAAGAATCACCTTCAGCCAACCCCTTTTTTTTTGCAGTTAACACTAATTGCAAGAACAATTTGCACATACTGATTTTTGGAGGCTGAGTTATTTCTGTTCACCTCTTTAATTTACTTCTGTGTGCTTGAGTACAATCAGCTGTGACTAGAAACAATTCAAATGAAAAATTGCACTTGAAGATATAAGTAGGTGTTGCCTTAAATAGCAGTTCCTTCATCTCCATCTGGTGAAAACCAAAATTGCTTTTGCAGCTGTATAGGAGAAGTAGTATTTTATATATCTGGTTGGTTTGTATTGTTTGTTAGATTGCATTTCAAATTTTATTTATATGCATATAAATTGTTTTTCACTTCTCTATATTTCATTGAGCTCTTTAATTAAAATTTGAATTGAAGAACAAATTGGACTTTTGCTTTGTCTCAGTTCAAAGGTATTTGGGTTTGAATAGGGTGGGTTTTTCCCCGAAAAAGTTCTTACTATACAGAAAGTTTATTGATACTATCATGATCATTCCCAATGCTCCCAAAGCTCGTGATTTCTAGGAAGGCAGTGCTTATTTCTGTTTCTCTTACAGACTTCAGGGTATAATTCATTTATTCAGTAGCTCTTACTTATAGCCTGGGGAAACATGATTTATATTTCTGTTGTGTTTATGGTACCAGATTTGTCAGTCTTTACTTTTCAAATACAATGCAACTGACCTTAAAAAAAATAATAATCAAGCAAACAAATGAAAAACCCTACATTCTAATACTTTCAGATGCTTTTTGGCTGATGGGAAGTTTTAACTTCTAGAATACATGTAATCCATACTTTCAAGTTTTGCTGTGTGAAGTGAGTGCTTGGGTTCAGGTTTTAATGGAGGTTCCAATAGAAGCAAGTTGAATTGATGCCAGAAACTGTATGCTGAGGAAAATAGCAAATACTAAGTAGAACTGAGGGATGGTTTTGTGCATGCAGTGCTTTACAAAGAAAATATTGGTCAGCAGCAGTGAAATGTATTAGGAATTTGTCATTTTTCTCAAGTATTTCACACTGTAATTCTTTAAAAGTCCAAGAATACACTTTTAACATTTTTCAAAAACAATTTTTTTCTTAAATGTGACTTTATTTTTTTAAATAGTTTAGATGTATTTTAAAACACTTGATGAAAACAATCAAAGCACTTTAAGTAGATACCCTCAAGACCATTTTCCTGACATTAGAATTTTTTTGTCTTAAATACAAATTCTTTTTTTGTTCTTGTCTAAGGTTGCTCACGTATTTTTTAAAAAACCCTGTTCATTGCCTTGTTTAAATCACAAGATGCATCAAAATAATGAAAATTCAGAGTGCAGTTTCAAAGCAAAATGATTGTTTTCTAAACCTTTTGCATTGCAATATATCATGTGTCCCTGCCCATGGCAGGGGGTTTGGCACTGGATGATCTTTAAGGTCCTTTCTAACCTAAACCATTCTATGATTTTTACATAAATATAAATTGCAAGCAGGTTCTTTGAAGTCATATGCTATGGAGCCATGCATGATATACTACCACATGTCCTTCGGTTACATACTTAACAATGGACTAAAGCATGAATTATATAAGTTCTTATCACTTCTCAATGATTATTTACAGAATTCAGCACTAACACACTTCTTTATTTCCTACAAGAGGAAATGCTACAAGACTGCTGTACCATAGAGGTTTCTAAGGCAGCTGATGGTTAAAGCAGCACACATAACTGAATTCTCTATTCAAGTTTTCAGTAACTTTTAGCACTGATAACAAACACCCTATCTGTGAAGATTTTGCCTGTTATTGTTTTTATTGTTAGGGTGTGGGTTTTTTTCTTGTTTTCCAAGCTCCTGTCTTTCAGAAGTGATGTCTAACACTTCAATCATCTAATCTGGACCTTGTAAGGCTGACTCTGAGAGAGAAAGTGTCTCTTGGGGTCACAACTGCAGAACCAATCCTCACTTCTCTCTGGAGAACAAAGCTGTGCCAGTGACTCTCTTTCACTGAGTAGCAGGTTTGCTGAAAGTTCACAAAAAATCTCACTGATCGATCCCTTACCTCTGTTTCCTGACACAAGCCTTTAGAAAGACTTATTCTACCCCACAGTCCTCCCCCCCCCTTTCTCCATCTGCCTGCTTCATTCATCTTCTCTTACTGGGCAGCCAACTTTTAATTTCTTTATGATATGTGTCGGTTATTAACAGTCATACTGACCAGAGACAGTTATTGAATCTTCATCCCTGCTGTGGGCTGTGATAATCTTGTGTTTCATTGTCATTACAAAAGCTCCAAGCTTTTGATTCAACAATAATGACAAACAAGCTGTAATGGAAACCTAGATATATTTTTTTTAAGCTTCTGCAGAGGAAAGTTTTGTTACTATTCTCACTGCTTACAGGAGGATTTATGTTTAAGACTTCAGGACAGGTAGGAATTAAGTACACACTTACCCTCATTTAGCTACAGTGGTTTGTATGAGCTGAGAATTGGGTGTTTCGTGGTGTTTACAGGAGATCTGTTGCAAGCAATCAGCATCACAGGTCCAAGAACACTGAAGTTGTTGCAGCTCTGTCAGTGGACTGGTGATTACAGTTATCTGGAAGCATTATTCCAGCTAGAACAGCCAAGAAGTCAGTGGCCAACAGATAGTATGAGCTTACTAGTAGGAATACAAGGATAGATTAAATGAGGATAAGAAATGTAGGAATTTCTCTGATGAAAAGGGGGAAGGATGGCAATGTAAAGATGAAATAAGAATTATTTTAACTCTAGAAGGAAGGCTCAGCATGAACCATGAATGTACAGTGACAGCCCAAATACTTCACTGACTTACTGATTTCTTTAAATTTTGTCTGTGATTAATTGAAATCTTATTTCTGTGTTATAAGGTCCTTGAAGCAAGTTCTGCGTAAACACACTCATCAGACAATGGCACTGTCCGCTTTTTGTCTTCCTCCCAGCAGTCACTGGCAGCAAATCAAATAAGCCTCATCAGACCTACCTCCATACTCTGCAGTACTGTTTCTTATGGTATTTTAATAATTTTCATGTCTATTTTGCAAATTCTGTTCTTGAAGTTTAAATAACATGCCAGTTTAGTGTTAAAACAAAAAAGTGAGCTTTAAAATCATAAATGTTAAAAAGCAGAAAGCAGCTAAAGATCATTGTGCTCAACAATTATGAGCAAGTTAATTATGTTTATTCTTACTATTGCAAGGAGTCCCCACTGTGATTTTAAAGGAACGGAAATGGTGAATCCTCCTTTTTCACATGTGTGACCTACCGAAGTTCAGGAGTGTTGGATCTACATAGGTCCAGTAGGAGTAAAGCCTGCTCTTTAATCTGTGTTTACATCTGGTGTACTTCTTTCATGCAAACTCTGACTGCCAAGTGCTAGAGACCTAAATTCTAAAAAGTAATTTGGTAACATTACTCTTGCCTTAAATCACCTCTACTCCATGCTCAGCACATTGACATATCTTCCAAGCTGTTGTAAGAAAGTAGAAGCAGGTGCACACTGTTTGAACATCAGTATTTCATCAGTTTTAACTGTATGCTTTCTAAATTACTTGTGAGACTAAATAGGAGGTCTGGATGCCAGACTCAGTTGACCATCTGTGGGCTAACTGTTGCAAACTAGTGCACTCTTTCATAACAAAATGCTGGCCAAGCTATTGCTTCAGTCAGCTATGGCAGCAGAGCAAAAAAAAAGATGGTCCTTAAGCATTTTGCATATTTAGAGGTCTCTGTGTTCAATCTGTCAGATGCACATGTGCTCTGGATGAGGCACAGAGAAGGGGAACAGCAACCAGGAGAAGTGAATGATATCACTGAGAGGTATACTTTTATTCTCTGCCAGAGTCTGTCGAAAGTGCTGTCAATAACAAGCACCATAGGAGAGTAATGACTGCAGAAGACCTCTCTCCCACAGTGAGATGCTGCAAAGTCTGAATGCCAATCAGACCCCTCCTCTTCTGGCTGTGCAGCAAAAAAAAATCCCTTTGTTTTGTGCATGTGTGGCTGATTGAAGCTATTGTTGTTTAGCCTACCTTCCTTTTCCCTGTGGCTCACTTGGGGAAAAGCAAGAGTTGAATTGGGGCTTTCTCTCCTCTGAGAACAGCTATGAAGGAAATCAGTCCCATTCCCAATTAAAGACTGCAGTCCCACATGAGGCCAACTTAGCTGTTGCTTTTCATAGCATTCCATGTTGGGAATAACAAGGAGATGATGGAGAGAAAAACTGCACAGTAGTTTTTGGATCTCACCGCTTATGTTTAATGCAAGATATATATAAGGTTTTTCTAATTTCAGAAACCTAGCAGATTCAGGGTATCAGAACTGATGATATTCTGTCATTATGGGCTGCAGAACAGACTAAATGCTCACACGGAGTAAAGAGATGCTCTGCTAGGGGAAGTTTGGTCTGGGTAGCAGCTGGCAGACACCATTAAAAGAAGTCAGTCTGCTGAAAAATTTAATACAGGATAAGGAAACATAGCACTGAGCAGAACAACAGAATCTGTGGATAAATTACATTAGTCTTTAGCTACAAAACAGGTCTCTGGTTCTGTTGTTTGTCTTGATAGACAGCAGCAAAAAAGCCTATCTCTGTGTCAGGCTTGCTCCTGCACTTCAGTTACACGGGCTTATGGTGCCACTGTTGTCAGGTAAGCAGATAGACGGTTGTAATTTTCTATAGAGAAATAGAGCAACTGTGTGGAGGTCCACTCAGAAAATCAGAGCTGAATCAGGCTGGCTGCTGGCTGTTGTCCTGATGTGAAGGTTTTTCAGCTGGTGCTCTCTGCTCTCTTCTCTACCTCTCTAGCCAGTACCACTCAAAAGAAAACTTGTTTGTTTTTATTTCTCCTTTGCTTTGCTGCTGTCACATCCCAGAATAGGTGGGAATGTTGCCTTGGCCCCTGAGTGACAGCAGGGATGGCAGTAACGCAAGTGGCCCTGTTTGGGCAGCACTAGGTTAAGGTACTATTTGCCGAAGGATGATGTATCCTATGGCACAGTCTTTGCAGTGAGAGTCGCCCTCTTGTGCAGAGGGTGTTGCGAATTTTTTCCCAGTTAGTGGTTCCCACCATGTGTTAGAATACTATACTCATAGCTTCACATCACTGTATGCATGCCACAGCCCTTCTCATACCTGCTGTCTTTTCCTACGGTGAGAAATCAGTCCTGCATCTCTGACATGCCCTTTATAGGGGCCTCCCAAAGAAAGAAAGTTTACTCCCCCTCAGAGAGTGGCTAGGAACAGTCTGGCACCATCTGCTGTGGAGCTATCACTGAGACCTTCCAGTTGAAGTTCAGATCCTGCACTCAGGCTTGTTTTGCTTTGTTTGTTTTTTCCAGCTTCTTGTATTGGTGGCCAAAATGTTCTTTAATTGACCTGCATGTATTTGACTTGACTCATTTTTTTTAATGCTTTCACACCCCACATCAGTAGCTATTTCTGAAGGCTTTGTTCTCACCATCCTGGTGTGCAGATGAGAGGTAGTAACATATACGAAGCTTGACATATGTGTTTGTGAGAGCCTTGTCTGAAAAAGTAACATAAATTCTGTATTATGCCTATGGTAACTTGTTAGAAAACAATTATCCATTGAAATGATCATGTTAGGAAGGATGTAATGAAAACTAATCTTTCTTTCATGATTTGGATCTCTTACATATGGATTTATGAAGTCGCAATGTATGCCATGCTGGTAATTACTGTATTGGAGACAACACCTTGCTGGTTTCTGTTCAGCATCAAGTCTATTTTAATAGGGCTGCCCAGAGTAAAGTTAACAGTAGCCCATCACCAGGGTCCCTTTTCTCGTGATTTCTTTTTCTACAACTTCTTAATAATTTATGGCTAAAAATGTACCATGAGATCACAAAATCCTGTAGTTATCACTATCAACAGGCATTATTGTAGTTTTACTTCTATCGCTATCAAGGTTTGACTCTGCTTGAGCAGTTTCCCCACCATGGGGTAAGTCAGTGTGAGCGTACAACTTCTGCAGGAAGCTGATCTCCCTACAGCCCCATGATCTGTGTCTATCACTGGCTTCTTAAAGAATTTATGAAACTATTACCCCAGTAAAATAGAGTAACAAATTAGCATAAACCATCAAGAAGAAATAAACCAGCCTTAAAAGGGGAATGAAGATCAAATAGAAAAATACAAAATGGCAATATGTTCAGAAAACCAAAACAAATTAGATGGAACACAAATCACTTTTATCTGCTGTTGAACTTAAAGGGAAGTTGTTGTTGGTTTTTTTTTTGTGTAGCAGTAAGAGACTTTGCTCTCTGCACAGTAACTTGTAAGCCTGGCTGTTCCCTGCACAGTACCTTCTATCTTGTGTTTCAGAGTTGTAATCTAAAATCTGGCTTAATGCTTGACTTCAGTATAGGTGAGAGGCTTCCATGAGTTGTGAAATTCAATGCCTCATATTCAGTATTAGCAATCTCCTGTTATTAGTTAAATGTTGCTATTTACTTCCTACAAGGTAAGCTCTTCAGAGATGTGCAAGAAAATCCACATCTGTCCTCCAAGCAAACTGCGCTCTTAAATGAGTTCTGATGCTCTGGTACTGCTGAGCTGTCAAACGGCTGAGGACAGAGCACCATGCTGCAATCAGTGCTGGGCACTACCTCACCCAGTGGCCTTCTGCTGAGCCAGTGTCACTTCACCTGGCTTACCATCCACCTAGGAAGGGTGATTTGAATTACTGGCACCTGAAAGAGTGACATGCAGGGGCTTTTCACTGAGTGAAAGGGAGTGGCCCCAGAGTCTGAAGGGGGTCCTGCTTTTTATTTTTCTATTATCACAGAATTGTACTTAGGAAATAAAAAATGAACATGGCACAGGAATCTATCAGGAGAATAAAGAAGACAATTTCTCTATGACTGGCTAGACTTAGAGTTCACCTATCCTTCAGTTATTGTATTCTGGGATCACATTTCATCAGCTCATCTCAATTCAGCAAGCCATTTAAGTATGTGCTTAAGCTTAAGTCAGGAGTTCAGGCTTCAGTTGTATTCTGGAGTGCTTAAAGTACTGTTGACAGAAATAGGATTCATGTGCAGAGGTGGCATTTCTGTGTATTTTAATCACATTTGTCATCTATGTGCTTTCATACATACCTGTCCTCAGGTCAAAATATCACTCAAACAAAAGTTTAGCTACCACCTCAGTGCAGGCCTGTACTCTTTAACTCTTTAATTCAATATTAACTCCTTCAGAGTTAATTACTTCAAGGTTTCTCCTTTCCTCATTTTTTTTCTCATGTTTGTTTTTAACATGAAATTGTTATCTCTTTCTTTCTTAGCTCTTTCCAAATGCATTTCTGTTCATGAAGAGGAAATGTTTCCATGTGCTTTCATTAATTTTGACCCACTGTTACTTCAAGTTGACTTCTCTAATGAGACAATCCATCTGATGGACCTCAGTAGCATTAACTGTTCTCTTCATGCAGGTATTCAGGGTAGGTGTGCCAGTCTGTTTTGGGGCATTGAATTACCTGTAAGTTTTCAACTATTTGGTTCATATAGCTCTTAATCAGAATTACTGTCTTCTTTCAAAGACTGGGTAATGCACTTGGAATTCTAGGGTCTGTGCTCCTGGCTGTTGAGTTTCATTATCTAATGGCCCGATCTTGCTTCAAGGTGCTCCAATTCAACTGTGAGTGGTTCTACTGTTCCTGTTCAAGCTGTTCCTGCTTTGCAACCAGCAAGAGCTGGTGAGACCTTAGAGCTTCAGTGCAAGCAGTGTGACCTTTCCATGCTGTGTCTCTTCATCTGTACCATTACTAGAGGCACCAGCCTCTAGGAGGCTATACTATATGTGTGTAACATGAGAGGTGACTTAAGGAGCCTGCCTAGAGAGACAAGCTTGCGAAAGGTGGACAGTTGGAAATATTATTATCATCTGTTTTACAGATGGGAATTTGAATTGATTTGTGTATGATTACACGGTCTCTTGCAGAGACAGAAAAACCCTCTGGATTTTATATCTTAGATTAATATTTAATAAGGTAACTAACAATATTAATTTAATATAACTAACAGTCCTGGCTACCATTTGCAGTGCTGGTGGTTTTCCAGGATAAGCATTAACTTCTCCTGCAGGGTGACACTCCCTTCAGCTAGCCATTCTGCCTAGGCTACTGAAAACCTGGTAGTTATGAGCTGTTCTTGGCTTTACTTACCTAGGCTGTCGGTGGACTTCTGGCACTGATGAGAGTACAATATTGCATTACCAATCTGCTGGGCACTCAAGTTCCTTCAGCCTTTCAGCTTTGATTAACAGGAGTAATTAATCGTACAACTGATGAGGCTTGTGGTGATTAAGCCTGAAGCAGTTAGGGGAGCAGCATGTAGATGCTGGGGAGCCAACTGTGAAGAAAGAAAGAGAACAGAAGAAAGAAGCCATGTCCAAAAGGACTTTTGTTCCTTTGAAGTGACCTTTCAGTGCAGGTTCTTTACTTTTTCATTTCCTTTATTTTGTTCTTTTTTTCCTATTTGTTCTGAAAAGAGTTGAGCACTCCTTGTAAAGCAATTCATATGTAAAAAGTTTTCACATTGGGATTCATCTGATAAGGTCTGCAGAGGGGACTTACTTACACTGACAGGTTGGCAGCCAGACAACTTCTCAATTTTCTAAATGAAAGGAGAGTAGCAGCAGGACATCTCCTACCCTCTGCCTTTCAGCACTGGAAGAGAACCAAAATATGGCCAACAGCAGCCTGGGGAAGCCAGCTATTTAGAAGCTGCAGAAATACATGGACACTGGGAATGTAGCATACAGTTTGCTTTCTGTGAGAACCAAAGCAGACAATTGACATTTGGGTTGCTGATTTTCTGGGATGGGGGATAGGAAGCTTGACCTAGCGGATGCAATTCATTTGCCTTTTTTTTTTAGCATGGCAGTTCCAAATGTGAAGTAATATAAATGTATTTGTAATTCTTGGTTGTGAAAGAAAAGGCAAGCATAAAGACCAGATCATTTTCTCCACTGTTCAGTTTTATATTCTAGCATGTAACCACTGTACGGTCCCTTTCTCATTTCCTTCAAACATACTTGTGGAGAAAGAAGATGAAGATGCCTCAAAAGCCTAGCTCCCTCTCCATATCTCTGTGGTACGAGTGTCAGGTTAAGAGCGCTAAGGTGAGGAACCCTCAGTCCTGTGTTAGGAGTATGATGACTTCCTCCATATTTATCCATGTACAATAACATACATATGCTATGTATTTTAATCCAGGACACATTTGCAGCCATATCAGGGCAACAGAAGAAGGTAATCTCTTGATCCCTGCCTTTGCCCTCAGTTAGTCTGTCAAGCACCAGTAAAATTATTTTGTAAGCTACTATCCAGGTGCGGGATATAACATACTGAAAAAGAGCATGCACCTTTAATTGCCATGGGTGACATCCCATGTTGAATGCTTTAGCATATGGAAGCCTCTGAAGTAGGGCCCACTTCTGCCTGGATGAGTTTCAAGTGTATTTTTTAGCTGCCATTAAACTTGGTATTCCTCTTAATGATGTTAGGGCTTGGGAAGTTACTTGATTATGGAATCATTAGCTGCATTGCAAAATGTTCTCCAAGTGGGAAAAGTTTTAGTGTAGAGATGATAACCACCATCGTTGCTTGTATATGTACCTAATTCAACTTTATCTTCCAGTCATTCATGGGTAGAATAGTGCTGATGGTACTTGAAAATATGTTGCTGCTTCTTAGCTGCATACTTGGCTGTTCGTACACTTGTCTTAAAGGCCAAGCTCTCTGTTGAATCCAGATCTCTTGCCACTGCCCTGCTTTCCTGCTCAGCACACACACGTGGCAGTTCTGCTCCACTCCTTGCTATTGCAGGTCTTTGTGAGATCTCACATTCTTAAAAGGTGGAGAGCTGATATCTGTGGTGTTTGTGTGGTCTTAAAAATCAGATAAATGAGTAAAGTGCTCTGTAGAAGGTCAGAAGTTACTTCTTGTTTGCCCAAATGGCACTGAAGACTAGTAGCAGTAAAAATAAATAATATCCATGCCCAAGCTCAGTGTTTCTGTAGTGCCAGTAAAAGCTGGCACTTTAATTTTGCACATTCAGCTACATTAATGGCCTGTTGTTTTCACTCAATCTTTATTAAATATACTGGTGTGCATTTTATAAAAATGTTTTATAGTAATTCCAGTAATGGTAAAGTAAGTTTGTTTACCATAAAACAGAAAGGGAAGCTGTTTACTGTCTTCTGTGTAGTTTCTAGGTTATTTATCTTGAGAGGAGAAGTGAATGTCAGCCATATGCCCATATGCCTAGCCCATATGCCTAAAACAGTGCCATTTTCTACCGAATTAATTTATAGTGCCTAAACAACCTCACACTGGTGATGCCCACAACATGAGCTCACCTGCCTAATGCAAGCAGATCACAAATGTGTCTAACGGCTCAGGTGAACATTTCTCAGAGGGGACACATGTGTCATGATGAGTTCATGCTGCTAAATTGGAACCATACATGGGTGTAAATCCCTGTGGGAAAACATGACCGGGGATCTTACCTGGTCCAATTGCCAGTTTTCTCTCTGTTAGGTGATAATAAACTGGACATTAGAAATATGATTGATGTCTGTGACCCAGTAAATAGTGCCTACAATAGCTTTCACACGACCTCTGAAGGAAACAGAAGGAAGGTCCTTTCATTATTGGAGAGGGAGGTTTTGGTCAAGGCAAAAGGAGCAGGAAGTCTAAAAACTTAAAGATCAGTGTTTCTGTAAAAATTTTACATTAGGAAAACAGTGATCCTGCAAACTACAAGAAAAAAAACATTGCTGGAAAAAAAAAAAGGATATAGTATCTTTAAGGCCTATAGTAAAGTTATCAGATTAAAAAGCCAAATATTGCTGCATATTCAACATAAAAAGGACGTGGAACTGTTGGAACAAGTCCAGAGGAGGGCCACGGGCTCTCACTCAGGGGACTGGAGCACCTCTTGTATGAAGACAGGCTGAGAAAGTTGGGGCTGTTCAGCCTGGAGAAGAGAAGGCTGCGTGGAGACCTCATAGCAGCCTTCCAGTATCTGAAGGGGGCCTATAGGGATGCTGGGGAGGGACTCCTCATTGGGGACTGTAGTGATAGGACAAGGGGTAACGGGTTAAAACTTAAACAGAGGAAGTTTAGATTGGATATAAGGAGGAAATTCTTTCCTGTTTAGGGTGGTGAGGCACTGGAATGGGTTGCCCAGGGAAGCTGTGAATGCTCCATCCCTGGCAGTGTTCAAGGCCAGGCTGGATAAAGCCTTGGGTGGCATGGTTTAGTGTGAGATGTCCCTGCCCATGGCAGGGGGGCTGGAACTAGATGATCTTAAGGTCCTTTCAAACCCTAACTATTCTATGGTTCTATTTTTCTATAAGTCCTTATTATCCAGTGTCAAGCACAATAATGTCTGAATGACTGCATAAGAGATGATGATCTGCTCAAACCTTGACTAATGCTCTTAGGAATAATAGAGTTTATGAGAATTTTATGTACAGAAGTTTTTTTAGAGCAATATCACTGCAGTTTTTTTAAAGATATTATTAAAGGAAGCTAACACACTCATCACAATCCTTTTTTTCTTTAAATATGACTCTTGTGGTTAGAGCTAACTGTGTCCCTCTAAAGAGCAGCTAAGCTATAGTAGTAGCTTGTCTATAAATGACAGAAGTTCATTGAAATTGCACCTTGATGCTCAGGCTGGTGGTTAACAAGGTACTTTGAAGGTGAAACAATAAGGGATAGCAATATTTGGGAGTATTTTTGCCTCATATTGGAGTCCTAGATGTGGAGATGGACAAGAAACAGCTTAGTCTGGTGGTCTAAGATGCTCATCTGGTGGATGAGACACAAGAGCTGCCTTGCTTTTCTAAGGAGGAGGAATTAAACATGCATACTGTTTATGAGAAAAGGGTACTGTGAGTAGCTGAGTCATTTGACCCCTGCTGGCTGGAAACTTTATCTTTCTAATTGATTTTTGGAAAGAGCCCTGAATTGTTGTCAAGTGCCAGAGAAGAAAGGATCAGCTGCATAGCAGTGAGGGGAGGAAAGAGGAATATGGGAAGAAATGGCAGCTGGCAGCCCTGGCAGAGTAAAGTGCATGAAGTATGGTCTGTCTCTGCGTTCTACTTCTTCTGGGCTGCACCGTGTTATAGGAATGAGTGCTGTTGCAGGAGGACAGAAAAGGACCAGATGTGAAGACACCTTCAGCATTATGTGTGTGGAGAGCTCCCTTAGCAGTAATATGCGTGTGCTAACCCATATGTGCATGCACACAGAGGTACATACTCAATCACTCCTCCCTGTCTGCCAACTGCAGCTACTCAGATGAACACCAGCCAAGAGAAGAAACAGCTCTGTTACAGCTAGTCTTGAGAGGAAAAGACAAAAGCATAAACTAAGTGATTCCAATCCAATAGTTGAGACTTAGAATTACAGAAATACTGAAATTGAAGCAGGTTGTGCTTCTTTTCTTTGGGCGAGTAACTGTCTTTATTGCTCTTGTTTGTGTGTGTACACATATAGCATGTAGAGGATCAAACAAGTAATCACATCATGTGGGGCATAATTTGTAGTTACCATTAATACCAACTAGTGCTCAGCGTAATTCCTGCTATCTTCTGTGGGAGGGCAAAACAATCTGATCTGGTACTATATTAGAGGTGACTAGGAGGAAAATAAATCTTTGCATTAAACCATGTGCATATACAGTATGCACCAGGCCAGGAGGTATTCATTGCTTTTAGACCTCTGAATGAGACGCTTGGTGGCTGCTTTCCCCTTTCAGGAGCCAGGGGAGATTCTGCTTTTCTTGTAGAAGCTGGATGCTGCTGGCCCTGCATTTGTTTTCTGACTGAAAGAGGTAATTTTGCCACAGTTGTGAGCATGACCATAAAGACGTGCCAGCTTCTGACCCAGGAGGAAAAATGTCTGGCTCCAGGCTGGTGCCACTCGCTGAGCGGAGGCATGGTGGAAGCTGCTAGCCTGAATTGCATCAGGCTGACAGCAACAGCAGGCATGTGAATATAGGATACATTCGTATTTGAATCTAGTAAGTGAAATAGGTTGGAAAACCAAAAGTAAAGTTGCAGTGGGCTTTCAGGGGAAAAGTACAAACAGGGGAAGTGGTATAAACAGGAAAATGAGGGAAAGTGTATAATAATTTTTGGGGATATTTTGCATTTGAATTCTTGAATTTCCCAGAATGCAAATCAAACCAACACTTAGAAACATCAGTGTGTGTGTTTCCAGCACACAAAATATTCTGGTTGAAAGAGCTGTTAAAGGCTTGTTGGTATCAAACCCTCTTTCAAAAAAGTGTCTTTTCCAATATTTACTCTTAATTATTTACCTATCACTGTATTTCATACAATCATAGAATAGTTAGGGTTGGAAAGAACCTTAAGATCATCTAGCTCCAACCCCCTGCCATGGGCAGGGACATCTCACGCTAAATCATCTCACCCAAGGCTCTGTCCAGCCTGGCCTTGAACACTGCCAGGGATGGAGCGCTCACAACCTCCCTGGGCAACCCATTCCAGTGCCTCACCACCCTCACAGGAAAGAATTTCCTCCTTATATCCAATCTAAACTTCCTCTGTTTAAGTTTTAACCCGTTACCCCTTGTCCTGTCACTACAGTCCCCAATGAGGAGTCCCTCTCCAGCATCCCTATAGGCCCCCTTCAGATACTGGAAGGCTGCTATGAGGTCTCCAGGCTGAACAGCCCCAACTTTCTCAGCCTGTCTTCATACGGGAGGTGCTCCAGTCCCCTGATCGTCCTCATGGCCCTCCTCTGGACTTGTTCCAGCAGTTCCATGTCCTTTTTATGTTGAGGACACCAGAACTGCACACAATACTCCAGGTGAGGTCTCACAAGAGCAGAGTAGAGGGGCAGGATCACCTCCTTCGACCTGCTGGTCACGCTCCTTTTGATGCAGCCCAGGATACAGTTGGCTTTCTGGGCTGCGAGCGCACACTGAAGCCGGCTCATGTTCATTTTCTCATCGACCAACACCCCTAAGTCCTTCTCTGCAGGGCCGCTCTGAATCTCTTCTTTGCCCAATCTGTAGCTGTGTTTGGGATTGCTCCAACCCAGGTGTAGGACCTTGCACTTGGCATGGTTGAACTTCATGAGGTTGGCATCAGCCCACCTCACAAGCGTGTCAAGGTCCCTCTGGATGTCATCCCTTCCCTCCAGCATATCAACCGGACCACACAGCTTGGTGTCATCGGCAAACTAGCTGAGGGCGCACTCAATCCCACTGTCCATGTCAGCGATGAAGATGTTAAACAAGACCGGTCCCAACACCGATCCCTGAGGGACACCACTCGTTACTGGTCTCCAGCCAGACATTCAGCCATTGATCACAACCCTTTGTGAGCGGCCATCCAGCCAGTTCTTTATCCACTGAGTGGTCCATCCATCAAATTGATGTCTCTCCAATTTAGAGAGAAGGATGTCGTGTGGGACAGTGTCAAATGCTTTGCACAAGTCCAGGTAGATGACATCAAATGCTCTACTGTCCATCAACTGGTCCATCAGTTCCGTAGCCCCATCATAGAAGGCCACCAGATTGGTCAGACAGGATTTCCCCTTAGTGAAGCCATGCTGGCTGTCACCAAGCACCTTGTTGTTTTTCATGTGCCTTAGCATGCCTTCCAGGAGAATCTGCTCCAAGATTTTGCCAGGCACAGAGGTGAGACTGACTGGTCTATTTGCAGAAAGTAAGGATATATATGATATCACAGAGTAAGATGATATAAAATAATGTGACTGATGCCCTTCCTGCCCAGGCAAGGCCATCCACATTAGGCCTTTACTCTGACATAGGACTGCACATTTCAAGGCAGGTTTGAAGCAGGAGCTGAGAACATACAGCCACATCTCAGAATATACTCATTGTGCATAGTGATTATTTGCAGTAGTATTTTATTTCATATTCATTTATTTTGATACCTCATAGGGGAAGCTTATGTTCTTTTTTAAATCAAAGTTTCTCTATTTAGTCTGTGTTTTATTACAAAAGGTTCGTGTGATAAAAACAGTATTCCAACTATGAGGTTGATGGTACCATGAATCAGTCAGTTCACATTGCTTCTCCTAAAAGTATGTAAACAATAAAACCATGAAAAATGAATTAACTAAAAAAAAAAGAGAAATCTCAAACTTGTAAAACAAATATTTTTAATGCAGAAATTTTTATATTTTCTCCTCACTGGAGATACCATTGAATGTTCATTAAAATTCTCGTTTTGTCTAAGCAAATTTTATTGCTTTTTTGACTGGTGAAATTTATGCAGAAGTCTGAATCCCAGGAATATTTTTTCAACCTTCCTTATTTGCAAATTATATAAACTGGTAGGTAATTCTAAATGCAATCATTTATTTTGAAGCAGGATTTTTTTTTAGAGAAGATGTGTAAGACAGATCACAGCAGACCTGAATAGTTACTATGGATCTGGGGCTGAAAAATAGAGAGTTTGTCAGGAGAGCTCTGTAGTCTTTTGCTGCCACAATGTGAGAAAGAACTGATGGTTTCTATTTTTGAACTAAAAACTTCTTGTTACTAATTCCTGTCTAGAAATCAAAGCCATATATGTCATATGTCTAAAACTAAATCAAATTGTAATTAATCACATAAACAGGCCTAATCATCCCATTGGCGTTGTCTTCTAGCTCACTTAGGGATGGCAAAGATCTTTTATGATCCATATTGCCAGGCTGAAATGACTGAAGATATGTGTGTGTGCTATTGCTTATGCATGAGAGATGATAAAAAGCATAATGATAAGCTGATCCATTCCATGAGACCGTGAAAGGCTTTTTGTGGTTTTCCATGAAAATCTGGAGAGCAAGGGAGAGAAACAGAGAACAGGAAGATGAAATAAAAAGAAGGGATTTTTGAACTCCTACTGGTGCACTTGAGACTGCAGCTAGCTACAGCACTTGCTTGGGGATTGATAGAGATCTCATGATCAGCCTATAAATCTCAGGGGCTCACAAATTTCTTCAAGGTGTTTCTACTTCTTACATAAGCCTAATGTCACTGCCAGCAAAGCAGATAAAGCACCCCTTATTATGCAGGTATTGCATGTATGGTTTTAACAGGTGAACGCATATGTCCAAGCACTACTAAGTGCTACTTTCATTTTCTTCCTTTGCCATCTGTCTGGCATGCTGAATTTTATGCCATCAAATATTAATTGCCTTTTGGGAGTTTCTCACTAGAAGAGCTCAGCTTGATGCTTGCAACTAGAAACCCGCAACTGTGTGAACATCCCAAAGGATTTAATTCACTTGGGCTGCCCTGCATAAATTTCCTCTGAAACCTGTGCTCACGTTGCACAGCTTGTCTTACTGTTGGAGGGCTGAGCCTTCACAGCAGGAATATGTTTTACAGTTTATAGATCTGCTGTAGAGGATGTGAGCTGGAGATACCCAGTGCTGCTTCCACACCGCAGAGAGCCCAAACTCTCTGCGGTTGTGTGCTTCATGTGCACTACCACACTGAACAAAGCAGGTGTAACTCATCCTTACCCAGGTTGCACTCACTGGGCACAAGAATGCAGAAAATCAAGGTCATAATTTTAAAAAATCCTGAATATGTATTTAAGTAACACAGAATGGGGAAAGGTACTTGATGTTCAGAGGGGGCTTCATTCTTGTGTGCTGGGGTTACAGAACCCTTGGCTTTCTCACCTATAATTCAGGGATCTTTTTCCCATCAAATTCATGTTTAGGTTCATCATCTGTGAATTGACTTCCATTAAAAAAAAAAAGTAAAAAATCCTTCCAGTTTATCTTTAAAACCAGTAGGTTGTATTGATGCTAGATGCCACCCAGTGTTTTATGAGAATTATTATATTAACTGAATTTCCTGAAAGCTTATTATTTCACTTCTCTCACAGCCTGGGGCTATTTTACCATTACTAACAATTTCATACTTATCCGTCATGGCCTTGTGATGAAGTACACTGAAACTGAGGTAACATCTCTTCTCTGAGAAGGGTGTACAGCCTGCTCAGGCTTTCTGACTGCCTCACCTTGTGTGATATACCTTCATTCTGCCTGTGCTGTTGAATTTTCTGAGGGGTGGGATTGCCAATGTGACACTCTGCTCTGGGGATGGTTTCCTTCCCCTGAAGTATTGTTCTGATGCATTGTTCAGCATTGGGTGCATCAATACAACACTCTCATATATAAAATACCAAAATGTTCTCTCTCTGTGTGTGCTTTGCAGCCTTCAATGCTCTGTCACTTCTCAGCAGCTTGTGCTAGGAAGGTGCGTTGACTCTCTTTTCTCCTGCACTGAAGTGTTGTTGCATGACTGAACTGCCCCCAGGCTTCAGCTGTGAAATAAGAGAAAGGGAGAAAATGATGACTCTCTCTCAGCTGGATTGATTAAATTATCAAAGAATATCAGTAGTATCTGAGTCAGATACATATGCTTGAAAGCATAGAATGGTGTGCTCCTGGACAAAATGATAGATGGCAGAATAGTAAAGGTTTTGTTGGTGTAACTAACCAGCTGGATGTGTAAGGAGGCGTCCTGTAGTTGTGATACATGGTTGTAATTCATGCATTAATGGTTGGATACCTTATCAGTTGATGGGATTTCTGCTTGGATGTTAACTGCATGTGATGCAAGTTTCTCCTATTCTAACGCTGCTGCTTCACATTATAGAACTTCATGTTGCAGTTATCAGGCAGAATATGTTCCTAACACATAAGTATTTCCTATCCTAAAAAAGGACTCAAATAGGTGTAAGGTCTTCTCAATGTTGCAGAAAGGCTACAGTGTCAGTTACTATTAAAGCACAGGCAACATGGTAAGATTAATGACAGTGAGGTATTCAGCATTTTTCTTATAACTCAGAATGCATGTAAAGGAAATACTTGTCTAGAATAGGGTTGCTTATTCTGAGTATCACAGCTTTTTTATTGCTGAAGATTTTTTGAGCTTTATGGCAATCAGCTTGGACCAGGAGAGGAGCAGTCACTCCTCACAGCTGGTCTGTCAAGTCTGCATACCTCTCAGCAGTGTTTTCAGATAGATGTTGAGTCGCTGGGGAGGAGTGTGCCCTGCTGAGCACTATATGACTCAGTACCACATGTTACCGGAGAGTTTACAGAAAGTGAGTTTCAGAGATGACAAGTACCAAGTGCTGATTATTTTAGAAGGGATCTTAATATATCATTGCAATGTACTTGCATTTATCCTGAAGCCAAAATAGGGGTATTGGCCCCTTCTTTCAGTGGCTGCCTCCCTCACTGGTCTCTTCGTGCCCTGCCAGGACTCACAGCTCTTCTGGAACTGGACCTGAGTGGGCACCAAACTGCCCCTGCTTATGTGCTGGTTCCAGATTCTGCCTCTAGCACCAGCTCATCCTAAAGCCACACTTGGCTTTTCCAAGAGATGCACAGTTCAGCCTCACACTGGATGAGTTAATGGAGTTTCTCTTATTACACTAGTACAGTGAGTAGCAAGTGTCATATTAGTCTTTCACTGATTAAGTAGCAGCTCAGTGGCAGTAGCTTTCCTGCTACGTGACACCTGAGGATCCAAACTATACCACTTTATTGTGTATATTTGACGAGATCCTGGATTTCTCTATCATGCTTTTATTGGCTATCACTTTCTACCGTGGAAAGATAAGACATGTTAAATTAATTACTTTTTCAATACCTTAAGCATGTGCACAATCTCCAGTCATCAGTAGCACTAGATGCATTATTCAGGTTATAATTCAGGTTATAATAGCACCTACTGAATATCTCCCAGTTTGTACATCTCATTGCAGGTAATTTTTGCCAGACTTCTAGGGGACTGCAGACCTCCAGCGTGGTAGTGTAGCATCTAACTGCTTATTAGTCCCACTCTCAATCTCCTCATTATTTCAGTTGCACAGCTACCATAATCAGATTCTGTATTTTTCAGGCTTCATAAACTAGCTTAAGGCTACACTAAGCAGGGACGCAAAATTTCCTTTGTCTATAGACGTTGGTTATCACTTTGTACGGCAGTCTTTATTTTGCTCAAAAATGAGACCAGGTTAGGTTTAGTCCCTGCTACAAAGCTGATTTGACCAATTTACTGAAGCTAAGCTGGTACAAACTGAGCATTTAATTAACTTTTAATGTTCTCTCTAGAGCAAAACAATGTCTGAACTGCGTTGCATCATCTTGCACAGCTCTCTACCTTTCTGGGTACAACTGCACTTACGGGCTAGTCCTGACAACTGTGCTTGTGAAAACTGCAAAAATACAGGAAGATGTACTACTGACAAGGAAAATGTACTACTGACCGTGCACGTACTAGAGGTGCTTCATAAACCTGTAAGCTGTCTTGTTACAGAGTTTGAATCATGGAGAAAATGTGTTGTAACATTCAGAAATGCTACAGATGTGACTCCATTGTAAGGTTTTTCTAGCTCGGTTCTGCCAGCTCAGGAGGAGAGAAGTGCATGCCCTATGGGTACCCTGGATGGAGGGCTGCTCTCCAGCATTCCCGTTGTCTTCCAGATTGCTTGCTCCATTATGTAGATACATGGATGTGTAATGGTGTTTACCTGATAATGATATTGCTACATTTCCAAAGATCACATTGAGACCCCATTGTTTTAAGTACACAACAGGTATGCAACGAAATACTACCTGTTCCAAAAATTCGTCCTCCAGAAAAAATAACAGGCCTGATTTCTGTCTTAACAGTCATTCTGGGTGACTCATTCAGGATTATGTGATAACGAATCCCTAGCTTCTTCAGCTGAATTGGCTATAAATGTCGACTTGACACAGTATCTTTATGATGCCTTGTTCCTATTAATTAGCACAGTTTTGTGATTTTTTTTATGCTTTTAGTGACATACGTCAGTAGTATTTGCAAAGGATATAAACAGAGAGGGAGGATTAAGTACTTTTGATTATTATAGATGCAACATTGAGATTTCTGGTGTGCATGACTCTGATAGTATCATGAAATAGGCAAATTATTGAATATACCAGCTCTGAGTGTTACTTGAAGCCACTGTGTTCCATGTATTTCTATGTGCTCATGCCTGCATTTTCTCCATTCTTTACTGGGTTCATTCATGCCTTTTGGAATTACTGCCATGCATAAAACAAGATGCTCATGCTGTGGCCAACAATGAAGGACCCACAATGGGTTGGTGTGTCTTACGTGCTTCTCTTGAGCCTCTGCAGCTGGTCACCTTGGAGACAAGTGTCCTGGGCAGGCCCCACAATTGCTTTAACCAAACAGCAGCTCCCACATTTTCTGCTTCATGTGTTATTAGTGGCATTTTTTGAATAATCTGTGGTTGTTCCAGTCTGAGGCTTTTGCTATAACCCATGATGGCGACACATTCCCAAAGCTTGTATATTCCTCCAGGGATAATATTTAATTTGGAAGTTTATCAAGCCTTATTCCAGTTCACCAACAGCAGTGTGAGGAAAGTCCCAGAAGGGGAATCACTCTGCTAGTTTTTCCCATGGCTGTTACCACAAATAGATACTCCAAGAGGACTTAGCGCATATTTGCAGCCTCTTAATGCAGAAGAATAGGAAATCCCTCTAGAGATCATGAAGCATCTGTAAAGCTATATTGATTTTGAGGCAGCCAGCCCTAATCTATTCTGAACTCTTCAGCTCTCCTCTTGGCCCTGGGCAATGATGTGAAATAATGCTGGGTATTAGGATTTTATATATTATTGGTTAACACTGTTGACTCCAGAAGTTTTAATTCTGCCAGCAGTGCTTCTTTAGCATCAGCTTCCCATCTTATTCTACTTAAAACAGCCCTTTTAAATGTTAGTTTAGTTGTTGCTAAGCTAACAGAAATCATCACAGTATTGGAGTGCATGTGTGTGCCTTTAGTGTTCATACCACAAAATACAACACTCCCATTTTCAGTTATTCACCAGTAGCCTCTTTCCTCTTAATAGTTCTGTCCTCTTAGTCATCAGCAGACAGATTTCTTTACTAGATATCTTTAGGTTTCATAGCTTGTAAAAAGCAGATTCTCCTTCATGTTTACCACATGTTGTGTACAGTCCTTGCTCATATGTCAGCACCTGCTACTAGGTAGTTGGTGAGTCCCAGAACTGGTATTGCCTGATCTCTTAGGAATTTATGTCTCTTATTGAATGAGCTGGTGCCTAAGAATATGCAGAGTGCAGTCTCTGGTATCTAACTGGGTTTACCTCCAAGCCTATACTTAGCATCAGTGATGTTAGGTTTTCTCATTTTTTCTCATTTCTGTTCACTCACCTATGCACCCTAGGAACAAATATCTTTGCACTCTGTCAGATTAGTTTTAAGTTGGATCAGTGTGTTCAAACATTACTGATGGAAAGCAGAGAAAAATACACGCTCCTTGATTTCCTTATTCGCTTCTTACTATTTTCTAAAGGCAAGGCTAGAAATTCAGTTTCAGCTGGATCTGCTTGATCTTTGGGTGGTTAAAAGTAATGACAATCTGCATCATGGGGTGGGTTTTTTTGTTGTTGTTTTATTTGGGGATTTTTTGTGGGTTTTTTTTTTTGTTGTTTGGTTTCTGGTTTTTTTTTTTTTTTCACTATCTCAGGCAAATCTTGTGCTCTGGGAAATCAACTTTATAAGGATCAGTTGTAATAATTCATTGTTCTTATCTGTATGGTGGGGGGAAAAATGTGACAGAGTGAGTAGGTGCCTAAACCAACTTTAGTTGTAATGAGTTGATGAAAGGGAAAAAAACCCCTCATGGACCCTAACTTATTCCTTGGCCTTAAACAATGAATATTATTTCTTTAAGATTATTTGTTTTTAAGTAAGTCTTATGGATGTGATTAACGTGCTCAAGATTATCCAGCAGGATAAATTATTCATGCAAATTACAGATTTATAAATGATATGCAGAGATACATACAGATTTATTTCATTTCACTTAATACCCTGATAAATTTGAAAATGAGATTTTTTTTCTTCTCAAAATCTTTCTTTGCAGTGCTGTAAGTAGCTTCATAGCAGATAAAATAGGATAAACAAAGAAAAAAGGATATAACTGCAGAGCTCACAGAGTAAAACAATATGTTTGTTTTAGAACAGCAGAGAATATTGTTTCTTTTGGAAAGGACTAAGCTATAATAATGATGATCTATTCCAGCTACTTGTTTTGAAGTAGTTGTGCGTGAGAGTGAGCCAGATTGAATCCCAAAAGCTGACAGACTACAGTATTAGCTCAAGAGGCAACTTAAATCTGACAGTACATAGATCAGAAATTAGTTTTGAAAATTTCATGCATGAAGACGTAAGGACATAGTCGAATCTCAGACTCTAGGGAAGACTTTGGCTTCTCAGTGTGCTCATGTCCTGCATTACGGAGGTGTAAGTGCTTATCCCAGGGCACGATCTGCCATTTCAGGAAAGGTGCTTGCCTAAATTTAGGCTGGGAGATAACTTAAATGGAAACTGTACTAGAAATATCAGTGGGGTTTTTATCTTGGCATTTTAAAGGGCTAGGAGTTTAGATGACTGGTTTTCGAAACAATGTGGTGTTCAGAGCTTTCTTCGGGTTTCTAACAGTACTTGACATGGTCTGTTTCTTGCAGTAATCCATGGCAGTAATACATATCACTGCGTCTGCCACCAAAGGAAAAACTGTATGTAATCTATTGTACAGCCAGGTAGAGAGAAACTGAGGCATCAGCAAAAATCACCGACTACTTTATTGGTTTAGTTGTAATTTACTCATAAAAGTAAATTGTATGACCAGTAATCTCATGAAATAAGAAGACATCTGAAGATTATCAGGTTTTACCACAGAGCTTAGGCTGGATCAAAATCAAGGCACCAGAAATTAATCCTTTCATGCTATTTGAAAATGCACGTTCAAGTTCCTAGACCTGACTTCAGCTATTATGATTTACATCCAGAATTGAACCAGACTGATCTGCAAAATCTCTAAAAGGAATTAACAAGTCTAAATACTTCAGATAAGCTTGTGATTTAGTAACTGGAAAGCATGTCCTGTTAATGGTCTAAGCATATTACAGAAAGGAGGAGGCTCAAAATTACAAAAGTAGCAGACAGAGGGGTTATAAACCTTACCTTCAATATGTGCTACTCCTGTGGTAATCTGGAGATCAGAGATTATATAAAGCACCTTTTTCCAAAGTGCCAGCCAAATAAATGTTAGTATGATAACTCCTAAATTGAAAGGGGTTAGATTTAGATTAGATACAAGGAAGAAGTTCTTTACTGTGAGGGTGGTGAGACACTGGCTCAGGTTGACCAGAAAAGTTGTGGCTGTCCCATCCCTGGCAGTGTTCAAGGCCAGGTTGGATGGGGCTTTGAGCAACCTGATCTAGTGGAAGGTGTCCCTGCCTATGGCAGGAGGCTGGAACTGGATGATCTTTAAGGTCCTTTCCAAACCAAATCATTCTGTCATTCTGTGATAGGTAGACGTTCAAACACTATGGAGTTGAAACAGACAACGAGAGTAAATAGAACCCCTTCAAAACTGAAAAAAATCTGTTGACTGAGACTGTTACATAAGATTTACTTCCTAAGAAGTTGAAAATACATTGCCACGACATCGCTCACCACCAGTGAGGCATGTAGCCAGCTCACATCCTGTGAGTTGTCCTTGTGTAGGTCCACTGTTACTCAGTTCTCACCTCCTACAGGACTAATATTAATTTGGTCACAGATCACTCAGGACAGTCTGAAAACTGATCTGAAAACCCAGAATCTTTGTTTCCAGACAGTTCTTTGCTCTGGCTCACTGTGCAGCTCCAAAAGCAAGAATGCTGGCAGAGGACAAGCAGCGGGAACTCATGGCCAGTGGCTGGAAAGGCACTTGGCAGCAGTGACTCTGAGCTGTTTGCAGCATGTCTGTGGGTTGCACAGTTTTCCCATCACAGGAGAGGAAGCAGAAAGGAGGTCTTGGTAAGATCAGGTTGGATAAAATCAGATGTTTTGAGGAGGCAGAAGGAGCTGAATTTATCTAGTCTAGCAAAAGATTTATTGAAAACGTGGTATAGAACAAAAGCAGTGCAGCCTATAAGCAGTTGTTCATAAGGTGAACACAGTATATTCAGGTGTTTTGTGAAGCCACACTGGAGGAGCATTCTTGTAGGAGAATATTTTCGTTATTGCATGAATAATTAAGCAGTGGTGGTGTTTTGCCTTTAGGCAACAGCATTACCATAAAGTATTTATCAGTAATACAAGCAGATATGAGGAAATAAGAAGGGTCAGAAGATTTGAGCCAGAAGATTTCTAGTCACACAGAAGAGGGACAGGTCTCTTGAGCTTTGTGGAGAGCTGAAAGTCTTCTCTAACAGGTTTTAAGTCCCCTGAACCAGCAACTTGGCCAAGCAGGAGATAAGCAAAGTTTTGTGTTTTGGGCATGGCAGCCTCTTGGCATGGTTATACAGAGAAGATTTTTGTTACCCCTACATGGTATTACTCCATTTGACTGCCTCCTTCTGCTGCTCCTATGCAGGGCTGTAGGACTACAAAGTCTGTAGAGAAGCAACACTGGTACTGGTGTAGTTCTGTATCTGCAAAGTTCACTACAATGGGTGAAAATGGAAAACAAACAATTATCCTATAATTGTGTTTTGTAACTGAGTTTCTTTTTCAAAGGAAGTGATAATTAGTAAATTCTGGTATAATCTTAATCTTCTGTGAGACTATTGCTTCTTTACCATGTAGCACCTGACTCTGGCACTTCTATTGGTAGGGGAAGGACCAATGTGGCCAGCAGGCCTCCCTCTCCACACTGCCTTCCCCTTGCAAAACTCATGCACACATTTAGATCTCTTCAGCCAAGGTCCGTAAAGCAGAAGGAAAGCACAGCTCCTTCATTGATCTGGATCTAAATAGCAAGTCATTGTCTGAATTAAAAGAGAGAGACTGCAGGGGATGAAAGAGAAGCAATATGCTTATTTTCAGGTCTATCAGTGCTGATATTCTGACTGTATCCCAAGCCCATCACAAAAAATTGGGAATTTGCTGTCTTAATGGCTGTTGTTTGGTTTTTTTATTGTACCTCTGCAGCTGTGTGGGTGAATGTGAAAAGGGTGTTTCACATCTATATATGTATTTCTGGTAGGCACTGCACAGCTAAAGCCTCTTTTAATTTTCTCTCCAATTTATTTTTAATTTTGTAACCCCCCAAGGGTAAACCCTTATTATGTGATGTAGAATCATCTCTTCTATAAAGCAGCTTATTTGTTGATTTCTAATTTCAGCCAGCTGAGGCAAAGCTGTAGGTTTCTTCCAAACACTCAGAGCTCCTCTGTATATATAACTGTCAAGTGTGTCTCGCTGCAAAATCAGTGAAAAATGTAAAAACCTGAATCTATCCTTCTGGAAAGAGCAAAGAGAGGGATTCATATTTCTCTGTGTTAACAGCATTCTAGATTTCTGAATCTTAAAATATTCTTAGTACACAATTTGCTTTTAAATCTGCATTACATTTGGGTTAGACTGAATAGGAAGGCTTATATTTTCAAAAACTCAAGAAGTTAGGGGTTTGTTTTTTGGAAGGGGATATCCATCCAAAGATAGCAGTGTCTGAAGATGGTACTACTCTGTGCACTCATATAAATGCATGTTCACCAGCATCAGTATGTGCTTTGACTCACTGGAAATGTTTTCTTTAAGCTAACCTGCACACTTTATGGTTTAATATTTGTTTATATGACTGGCTGGCAGCCTTACTCGGAGTCCTATTGAGATAATAACAGAAACACATGATCTGATGTAATCCCTCTTCCCCTTACATTTAGTGGGAGAGGTATTTATTTTCAAACTACTGGTTATCTTGTACTAAAAAATTCATCTGAAAGATGTTAGGAGAAAAAAGCTTTAAAAATGCCTTAGCAGCTATTTCAGGCGTAGGTATCTGCATTCAGTCCTTTTGGCCTACAATGCTTACAACTCAGAAGACCTGTGTTATTAGTTTGCTTTGATTTGTCATCAAGGGAAATAAAAAACCACCACAAACAACAGATTGTCTCTTTTTGTTTTGTTCTTAATGAAGTGTGATGTTTTTCCCCCACTTTCTTTTTATGCAAAGGTTTCTATTCAGGATGTAGACTTTTGAATAAAGCTCTTGATTCCCTGTTTTTTATTTCAGTCTTCCCAAGTTAAGTTAAGGCTTCCCCCTTATCTAGGCATGCCCAGCAGGTTGAAGGAGGTGATCCTGCCCCTCTACTCTGCTCTTGTGAGACCTCACCTGGAGTATTGTGTGCAGTTCTGGTGTCCTCAACATAAAAAGGACATGGAACTGCTGGAACAAGTCCAGAGGAGGGCCACGAGGATGATCAGGGGACTGGAGCACCTCCCATATGAAGACAGGCTGAGAAAGTTGGGGCTGTTCAGCCTGGAAAAGAGAAGGCTGCGTGGAGACCTCATAGCAGCCTTCCAGTATCTGAAGGGGGCCTACAAGGATGCCTGCATAAATCTATTTTGGCATTGTTTTTTGCTCTGCCCAGCCTTCTCAGCTGAAACTGATCTTCTGCAGTTTGGAACATCTCAGAGCTGTTAATCAAATAGTGCTTGCCAAATATTTTTCTTCTGTCAGAATGGATGGAGAAAGCAAAAGAACCCCGTACATCAGTTAAAATTGTAGAAGATTTCATTTCCATCTCTGGAAACTCTGGCTTTACTTATTAGCCGGAAGTCATGGCCATACATTTGTTTTTAAAGCTAACTTATTTGTCCACATCTGAGCAGTACAGTGATCTGTGGTTGGAAACTGAAGCTGGAGAAAGACAGCACTAACAAACCAAAGGCAGCAAAAGAGTCTTTGATGTATGTTAATAGTCCTTGCTCAGGCAACCTAATGTCTGTACATTTCTTGAGCCTGTTGTTACTTTCTGCTTTGTAGGTACCACCAAGGTCCTACTGTAATAAAATCAGGTGGGATTTTCACTATTCAGATTGAGACTGCACTTTGATGTCTGAAATCTTTAAACTTTCTCTTTACAATTAAAACAAAAAAATCTCTCTGAAATGTTAACCATGTCATTCGACGGCACTGATGGTTTCCAGTTGGTGTTTTAAAGGTGTTATCTGTGCAGCATAAATATTAGAGATATAGTTTCAGTACCTCAAAATTATCTGTGTGGCTTACAGTGATTTTAGTAGGTATTAGGACATCTAATCTCAAATGCTTTTTTGAAAATACCTCCCTAAACTCATCAAGACAAAAGATCTAAAATACTTATGCGTGCTCAAATCATCATAAAAAATATGTAAATGTAGCCATAATTAATATCCAAAGGGTGGAATTTTCTTTTTCATGAGTTCTGCTGTAAGTTGGTGGTAACAGTAAAGTTTGGTGTGGTTGAATGCACTGACTTCTTATTTAGGGTCTTAAATAATTTACCTACGCACCACATTGTTTCTGCTATTTCTCTACTGCTTATTGAGAAAAAGAGAGGGGAGGGAAGGAAGGAAAGCTTTTTAGCATTTACAGTTTTGCACTCAGTGTCATTCTCACTTTAGCAAATAATTAGGTTGTTGCCTAATAGTATCCCACTGGAAGCGTATTTGTGCGAGCATCTGTTAAAGAACAAACATCAAATGACTCAAATGTTCTGTTTAGGTAAATCCTAATTCGAGTCACTCAGTGGGGCCAAGAATTAACATGTAAGATTTCTGAATCAACTTCTGAAGTAATTACCTATTTTCCTGTGATTGCATCTTACAAATTCTGAGATATTCCTGTACTATAGGGAGCCTGCCATTTCTAGTAGTATGGCAGCTCGTATATCACCAGGTCTGTTTGAACCAGAGAGCAAACGCTCTTGTGTTGAAGGAAAATGATGAGAGAGAATTGGGAAGCCTGAGCAAGTTCTAGTGGCAATTGACAATAATGTTCCTTTTCTTCTGTATTTTCCACCACTCATTTTGATGATCACAGGCTCTTAGAAAGGCTGCAGCAGCATGAACAAATCTGATAATAGTGGGTTTTTTCTTAAAGACGGTTCAAATTCCATTTCTGATACTTTGGCAGTACAGGTCAGCCCTACTTGGATTCCTGTTTAGGCTGCAGACCTCCAGTTGTACCACGTTCGCCACAGTCGGTATGTCCAACCCCTTTCACAGTGGGCTCTCATCATGTCTGGAGCTTACTGTAATGCATATAAGTAACAGTTTGCCTACCCTCACTAATGAGCTGGTTTCTTTTGAGCGGAGAACAGTAATAATTCCTAGCCTAGCATGAGGAAAGCTTTGACCTTTTGAAAGTTGCAGGTTTGATCTGCAGGCCGCATTGTACTATCAGTCTTCATGTGGTGGAAATTAAGTACTGGGTGATTGACAGGGCCCCCATAGAACATAGCAAACCTGCTTACCTCGGAAATCGATCCTGGTAGCAGAACAATCTGTCACGCAAAATCTGTCTCAGTGCAACCTTTCTCTAAACAAGTCTGATATTTTGAACCTCTTGGATCAAAACCATCCTTGGAACATGGTTATTATCCTGGAGGATAATAACCATCTTTGGAACAGAATCCGTAATCTGCCCAAAGGTGATGCTCTAATATTCCATCGTATTTGCAAATACTACAATCTGCCACTCTGGAAAAACCTTCCTGTGTCATGTGTGATACAGCATTTGTCAGTACGTATGGAAAGTATAAATGCATGTAGTAATTTGCTCTATTCTTTAGCATTTCATATGTGTATATATAAAACTAAGAACATAGTTGCAGTAATCCGAAGCTGCACTTGTTTTTCCCATTGTTGTTTACATCTTAAGTGAAAAGTCAGTCTGACCCTCATGTATTACTTCACCAAGCTGGTTTTTTTAATATCTGCAAGACAAATAGGGCATGTTAGTCTTCACGTCCTTGCAGTACCTCTTTGTATATGGTGCTATTTAAGTACATATTGTAAATGCAAGAGATGTGCTAGATAATTTCTCTTGACAGACAGATATTTTGTGCATGTCAACCGAACTCTTACATAATTCTTCTTGATTCTTACCGTAGGAGAAGAAAACTTGCTGGCAATTTTGAAAAGGAGATGGTGGAAGTACATGATCCTGGGAATAATAGATATAGAAGCCAATTACTTGGTAGTCAAAGCTTATCAATACACCACTCTTACTAGTGTACAGGTAAGAACTCAAAGGATTTTCCCTTTTGAGGTAAGATAATAAGGTCAGTGGCTTTGGTGCGCTGACAGATAGTTACTGTCTATGTCTTCTGTATACCTTTTAATGCTGTCTTATAAAACACATTTTTTAATATTGGACCATTTTTATTACTCAGTGTTTTCCAAACTGTACAAAACCATACTGGCTTTAATTTTATTTTCCCTTGCTAAACTATTAATGATCACATTTTTGGCATTATCTACTTAATTTGGTCCTTTAAGGAAATATTTTTGTACGGGCTGAAATGTTTTTCTCACTTTATATTGTACTTGACAAAAATATACTGACTTCTTTTAGGATTCCATAATCAGATCTGAGTGCAAATGTTGTGTGGTGGGTTGACCCTGAGTAGATGTCAGGTGCCCACCAGAGCTGCTCTGTCACTCCTCCCCTGACCAGGAGTGAGAGAGTGTCATGAGAGACTGCAGATAAGGACAAGGAGAGATTACTCACCAGTTACCGTCAAGAGCAAGACAGACTCAGCTTAGGGAAATCAGCTTAATTTGTTACCAATCAAATCAGAGAAGGGCAATGAGAAACAAACCAAAATCTTAAAAACATCTTTCGCTCACCCCTCTTTTCTTCCTGGGTTCAACTTCACTCCCAAATTCTCCTCTCTACCAGCAGCACAGGGGTACAGGGAATGGGGGCTGTGGTCAGTTCATCACGTCTCTGCTGCTCCTTCCTTCTCAGGGGAAGGACTCCTTATATTCTTCCCCTGCTCCAGTATGAGATCCCTCGCACAAGAGACTATGAACTTCTCCAATGTGAGCCTTTCCCACAGGCTGCAGTTCTTCATGAACTGCTCCAGCGTGGGTCCCTTCCATGGGTACAGTCCTTCAGGAACAGGCTGCTCCAGCATGGATTCCTGTGAGGGCTTACAAGCACTGCTGCAAACCTGCTGCAGTGTGGGCTTCTCTCTCCACAGGGCTACAGTTCCTGCCAGGAGCCTGCTCCAACACGGGCTTCCCAGGGGGTCACAGCCTCCTTCAGGCATTCCCCTGCTCCAGCGTGGGGTCTTCCATGGGCTGCAGGTAGAGACCTGCTCCATCATGGACCTCCATGGGCTGCAGGGGCACAGCTGCCTCACCGTGGTCTGCACCACGGGCTGCAGGGGAACTTCTGCTCTGGTGCCTGGAGCATCTCCTGCCCTCCTGCACTGACTTTGGGGTCTGCAGGGCTGTTTCTCTCACATATTCTTACTCTGGCTGCAATTCCTGTTGCATGGTAGCTTTTGCCTCTTCTTAACTGTGTTATCCCAGAGGCGCTACCACCATTGCTAATGGGCTTGGCCTTGGCCAGCAGTGGGTCCGTCTTAGAGCTGTCTGGCATTGGCTTTGATGGACACGGGGGAGGCTTCTAGCAACTTCTCACAGAAGCCACCCTGTAGCCCCCCCAACTACCAAACCCTTGCCATGCAAACCCAATTCAGGCTTTTAGAAATCCATAATTATATCTGAGTGCAAAAGTTGTCATTAAGTAAAATGAATGTAGTTATGATGAAGTCTTGCTTTAATGCTAGCTGTTAGATGTTTTATGTTATATAACAGCTTAACTTCAGCTGTCAAAAATTGTACGCTCCCTTAAAAAATTATACATGCAGTGGACCAAAGCTAGGGTAGCAATTTCTGCAAAGATCCAGCCTGTATACTTTAAATACAAACACCAAAGAATCAGGCTTCTTCCAATTTAAGCAGAGAAGTGAATAATAGAAACATTTTCAAGAGCCTGAAAAGTGTCTGTCTTGGGAAAACATTGAATACTTCATTGCTACTTGTTGTAAAGCAAGCCTACTCCCTTTTTACATTGTCTCTACATAGCTAGGCAACACTGCATAGTGTTCAGTGCATTTTAAACTTTACTTGCCTGAAGTTTGTATTAGAGCCAGTAAAACAGAGAAGCATCAGTCAGTGTTCTGCAGAAACAAAGCTAATTTAGGTTTTTATCTCTTCCATAGCTGAAATGTGATACCGGAAAATATTGAGCTTGTTTAGCTGAATAAGAAGCAAAAATAAAAGTATGAATTCAAGGAATCTGTGTGTGAGGTTTATGCTAAATATTCACAAATGCCTCTGCCATCAGAATGTTGTTTTGAGAATTCTGACATGTGCCCAGACAATGTAATATTGCTTTTTAACACTTTTTCAAATGGTATTACTCGGTATAAAGTAAAGCATAAATCCACTTAAGTCTCACACTGTCTTCTGATTTTATAGCTACTGAAAGCCTCAAAGAGAAAAGCGAAAGCTGATTTGCTGCTTTTGCGTGTTCACTCAAAGCAGGTAGAAATAGCAGACTGAGCAAGACAGTACAGGTCATTAAATCCCATCTCCTACAGCCACCAGCAAGCATATATCAGAGGTTCGTTTGGCCAGACCCATGAAACTCTGATTCCAGAAGATGCTCTTCTGCAATGAACACAGCCATTAGTGTGAGCAATCAAAACCTACAGTGTGAGGAGGAAGCAGGCAGGAGAGTTCAAGGACATTACCTGTGTATCGGCAGGGAATTTGTTAGTTGAAATGAACCACAGTCTCTTTTCATATTGAGAGAGAGGAAGGGTGGAACAGGAGAACTGTCATAGGGCATAGACAGCATCATGTCCATTTTAGACCTCTTCCACATAAAGTTTACAACAGAGTTCAGGTCTGTTTCCTATGTAGCTTGAAAGACGAAGAGGTTGAAGCTCAAATATGTCAAGCTTGCTTTCAGGAGTGGAATTTCAGAAGTATCTCCTTTTCCCATAGTTGTCCTGGATTGCTTGGATACACATGGAGTGACTGGGAATACCTGTTGCATTTTAAATTCAATTCATGCCTTAATTTGAATGGGCTTCTAAACGTAGACAAGCCCAAAGATATGGTGAGAATGGGATGAGTAGGTGGTAATCCATTAAGATGTTGAATCAAATGTCACATTTTATGAAATATAGCCAAACACCACCCTAATTAATGATGAAACCGAAGAAGCTCAAGGGATTATTCAGCCCGAAGCAGCATTGGTCAAAGTGTGTTATGGTATGAAAGGAAGACTAAATCATGGAACCATAGAATAGTTAGGGTTGGAAAGGACCTTAAGATTATCTAGTTCCAACCCCGCTGCCATGGAAATGGGAAGTAAAAGATGGAAGAGAGCAAGACTTTCCTAGAATCTGATTTCTGAAGAATCTGACAGGACCAGTCTCTCAAGCATTTTCTGAAAGGCCTGGTCCTGCAAGAGCACTACCTGTGAGGCCATAAATGCACGCTGGCACATTGTAAGGAGAGTTCATATCCTTTCAGAACTGAGACCTGAGAATCCATTGCTACCTACCACAAATCAGCATGGATTTGACTGAAGGCTGTGGGAGCTGTCCCAATGTATACATTGACTGAGAATCAGGTCAATTCAGCAGGATATTATTCTCAACAGGCTTTACACCGAGGCATTTTTGATGGGGAGAATGTAAGATGTTCTGGAATTTTCACTTCGGTACATGAGAAATCTTGCAGTATTTTTATGGTGGTGGCACACGCACCATTTCAGTAGGAAATCAGGTTTACAGCATTGTTTTTTTTTTTCCCACATGATATCTGCTCCATCATGCAAAACTAACAGGCAAGTGTACTGGGCTTGTGGTGCTTTTAGGCAAAAAACATTAAGCTGCTCCTAGCAAAAAGCCGAAGTTTAACTGTAAAAATATACCTTTATTGCAATTGATTTGCACTTTGGCTTTCACAAGAAAGCTCCAGGGATTCAGCAGATTTAAAATCTTAGGACTGTCAAAGTTTCTAGTTTAAACTCCGTCCTCTTTCTTTTTTTAATAGACATTATCTTGTTGCTATTCCAGGAAAAGATGGAAAATGGTGCCCTACTTTTCCCCACTGTTTCACACCCAATCTTTCGTATACTTTCCTTTAAAATTCCCTTTTGGTTTGGGTCTGGGAAAACAGAATTTTCTAATAAACCTTCCTGTATGTCTTTCACTGGATGCTTTCAGAACCACAGTGAATGAGGACACAGAGGCATAAGTCAGAGGCTAATATGGTACATTTTCTTTTGGATGTGCTTCTGATTATTTCAAATCCTTGTGGACTCTATAATTACTGTCTGAGAATGTGCTCAGCTCCATCATAAGACGAAATCAAAGTACTGTGAAGCCTAAAACTTGTGATTTTCCCTTAAAAAAAAGGAAACAAACTGAAAGACCTCCCATATAAACTAGGTGACATAAAAATCACACTGAAAACCAATGCGCTGTTTATGTTTCAGACATCAAGGTGTAGGCCAATTGCTAAGGATAAAATCTAAGTTAGCCTTAGGTGCCTGCAGTGCAACCTAGGGGCAACTAGATTTAAGAGAACAGTCCAAGAAACTCACATCTACTTGCCTACATATCTAGAATGTTGTGGACGTCTAATTTTCCTGGTTCTGTGTATATTAACCTGCTGCTCAGAGCACAATCCAGGGACATGAAAGCATGTTCCGGCCTGTCAGGTTGCTCCTTCTTTGATAGCTTTAACTTCTGGTTCTTTGCATGGCCAGAGCGCTTCTGTATCGAAGAAGACAAATGCCTAAATACCTGCCTCCAATTTCAATTTCAAAAGCCATGTATTCCTACATCAAAGTACCCCAAGGAACTCAGTTTGTTAGCTATGATCTTAGGATGCCTCAAGTGCTTACAAAAAGCCTGCAGTGCTCTCCAAATTACAAGGGTGGAGCCACCTTTTACGTGAAGTCATAGCTGTGAAAACAGTAGCCCACAGGAACGGCTAAGGCTCCCCCTTAGCTGTTGGGATTGAAACTCAGGCTTCCCACAGCCATGAAAATGCTCAGGCTAGTAAGCGAAGACTGTTCTCTAGAGGGTACCTTTGAAAATTGAGTATATGCCAGGTAAAAGGCACAGTAGTTTGTAGATGGATCAATTTGATATCCAAAACCATGTATTTCAAGAAGTACCAGAAGTGCAAGAGGTCAGTCACACTTCGTGCTCTGACACATGTTCTGATTCCCAGATGGCAATAAACTCGCAAAATTATCTTTCATTTCTTTGGTGCATTAATATGACTTTGTAATGTACTGTAATGTAGATTTTACAGCCTTCTTGCACATCAGCTCTAGCAGGTACAGAAAGTACATTAAACACTCTTTTGTACACTAGCACCTGATCCCATGGACTATGTGCTTAACTTTCAGGACTGCCTGTGGTAATACTTTCCATATTAATGCAAATGGGTTTTAAAACAACCCTGATGTAGGCCTGCAGAAGGTTTAATAAATATTCAATAAGGTCATTTTAACCACTGTTAGGGACACCTTCTACACAGCAGGTAAAATCAGAGGGAATTTAAAGATTGCAAAATTTTTGCTGTTATTTAGATCTAGACATTTGATTTCTTTAAAACTATGTTATGACTTCCCTGTACTGCATCTACAGTGTACCGCACACGTACATTCTACCAAGTCCATAATGTCTTCCATTAAGCCTATTATGATGCTAACATTTGTAACCTTTGCTGCTAGCTAAGTGCTTTCTCATCATACCAAGCTGTATTATGAGGCAAACTGCCCTCTCCCTTCTCCCTTAGTGTCCCATTAATTAGCTCTCCTTGCTGAAATCCACTGTTCTACTACCTCCATATTACACTGTTGTGTTGCACTCTCCAGAGGAAATGCTACCATTTTTCTGTGTTATAGCACATAGAAATTGGACTATTTCTGCAGAGCCTTGCATAGTGATACTGTAGAATATGCATATGATGTCACTAGGAAGGCGCTGTCCAAGGGAGAGCTGTGTTCTCAAATAGTGATTTATCTGGTAATTGATTCTTTGAGCAATCAAGCCCTTGATTGGCATGACGAAAACAAAGGTAGTAAAAGCTAGGATTTATAGACACAAGGAGACAGACAGTAAAGACTACAATGCCAATGTTCTCATCTACTCTTAAATCACTGTGAGGCTCAGCAGTACATCATACTTCCAATTACCTCTGGCAGTTTTCGTACCTCAACAACTGCCACTGGAAAAGGAAAGGAGTCAGCAGTAAGTGCTTATTATAGGAGTGCTGGATGGCAATAGATTTTACTTTGTGCTCAGTCCCTACAGACTAATATGCATTGAGGGAGAAGTTTTGAGATAATTTCGAAGCAAATCTGGGAGGTGAGGAGCAGGGGATGTGCAATACTGAAGTTGTTGATCCACCTTTTCCAGTGCCCGCTGAAGTGGGCAATATCTCAAAAACAGAGATAAATTTAACTTCTTCCATTCCTCTCCCCAATCCTATGCACGTACGACTGACCATAGTTTCCTGTTTTGCTTCAGGGTGGTGAGAGAATAGTGTAATGTTAAGGTTTGCAGATAGATCAGCATTGTGCAGAAGTCTTGCATGCCATACATTTATACTGTAGGAGTCTGTGGGGTGTATTTTGCATCTAATTGATTATCACATTTCGAATTGCTGTTCTGTCTTTGTGTTACACATCTGTGGCTCGAAAACCAACGCCTCAGTATGCTCAGTCTCTGTATGTGTTTTTGGAGTCATAGAATCATAGAATAGTGAGGTTTGAAAAGGACCTTAAGATCATCAAGTTCCAATCCCCCTGCCATGGGCAGGGACACCTCACACTAAACCATCCCACCCAAGGCTTCATCCAACCTGGCCTTGAACACTGCCAGGGATGGAGCACCCACAACTTCCCTGGGCAACCGATTCCAGTGTCTCACCACCCTAACAGGAAAGAATTTCCTCCTTATATCCAATCTAAACTTCCCCTGTTTAAGTTTTAACCCGTTACCCCTTGTCCTGTCACTACAGTCCCTGACAAAGAGTCCCTCCCCAGCATCCCTGTAGGCCCCCTTCAGATACTGGAAGGCTGCTATGAGGTCCCCATGCAGCCTTCTCTTCTCCAGGCTGAACAGCCCCAACTTCCTCAGCCTGTCTTCATACGGGAGGTGCTCCAGTCCCCTGATCATCCTCGTGGCCCTCCTCTGGACTTGTTCCAGCAGTTCCATGTCCTTTTTATGTTGAGGACACCAGAACTGCACACAATACTCCAGGTGAGGTCTCACAAGAGCAGAGTAGAGGGGCAGGATCACCTCTTTCGACCTGTTGGTCACACTCCTTTTGATGCAGCCCAGGATACGGTTGGCTTTCTGGGCTGCGAGCGCACACTGCAGCTGGCTCATGTTCATTTTCTCATTGACCATCTCCCCCAAATCCTTCTCTGCAGGGCCGCTCTGAATCTCTTCTTTGCCCAATCTGTGGCTGTGCCTGGGATTGCTCCCAGGTGTAGGACCTTGCACTTGTCATGGTTGAACTTCATAAGGTTGGCATCAGCCCACCTCACAAGCGTGTCAAGGTCCCTCTGGATGGCATCCCTTCCCTCCAGCATATCAACCGGACCTTGGTGTCATCGGCAGACTTGCTGAGGGCACACTCAATCCCACTGTCCATGTCAGTGATGAAGATGTTAAACAAGACCGGTCCCAACACCGATCCCTGAGGGACACCACTCGTTACTGGTCTCCAGCCAGACATTGAGCCATTGACCACTGTGTGTGGCCATCCAGCCAGTTCTTTATCCACCGAGTGGTCCATCCATCAAATTGATGTCTCTCCAATTTAGAGAGAAGGATGTCGTGTGGAACAGTGTCAAACGCTTTGCACAAGTCCAGGTAGATGACATCAACTGCTCTACCCTTATCCATCAGTTTCGTAGCCCCATCATAGAAGGCCACCAAATTGGTCAGGCAGGATTTCCCCTTAGTGAAGCCATGCTGGCTGTCACCAAGCATCTTGTTGCTTTTCATGTGCCTTAGCATGCTGTCCAGGAGAATCTGCTCCAAGATTTTGCCAGGCACAGAGGTGAGACTGACTGGTCTGTAATTCCCCAGGTCTTCCATTTTCCCCTTCTTGAAAATGGGGGTTATATTTCCCTTTTTCCAGTCGTCAGGAACTTCACCTGACTGCCATGATTTTTCATATATGATGGACAGTGCCTTAGCAACTTCATTCACCAGCTCCTTCAGGACCCGCTGATGGGTTTCATCAGGTCCCACGGACTTGTGCGCGTTCAGATTTTTAAGATGGTCTCGAACCAGATCCTCTCCTACAGTGGGCCCAAGGTCTTCATTCTCACAGTCCCTGCATCTACCTTCAAAGACTTGGGTGGTGCAGTCAGAGCCTTTGCCAGTGAAGACCGAGGCAACTGAGCTCTTTGTGTCCAGAGCTCCTGCCTCTAATGGTAAAATTCACCCTGAGCCAAACTTTTTACTAACAAATATCTCATTAAAGTCAGTTGAGCTGTGCCCCTTACAACAACAGCGATTTTGGTGTTCTCTGCTTATTTTGCATATTCTCTACCGGTGAAATGCCGAAGCAGAGGTTTTTCTGCAGGAGACATCCATGATTTTTCCTGGCCAGGAGAGAAGGGAGACGTTTCTAATAAGTAACTTTGAGAAAATGGTCTTCAGAGCTCATATCCAGCCATCTTACTTAGAGAGAAGCAAACCAGAAAATAGTTCTGTAGAAACATGTGACTGCTGGCAGAGCCGTCTGCTGTCTTAGTGTCCTGGGTTTAGCAATAGCAGTCATTTTTTCTGCTTCTTAGTAGCTGGTGCAGCGCTGTGTTTTGACTTCCAGCCTGGGAACAGAGCTGATAACACCAATTGTTTTTAGTTGTTGCTAAGTAATGTTTACCCTGGCTGAGGACTTTGTGAGTCTCATGCTCTGCCAGGGACGAGGGAGGCCGGGAGGAAGCAGAGACAGGACACCTGACCCAAGCTAGCCAAAGAGGTATTCCATACCACAGCACGTCATGCCCAGGATGTAACTGGGAGTTACCCGGAAGAGCACAAGCTCACTTCGGGGAGGGGGGTGGGGGGGGTGTGTTGAACTCGTTCGGAGGTGGTATTGTATTCTCTTCCCTTGTTATTTTCTCTTACCATTATTATCATTGGTGGTAGCAGTAGTGATTCGTGTTATACCTTAGTTACTGGGCTGTTCTCATCTCAACCTGTGGGAGTTACATTCTCTCGATTCTCCTCCCCATTCCTCCGGGAGCGAGGAGGAGGGTGGGAAGGAAAGAAAGAGGGAGAAAGGGGGGGTGGTATTGAGTGAACGAGCTGTGTGGCTTGGTTTAAACCACGACACTTTGGATGATCTGTTTCTAACAGTAGTATGTAAAATTAGATGAAGAAGGCAATTAAAGGGAAGGCCATTTCAGTGGTCAGTTTGCTGGTATGTCTTACTAGTATTTGAGCAGACCTTGCATAAGCACAGCTGCAGTGCATGTAATGAGAGGAGAGGATGAAGAGTTGCGTCCTAAGGAAGGTTTCTGTCAAGAGCCAACATGCGATTACTTGTGTTGGTAGTAAAGCGTGTCCATGTGTAGAGTTCAGAGCAGAACTGTGTGTTGGACGTGACCACCACCTTTCATTTAACGTAACTTCAGGAAGTCACTGAATTCCTTGTATGTACACACAAAGCTGGAGCTGTGATAATCCCCATCTCAGGTGCTGGTTGCATGCAAATCGTTGGTAGGGGAAGGTCTTTCAATGGTAAAAATTTTGAACAGGTTTCTGTGTTTGCAGGGAAAATCCTGAGAACAGATGAAAGGAACTGATGGGAACAGTTATAGAAGCATTGGTCCTGTGGCCCTAATTAAAAAACGGAGATATTTTGAGCAAAATACTGTTTTAAAGAGGCTTCGGACTGGGAGCAGCCTTCTGGCTTTTGTTTCCTTCATGTCATGGAAATTTAAGATTTTACTTTTTTTTTTTTCCTAAACAAATGACATCACTAACTGATTCTTTCACCAGTCTCCCTACCCAGAGCACCGTGCATTCTGGCTGAATGAAAAAAGTAATAGTTTTTAAATCAGTTTAATTGATTATATAAAAACATGCAAAAAAAGTAGGTAAGTTGTGATGAAATAACGAATAGAAACATGAAAGGTAAAAACAATGCTCCCTTTTTATTTCACTTGCTTGAAATAACTGTCAGAAATGCTGCCAGCATCCACACCTTTCCTGCAGAAGGTTTCAGTCACAGGGTAGCGTAATTGCCACACAATTCCCATGGCAGCCAGCAGCCAGCTCTGTGAGGGTTCACATCACGGCTGCTTTTGTACCGTTGAGTCAAGTGTATCTGGTATTGTGAAGGCAGTGTGAAAATTGGAACAGAAAGCCCTCAAAGGGGCAGCAAACCCTTTCTTCTTTTGAAAAACAAAGTAAATGTCAGAAGGTGTGTCTCTTACTGGATATAGCACTTGCTGTTGTATTAAAGTTACCACACTGCATGCTGAAATTCAGTATCCATCACATATACTTGACCATGCAACACTGGACGAATACGACAGATATTACTGATCCTTCTGCTCTGAAGAGCAGGCTAAGCAGAGGGTGCAGCTGATTCTCCGCATGATTTGCTGGAGGGCAGCACTAATGAGAAACCCCTAATGTGAAAAAAGGGGCTTATAACTGGGAGGAAAAAAAAATCCAATGAATCCTTAAAAAGGGAAATTCAGCTCAGCTGCTCCCATAGGGAGTTTGCTGCCCAGCTTTTTTTTTTTTTTTTTTTGGTATTACTGCAGATCAGCAGTTCAACTTCAGTGTTACAGACCTTCCTTTTAAAGCTTGCCAGCTCTCCTTCCCAGTGACTAACAGAACATTCTTGCTACAGATGTGCAAACACATACTGAATTTGTGAGATCAGAGACTGGATATTCACTGGTAGAAAGAGAGTATTTGTCTATGATTCACAAATATAATAAAATCAATGTAATTTAACAAACAAGTCATTGGAGGAAATACATTTCTACATTGTGTATCATCAACAGACTTAGATGCAGCGTGATATCTTTTAGAGTCAAATAATAATCTTCAATTCCTACAATAGCACAGCATTTTTATAACAGAAAGGAGTTTCTGTGGTACATGAATAGATTATATATTTTTGTATCCTGCCTTATAAAGGAGCACAGTTTAGAGCTGTAACTGCAGAAAACCACAGACAAACACTGTAACTCATTAATTTAACATAATGACAGGGTTGTCAAGGTCAGAAGGAAAATATCAAAGGTGATTCTTAGGGAAATACTGGTAAACAACTTACCTTTACGTCCTATCAATGAAATTCAAGCTAAGCATAATTTACCTTTGTTATTGTAAAAGCTTTATAGTGAGAAAAATGACAATTAGGTATAATGGGTTTTTTATAAATAGCTGAAATATCTAATAACAAACAAAAGAAATTAAAGGAAAAAAAAAGCCCGACTGCAAATCACAATCTCACATCTTTTGTCTGTAGAATATATGTGCATTTTTCTTTCTACTAGGCAGATTTATCTGAGGAAAAAAAGAAAAGCAGGAGGAATTTAGTCCTAAAGAAATTAAATGTAAAGCAATAACTGAAAAATGGATAAGCAAGATATACTAGGTTATCTTATTGCTTATATTCTAGCAACCTAATTTATTTCCTTATATCCCATTGTGTAATTATAGGTCTAAAATAAGCACAATTCAAGAACTGTATGATGTCAGTGAATATTACCTACATTTAATGTTTATATCTATTGATGTTACAGTATTCCAAATAGCAATTTGTGGATTAGACCTTGGACTACCAGCCCCAAAAGGGCGTTTTCTAGCTGCTGTCAGTGTTGCTTGTTTGTGACAGATTCTGTTTGTGCATCCCTTCATGTTAGCAGTTAAAAGACACATCTTCGTGTACTTGAAAGCACAGGTATGTTTAAATATTTATGGAATGAGAGGAATTTTAAAAATCTTCCACTGAAAAACTGTTAGGAGAATCTGCATCTTGAAGGACACATGCTGCAGGTACAAACAATTTCTAAAACTGCCTATTGAAATCACACTAGCACCCTAATATATCTCATATTCACAATAAAATTGTCTTTTTATGGGCTTTGTCTGGAGTAAGTAAAGCATCCCTTGACAGAACTCCTGTCCCACAAAGAACATACAGAGTCATGTCCTGTGTGTAAAGATGAGTAAGGGGTTCCAGATGTTAGATGTTAGAAGTGTTCACTGTGTCAGTTTGTGTTTCTTGAGAGACAGCAGTTAATGGCTGAAAGGTGACGTCTTCATACTTTTAAATATGTTCTTAAGCACTGTTTTCATGAGTGACCAGAGCTCCTGATTTTGCAAAATCAAATAGTCCAGTGATAGTTAAGGTTCACTTACCTTTGCGTAGAAAAGAACTGGAAAGATGCATGCAGATGCTTACTGTCTGACTTATGAGTGGTTTCTGAGAACACCTCTGTGCTTAACTGTTGGTAAGGCTTTCTGCTCTGTTCTGTGCAGAGTCGTCTTTGAGGTGGTATGTAATGCATGTATGGGAAAGAGAGTGCTCAAATCTTAGGTACTCACCTGAGGAAGGCAGTGGCAGACTGTGCAGTACCTCTGGCTCATCCTGCTTTGCTCATTTTCAGCTCTGAATCAAGGGTAAGGGTGCTTCTTCTCTTCTTCAGTGCAAAGTTAATTGAGTTGATATAATCTGCTGGTTGCTAGTGACTTCAGGAAGACGGAGAGGAAGGGAAACCATGTGCACTGAGCCAAGCGGCTCCTACTGGTGATAGATTTTGGTTGCCTTCTCCAAGATGATGCAAGTCTCTGCCCATGTACTTCTCCACCTTGTTTTGATGCCAACTGCTGGTGAAGTTAGACTCATAGAATGGCCTAGCTTGGAAGTGACTTCCAAAGATCATCTGGTCCAACCTTTGTTTGGAAAGATGAGATTATTTAGTGCCCTGTCAAATCACATCTTGGTGATGCAGAAATTCTGGTGATGGGGACTCTGCCACATCCCTATGGAGTTTGTTCCAATGATTGATTGTTCCCAGTGTAAAAAAATTTGTTTCTTTCATCAAGATTAAACTTTCCTCAGTGTACCCATTTCTCCTTGTCTTCTCCATGAGGGCTCCTAGTGATGAAAGAGCCTTCATCTTCTCATAACCACTCTTTAAGTAGTGGAAAACAGTGATAAGGTGGGAAAACTGTTCTTTAAGCTCTCCTGTTCAGTGCTGCACTGCAAGGGAATGGGATGGAGGTATTCACACCTTTAGGAATAGCTATGAGCAGTGTAAGTAGTAACTGCCTCCCTGCTGTTTGGTACCACCTTCCCTCCGTCTTCAGCACAGAGGGTGGGTGCTCTGTCTTCCAGTGCAGCTCATGAAGAGCACACATCCAGCATTATGACATGAGCTGTGAATCGAGAGGGGAGGTGTTAAGTTTTGTCCACATCCCATGGGTTACAATGAAGAATGAGCTTCCCTCAGACGTGCCCACCTATTGCTTGTGCATGCTAGGGCTGCACTAGTAAAGTGCTGAAATCCACAGCAAATGAGAAATGTGCAGAGGATGTTATCCTTGCAGCAGTGACCATCTGTTCTGGCTAGATTGGCCCTGTCCCTCCTTGCAGTGCCAGGAGAAGGCCATGTGCCACCTTGCCTGCACCATATGCCTGGATTTAATGAGTATGCCCAGTAGTCCTGCCACCATCCCTCCCTGCCCCAGGAGACAGCTGCTGCCAGCAGTGTGACTTCCGAATTTGTTCTTGTGTCTTGTGTATGCATGGTTTTGCAAAGACTACTTACTGTTAGATGTGTTATACGCCGTACACATTACAGGTTTTCAGGGGCAGAACAGATGTCCCGTGCAGATGAAGGATCTTGTGGCAGTTCTTTCAGACCTTCTCCCTTTTCACTTTTGGTCTGTGAAGGATGGCATTTTGAGGACTGCTGGAGGAAGATTTCACTGTAAAGAGGCCTGTCTATGCCTTTTATGTTATTAGCTCTCATCTTAAAAACAGAACTTGCTTTTAGCATGGATCTTTCCCATTTGTAATTTCCTTCATCTGCTCTGCAGCTCTTTGGAGCTGCTTGAACCTCCCAAGAGCAGCATGGTCCCGCTGCAGAACAAGTTCTCTTCTGAAGGCTTTTGCCACTCGCTGTCTGGAGAATCTTTTAAATGGGTGGGTTTCCACTGCACACTCTTGTTTTTTCAGTTTCAGGCAATTTTTCCTCTGACCAAAAATTGGCTTCTATATTTTTGCAGATCACCCAAATTTAGTATTTGTTACATAGGTATCTGACATGTAAAGAATAATTTTCTAAGCACTGGAATTCTGGAATTCTTGAAACCATCCAAAAATCTTGTTCTCTTCAGATAATGTGTGAACAGACAAAGAAGTTAAAAGGGATGTGTTCATTATTTCATAATACTTAGTGTGCTTAGTGGTGAATCGCATTGAGAGAGCAAGTCACAGGTAATAGGCCCAAGGGAAGAGAAACCAAACTGCATAATCTAAAATCAAGGTAGCAAGTAGTTCCAGAACTATGAACAGTCTTCTCCTTTGGCTATTCCAGACATTTTCATTAGGATATAGATTCAATCCTATAGCTCTGTTTCCTTCTGTACAGTTGGCATTGAACAGCAGTGTACCCTGCACAACTCATTAAATCCTATTGTTAGTCCACAAAATCACAACTTCTAATTATCTCTAGCCTTTTTAGAAAGTGAGGTTAAAGTCAAGTTTCTTTGGATGTTTCTTACCCAGCATTTTTGTTTCCTGGTAACATACGGGTAGTTTCTGAAACACCTTTTAATTTTGAAGTCTGAAGGACCTTTCACAAACATTTGGTGCTTTTCTTTTTTATCATGGGTTCTCTGGGTTTATTGCTGAGCGCCTCTTTATAAAACCACAAACCACAATTATAGACTGTTTTATAACACTTCTTTGAGAAATATCTTACCCAGAGTCTATTGGCAAGAAGATTTTGCTTCTTGCACTGCAGGCAAGGTGTTGTTTTGTTTTGTTTTATTTTGTTTTGTTTTTTCCTTCAGAGGCATATGGGGCTATATTTTCAAGGAGTTAACAGTCCCCACAGGGGGCAGATTTTCCATAAATATTCTACATGCAGAACCTTCTTGATTTATTCAGCCACATTTAATAAATCTGGTCAACTTGCACATTATGAACATTCCTGCAATTTGGGTGTGAAATTACTGAATTAAAGCATATGTCTAAACTGCAGGAAAACTGCCCTCGGTCTTTTGTCTGTTAATCACCAGGGGTGAGGACCAGATGGAGTGGTGTGACTGCCTTTTGGCCCAGGTTTCCTTCCCATGGATTTGAAATATGCCTCTGAATCCAAGAGTAAAGCAGTGCTTTTGGGTATTACTGTAGAGCAACAGGTCTCCTGAATTTGTGGAATAGTCATGAACACAATAGTTCTGTCCTGTCTGATGGATGATACAATCACTTGAATACACTTTCTCTCTGGTAGAAAATGCTGTTACTAACTAAATAACCCTGCTCCTCTCTACTGGAATCCTTCCTAGTATTTTAGAGCAAAGTGTTAGCAGGTTGATTTGTTGGTGTTTTTCCTCTCTTTCTTGACAGCTCCTAGACTGTTTTGTCATCCCAGTGGTGATACTGCTCTCCTGGTTTTTCTTACTGGTACGATACAAGGCAGTACATTTCATTGGGATTGTGGTCTGCATTCTGGGCATGGGCTGCATGGCAGGAGCAGATGTCCTCGTTGGGAGACAGCAAGGAGCAGGTGAGTAAGGATGGTTGGCTTGTATGACCAAGTCCTGTTCAGAGAAAACATTGACCAGAACATAACAGACTGGAACAAAAAAAAGGGGGGGGGGGAAATTGGCAGGAAAGTCTGTGCCTTCATGGATCCAAAGTGCTATTCAAAGTTGCTTCTTTGTCAGGAGGGACAGAGAACAAAAATGGGTCAACACTTAGAAGTCAGCGCTGCTGCAATTTGACTTCATGGGCTCTGTGTCTTTAACACAGGTCACCCTCTGTTCAGGCAGGGGGGACAATCTGAATACTTGTAGTTTCATTCTATTTTGGCTTAGTTGTTTGACTGCAAATCTCAATTGCTTCCTTTCCAAATTGGCTACATCTTCGAGTCATAAGCACCTCTTTTGTCTACTGTGTACCCTAAATTCTCCTCAACTTTGCTCTAATTTTTGTACAGAGGCAGGGTCACTAGGTAGATGCTAAGAGACACTGAACCTGCATGCTGACTGTACCAACTGGGTTTTGCACACAGTCTCAGAATAAAAGTTTGGGATTTGCCTCTGTCATTGAAGAGAACCTTCTTGTGTGTAAAACATTCTTTTTTTTAATGTGCAGTATCATATGAATAATGTGTGTGTAGCTATTAATGCAGACTAGAGTTAGATTTCATCGATCAACTTTCTCTGTCACATTGATTTCTCTAGTGCCAACCCAAATGATGTGGGAAGGCTGGAAATTCTTTTCAAAGATTGTCAATTAGGCACAGTTTTCATTCTTAATTAAAAGCACTGAATTGTGAGCTGCGCATAATACACTGGGATTTAAAATTCTTGACTCAGCTTTCTGAATACAAATGCAAGTGCTGTAAGAACTGCATTTGCCAGGATGCTACTAAATAAAACAAGGGAGTTTGTGGCAGTACTCGCGTATCTCCCTGCCCCCTTTTATCCCTGTCCTTTATCCTGAAAGGAGACTTTCAATTCATTGGTCTCCTCCAGAAACAATCCTGCCCCAGCTAAAAAAGAAAGAATATACTCTCTACTGTGAAATCAGCCAGCCAAAGCTGCATTTGGAATGATTGATTTCAGAGGAACTGGGATTTCAACCCTGGGTTCCAGAGAAAACATCTTGTGCTCAGTAATCTAGAGAGTAACATGGTAGGGGGGGGGGGAGTTCTGGATTAGCAGGAGTGTGTGCGGCAATGGAGCTCAGCAAACAGGGAACAGATTGAAGAACACTGACACTTTGCCATCAAACTGCAATAATTAGGTGTTATTTGCCATATATTCATTGCTAAAGCACAGGTATAGCTGGTAGGTAAAATTGTCAAAAAAATCTGTTAACATGTATCATTGCCTTTTGATTTGGACCTACACATGAAAAACTGTGTCCATGCTTATCACTATGTGGAGAAACTGCAGCTTTCATTAAGTGACAAAATAATGTTATTAATGTTGTCCTTAGCAAAGTAAAATAGATCAGCTGGTATAATTTATCTGAAAGGGTAAAACTATACATTAAAAATCCGTGGTAGTTTACCCCTTTTTATTGTATCCTGACTGATGTTTTACACATTACTCAATAAGAAAAGCAATTACTTTGTGTTCTATGACCTTATGTGTCCAGTATACCTTAAAATAACACTTTCCTCAAGTAATACCATTGGTACTTATGCTCCTGTAATACACAGGGGTCTAAAATACAAAGGTCTAAGTGTTCCGTCCAGATTTTGCAAAGCAGTTCGTAGCTCTTGCTTACCATGGTCTCTGAAAACCAGTCCCTTCCGTCCTGTTAGTAAGTATATTAGCGTATGTTTTGTCTAAGATGAGACACATTGAGACTGATATTTTGATATTTATGATAATTACAAGCAAAAGCAAAGAGAAACACCTCATAATGTTGGGGTTTAAGGTAAAAATGTGGCAAAGTGGCTAAGTGAGAGTATGAAAAGCAATCGTGTCAGAACATAGTTCACATTTAAATTATTTATGCTACGCCATAGTACACAAGACATTAACTCCTTTCTGGACTGTATGAATTCTGCTTCCAGAGAACATTAAAAATGCTAATAATGATTAATGCAATTTGTGTTTTGCCAAAGCTGTGCCTTGTGTTTCTTCAGAAGAATGACCTACACCATTAAATTGGTCAAGTGCAACTGTATTAACCTAGAAGTCTTTAAAATGCCTCTAGTCAGTCCTTAGCAACGTAGACGCATGTAGATCTTGCATCCGTGAAAATATGTCTGCTAGGATATGTCAGGTTTGGGGGAGAGTTCCAAAGTCAGCCCCTTGAGGAGCAAAGAAAAGGTATTTGACAAGTAGGATGCTAGGAACTTTTAGTAAAGAAACCAAAAATATAATATAAAACATTTTTATGCCAGTATATAAAGTTTTGATACACTAACTTCCTGAGTACCATATATTGCTCTAGTCACTGCATCTCAAAAAGAAATGACCAGAAAATAAGCCCATAGAAGCTTATTCTATGGGAGAAAGGTGAAAAAGTGATTCAAGGGCCTAAAATGGCTTCAGGGTGAGGAGACTATAGGCAGACTGTGACCTTTTATCTTTCAGAAAAGGCAACAAAGAGAATAAGATAAAGGTACATGAAGCCTTCACTAGTATGGAGAAGGTCAATAAAGACTGATTCTTAAATATTTCTCATAATCAGGAAATTATGGGATCACCAATATAATTCTCAGGTACGAGGCTTAAAAGCTGAACACATGAAGTAGTTTCTAATGATAGACTAAAAATATACAGACTTCACACAAATTAGTGAAGAGTGCCTCAAGTTCTATGAAGTTTAATGGTTTAATGCAACTTCCATCTTAGAAAATTCCTAATCTGCTGAGAACTGGCCGATAAATATCCCCCTGTGTTTCCCTATTTCTTTACGCTTTCTTCAGCCACCCTGTGCTGCCAGAGGAGGGTTCTGGGCTAGGCAGACCCATGCTCTGACCAGATCTTGGCTTCCTCTTCTGGGAGAGCCCTGGAGGTTGAGGCTCACGCTCTCTGATCATGAGCGCACTTTGGAGAGGGCCATCACGGTGTGGTGCTTGGGGCCATCCCATTTCTACGAAAATGCTCAGCCTCTGAGCTTTGTTTCACAGATGCAAAAGGATGATATTTTTGTCTCAGCAGTTCAGCACATCCAAGCTGTAAGGTCAAAAGCTTTTTCAGCATTACTTCCCCAAAGTGTCAGTGAGTAGCTGTAATAAATACCAAATGAGTGAGCTCAGTGAGGGATGATTGGAGCCTCTTTTGGAACATCAAATGCATCAGGGATAGGAAAAGGTTTTGTGAAGTGCTGATGCTCATTTTAAATTAAGAGCATCTTCTGAGGCTGACTGCAAAAGAAGGCTAAAAGGAAAATAACTACCAAATCTTAAAAAGATAAATTGTCAAATATAAACATGCTGTCAGTCGAGGTACATGTGAAACAAAAATTCAGTGGGAGACTGGATGAGTATGTGAAAGAGAAATCTAGTAATGTTTGATAAATACATAGAAGCCACATCTCCTCTGAGCTTTAAAATGATGAAGACTAAAACATCATTAGTGGAGGTATTTTAAACTTTACGTCATTCCTATTTGTCCCTAAACAACTTAACCTTTTTTGGCACATATAGCCATTTTTAGAGACAGGATACTGGGTAAATGAAGCCTTGGTCTGTCCTCTTATAACTGTACTTATTTTCATAAGTTTCTTTTCACTGGAAATTTCAGCACTGTAGCTTGGAATGAAAACTGAAGGCTTAAAAGAACACCATTAGGAAAAATGTTGTAAAGGTCATTTTGAACCAAATGGAATGTTAAGCTTCCATTTTTATTTACTTCAGTGTGTATTTTACAAATCCGTAATAACAAAAAGGCAGGAACTAGATAAATCAAGAGGTATTTTTAAGGAAAAAAAGTTTTTTTGCTCTATATAGGTGAGTCACATTCTACCTGCAAACAGAAAATGATAGTAGTAAAATAAAAAAGGATAGTCACTGAAAAGTGCAACTTGGTTTCTGTTTCTTTTTTTTACAGAGTTTTCAGGTTCTTTCAGATTCTCTTATCTACAGCAAGGATGATGCTTTCCCTTCACCTCTGCTAGATTTTGCTGAGCTATTGAATGACAGCTGGTGAATTGATAGGACATTTGCATTCAGCTTATTAACCCAGATATGTGCTACTTAATGACTGAGGATTGAAATCTCCAGCAAAGATTTTGCAGTGGTTCTAGACAGCACACAGTTGTTTTGAGGCATTCTGATTTTTCCCCCTGTTTATTCCTAGGTGAAAATAAACTGATAGGAGATCTCTTAGTACTGGGTGGAGCAACACTATACGGCATCTCAAATGTTTGCGAAGAGTATATCGTCCGAAATCTGAGTCGAGTGGAATTCCTGGGCATGATCGGACTCTTTGGCTCCTTCTTCAGTGGAATTCAGCTGTAAGTGAGCAGGTTTGAACCCCAAGGTCATTCAAATAAGTGCAGCTTTAGCCTCCGATGAGGTACTGTAACCCTCTCTTTGAAGGTAGCCATAACCTGTGGAGAATAGGTGTCCTGTAATTCCAAAATTTGCTTTAGTTTTCATATTTCTGATTTATGGATTTGAATAATAACACAAATCTGTACATAAGTACTCTAATTCAAGGACTGGTGTCCTTGAGTAGTCACACAGAGCAGGAGGAATAGAAGATACATCCTACCATCTTGTTTATGGAAGACAAATAGGTACTTCACAGGTTGGTCTGATCTGTGAATAACAAAATGCACTGCTCTCTCTTTCATAGTTCTAAAAAGTCATTTAGATTTCTAAACAAGTAGAAAATACGTCCAGTCAGAAGGCATTTTACTAATTAGCTTGTTCTGTGTAACTACATTATCATATAGCAGAAATAATTAAAATGCCTTTAAGGAACAGGCCTTTTCACTTGCTTAGTACTCAGGTGATTGTCGCAGAGACTCCAGGAACTGCTGAGACCTGTCTATACTGACATGTAACTAATGAGCAACTCATCTGCAAGCCTAAGAGTTGAAAGGTAGTTTCCAGTGCTGTAATACTGTGACTGATGAAAGTGTAGTAAATGTCACCATGCAAGATTGCCACATTTTATGCAGATCTGTCACTGGTTCTTGTCACACAGAATAACTTTCGATTATTAGTCAAAACCAAGTTGCTCTCCTGCATATCTGAGCTACTTAGCTTCTAAGAACAGAGACTGATCAGAACAGTGGCCCACCAATTCACACTTAATTAGTTCTATTTCTTTAGCCAGAAAGCTTATTACATTTATGGGGAATCTGAAACTGTGACTTAAAATTATTTATATCAACTGGCTGCCACACAAGCGGTTCCTTTTTTAAAAAATACAGAACTCAAGAGCATGTAAATATGCCTAGTATCTTTGCTTAAAACTTTTGTTGCCTACAGTATTCAGGATAGTTATGTACTAACTGATTCTCAGGGCATCCAAGCAGTGCCCTTGTCTTGCTCTGTGTGTGGACATGTTATATGCATGTCTCGTATTCCCAAATTTAATTAGAGTGCTATTTTCCCCCCTAGACCCAATCAATTAGTCACAATTCAGGGTCTGTGAGTTGTTTTGGTGGGGACAAGAAGCTGGTTCTGGGACAAGGCATCTGTGTATGCAGAGTACACAACTGAAAGGAAACAATAAGAAACCATTTCTCTGTTGAAAGACATAAGGTTTTCTAGTCAGCCTTTGGCCAAAAAGTTCTCACCAGCAGCTTTTTCTTCACCAGTTTCTGCAGCGTTTTGCTGCTAGTGCTTTTGTGGCACTTTGTGAAGGCTTGACCACACTTAGCTCATGTGAGTACTTTTTTAACAAGGTGGCAGAAGCTTGCATAATGACAGAGACCAGTAATGTTTCTGCTACTTGGTTCCATGTAGCCATTCAACACTTCTTTACTTTTACCTATAATGGAGAGCAGGTGTCACATAGTTATGTGTTCACAGATGTTTAATCTAACTAAATATATCAGTTGTTTGAAAGAGAAGCCAGCTCCCCATGTTAAAGTAGCAGACTCTTTCTCCAAAACACTATTTGCCATTTCGGTGCAACATAGAACCTTTAGGCCCTACAAACTGAAGCAGTCTAGGGAAGAAATGCCTCAGAAACAGGGCCATTTCCCAGCATGCTAGACACAGCAAAGTTTGGTTAGCATCCACAAAGTGATTGAGGATGGGGAAGATGTGTGCTAGTACCACTGGAGGTTGAAGTCTTATGTTTAGAGGGTACAGTACAATTCTGAAGAAGGGAAAGCATTGAAAAGTATGTAGGACTATTCTGCATGTATGAAGCACAAAACAATACCCACAGGTGAATGTCCCTTTTATTGACATGCACTGATCTCAAAATATATAATTGCAAAAAGCTGTGGTATTTGCCTTTTATTCCATGTGTATTTACAAATATCTTCATGAGTGTGGGTGGTTTATGATAGTTTGTGCTTCAACTCTAGTACAGGGTTGTGTCTGCATGAGGACTTTTAAGTAGCCTGTTGTTTCCTGGACACCAAGAGTGCTCAATATTAGACTGTAAGGTAAAATAAACCCAGATAATGTCTGTTGGACAGCAAATGAAGGGCTAAGGTGTCAGGGCAAACAGTGGAGGAAGGAGCTGGCTAACTACCCAAGCATGGTGGAAAGAGAAGTTTAGTGGGTTGAATGTGATTAAAACAGGGAAAAACTGTATATCAAAAAAAGAGTAGAAATTAGATGACTGGATTTGGGGATATAGCAACTACCTAGCAAATGGAAATGATGCTGTCTGATGGAATCACATAATCTTAGAATAACCTACTTTGTAATGGATCCCTGAAGGTAATCTGGTTCAAGCTACTACTCAAATCAACTCAAAGCTAACTTCAAAGTTACATCAGGTTTCTCAGGAACTTGTGCATATGACATCTTAATTTCTCAAAGAACTGAAGTTCCAGTCCTGCCGGGCAACCTGTTCAAGTGTTTGATCAATATTTTTTTCCTTATAACCAATCAGAGTTACCCAAATTGCAGCTTGGGTCCATTGTCATCCATCCTATCTTTTCAGTAACTACCCATAAAGTAAAGACAACAGATTTACTGTTTTGCCTGCCTTTCCCTTGGCTTAGCCTTCTCTTCTTCACATTTAACAAGCACCGCTGTGTCAGCATCTCCTCTTACATCATGTGCTCCAGCTGCCTGACAATTGTGATGGCACTCCACTTTATTCTCTCCAATTTGTCAATGTCTGTCTTATTCCGGGCAGCCCAAAATTGGATACAGTACTCCAGCTGCTGTCTCACAAATCATGTCCTTCAGTTTCTGGCCAGACTCTTACTAACACAGCCCAGGATGCTGTAGGCCTTCTCTGCTCCAAGGACACGTTACTGACTCATGTTCAGGTTGATGTCCACCAGGACTCCAGGGTTTATTTCTAAAAAACCAGCTTTCTATACAGTCAGCTCCCAGCCTTTGTTGTTGGATAGGTTTATTCCTAGGTGCAGGCATTCATGTTTGCTTTTATTGAACCCCACAAGGTTTCTCTTGGCCTTTTTCTTCAGACTACCTTGTGGGTAATCCACCCATCTAGTCCATACCTCTTCAATCTCTAAGGATCTTTCGATCTTTAAGATCAATCTTTAAGAAGCTTTGCTAAAGTCAAGGGAGGTGATATCTCATCCTCTCAGTCATTCCCTCCCCTTTATTTACTGAGCCAGTCATAGAAGGCAGTTAGCTTGGTAAGGTACAGTTTGCTTTTGAGAAGTCTGTGTCAGCTGTTTCCAGTCATATCTTCTTCATTTCATGCAAAGTGTTCTGGTGAGATTTGCTCCAGAATCTTCCCAAAGGTTAGCGTAAGGCTGGCCAGGCTATAGTTTTTGCTCCTTTTGAAACCGGATGTTGCATTTGTCTCTTTTCAGTCATCAGGGACCTACTCCAATCACCACAACCTTTCAAAGATCATCATGGTTCTAATTCTTCAGTGAATTGCTCTTACTCTTCTTTGTTTCACGGAGCATAATGAATCACAGACTATACCATATTATTTTATGTCTCTTTTGTATCAGATAGGCAATAGTATGAAAGCATTGTTCCTACGTTTAAGTTAAAACAAAATTTGTTTGTGAGAACAAGAGACATTGCAGTATGTTTTCATGATATTCTTCAGGAATTGCTGATAAAAGAGACATATGTTTTATGCATCAAAGACACATAATTTAGTTACTTTGCAGACAAAATAATCTTATTATTCTGTACACAGTATTAGATTTACCACACATCAGCAGCAAGCAAATTAAAATTTCCAGTATGCAACTCTGTAGACGGGATTAATCTGGAAAGCACTGATTTCCTGCAGTTTTACCATTAGACTTGGTCTTCCACATGCCATCTTTTGTACTAGGTACTTTGTTTTTCAATCTGACTAATTACATGTTTTATACTTGTTTAAAGTGATGTTCAGACTAGCATGCGGAGTTCTGCACGGCGGGAGTTACCTGGAAACCACAGATCAGAGGAAGTGGTTAGCTGAGTGAAGACCTAGATCATGAGATACCTAATCTCCAAGGGTCTATTTGCCTGTATTGGGAAGAGCTGACTTGTTAACACCTTAGAATTTTCTGGATCTGGGATTTTGATGTGAACGTATAATGCAAGACTTGCAAGATGTTGAAAGTGGACTTTTGTGGCTTGGCCTATCCTTTGCTTTGTTTCCTGACTTTCATTGCTGTGACTATTTGATCTCTCTCAGTGTGGAACAAATAACAGTATTCTCACCAAAGCCAGCCTGTAGTATCTATTTATGTGAGAGAGCAGAGCCGCTCTGAAGGGTGAATAACTCAGACAGATACAGTATTAATTACTGAAGTTCAAAACCTTTCAGAATATTAAGTCAGAAGAGTACATGAGGATTGAACATATGGGGGGGATAGGCCCTTTGGGCAGGTATAGAGAGTTGGAAATAAACCTGTGGAAATTTTATTCTATCACGTCTGATTACTACCCTGAAGATCTTTCAAATACACAGGCCAGGATAATGCCAGAGTGGATTAGCAAAGTCTGATTGCATTTGATTCCTACTGAGATTTTTTTGTAATAAGGTTATTTATGTTGTTTTGTCCAGCATTTGAATTGAATGAGTGGAAGTAATTTAACTTCTGTTCTCTTCCATCAAATTTTGCCTTCTCTTCTCTTATAGTGCAATCATGGAACACAAAGAGCTGTTGAAAGTTCCCTGGGATTGGCAAATAGGTAAGAAAACACTTTACCTCACTGCAGATAGTTGCTGAAGGAGGCATGGAGACATCCAGCATTTGGGGAAGCAGGCACAGAGTTTCACAGGAACCAATGTTTGTCATTTTTCCACCAGTTACTGCCAAAGGTTGAACCACATGCTTCCTCACTGTTCTAAAATGATATGTCATCCCACTGCCATCCTATGCCTTCCTCGCACCATTAGGTTAAGCATATATATGCCGTAAGATAATTATGCAGAGAGCTGTGAAGTAAAACATTAATAGGGTTCCAGTTCTAAGACTCAGTGCAACACGTGGGATGAATAAACAAGGTAGTCATTAAGAGCCAAGCCTTTTTCAATGAATGTCAAAGAAAGAAAATGGAACCTAACAAAAAACCTAAAAAAGTACTTTCATTGCATATTATAGCCTCATAAACTCATTTCCAAGGGGAGCATTTCTGTATGCAAATGGTTAATTGCTTTCCAAGTAGTTTCAGTGGAAGATAGCAGATGTGTCTTTTAGACAAGTTTAGGTAGCATTGTGCACAATGAAGCTCTTAGAGTGTTCTGCTATGCAGTGGATTGAATTTTCCCATCTCAGTTTGGAAGCTGAGTTTATGATCTAAGACTCCCTTCTAATTAGTCCAACAAATTACTTGCTTTAAAAGCAAATCAGCATTTAGGACAGTCCTTATAATCACTTTTTTACTGTTTATAACAATGGAAAAAAATAAAAAAATACTCATGGGGCTTATGTACTTAGCAGAGGATTCAAACTTTGGTAATACTTTGACAATAATTTGTTACCTAGTTTCAGAACAAACATCAAAATGGCACCTCAGAAGGCAACTTGTTATGTGGGGAATCCCTGAGGACAGGAGATACATGTTATGGAATACACTGTTCTTTTCTTTAAACTTATTTCACCATTTCCTCTTATTGTCATAAACCTTAATAAAAACAGTGCATCTTTTGCAAAACACTGCACCTAGAAGTCTTGGAGATTTGATGATTGAGATATAAAACTAAATGACAAATCAATTTAAAGTATCCATGGAGAAACACACTCAACTGTGTACTATAAGTGTATTGGCCTTCTTTAATCTGAGATAATTAGCATAATTGCATCAGTGTTTGTTTATACTTCATGATAGGGAGCTCAGGGACATAATTAATCTGGTACTGATGGAAGTAGCAGTGGTCATAGTGAATTAATCTGCTATTCATGTAAACTTCCATGAGAGTTCTGTTGTTACTCAGCATCAGTGAAATGTACTATTAAACTAAAGTCTTACTTGTTCTGTGATGCCATTAAAATGTCATTGAAAGTTAGTCACCAATTCTGAAGAGTCCTTATGCTTTGTAAGGAGATCATCTGGGCAAGAGATCATAGATACGTACTTGTTTCATTAGAGCAATAACTGGGTATGTAATGTAGTTGAATATGGATGAAATGGTGACAGTTATGTGTAGTTGTGTGTTCTTCCCTGGCTTCCGCTGCACTTTGTGTGCTTTCCATTGCCTTGGCAACCTATGAGGTTGTCAGTAGTGACTGACAGATATATGTCAGGGTGTTCACAGACTTGTCCTGAATAGTTATCCACTATGACTGACTCAAACCTGCAGTCCAGTAGAGTTAAATCATCAGCCTTCTGAATGGTAAAGTCACTACCTAATAAACAGACAACCTAATAAATAACTCAAGGTGGCCTGTTGCCATCTGCCATAATTGTGCTATTAAGAATGGATGAGTTACCTTTCAACTGATGTAAAATGCAAATTGTTTTTGAATATAATGATCTAAAGCCGATCTGTTATGTCTGTCATGTTTAAAACAGGCTGTGGCCCTCCTGGTTTTAATTTTTGAAATTCCTCTGATGTATAGAATAATCTTCACACTTAGTATAAATCAGGGTAGCTCTGTTTGAAACCTTGAAGGTTTAAGTATTAATACTTGCAGCCAACCTGACTGAAAGGAGAATGATTATACTGCTCTGAGTGGTTTCATATGAGACCATGACATGTTTTGTAGAGTGATAGGTGAAATAAGAGCAAATAAACTAACATCAGTTTTATTTAAGAGAAAAGACAGTTTGAATCTTCAAGGAAGTGTCCCTTTTTACAGGGTGGTTGAATATTTCTGGATGGTCTCTATTTGAAGAAGACAGTGTGAAAAATCATAACTGATTCTGTTTTATCCCAATGTAATGATAGCTTTTGGAGTAAAAATGTGAAAGCTAAACCAACATTCAACCAGCATGCTCAGGAACTAAATGGAAGTTCCCAAGGCATGTTAGTTTTGGTGGTACTTGGGCTACATTAGAGCAGTCCCTGCAGGCAGATCCTGCCCATCTGTGTGGAGATGCCTGGTTTTAAGAGAAGAGGGGAAATACTGAGGATCTGGGGCTTGTTCAGCCTGCAAAAGAGAAGTCTTTGAGGAGTTACCTACAAAGCAGTTATCAAAAGGACAGACAAGGTCTTCACAGCGGGGCATGGCAGGAGGATGAGGGACAACAGGCGGAAGCCAAAATGAGAGATTAAGACTGGATAAGAGGAAAATCTTTACCCTGAGGACAGGCAGGCAATAGAGCAGCTTGCTCAGAGAGGTTGTGTAGTCTTCATCCTCAGAGGTTTCAAGACCAGGCTGAGCAAAGTCTTGAGAAACTTGTTCTGATGTTACAGCTGAGCCTGATTTGAGCAGGGCTTGAACTAGGAGTCTCCTACACTGGAGATATTCAAGGCCCGCCTGGACAAGTTGCTGTGTGATGTACTGTAGGTTACCCTGCTCTTGCAGGGGGGTTGGACTAGATGATCTTTTTAGGTCCCTTCCAACCCTTGGGATTCTGTGATTCTGTGATTCCTTCCAGCCTGAATCACTGCACATTTCTCTGATCCTAAGTGCCCAGTACAGACACCTGGGAGGCATTCACACCCAACCAAGCAAAATCGGTGACCTTACCCACTAGGGTGAACACTGACAGACAAGATGGGATTCCTTCCACCAACTTTAGATACCGGGGCTGTAGACATCTTACTTAAATTAATAGTCTCCCTTTACATAGCAGCAATAAACAGGCATGATACAAATCATACTATGCTAAAGCTGGTGTCTAAAAGAGGTTGGACAGTCTGCACCCTAAAATTTCCCCATCGCTTCATTGACCACCAGTCCTCAGTATGTGTCCAGAGTTAGGTGTAATGAATCGCACTCATAGCTGCCTTTATGCACATTAAGCCAGTTCAGGACAATGCCAGGACATCTGAAAGGAGACAGTTACACATTGTGAGCCTCTCAGCATTTAAGACAGGCGAGCTGATCAGCAGGTCATTACAAAAGCACCTCCTAACTTAGCAGGTTGCTTCTGTTCAGTGTCTGAGCGCTGAGTCACTTGATGCCAGTGACTCAGTGCCTGTGTAGACAGGCCCCAGCACCTGGAGCTGCAGCAGTAGTAGCCATTCACAAAGCTTCCACTTGCAGTTCCCAAGGAAGCTGAGGCTCCAAGCCTTTGACTTCAAACATATTTTAAGTCTGAAAACTGGCTCTCTGAGAAGCAGTATCTGAAAATCATATGTTGCATTCTAGTTTGCTGTTGTCACCACTAAATGCTGTCCAGCTGGTGGATGTTACATGTAATTTAAGATGTAAATGAATGACACTTTATATTCACCTCTGATAGGACAGCTATGGTTTAATCAATTTTCCACTGGAACTGAAATGCCCTTTGGAAAAGCAGCCCATGAAGTGCATGTAGTTGGCTGGCAAATGATGTGAACACCAAGGCAGTACCATGAAATTATACTGTTCGTTGAGAGTGCAACCCAGCAGAGCACTTGAATATATGTGTTAAAACCGGGCTGACTAACAGGAGCTCTGTGGACCAGCTGGTGGTTTGCAGACTGTACTTTGAGAATGCTGACTTTAGGACCAAAAGGTCTTTTGCCCTTGATCTGGTCTTGATTTAAGCCTGGAAGAAAAGCTGACTTAATGCTCATCTATGCAAACAATTTGTCATTTATCAAAACTACACTCCATTTGATGCAATTGTTTGCCTGCTACAGAAGAACTGCAGATTTTGCATAAAGCAACTGTTTCAAGCACTGCCAAAGACTGATTCTGTCGTTACCCATATACATCGTACACCTGAAAAAAATTGCTACCTGTTAGTAAAAGCAGTTCTTATATTATCCATATTCTGAATATAAATATAAATTAAAATTCTTTATCATTCCGTAACAATTGATACGTAGACACTTGAACACTGACATTTTGTGTCTGCTGTGTTTTTTTCAGATGAATGTACACTTCAGTTCAGATGCTTCTAAGGGACTCAAGCTGTTACAGCTGATTTTGTCCTTTAGATAACTTTTCTAAAGAGTTTTTAAATAAGTGGATCTGCAAGCAGATACAAATCATGTGGACTTTTTTTTTTTGTTTCTTTTCCCTTCTAATCCCTTACAGGACTTTGGCAATCAGATTTTCTGCAACTTTTAGTCGATAACAACATGCTCTGAGGAGTTAGAGTGAGTCTAAATTTAGGTTTGTGCACATATCAGCTGGGAATTCCGCAGCATACGGCAGCCTAAGAAATATCATTTGCATGAGAGCAGATGAGTGGAGTGTTTGCTGGTTTCTTAACTTCATATTGATTAATTTGCCTTGGGATTTATCAAGTAATAACTGAAGCAATAAATTCTTTCCCAGTAAGTTATTTAGGTTTTTTAATGAAATTAGATTTTTGCTGTAATGTATTTTTATTATATTAGTGTCTAACAATCTAATTTGTGTGAGGTGCTCTGTAAACATGTAACAAGAAAGACTCTCAGCTCTGGAAAGCTTTATTAAGGAAGGCAGACAAAAGCAGATAGAGGAAGACAGGTGCAAAACTGTGAAGTGATTTGTCAGGTTTGGTGGCAAAATAAAACTTGGGCCTCTGTCATTTGAGTGCTGTCCTCATGCATCCATCCATTGGCTCATTAACTCATCTGCAGATACTTTTGCATTCAATTTTTGGGTCCATTCCCAGAAAATATTATGTGCTCCATCCAACTCAGCTGAACACATTTGGTGTTGGGGACATTCATCTCTGTCAGAGACTAGATTTGACATGTCTGAATGCATAGTTTCATTCAAATTTATGCTGGAAATGAGGTATTCACTAGTAGTGAAAGACACCAATTTAAAACTGCACTGCTGTTATAGAGAGCACAGAGAAAGGACCTCATGTCCACTGCTGACATGGTTTTAACTATTTTTCTTACATATTTAGAATTATGTTCTTGGTCTCTCTATATATGTATGTGTATCTTAATAATTTGAATCCACGTTTCTTTGAAAATGCATTATTCATTCTTTTCTAAAAACACAGCCTTCTTCCTACCGACTCAAGTCATTTCCACCGGCTGTGAAGGGTCACTCTGCTTCTTGTTTCTCTTCTGCAGGCTTGTTGTATGTTGGCTTCAGTGCCTGTATGTTTGGCCTCTACAGCTTTATGCCAGTGGTCATAAAGAAAACTAGTGCTACTGCCGTCAACCTCTCGCTACTCACAGCTGACCTGTACAGCCTCTTCTGTGGATTATTCCTCTTCCACTACAAGGTATGTGGAAATGAGAAATACATTTGGGTAATAGTAGTATGCCTGAAGGAATGTAAGTGCAGAGCAATGAAACAAAAGAAGCCTCCAAGCTTTATTAGATCTGCACGGTAAAAGTGCAGATTTCTTTTATACTTCAGGTTTCCCACACCAAAACCAATTTTATTTTATGATTCCCAGTTTTTAAAGAGGGCTTATTTGGTCTTATTCTAGTGAATTTTGAGTACCTGTTCATCAGCAACTGTATCACTAATTTTATTTTACTTATCAGAGGTAACTTTCAACTGCTGTGACCAGACCCAGGGTGGCAGCATGAAGGGAAGGACTCTTCCAAAAATCCCATAGGATTATTTTCTTTTTTTTGGCTGAGAACAAGGAACATGCTGAATTCTGAATCATGCTGATTCTGAAATATAACTCGTAATTATGCATGAATTGCACCTTTCCTGTCAGCCAAACCAGTAGCTTTCCTGTTAGTGTAAATGGCAAATTGTGCAGCAGATTTGTGTTGAAGTTGAACTTTTACCTCTCAGGTGTTCTAATATCTAAAACATCTGGCACACATTTTGTCTCCAGTTAAAAGAAGCGGCACTTCATCATTCACAAGTGTCCCTCCCAGTGTCCATCACATGCAAATAGCATCAGGATGATGGAGGCAATTGGTTTGCACCATCATTTGTTCATAAGAGGGAGGTTACTTGACAGCTAAGATGGTGGCCCAGAGAAGTGTTAGGTACAGGAAAACCTTAAAATTCTGAGTATCAAATCAACTCAAATCAGACTTTGTGATAGTGATGGTACCTGAGTGAATCTGAATGAGACAGTGAAAGTTCAGAGCTTCAGAGTTCAACATGAATTTAATTTTTTTCGCTATTGCCTTTTGTTTTTATGACTTCAAGAATTTTGCAGAGAGAAGAAAAGCAAGTATAGAAACAAAAAATTTACGACAAAATAGTATAGAGGTTGTCTGCTGCTTCATGGGTCCGTCTCATGGTGATTTGGTTCCTCGTTCTTTCTGCCCGACACTTCAAACCCAAAGTGTTTGACATTAGGTATTAGCTGAATATTGTTGTCTCCTGTTAATAATTTTGATACCCATAGCAAAATATGTTTAGCTGTGCTAGTTCACTATTTCTAAGAAAAATTGCTATATTACACTGTAAAAGACAGGCAAATTTAATTCTAAAACAGTGGTGGTGGTGTTCTAGCAAAATCAAACTCTGTTAGAGGGAGAGACTCAAAGGCAGCAGGGGTTGGACAGCTTTGTGCTCAGCATTGCCCATACCTAACAAAAAAGACAGTTTAGAAAACCCAAACTTTAAACTTCAGGCCAGAAGAGAAGACTCAGAACTGGAAGGTTTTCTGGTTGAAAGCAAGGTTTCATCATCTGTCCTGATAACTGGTTGAGTTCCACCTGAAGTAGCTGGTGGTCTCCTCTGCCACTTACTCATCTGATTAGAAAACTGAAGATCTTTCTTCCACAGTTAATGTATGTGTCATGCAGTCTTCTTCATGTGCTCTTATCAAGCTCTTAGTTCAATACACGATGACTGCATGAGTTACAAACCTTCTTCTTTCCAGCATTTACTTGTGGCTTTTGGTCCACTCATTTTTCAGCCAAGAGTATCCCTCAGCATAAAGAATGCCCCTGTCTCCTTAGCATTTTACTCCATTGACACACCAATAGGCAGCAGTTGTATCCTCTCCACGCCCCTAGTTCACTAATCAGAGCAAACCCTTCACTTATCTGATTGTATTTCATCCTTCCTGAGGTAGTTCCTTCAACTCTAGGAGCAGGAAAGGTCCCTCCAGCACCTGGCGCAATGCTCTTGTCTCTCCATTTCTCCAGGACGTGTGTTACCCCAGAGTAAAACTATATTTACATTTTTCATCACTGCTTTTCCTTCATGGTTTATACTCACCCTGCGATTCATGTAACTCGCGTGAGTCTCCCCTTTGTTCTTCCCAGCTGAAGTGCTGATACAGAAAAGACCTCTGTCAGGACTTCGTGAAACGGACTTCACCTGAAATGTAGTATCAGCTTCTCAAGCTGTCGGCGTCTTCTTTCATATACAACTTAGATTGCAGGAGCAAGAGAGGCTATATTCAGAGATTATCTAGATTTAAGAATCCACTTAGTTATGTGGTTCCGTCTTTAGCTGCCATGGTTTTATCCTTAGACAGGTCACCTCCTCCTTTTCTTTCTGGTTTACTATCAGGTATCATTTTATATGAGGAACTAGAATTGTGAAATGTGCAACTTGCAGTCAGTAACGAAGTCTATCCTTAAATGCTCTAAATTCCCCTCCTAAGACTGTGCACACTTGCTTGTTTTCCATCTTCTAAAAAGCAGTTTCGTCCCCAGCTCAGCTGTGCATCTCCTTCAGGCACGCAGCTCCTTCTGCTTATTGCTGCTCTGGCCAATGGGCACAGCCCCACATCACTGCGAAGCGAATGGCTTTATGCTAAATTAGGATCAACTGAGTGGTTTAGTACCCCTTGCAGAATATAGTTTTATGAGTCTTTCAAGAAACAGTTATTATTTTTTCACTGTGCTGCTACCTTTATCACCAGATGGGTTTATTGCACCTATAACAGTAAATCTGTGAAAATCCATAGAAAATGCAAGAAATTACTTTAACTGGGTTTTAGAGCCTCTGAAACCAAACTGGGAAAAGATTGTGCTTGAAGTGTTTGGATTCGCTAGCGTTTAATTTTTTTATCGTACAGACTTGCAGCATCATGACATGCAGGACGATGAGTTTATATTTATATTCTTACCCCATATGCAGATATCTTTGTAGTGCGTTGTACAGTTCCCAGGCCCACAGAAGCTAGAAATGTGGCATGTTAACTTGACAGGTATACAGTTAACGTATAATTCAAGATGTTAATTGTTCAAGCTTTTATTGCGTTTAAATGTAATGATTTATGACTTTCAATTTGAGGTAGATGACTAAATTGTAGTGCATCATTCTTAGAATTACATGCATGCCCCAAATAAAAGCTCTCTTTTTAGTTCTTCTGTAATCAGTAACTGACTCCAGATACCCCAGTGAATGAAGGAATGTGTCTGGCCTCTTTGGTGGGTGAATATTTGCAGCTGCCATAGGATTTAAGTATAAACCTCTATATCTTCAATTCTTTTTTAATATTCTCACCATATTGGTATATTTTATAGAGGTTTGATATTCAAAACTTTCCTATCTGTTTTCACCTTCTTCTTCGCACAATTAAATTATCTTCTGCTTTGAAAAATTATTGTTGATGTTGTTGTTATTATTGCTGCTGTTATCCTGTACTGTCACATTCATCTTCACCCCCTGTCTTTCAGGTTCATCTTTTGTTTTGATTTGCCCTGGTTTCTTGGTTTCTGTGAACTTCAGTGTTCACAGGAGTACTAAAGCCAGTCTGCATAAGGTTCTTTCCCGCCCTACACAGAATCACAGAATCCCAAGGGTTGGAAGGGACCTCAAAAGATCATCTAGTCCAACCCCCCTGCAAGAGCAGGGTAACCTACAGTACATCACACAGGAACTTGTCCAGGCGGGCCTTGAATATCTCCAGTGTAGGAGACTCCACAACCCCCCTGGGCAACCTGTTCCAGTGCTCTGTCACTCTTACAGTAAAGAAGTTCTTCCTGATGTTAACGTGGAACTTCCTATGTTCCAGTTTACACCCATTGCCCCTTGTCCTATCACTGGATATCACTGAAAAAAGCCTAGCTCCATCATCCTGACACCTACCCTTTACATATTTGTAAACATTGATGAGGTCACCCCTCAGTCTCCTCTTCTCCAAGCTAAAGAGACCCAGCTCCCTCAGCCTCTCCTCATAAGGGAGATGTTCCACTCCCTTAATCATCTTTGTGGCTCTGCGCTGGACTCCTTCAAGCAATTCCCTGTCCTTCTTGAACAGAGGGGCCCAGAACTGGACGCAATATTCCAGATGCGGCCTCACCAAGGCTGAGTAGAGGGGGAGGAGAACCTCTCTTGACCTACTAACCACTCCCTTTCTAATGCACCCTAAGATGCCATTTGCCTTCTTGGCCACAAGAGCACATTGCTGGCTCATGGTCATCCTCCTATCCACCAGGACCCCCAGGTCCCTTTCCCCTTCACTACTTTCCAGCAGGTCAACCCCCAACCTGTACTGGTACATGGGGTTGTTCTTCCCCAGATGCAAGACTCTACACTTGCCCTTGTTAAATTTCATCAAGTTTCTCCCCGCCCAACTCTCCAGCCTGTCCAGGTCTCGCTGAATGGCAGCACAGTCCTCTGGTGTGTCAGCCACTCCTCCCAGTTTTGTGTCATCAGCAAACTTGCTGAGGGTGCACTCAGTTCCCTCATCCAGGTCATTGATGAAAATATTAAACAGCACCGGTCCCAGCACCGACCCCTGAGGAACTCCACTAGTCACAGACCTCCAGCTAGATTCTGCGCCATTGACCACAACTCTCTGCCTTCTTCCTTTCAACCAGTTCTCACAAGCAGGGGGGAATCCACAGTGCCCTCCCCTGGTGTGGGAAATGAGCCTGCAGAGGAGAGCCAAGGGGCTGCTTTGCTGGTTGGGTTTCATCCATGCTTTTTGCCTATAGACATGGTGGTAAACAGCTTTGGAACCAGAAGGATGCCTTATAAATGTGATATATGCTGTGTAGAGGGATGTCTCAGCATAGCATGGAAGACATTTCATGTTCTGAGTAACAGGACTGGCGTTGCCCTGTTGGAGACTGCAGTAGCTGTTCTTTGTCATGCATACACTGACACCAGTGGTCTTGGGAAACTCAGGGCCAGTTCTCTGAGTGTATGGGTTGACACTTTTGTACAACTTCAGTTGGGTTTTTCCTATGGCGTGTTCTTTTTTACATTTTAGTCTCAGTCTTGGCTTCATTTTTATGTGAATTTTTAAAGTTCGTACTTTTCATTGGCAAGCTGTATGTTGTGCTTTAGTCATTCTAAGCAAATTGGGTTCTTACTAAATAATCTAAGCAGTTTATTTTAAGTTTTCCACCAGCTAGAGAATGCATACTGATTGTGTTCTGAACCAGCAGGTCAAGTCACACTGTATTATATCATTACCTAGCAAGCCAAGCCCAATCAATTATGTTCTGCCTTGGCAAATTCATTCATTATTTATCCAAGATGCAGCTATAAAAATTCAGAATATCTGGATATAGTAGCAATTTCTAAGTGAAAAAAACATATATTTCATAATAAATCAAGGAAGTCTCATAACTTGATTTAGACTCATGCAGAGTATCTGTACAAAGGACTTGGATACACAAACATGATACTCAAAACCTTTCAGCACCATAAATCTGAAATGATGCTAGCTGAAGCCCTACTTGCTGATACTGATGCTTCTAAAAATGACTTTTCAATGCTAATTCTAGCAGCAGAGTCCCTCCAATGGGAGGGAGCAGATAACAGCGTTCCCACTACATCAAGAAACAGGCCATGAAGGACACTGGATTTTAGTGTAATGGAGAAGAGAGGGTGCAAGTTGGAGGCAATAGGTTCCAATATAATTTTTGCCAGCACAGATCCTAAGCAATGTCCATGAATTAGGGATTTATGTGAGCTTCACTGAGAAACAATGGTACAACATTATTTCTAGTAGAGCAGGCAGTGCAGGCTGAACAGCTGTAAAAATGTATTTTTTACATTATTACTTCCTCGGTCATAAGATTTTGGATATTTTCCTGATGAAATTTGATATGCAAGCTGCTTGACCCATAAACTCTGTTTAAATGGAATTTCATCTCAGGGGGCTTTTATCCTAGTAAAGGCTTCTAAGCTTTTGATAATGAGTGTAAATCATATTACTAGTTAATTCTTTATGCCATTGCTAATGTGCAGAAACCGATGTGCATGTTTCTCTTTCTTTTACAGCATACTAAATTTCCTACAGTGGGACTCCCTCTCAACAGCTGTGTTCCCATGAAGCTGTACTGTCCGTATGCCTTTCATCTAACTGGCATTTTAAAGTCTTCTTTTTCACATTTCTTATTTCTTTTATTTATCTGCATTTCTTCCTCCATATTATAATAATAAATTAGAAAATAGTTAGCTGTGTATGTTTAAAGAGCTGCCTTGAGCTGGAAATGAGTTAGGTCTGTCTTTGGTCATACTTGAATGTGTATTGCTCTGATAGAAAGGGCCACATCCACTCACCCTTTGTCTGAGGGTGCAGGATGCTATACAATAAAAAAGCTATGAAGTAAATGACAAGAAAGAGTAGAAGCTGGAAAATTAAATTACTCCTACCAAGATGTTGCACAGTCTGGCAGTAGATTTTTAACAAAACAGCACAGATATGGCAGCTTTGTGAAAATATTTCATTGTTGAAAGGATATCTCTTCCTTTCACAGTGTTATCTTGCAATAGATTCATTAGTTACAAAGCACGAATAGAGAAACATGGATGCTTACTGTTTTGGAGCTGTCAGAGTATAAAAGATGTAGCATTCATATTGCAAAAGTTATGATGAAAGCTTCAATTTCAATTTTATTTTTTCAGGCACTAGCTCATCATAAACATCAAGTTCTGCAGATTGTTTAAATGGCTCTTAGCTTGGGATTTTTATTTTGTCTCATGTTAAAAGACTGCTCACAACAGAACTGGTTGGGAGTTTTATAGCAAAATTCATTTTTGTTGGAAATAGCTAATTATCAAAAGAGAAATTCTAAGTGGAAAAAATCCTGTTTTCAGTATGCTCCCAAGGAAACAGAAGCTGGCATTTCTCAGACCTTGACTGATGTTTTGCCCTCTCATCTAAGAGATTGCAGCAGTGCACATTTTCCAACATTTTCAGCCAGGTACTCTAGAACTGGAAGATCTGCAGCACAGAAAACACAAGTTATGCAGCTCATGAATTCTGGAAGCTAGAGAGCAAATCTCTGTTCTGCATTAAGCAGCCCAGAACCCCAAGAAGGAGCTTTTAAGGCCTCCAGACATCTGCCATGGAGATAATCCTGTCAGCTGCAGTCAGCAGTTGCCAGAGTTTCCAGTAGGCATACGGTTTGGTTTCCTATCCAGGAACTAGTTCACAATTACAGCAAGAGAACAGCCAGGAGCTTATCTACCTAACTGCCCATGGGTTTATATTCTCTAACTATGTAATTTAGATTTCTTAATATTCTTAGTGAATGCCTGGTTGGTAAGGTTTACTGACAACACCACTGTTCTGTGCCTTGCTACTCAACACCTGGTTGTCAGCTCAGAGTATGGTTTTAGGGTTTTTGTATGAATGCTTAGATAGTCATAATATTTCTTTTCTTTCTCCACCTTTCCCCCCTTTTTATTGTGTGTAACATTTGAATCAAATCTTTTTATGGCTCAGTGTCACATCTTTCTGCAGAGCTTAAGTATTAAAATGTTAAAAGATTTGTTAGCGATTTCAAAAGAGCTTTTCAGTTCGATGTATTTCTACTCTTTTTAAAAACATGCGTAAGGTAGGTATGCAAGTACATCAAGTACATTTTCATTTGTATAAAAGGTGTTTGAGGCCAGTTGTAACTCGTGTAATCACTGAATAGAACCAATTTCAAACTGGAGTAGTTTATACTGACAATCCAACCAGCTAGGGGAAAAAAAAGCTCCACTACGTGACTGGGTTCTGCCTTTGGTCATATGGGATAGCAAATTGCCTAGTGGATATTGACTACTCAAAAGAAAACATGAAATGAAAAAAGAATGTAAATGTTAACTGTAGCAAAAAGATGTGTAAAATCAGCCCATTCACAGACAGTCCCCAGAGAAAGAAAAGAGACAGTATATCTGCCTGTGTAATCTACTTAAATTGATTCTCAGACTTGCTTGCAATGAACCACTTACGTGCTCTGACCTACAAGGCACTGGGAAAGTGGTTTACTTACCTTATAGTGAGAAGTTGTTATTTTTCAATCAAAATCATGAACAAAAGCTTTAAGTTCTAGCATAGAGTCTATTAGTTTTCTCAAATATTTTATACAAAATGAAGAGGAGCAACAGGATTACAGATTTCCATCCTTGACATTTCTAAATACAGACAATGTTATGCTGAGGTTCAGTATTGCTTTCAGTTTTTATAAAATACTCCTTCTATATACTAATAAATATGTAATACAATAATAATAAATATATATAATATAACATATAATTAATATATAATAATATATCATATATAAAATAATATAATATGTAATATAATAGTAATAAATATAAAATGCTAATGTAAAATACAAAGAATTGTCTTCAGAGAACGATTTGAACATAGCTAAAAAAATAGGAATATGCTTTGACTACTTGAAGAAGGAGATTCACATCACTGTCATGAGACCTGAATTTTTAACACCTTGCAGAATGCTAAGTCCATCATCCACAAGTCTTCACTGCTTTCTTCACAGGAGTAGATAAGCGGGAGCAGCGTTTATGGAAAAATAGGTTTCTCACTAGTGAGAAATGGTTTGGGAATTGTAATTCAGGATGCTGTTTCATTTTGTATGTAGTTTGAAGTCACTGCTGCCTACAGGCAGAAGAGGTGATCTCACTAGCCTCTTCAGTCCCCACCTCTGCCCCCAGGCTCAACAATGATCCAGACACATGGGCACTATAGCAACCAAAGGGAGGCAATGGCATTATACTGGTAGAACATGCAGTGGTATCCTTACATTTAGCATAAGGCCTCCATCCATCATTTTCATTTGAAGTTAATATTTGGATATTATTAACTTGAAGAAATGCAGGAAGCCAGGTATGGTAGCAATGGCCTTTGAGAACTTGGAAACAGCCAACACACATTGCCTTGTTTGAATTAGTTTTGCATTTCAATATGAGGAAAAAGTTGCTCAGAGATCTCTTAAATATACCACAGAGTACATTATGAAGTTTAATTCTTAGACTCTGAAGGAAGTAAATAGTGTTTTGGAAAAAGTAGTGAAGAGTCATGGGAAAGGTAAAAGTGAGCTTATAATTCCTACCCAATATGAAAACAGACATATTAACAGAAATCTTCCTGTTATTGGAAATAATTAACTCTTGGATGATAAATCTTCAACAAAACCATATGGGTTTTAAAGACGCTGGTGAGCAGGGGCTGGAAAGAGAAATTTGGGAGAGTGGAGCAACAGAAATGCATAACAACAGAGAACAAGAAAATGGTCTGAATGAACTGCAGAAAGCAAAAAATATTGTAACAAATACTGCCTTTTTTGTCATTATAAGAAAAGTGCAGACAAAAAACCACAACAGATATGCTATTAAATGAGCTGGATCTTATCACAACAGACTTTTTCTAAATGCTGCTCAGTGAATAGGAAAACAAAGGCCAGGAGGCTCAGTTTCATAATTATTTGTGGGGAAATATTAAAAAGTAAATGAGAACCTCATCATTCCCCGAGTCAAGCATACTTTTGAAGACAAGTGAGTACAATGAATCTTTTGAGCTACATACCTCAGCAATAATTTGCAACCCAAAGGAGACAACAAAAAAAAAAAGTAATGAATTAGCAAAGCAGCAGCTGCATTCAAAAGCTTAAATAAGGCTCAGTTACTTCACATCTACAAAGATTTTCAAAATATGATTCTTCAAGTTGAATGCTATTTCTATCTTACCATATGGAAACAAAGCCTGGGAGCTCCCCAGAGATGTAGAAAGCAAATGGTAGGGTTAAACGCAATAGCTGCATTATAAATTTGGAGATTTTTTTACAGTACTAAGTCCTTATTTCCAGAAAAGAAGAGAATATTTAGGAAGTGTGTTAAGAATTGTGCCTCGCCATCCACATGGTCTATGAGCCACCAGAAAGAAAAATAAAATCAGAAATTAATTTCTCTGTTTTGATTAACTAACTAGATTGAAGTGCTTACTCCAGTTGTGCCTTCTAGCAGCCAAATTAATGAATGTTACAGGGTTAAAGCATCCAAATTACCTCTTATTTCCTACCAAAATGAAAGAATGGGCCAACAGGCAGACTTAATGTCAGTCAGAAGTCATCGCTTCTACATGCTTTCAATCTAAGTAGTAAGATATTTTATTAACCACTAGAAAGTCTTCATTCTTTGTGCCTAAACTCCCATTTCCTACTAAACTGTAAGCTTTCGAACCCATAATATGGGATAGATGCTTGTCATCAGAACTGCTGCTAGCAACTTACCTTAATTAACTGGACTAAACTTCTGGAGTTATTTCCACTACTGGCATGTGTTAAGTTTAGCAAGCAGGAGTATCTGCTCTTTCAGGTGTTCCAAAGGATCATAATCAGTCTGAAGGAGATTTAAAATACCTTTGATTTAAAGTAATCTGGATTTTGTATCTTAAGTACAAGAGCAGAACTTGTAGGGGAGAGCTCCAGATGCAACTGGGCAAACCACCCTTTTAAAAAGATAGCTAGAAATAAATAGAAAACAGTGAGTACAAATAATCACAAAAGAAAACTGACACTATACAGGTGAAAAGGAAAAGGACTAATTGCTGTAAAAGATAAACCAAGCTTGGCAATGAAGGTGACAGTGAAACCAACAGCTAAACGTTATTTTTGTATATGAACAGAAGAAATACTTTCATTATGGAAAGACAGCAGAGGCTAAAGTTAAACAACCTTTAGTCTGGAACCAAAATGAAATTAGGACCTTTTGTCATATTCAGGAAGAACAAGAGTTAAATAGGAAAGCAATGCACAGTAGTTAATAGAAATATAAATTACTAAGTCAGAAGTAGAAACAGAACACAATAATCTGTGTTCTTTCAAGCGTGGGAATATAGACAGTTGGAAGAGTTGTGTATGAAGTAGGCAATAAACTAAAATCAGAAGTGGGCACCAGGGAGAAATAATTAGGCACATGGCAATAAATGGAAAATTAGATAAAATGCGACCTGGTACACACGAAGGTGAATCATCCAATCTAAATTTCGTGTCTGATAATTTAATAATTTTTTGTAGACAAAAGGCAAATGTAGATCTACTCTGTAAGGCTTTTATACAATGCAGTGTAGAAAATTATCCATTAAGCTAAGGAACAGGATTAGCACTGTAATGGTGGGAAGCTAGGTGAGAAACTTGTTAATGAGGATAAAGGACAAGGCAACATGCTGAGAGAGAAACAGCTTGCTAGAAGGACCTGTTCGCTGATGGAAGTCACAAAGAGTTGGTCTGAAGACTTGCCTTGTGTAGTGACTGTAGTAATAGCTTTGGCACCTCAGTAGGAAGGAGGGTTAAAATAATCAAGCAACAAGAACTAAATGACATTGAGAAATGCAATGAAGCACAAAGTGCAAGGTAATGTCTGTGGCAACAGATGGGAGGAATTTAAGCACAATTGTGGCAAAGCTGTTTCCAAATGGGACAATCTAGATATTTCTAGCATTGATGGAAAAGTGGTAATGCCATAGAACAGGACAACTTACCATATAAGAACAGCATTTTTTTGCTGTAGCTACACACTTTTTTGATCAAGCTCAAGAGGGCCAAACAGAGCTTTTTGTCTTACCTGCTCCAAAGCCTTGACAGATAAGTGTGTGTCTGCTAAGAATGTACTGAATGTGCAAATCCTAAAAAATGTTTGTTGTATATAGCATAGCTTTGATTTCTGATGAACTGGGAGGGACTATGGTACCTCAACATACATAAATTAAACTGTAAATTCACAGGGAGGAAAGCTAAATTATTTGAGCTAAAGACGTAAGAATAGGCAGGCGGAATCTGAGAATGCATACATTTAGAAATTAGGGGGATTTTGGGGGTATTTTAGCAGAGAGGTTCCAGAACAGACTTTGAATAGATCAGAGGGCCTTATAATGCTTGCAGGAGGACAGGGAGTATTTGCCAGATGGAATGTGTGATCTGACTACACAGTAAGGAGGGGGTGGGGTTGGATTCAGTGGCTTAGGACATGCCCTCTGTTATGGCTTCCTTGTGTGCCTGACTTCTGAGTTGACCCAGTTGAGAGCTCTTGGAACTCCTGAAGTTTGGCCTCATGTTGCTGGCAGCAAACATGCCAGACTATGGAGAACCCCAGTGTGAAACAGCCACATCACGCTCCCTTCAGACAGCTTACAAAGTCACTCATAGTAAGGGTAACTGCAGCTGTGTATTCCTTGTTTCTCAGGGTAGGAGTGCTCCCTGTTTTATGTCTGAGAGAAAGCAATTACATTCTGGAAGACTGCTATAGGAATATATTGTTAGATTCAGCAGGAAAACATAGATAATCCAAGATGAATCAATTATTGTACCTTGGTTTTGAACACACTGTATACAGTTAGCCACACATACATTATTTGAGAATCAAGTAGAGCAGACAACTGCTACTATATTAAATACTTACACACAAAAGCAGAAAGACATGGAGCAACTGGGAGCCAATAGGGCAAACTAGCAAAGAATATTGAAAGCTGAAAGTGGAGAGGGTAAATTGATTTTATTTTTTTAAGCTATTCTATTGCGTTCCTCCTTTTTTAAGAACATTTAAAAGGATAACTGCTTTACCACTCTCTTGCCAAGTGATTGATATGAAATAACCAGAAAAGTTAACCAGAAATAACCTTGTCCCACAGTAAGAGTGCTCACAGGAAATTAGAGCAATGTAATATGAGTGTTTTAACTTCACATAAAAATCTCTGTCTTATGTAGGTAAGATTAAAACAGATTGCAGGATTCATTCTACCTTGCACTTTTTAATTAGATAGACTGCTGGTACCGCAGGGGTACTGAGCATGGACTCATTTTTCCTCTACATTTGATGGCAGAGGCAACAAAGGAAAACAGATGACAAAACAGCATTCCCATCTCTCCTGGCACCTAGGAAATGAAGATAAGCCTTTTCACACAAACATGTTGCCCTAACAGGCACATATTTAGAAAGGACAGACAATTATGATTTTTTTCTAATGGTATCTTTTGAGAAGCATGAAATCATGCAGATGTGTTGTATAACCATTGCCTTACAGCTCAGAGATTTTTCTCCAAATGCTATCAGTTTTCTCTGTAAATTTGTTTTATTCCACCAGTGAATTCTAGGAAAACTATGAAGCTTCCCAAATTTTAACAGAATATGTGGCGACAGCTTTCTGGTAACCACCTCATTTTTTTTCCTATATAGGTAACCTCATCATTTGAGAGATTAGGGCTTTCCCACTGACCACCGTCTTACCAGTTAAACTGTGCCCATCAGCAAATACCATGTAAGGACTAAAATAGAGGGTGCTGCTGTATGACAGAAGGCGTGGACCACTACGTTTTACCTACAGTAAAATATGAAAGCACTAGGACAAAAATCCTAGATACTCAACTGGAAAATACAGAAAAAGTGTCATATAATTACTTCACATCACGATTTCTATGCAACATTTATGATTCAGTGTAAGTCATAGTAATAGATAGCATTTCATCTGAGTTAGAGCACGCTGAGGATGCAAGCAGGCAGAAGGAATTGAGAAGTATGGCCTTTCTCTCATGCATGAAGTGACAGAGAGAAAACTTCCTTTAGCTTCTTTGTTTTCACTAAATGGCAATGAGGCCAATGTCAGGTTTTCACTGTCATTGGAGCAAGGCAGATGCTTCTTGCTTTGGGTTCTGACTGGCATGAGTAACAATGATGTGTTGAGACATGCCTGCAGTGCAAGCCTCCTTCATCCCGTGAAAAAATTTCTATGTGACTGCCAATGGGCAGGAAAGAAAAGAAAATAGATGTGGAAGAACTAGCTACAAATTTCACCTTGAATCCCATTTGCCTTGGGAGGGCAAGATAGGAGCTTAAGTCATCACTTAAGATTATATCCTCACAGTTTTCTTTGGAAATAGCTGGAGGTTGTTAAAGTGTGAAGGTGATGCAATCTTGCCTGTAGCATACAGACTCACTGCCCAGAAATTATCATTGCTACTGAAGCTGTCCAGTGCCCCTTGGTACCCTTCTCAGCAGGGGAGCAACACTCAAGCATTCAAGCCTCTGCAGCTGGAGAGCTGAGAAGGCATGCTAAACCGTATCCTCAGTGGTTTGGGTCCCTTCAGAGATCTCTAGATTAAAGATCTGAGAGATATAGCAGGATTTATAAAGGTTCTGGTGGATGAGTTTTATCTGTTCAAATGCAGTCTGGAAAACTCAGCAGCTTTTCTGAGGTTTGGTGCTATTTGGATTTTACAAAATGGCTGCCCTAATTTCTGTTGATGACAAAGATGTATCATCACCTGCCTAGAGCTTAGTTCTGCAGTCCACTTGGGAAGATGTCTACCTATTCCTAGGAAATGTTCTGCCCGTCAACTCCCACCTGGGATTAGTGATCAGCCAAAGGTCAGGTCTTTATCTCTCATCCCTGAAAGTAGACAGGAGTAACTGAGGCTGAACCAGAAGATTGTTCTTCTGATAAAAAGCAGGGCAGACCCTGAATCCCGAAGGGACATCTTCCTCAAAGGCTGGGACAAAACCAGTTTGTCATAATTTCAGTAAATCACAATCCCAGCTTAAGATCATTTTGGCCAGATCCTCATGGGTCTGAGCCGAGCGAGTTACCAGACAGCATAATGATCTATGACTAGGATGCTGGCTCCCATTTCTATGGATAAAATAATGTTTGTAATATCCAGCTACACAAGTGAAAGCACTGTGCAAATCCATAGCTCTCAGAGCCCTCACCCTTCCTGGTACTGCTGCTGACTGGAGAGTGTGTGCATCCCACAGCACAGCTTCTGGGCTTGGTCACAGTGAACTTCATTTGCTATATCAGAGGTGAAAATAGAAAACAGTGTGAAAAGAAGCTGAGTCTCTCGATCAATTCATCAAACTGAGTGGAAATATCTGTGTGCTATGCAAAAGATAATGACAGCAATTTGGTTTTAACTCCCTTCACTCATCCTGCCCAGGTGCTCATGTGTGAAATTACCCAGGGGGAAGAGGTATAAGTCAGTGCAGGAACCCCTGTTGGCCTTATCTTTGATAGGCTGTGCAACATATGCTACAAACTGAATTAGTTAAGAAAACAGAAGTTCATCAGACTGTACAGACCCACTGATGTCAATAAGAAGGTGGTAGAAACAGCCTGCCTGGAGAGCATGGGGAGTGTCAACAGAAATATGGAACTAAATTAATTTCACCTGATATGTACATTTTGTTCCTCTTCATCAGTGTAATTCTGAGGAGATCACTTCTCTCTAATACTGAAAATTTGAATTAATAGACCTGAATTCTTTTTTTTTTGTCAAAATGTGGAAAATTTCTAGACGAGGTAAGAGAGAAGGTAGTTAATTCATTTCATGACAATTCTAAATTTTCGTTAGTCCTATAACAAAAAATTCATTTAAAGTCTTAAAAAGCACAGTTGGTTTCTGTAGGCTAGGGGCTGGGCTTCATGTTACCTACCAAGAGATTCACTCTATGGCTGCTGTTGTCAAATACAAATAGAACTGGAGCGCTGCAGCTCCAATAGTCTGCTCCTGTAGACTATTTCCAGTTCAATGGACTGAGTAAAAAAGAATTTGCATTTTCATAACCATTGTAATAATGGTCGTGGATCATTATCATGATAGCTGAGTGATAAACCAAAATTAGCAAATCATTGAGTTTCTTTGTGGGCTTTTCTGCAGGCTCACGTCTGTCTCTTCTTGTCACTTTGAATATTGTTTTGCTCTAGTGTCAGCGGTAATGTGGATGTGGACATCTGTGACAGTCAGAACTACTTGTCGCAAATTCCCTCTGCAGCAGGCAATGGTCAGTGCAGCATTTCTTAGCTGTGATAACAGTGATTCCTCTATGCCCTTTCCTCAGGCTTTCCCTTCTAAATTCCTGACCTGTGTACTGAAGCACGACTCTCTCTCTCAAGACCCAGGCATGAATTTGCTGCTTTCTGACCAGCTTTTCTTTCTTTTTTCTCCTACCCTTACAGTCTTATCACTATTCAAGACGATGAAATCAAACACTCTTTACTCCCAAACAAGAAGTTTCTTTTGCTCCCACCTTCTCAGGTGGATTACTTTAAAGCATAAGAATATCAAGTGGAAATAGTAGAAGTGTTTTAGCCTAATGGTTTGATGATATATGAAATACAAGTTTTGAATGGCAATATAATAAGAAGTAGAGGACAAGAACTCGTGGGAAGTAAATTTTGAAAAGTTTAATAATTCATTCTAGATTTTAAAAGTTGTAAGTATTCAGATGCCTGCATATTCATCTTCTTTAGACATCTTGTGATGCTTGACTTCCAGAATGCACAATTCTGATTCACTTGCAACAAAAATACTGTGTATAAACTACATTTCAAATGAGTTTTGTAAACTTCACTCACAATTGTATCTAGCATTGTCGTAAGGTATTTCATTAAAAATTAAAAAAACCCCAAACAAACAAAAACCCACAACAAGCCGTGGCAGATATGTTTGGGTTCTGCTCTTTCTTAATGTAAAAGATTTTGTGCATGGGTAATAGGAAATCAGCATGATTTCACCATGTATTTAGTGTGGTCAACTAGACCTTACTGCAGCAGTGGTTTTCTGGCAGGGTTCTGCAGGAGTGAGCCGCCTGCTCTTGCAGCTGAGTCATCAGATGCCATTAGCTCTTCAGCTAAGCCTGACTGACAAATACATTCAAGTACTGGGTCCCTAAAGAATGTCTCTTAGATAAATAGGAGAAACATCCACTCACCTAGAATCAGTGTGGGTTTTGATACACTGAACAAATCCTTGTTACAGATGTTATCATGTTACATTTGTCTAGGTTTTGCTTTGTTTGTTTATCTTCAAACTGACAGGCATCTAAAATTGGCTTGTTAAACACCTAAAATTAATGGTAGTTTACTGTAAGCTATTTTCACAGCAGGTAGAAACATGTCTAGAGAAGAGATGGTTTTTATGTTTTCCTAATTTTTTTAATGTTTGTAAATGTTATTGTGTGTTCCATATTGAATACTTCCAGTTGGGAAAGCATTTATAGACACCCAAGTATCAGAGTGGAGCATCCATGGTGAGATCTGTAGGGCCAATTTAACTGTTTGGTTTGACTACTCCGTTAAGTTTTGTTATATGCCTTTCACGTCAGCAATGAAATCTGAAATGTTATGGTAACTGGGACACTTACTTAGGTTTTCTCTGCAAAAGGAAGTCTCTGCCTTCTCCTTAGAGGATGATATCCCTATTTCCCCATTTTATTCTGTAATCCCATCTTTATTCAGTAACAAACTGTTACTGTCTCTTTTAAATGGAGAGGAAACTGAGGGTTATCTAAAATGATTCTGATTCACAGAAAGAATTCATAGACTGATAAACAGTCCCAGGTCCTGAGAGTGTTAGATCATTGGTTTAATCATAAATCACATAGTCTCTCAAGAAACTGTATGATAAGCAAGAGAGTTGGGCTTGTTCACCCTAGAGAAGAGAAGGCTCAGGAAGACCTTAAAGCAGCCTTCCAGCATCTAAAGGGGACTTTTTACAATGTCATCTAGTGACAGGACAAGGGATAATGGCTTTAAGATGACAGAGGGTAGATTTAGATTAGATATTGGGAAGAAATTCTTTACTGTGAGGGTGGTGAGGCACTGGCACAGGTTGCCCAGAGAAGCTGTGGCTGCCCCATCCCTGGAAGCGTTCAAGGCCAGGCTGGATGGGGCTTTGAGCAGCCTGGTCTAGTGGAAGGTGTCCCTGCCCATGGCAGGGGGCTTGGAACCAGATGATCTTTAATGTCACTTCCAACTCAAACTGTTCTATGATTCTATGATATACATATGTACCTATATATATAGCTATGGGATCTATAGTAAAATTATTTAATGATACAGAAATATGAGTTATTATTTGGTTGCTTACTGTAGGGTGTGTGAGACCCTTTAGCTGATCTGAGCTAAACAGTTTCTATCCATGCTATTCTTTGAACAGCTTACAGTTATCCTGTTTAGCGTGGAGGGAAGTGGGATTTGGAGAGGTGTACAAGTTTGGATATTTTGAAAACATCTATTCTTAGAGGAAATATGATTTGTTGAAAGTGAGAAACAAGTCAGAAAAATGAAGCACAATATTATTCTTAAGTGGCTTTTTAGCCAAAGAAAGGAATTGCACGCTTCCTGAGAGCCTGCGGTTTGATACTGCAGTTTTGTAGAGGGTAGCAATTAAAACTGATCTTCCCTTGCTCAGTTTTTTAGGAATAGCTCTGTCTGCTGGTTTTGAATGTCTCTCTCTTGCTGTCCGTTAATAGTGAATCTCGGCAGGTCAAGATAAATAAACCCTCCAAAACGTACATGTAGACATAGGAGTACAGTGTGCCTGTAAACCTTACCTTCAATAAACTATGAAGATTTCAGCTAGAGGCTGAGGAACACAGTACGGTGAACAACAGTTTTTGTATTTGATGAACTAAGTCTGCATCCTCCCATCACACTGCAGGCTTCACTGCCACACTAATAGGAGGAAAATACCCGTTGATTTCAAGAGGCTTTGGGTCAATCTGACAGAGTATTGAGAAAACCCATAGATCTCTCATATACCTACAGTATGTTCTCCTGTATTAACCTTACTAGCAGCCCTTCTACGCCAGTGCTGCAGAGAGCTGCTGGAGAAAACAATTCAGCCTGAACCTTGTTTCTGAGGAAGCTAAAGATGGAATTGTTGTAGGACTTGCTATAGGATCCAGGTCTCTGCACTAGCTGTGCATAGATACCAAAGACAAATGATTCACAGGCCTTTGTTTAGATTTCCCCCAGCTTCATCCAAACCCTTTCTCCCAGGCTGGAGAGCTGCCACTGCGGGGGACACTGCCATGGAAGGAATATTACCAGGCAAAAGAGCCCACTGGCAGGAAGCCCCAGAGAGGAATGAGAAGTATGGCCAGAAGGAAGGATATATGGTAGAGCTGGAGCCATGAACTAAAGCAAAGTGAATTGGTTTTGGCTAGGCAGCTCCTAGAGCAAGAAAGAAGAGCACATTTAGCTGCTGGAAGCCCCACAGATTCCCCACAGCAGGACACAAGGCAATCACAAATCTGGCTGGCACTCTGGTTATACAGTGAAGCAAAGCCAACTGGCTGTCCAGGGTGAGAAATTCAGGCATAAGGTGGGAAAGAGGGACAGTGGGAAACTAGGGAACTAGTTCCTGGCTTGGGAGACTAGATGCAATTGGCTTCTGAGTTTTGCTATGGCTTAGTCAAATCCACTGTTGCCAAGTGGTACGCATGTTCACATGCAAAGAGGAAGTGGGGAGGAAAATGCTGAGAGCAAAATTGAACTGAAAATGGGAGAAAAAACAGCTGGAAAATGCTTTGAAATTACTGACTCAGGTTTGATTGCCACATGGGGGAGATCTAAGCCTAAACTGTCCTTTCAGAGCAGTGTCATGTGCAAGGAATTCTTCAGCAGAAGCAGAGTGAGGTTCCAAATTGTCTTTGTGGATGGTTATTATATCAAGTCATACTGCCAGATGACACGTGAAGACCTGGTGACATTCCTGGAAAAAGGCAATTAAGAGCTGATAAAAAGCAGAACTCTTCCTACCCTGCAATCATGACACGATTTAAACTTTCCCCATTATTACACTAGCTGTGGGAAATAGAACCACATACAGATATATCACCATGGGTTCTGTATCCAATGTAACACCAGGGGTTCTATGTCCAAAGCTTTCAAAGATACTGTGGATTCTGTAAAAAAGCCAAATGCTTCCTTTTGTAGGTTATTAAATGACAACAAATTAGCATCACTTAAAAGTTAGCTTTTTAAGTAAAGTTTTAAGTAAAATTTGCTTTCTCTGCCATGATTATTTCTTTAAATATCAAAAGCAAAATTGCTAAAAGCTTCCAAAATAATACAGTCCATCCAGTCTATCCATTTTGTGCTATGCTGAAGTGATCCAGAAGAAATAAATTGAGCATCCATCAAAGCATAGTCATTTAGGACTGAAAAAAAGATTTGCAGATACCTTCATGTAAAATAGTGAGGTACTTCATGAAGCAGCTAGTAACAGATTGCAGCTGGTTGTTGATGTTCAGGTACAGATCCCTGACAGTTGCAGAATACAGACACGTTTTAAACTCTCACTGAATACAAATCCGTTCTATATCCCCACCAACCTGTTGATGTTGCAATTTGTCCTTCATGGCTTCTCACACACAGCATGCAAGAAGAAATAACTTGTAGTCTATGATCAGGAAACAAGTCAAATGGTCTTAAAGCCATTTATGTGTCCCCCATAGTAGGAACCCAATATTGAAAGCTAATATACAATGATCTGTGCTTTTGAAATCCTGCCTTTGCCTTTACTTTTATCTGCAAGAACTAACATACTGCCAGAAACATTATTTGTGTTGTATTTTTAGTCTACGCACAATGGGTCTGTACATGTCAGAAAATTCAGGCTGACCTCTGATCCAGTGAAGCTGTGTGCCAATATATGTGCACTTGAGCTTTTGGTTAACTGCCATCCATATATACTTTCAAACCTCTTGAGGTCAACCTATAGCATATTTCACAGCTGAAGTTCATCCTGCCCAAACTCACATTAAATCTTCTAGCATCTGCTTTCTTTTTACAAGCCAGAGAAGCTGCCTTTATGAAAACAGGTATTTTTTAAAGTATGTAGGTTTTCAATGCTTGTTTAATTATTTATTTAATTATATTTTTATATTACCAACAGCATGCTATACTTCACAGACATGTGGTTTAGCTGTGGTCAACTTCAGATTTGTCTACTACCTGTCAGACAGCTGTAGATGATAGTACCCCACACTGGAGCTAGAGAAACTTGAAATCAGATAAACAGTTGGCAGAGAAGTAGTTTTGTCTAAAAGCATGACAAAATTGGCTTTGGATCTATGACCAGAATCTAGCTTTCCCAAGTCCTACCCACTTAATATGCCCAGGCCATGGCAAGGCATCAATTATCTGTTGGTTATGGGAGACGGGAGAGTTGATGGGAGCACAACAACTTTCAGAGAGACATTCCCATAAAAAGTCATCATTGCTGTGATAGGGGGTTTGTTCTGTGCAGTGCATTCTAAAACAAGAATCTGTGTGTACCCCTGCTTGTGGGCCTTCATGAGCTCAAGATAACTGGTGCTGTGTCTAATGACTCTATTCTTATTTCTGCTTAGTTTTCAGGACTTTACTTGTTGTCGTTCTTCACCATCCTTGTTGGGCTGATGCTCTACTCCTCCACATCCACCTATGTAGCCCAGGATCCTCGGGTGTACAAGCAGTTTCGAAACCCTTCAGGACCTGTTGTAGACCTGCCAGCAGCCGGCCAGCTGGAGCCTTCAGTAACATACACTAGCCTGGGGCAGGAGACAGAAGAGGAGCCTCATGTTAGAGTTGCTTAAACCCAGGGCCGTTGATCACCTACTGATGATTCAGTGGAGCTCGTATATCCACTATCTCTGTATTGTACATAGAGAAAGGTATTTACCAGGTGCAGTTACACCTGTAAGCTGCAAGGTAGCAAATAAGGAAAGCTCATAAAAATACAAATTACTTGTTCCAGAGTGTTCATTGCAAGGAGATGCCAGTCCCTCATTTGCGACATGAGCAGCATGTTTGCAATACAAACTGCTGTATATGAATCAGTTAATGACAAACTACCTGTGAAAGATATTCAATATCTAAGATGAAATTACATAAAGAAGTTCACAGAAGGGTGTTTCTGCACCCACTGAGCGATATGTCTAAGCCACACAAGTTGTGGAAAAGCCGCCTTTTTACAGCAAATACACTTCTGCAGTCCACTGTTAATTTCTCTCTAAGAGTTGTTTGCACAAAGTAGATGGGTTAGTCATGGTAGCAACAACCTGACACACTTTTACTAGCTCCTTGGATCTGGTGAGGGAAAGACAATTAATTCATCTGTATTATCTGTCTAGTTGCCCTTTCTAGGTAATCCGTTCCATGTATCCAGAGAAGGGACAACTTACAGTATCCGTCTCTATTCTAGGAATAGGTATAAGGCGAGCATTTTAGCCTTTCTATATTTGCAAAAGTGAAGTACTCAAGCATTGACCTCTCTGTGATCCATGGCAGATTTCCTAGCAGCTGAGGTTCTGCATGAGGTGATGGGGAGTTAGTTTCTCTGTAGTTCTGACTTAACACGGATTTCTTACTTTTTAAACTTTAATCTGTAAAGAGAAAAACACTTTTTCTAGTTTCCTATGTATTGTACCTCTCCATGGTAAGATGACAAACCATATGGATCAGGGCACTCATTTTAGATACTCAGTGCATTGAGGGCGCCTTCTGCTGTTCCAGTTTGCTGAATCTCCTATGGTTCACTATTCTAACAATAGCTATTTAGAAATGTGTCTGGTTTTTTTTTACCAAAACCCACAAATTGTAAAAATCAGGAAGATTAAGCAAGGAATTCATGAGCAGAAAGTGTGGACCATCTGCTGGTGTTGCTGCAGTACCACAAAGGCAGTCATACCAGCAGGGTGCAGCCAGTTATTTTTCACCAACTACAAAACTAGCAGAAGAATTCAGCAGTTTACTTACATTCCTGGAGACATGTGAAAATAGTAACGGTGTGCTCCACAGCTGTACTTCTACCCCAAGAGCCTTATCAGAATGGGGGATATCAGTCACCACCACAAAGAATCCATCTCTGCCTGTATGTTTGCTCTTATGAGAGCTCAATTAAAGAAAATTATTATTTCAATATCCATCATTTGTTTGCAATTTAAAATTAAGGAAGGAAGGAAAGATGATCTTAGACCTAACAGATAGGAGACCGATCCAGGAGAGCTCAGTTTTGTTCACAGATCTGCTGCATCTCTGCATGATCCTTGGGCATGACTTACCTTCTGTGTGGCTGTTTCCCAATCTCTATAGATGGGAATAATCATATTTTACCTACCTCACAGGAGTGCTATGGGACCAAGTTATTTTAAGCTGCTTCAGGATCTTCGGAAGGAAGGAGTTTAAGTACACAATAGCACTGTAAAAGTGTGTATACATTCATTGTATTTGAAAATTGAGTTTATGACAGGGTTGATGAATATTTAGCTTATGGGCATAGAAGATGAATTTGATTTGATTGCTATTCTCCTGAAGAAGCCTGTCTCAAGCAAAAATGTAGGGCTTCATGTTTGAAAAATACAACTTACCTATTTCTGTTTTAAAAAGAAAATCAATCTGTACTCTAGAGATTAGAAAGGCCACACAGTTCAACCAAGCAGGATGAATTTCTGCTGAGGTAACATTCATCTTTTATAGTCCTGTTCTGCTTTAATATAGAAGGGACTTCCCTGAAGCAGACTAGGAGAAATATGTATGCATAATATACAAGAAGTGGCAAATACCAGAATGCTATTGAACAGCAGAAGTATGTTGTATCTTATTCTCACTGTGGAGGAGGAGATTTCTGTCCCACTGTGTTTAGGCTGCCTGACACCATCCTGCTGCAGCTGAGGAAAGGGTCTGCAGTATTCCCAAACTGTGCCCAAAACTGACCCAAAAGCTTCAGTTAAGATGGCTTGAGTTTAAACAAACATATGATTTTTTTCCACCCAACCTGTTTATTTATTGGTTTTAGCGCTGATGTTTCCAAGGTTTTTTCTGTAAAATCATTGAGGATTCAAATAAAAAAAAAAGATTCCTACAGAGAAACAAGAGTCCATGTTCTGAGGATGTTAAGGAAAGTCTAAATCCTACAGGATTTAAAAAAAAAAAAGGAAAAAAGAAAAAACACACGAGAAACATTAAGGTCCGTAGGGTGGAAGTCCAGGTGGGAAGTGCATAGTGAGGTGAAGCCCTGATGCACAGGGGCCAGGAAGCATCCTCCTGGCAGAGCTTCGACGTGAGGTGGGTTTTGTACGTTTCCCAGGAGCAGGGGTTCTGGTTACAACCACCATGGCTCCCTCAGGTACCCAGAACCACACTGATGGGAGCCTGTCATTTCAGTCTTTTTTGCTACCTTTATACCAATTAAATACCTTTCTCTGAATGTTTGTCCCTGTGTTGGTCTGAGAACCTTGAGGATTGTGTGCGTGTGTGTTTCATGTTTACAATTCCTTCCTTTTGCGTAATTGTTTTGGTTAATTCCATTATTAGTATTTATTTTTAAGCCAAATGTTTGTGGTCCTTCTGCCTCCCCCTCCTCATTTTTCTGACCCTAACTTGTAGATGTTTGTTAGAGTCTTCTCAGAAACAGCAGGGCAGGAGGCATCTCCCGACCAGGTCACTGGGCTGGGAGTTTCTACTTACAAGGGTTTGTGATCCACGAGTGGCTGAGAGGCGCCATCTGAAGCAGTTTTTACAGGCTATTTTCAAAGGCTCTGTTGTACGGAAAGAAGTTATGAATGATTCGGTGTGTACTCTGCACCCAGCCAGCATCCCCTGTGATACTCGCACAGGAGGAGTTTGATGTGCAAAGTGGGGCTGCTTCACTGTCTGTGTCTCCTGTTGAACAAGGTGGATACTTGGGTTAGCATCAGTGTGCTCGTGCTGGATGAACCATAAAAGGAAAACAGTAGTAGAGCTTTACAAGTGACTGTGTTGACTGAAAAACTGAGGTCTGGTAAAGGAAAACATTACTTCTACCTGGTTGTTTTCTGCAGCTCAAGACCTCAGTGTGCACCAGCAAAGGTTCTGCTATCTAACCGGCAGCTATCTACTCTCTGTGTCATGTAGGACGTCTCTATCTCTGTATAGCTCCTTGCCTGAGCAAACTGAAACTCTTGTTATACTGCTGGCCTTGAGCAGCCCTTGGCAAGACTGATGTAATTTTCTGCTACTGGATGAAAACCTTCACTGGGAGACAGACCTTGTCTTTGTTCGAGCTATAAAGTTTCGAAACACACAACGATAGACCAAGCAATTGAAGATTTTGCACCACTGTGTCATAAGAAGTTTCAATGTATAGTGTAGAGATTGCTAACTTGTGCTATTAACACTTTGACAAGCGTGTAGTAACGTTTCCTTTCCTTTTTTTTTAAACCATTTAGTATTCCTGAGCTAGCTACAAATACAAATTTTACCCCATGGGTAGGATTTTATTCTTAAATGCCATAATAAAGCACACTAATCTTGACAACGCAGATGAAAATATGAACCAAAACCAAAAGCGAGCAAACAGAATCCCAACCCCAAATCCTGCATCAAAAAGCTGAACAAACCTTTCTCCATTTTGATATTTGCATGCACCTATATGGACTGGCTGTGGCAATGTAATGCCTGTATAATGTTTTCAAATAAAAAAAATAAATGCTTTATGAAAGCAGGGCTATTGGTTTCCTTGCCTGTTTCCTTTGTGTTTTCTTAGCCTGAAACAGTTTTTCTGATGGTAAATCTTACTGCAGGACATAATTTTTTGCTGTGTTGAGGATTTCTTTTCTTTGTGATGTGGCTCACCTACAGCTCCATCCAAGATGTTTTAGCATTGGTGCCACTAGGCACCGTCAGGTATCTTGCCTGGCCCCCACTTGCTGTTCCAGAAGGATAAGGGGTTTCCTGTGCAGGATAACAGGTCTCCTGTGCACCCTCTCTTGTAAACTGCCATTCCCCTATGGCTTGCTTAGGTATGCTGATATTTGTTGGTCTCATTTGGGCACAAAAGCACTCCCCCCACTGCCTTACAGAAATGATTAATCAATCTAGAATTAATGTGGGGCAATGCATGTGTATGATGTTAACGGGCTTATCTGGCAGAGGTTACTGAGTGTCTACGGCTGCCTTGCCCAGCCCTCCCTTCTGGCTGCCCTGCACTGCACAGCAGCACTATTCAAAGCAGAGTCCTGAAACAGAGACAAAACTTAGATACTGGGGGGAAAGGATTGTTGGGAGGAGCAGAATTGAGGAAAGGAAGAAAACGAGACTTTGGCTTATTTGAAGTCCAGATGGGAAGAAAGGAAAGGAAGATCCAAAGTGTGAGAGCAAGGGATTTTGTGAACATGTATTCACCTCTAAGAGTGTTTGCCAGCACATGCATCTGTCCATCTCTCCTTGCCTGATGTCTCGCAAGAAACTTCTCATTGGTATTTCTCACATACTTCATTGCTGAGAGTAAAAAAGGGAACAGAGGCTGGTGAGCTCATTTCCAGCCTTCCCCTGCAGCATAACTGCGTGCAGCCCCTGACATTACAAAGCCAGCAGTGCTGCACAAATGGGTTGGTTTATGTCTGATTTTCCAGTGGGAATGTTTCCTAAGCTATCAAGAGCTCCAGAAACTGAGTTGGTGTGCATGGCTTTGTCATCCTAACAGTTGGATTTGTATTTTCCTCTGAATCTTCTCAGGAGTCTCTCTGGCATTACAAAAATCTCCTTCTGTTGCCTGGCTGGAATTCAGCATGGGTGCTTGAGTCATATGAATAGTAATTGCTTGGAATTACTCTAAAAATACATCATAAATAGGCATTAATGGATCCTTCTGTGCTTAAATCAAACATGTTTCAACACTGAAGGACACTCAATCAGCTTAAACCTACCCATATCCGTTTTGTTTTTGTTTATTTAGAGCTAGTTCTCCAAAATATTACAAATCCGAAGCTGAATGCTTAACAGCAATATGCTGTGGCATACAAATAAGAAAGTGATGCTTTTTACAGTCACAAAAACTGTTTTGTTAGGTCTACTCCACAATTTAAGACGAGACAAATACGCCAAACCTTTGCAAAAGGGAACACTTATGCAGCCATAGACGGGTTTCACAGCAGTTGCAATGTGGGTACCAAATGTCAACAACACAGCAGTGATGATGATATTGGAATAAGAGTGTTGGTCATGTCATCCTCCTCCTCCAAGTGGGGTCATGCACTGTGGTACTTAATAAAAAATCCTGCTATATGGAGGACATTAATTCCATAGGGCTGAGATCACTAACCAGCGATTAGTCGCAGACTGGCTGTGAGCCACCAACAGGAGACAAAACCCCACAAATTGACTACAAAAAGGCAGTTGTAACCCTCGGACATTGTTACTTGCATTGCCGCTGCTATTTTAGTTTCAGTAAAAGGCCCACAGTGTTTCTGCAGGCCATATTGCTGGCACGGAGCAGCCTCCACAGCTGTGGAAAACACCATAGGTGCCCTGTCTCATCAGGTCTCTGCTAGGTGAAGGGAGGAGCCACTGCACTGCCTGTCGCTGGCATTTCCCTTGGCAAGCAGGAGCCGCTGCTACCACTGCTACTGTACAGCAATCAGGTGGAAGAAAACAATTTGGCTCAGAGTAACTTTTGAGGCTCAGAATTAAACGTCAGCACTCTGTGCAGTCCTTACTGTTGTAAAAGTGCACACTCGCTATTATTTGGAGGCATTTTTTTTTTTTCTTATCTTAGGAGTTCCATTTTTAATTGAAAATTATGCATTGAGTTCCTCTGGTATTCATGAGGTTAGACTTTGCCCCTGTATGCATAGTCTTATGTTGGCAGAATCTCTGTAAGAGTACAGATAATGTCAATCACATATGCTATCCAAATATTTTTAAATCAAGACTAGGTCAAGCTGATTTTAGTGGATTTCTAGATTTTCTACTACTTAGGTTCTGGTTTATAACCTTCAGCTATAGTTAACTTTTTGTGACTCCTTATTATGTACAATACCCTCAGGCAATTGCCCAGTGCTACCCTGATTTCAACGCATTATTCATTCCTTACTGCCAAATACATTATTTATACTAACTATTGCATTTTACTCCCCGTGTCTCGACAGCAGTGGACCCATCCAGTTTCAATATAACTGCAAAGCTGTCCATATGAAATCTTCCCCTCCTTGCCAAGTGAATTATATACATGCTTGCCAAGAGCAAAGTATTTGATTTACCATGGATAAATAAAGGCCTTTTATTATTCGCGCACCTTACCAAAGCAGACAGATAATGAACATGTGCTGAGTTTACATGATCACTGAGCGCTGAAACACTAAGTGATTCAACTTAAAATGCTAGAGACGCTTTGCATACAAAATAGCTTGGACTTTTACAGGTGCAGAATGCCTGCAAGCCCACAGATCAACGTTATGTGAGGTCATGCATATTTAACTTCACACTGACTATAGTGGCCACTGTCACAGAAGCCTGGCTTTTCCCCACATCCATAGGAAACAGGCAATCAGCGTATGCATATTCTTAAAATGACTACTTGCCTAAATGAGCTTCCTAAGTGAGAACGGGGAGGGGAATGGGCTAACCATGACAACAATCTGAAAAGTCTCATTACATGACTCCCTCTGAGCTTCAGCTTGAATTATCTGATGTAGTTCTTGGCATTAAACAGCTTTGCAGATGGTAGATAGGTCACACACGTATGCAACCATGGGAGAGTATTTCATAAGTCTTTATGTCCCCACACTTCCTCTGTGAGCCCACACTTCAATTAAAAGAGAGTACCCATGAAACAGGATGACAACTTTATTCCTTTAGAACTGTTGCAGTTCAGCACTTCCACCCTTCAGCCTCCGCTCAGCAAGCTTTATTTAATAACCAAGTTGATGAGGAACATTAGCACCACAAGCCCTGCTTTGACATTGCATCCTAGGAGCACACCACCTCCTGTGGCAGGGTGCACCGTGCAAGTGGGCCACACTGGCCAGCAAAGCATTTGAAAACCCAACATTTTATCTTTAGTTTAGTCTTGAGCCTTAATACAACATACAACAAAAGAAACAGGGTTTTAAAGTGGAACAGGCATGTATTGAGCGAAAGGAAGAGGATAGCACCTAGCTTCCTCATCTGACAAACTTTTTCCCCAAGTCAATCACCATCCACCTATTTCTACATGGCAAAGACAACTGCTAAGCTTGTCTTCTCTGCCCGTTTGCTCCAAGTTAGTCACACTACCTTTTGCAGCTCTGACCTAAATGAATTCATTCACATCCTCAAGACCCTTAGCTGTCCTGCCTCTCCCTCCCAGTCTGCCGCCACGGTGTGGGTCCTCTGCCTGCTCTGTGACCTCTCAAACAAACATCTTTCTGCCTTGTTGCTTGTGTAGTCCAGCCAAATGGGCTTTTGGCCATGGAATATTTGAATAGGAGCTTCTTTTGATATCTATATGAATGTCAAATTCCAGCGCTGCTCCATCGCAACTGGAGGGGTTTTTTTGGAAGGGGGGTGTGTGTGTGATTGAATTTATAATGCCCCTCCTTCCCCAGTCTACCTTATGGTATGCAATCAGTCATAAGAGATTCAAAATAAATATGTCCTTTTGCCTGCCATTTGACTTACAGTGAAGGTGAAAACTTGTTCGCTAAAGCTGTCTCTGACAAAAGTTAAGAGGGTTGGCTGGTGGAGGATGATCTACGGGTATCCTTGAAGTCACTGACAAGTCAGTAACAAAAGAAGCTGTATTATTTCAGACAGTGTAGTGACATTTGGACTGAGCAAGTGATGGTAACCTACATTATCCTTTCCTGATTGAAAATACAAGCATAAAAATCAAAATGCTTCTCCAGCTTGTAATTAATCATTTACAGAGATTACACTGACAATCCATTCAAACACACAGGGACTGGCTTCCTCTTCCCACATCTCACCTCCAGCCTCTGTTTTCCTCTCCAGCCTCTGTGCAGCTGGTCACATAAAGGAAAATCTTAATTCCATTAATTACAAGAAAAGGCAGCATTTATCCAAGGTATAACTGTGATTGACAGCTCACAACTTCTTTTTCTCCTTGTACAAGTGACTCCTTTGAGCAGTGTTTGGTGCAGACATGAACTGTGGCTGAGCTGGTGTTTGTCATGACAGGCTGGGAGCAGGACTGTGGATACTTGTGGGAATCACCAGGAGACAAGCTCATCAGATGATGACCAACAAGTCTCATTTATTGCTAAGCAGATGGATCCTTATATACCTTGCTTGCACGTTTATAGTTTGGTTACAGAGAGATCATTGGCTTACAGCTTCTACATGTTACAAGATCATTGGCTTATAGCTTTTACATGTTACAAGATCATTGGTTTGTAGCTTCTACATTTTTGCAGCTACACCGTGCACCCCCCCACCATCCTCCTTCTCATGCACTTATCACTTAGTGGCCTTGGCTGTGATTGGTCATAGTTTGTTGCTGTTTGCCGGTGTCCTTCATTTCCTCATTATCTGGCGTGAGAGGTTTGCACCATGTTCTACACAGATGTCTTGTTTCAGCTCGTTGATGGGAGCATGACCTTTGACCTTTTTCGACAAGCCAATCCTCCACAGATACTCAGCCCCCAGACCTAAATCTTCACTTCTACCTCAGGCCCCAATTAATGAGGGAGGGTGGGGAGGCAGACACAGCTGAGGGAGGGAAGGACGTGTGCTCAGGACAGAGTGAGAAACCTTGGGCTACTACAGCTGCTTGATTTCAAATTGTGTCTAGACACAGGGCCGTGCTCAGCAGAGCCAGCAGCCTGGCACCTTCCACAGGTTTACTTTAGCTGGAATTACTGTTGTAAGCTGCAGAGCTAAAGAAAGTAATGGCAGCAGCTGCGCTAGCAATGGCTTGTCTCCACTGCTGTGGAAAGGGGAACGTCACTGCCAGCTATAGCACAGGTATTCTAACATGACAAGGGAGTACTGATGGACTTTGCTTTGAGCATGCGTCATGAAATAGCAGGGAGAGGCCACATGTTCATTAGAAAAACACAGCAGCATTCCCACTGTAACTTGTGCATTTTCCCTATGAGTTTGCCATGGTTTTTGCCCACACGTGGCACCATGAGATCTTTTCTACATTGATGTTGGAGACTTAAAGTAAAATACAGATACAGAAAGGCTAAAACAAAAAAGCTTTGGCAGCCCAAGACACTTTCAGTCACATGAAATTCAGTCCTGCACCTCCTTTGCATAGTAAGCATTCCAGGCAAGAAGGCGTCTGCAAGGCCAGGTCCAGACTCCTGCAGCTCCCTGTGATGGTGAGGCACCTTTACAGTCATGAAAGGTAAAGACATGGCAGTGGGGAAGAGGTGATTATGGGCAGAGGGGGAGAGGGGTCTCTTGGGATGGAAAAGGTTGTAGGATGAACATGAATTGTGAAGGAAAGAAAGGCTGGGTGCAGAGGGGCTGTTGTCTGGGGACATATTTAAGAGGCTGAAGAAGGGTGGGAGAGAGGTTCATCACCCTGCTTGCTATGAACACTGAAAAATCTGAGGCTCTAGCTCTCCCCTTGATCAGCAGTGGGTGCAGGGGAAATGTGCTCTGTCCTCATCCTCACCTCCTCCTGTCACAGGAGCATCTGCTCCTTGCTTCCGGCAGCTGTCCCTTGATTTTGTGAAGCAGCGAGTCTCTTCCACACCGCAATGTCACTTCTGTTGACTTCTACTAATACTAGAAAGTAGGGAGTTCTACTCTTACCTGTTCCAACTGACTTTTAATGGGGCTATGGCATGGCCTGCATTACCACATGGCAGTCCTTTGCCTGCGGGGCTCCCATATGCATACATCCCATACCTCCCTCTGAAATCATGGTGGAAATAGAAAGGAGCTGCACATGTAGGTGGCTCCTCTTTAGAAGCTGTATCTTAAACTGCTTGTGTTGGATGTGTGTGTACCAAAACCAAAACGTTGCCAAAGTCAATGAACAACCCTTCCCAGATATTCAAGACAGAAGAAAAATTGCTCAAACAAGAATGACGGAGTGGTGAGGGACTTAGCTCTTGTTGTCAGACAAGGTATTCTTGTTGCCCTGCTTTTTGGTGTTTTTTTCGTACCAATGGCCCCCACCTCAAACTAACTCTTAAAAATGCGTATCAATGCATGAGGAAATACTGTTGCTGCACTAGGTGTTTGTGTGATGACCTCTGGGGAGAGGTCATCTTTGTGAACCTGTGAGATGGCCAGTATGTCTGAGCAGAGGGAAAATAACCCACCCGCGTCTGCTGTTTTTCATTTCGCATTGTTGATACTGCCTGTTTTCTGACTGTTCTTTGCACAAGCTGGATGACAGCTGGGGAGCGTGTTCGAGGTACTGTAAGATTAGTGCTGGAGCTTGCCACTGACACTTTAATGAGAAGTGATGGTTACTTTCTGTTGGTTATTTCAAAATATTTTGTTTGGAAGAATTTTAAGACTTTAAAAATAACTCAGTGTTGTTATCAGCAGTTCTGAACAAAAGCAGCTCCCAGATCTTATGTTCAATTTTTCCCCTCCTGAGTATCTCCTACTTTGCTTGCAGCAGAGCTAGGAAATAAAGGTGTCACTTCTTTCATTGCTCGTTCTGCAGGAAGAAGGAATAATGAGCGGAGAGAAATAGAGGGAGAAAAACTGTTTTAGCTCTGTAGGCCTCTTGTGTGACAGTTTCATCTCTGTAACTGCAGGTTCATAAGGCAGGAAAGCTATGACTACCCTGTGCTCCTCCTCTCCCTAGGCCTAGTGATGTGCCAGAGTCATTAATAGTAGAGCCAAAGGGGTCCATTTTGATTCGCAGATTCTATAAAGAGAATAAAGGAAAAAAAGTGAAGCGGCTCCTACAAGAGCAAGGTGAACAGAAGCTGGTAACCACTGACCAAGACCTTTTTGAACCTGTAATTGTCACCCATGCGTTTTGAAGAAGTAACACAGCTAAAATGCTTGGGCATTCTGACTTCCATGACATGAAAGGTGTGGCGCCCAGAAAATAAACCAGATGGCCACATCATCAATTGACAAGTGCAGAAGGAATGATCCCCAGATGGAAGATGTCTATGCAGAGTTGTCCTCAGATTGCAATAGCACCTGCTAGGGATCAAAGCACATCTTCTATGAGAGCTGCTGTACTTCTGAGACAAAGCCATCAATCCACAGCCCCACAGAATAAATTTTTCTGTAGGGGCCTTTAAATTGCAGCTGATCTCCTGAGCCTGGCCTTTGCATGTACAGAGTTGATTTTCACTTTAGCAGTTTAACATGCAACTATTTGTATTTATGTTACCTAGACACAAGCAAAAACACTTTTCAGCCTGCTGAGGATGCAGCAGGTGATGCTCATTTGCGTACTGGAGGTATCTGTGCTATCCAGTAGTGCTTCAAAAGAAAGAATATTTTACTTGTCTCTTATAAAGTCTAAGGCTTTGACTTGTCACCCGGAGAGACAAGCTACTTATAGCTAAATCTGAACGTTTCTATGTGCTTGCAAAGCTATATGTAAGAGGTTGTATACAGCATAGCTGTATACGCAATATTGCTCCATATATCTTGTGGGTGACACATGTAGCATGCCCATTTGGCTTTCATACTTTCTTCCTACTGAAGCAAGTGATCAGTGCTAATTCTGAGTGATGGCAGAGCTAAGTCTTGTTTCTGGGTCTTGCTACTGTGCTGATTTAATAATTTAACCTGCCATGATTTTGTATCCTTTTTTTTTCCTTTTTCCTCTGTATTTACATCTCTGATTGGAATATGCTTGGGATATAAGAGTTCTAAATACTTAAAAGCCTTAGAAGACACAACTGAAAATGGTAAAGGAACTAAGTATTTGAAATACATTTGTCCTTTTCACATTTTATATGGCATAGCTGTTGTATTTAATGCCATAAGCGCTGGATTGCTCTTAGTGAAGTTTCTACTTTTATTCCTGTTTCTCCAATGAATTTGTGGTGTATGATGTGTTGTATTTGAAAATAGGAGGAACCTAATAGATTTTGCGTTTAAGCAGAGAAGAGGACTGCTGCAAATACAGATTATTCTTGAAATGCATTCCTCTCGTAAGCTGTTAGCTTCTCATTTTGGATGCCACCCTCCAGTCTCCATCCCCTGATGATGCCTTCAGGCATTTGTGCATATGGAACAACTTCTGCAGAAAGCTGTTTGATAACAGACAGCTGCAAATTCTGACCTTTTCTGGAGGTGCATTGTGCAAATGCTGGCTGGGCAGCACCTAATCCCTTTGCCTTCTGCCCAGCTGCCAGATCTTGCTGAAGCTTCAGGATGGCTCCTGCCCAGCCCTTGGGAAGATCTTCGTGAACACGTTTGATCCTGCACTTTCTCTCTTCATTCAAACTGGCAATAACTTTGAGATTATACAGCAAGTCTCTTTGGCAATCACATGCTCCACTGAGATCTCAAAACTTGTCATTCTTGTGGTTTGCCTCTTCTCAGCTTCACAACTGAATGCTCTTAATTGTGACACCTCCAGCTCTCCTCTAAGTCTTGAAGAGTTTAATTCCTTGGTTGCTTTCTCTCTTCGTTCTGCATCTTATCTATGGGTAAACTTGTTCATACACCATCTGCCAGGTGGATGCTAATGACTCCCAAACCTTCCTCTCAAGTTCAGATCAGCCCTCTCTGGCCAGACTAAACTGTCTGTAGCTCTACATCATTTTGTGGGGGACAGTGTGGCTTAAGCCTTGTTCAGCCCTTTCCCATTGGATCTGCTCATCTCTGTTCTTAATGACAGTGAACTCTGTAGTCCTGAAGCTGCTCCTTTCCTGGGTGTGCAGTCCTGAAGAAATGCCTCTGCTGATCCTGGTTTTAATTACAGTTGTTTCTCCTTAAAGATTGTTCTCTGGGCACAGCGCTTAGGAGATCAATTCCACTTCTGTTTTGCTTCTGCTGCAGATAAGGAGGGGGGAAAGTAATTAGCACAAGTGTCTCCAGCAGTAGAAGCTCCTCATTATTTTATCACTGAAGTGTTGTGCATTCAGCTGGCATCAGGCTAGTGGATGTTGTTTGGGGGTTCTTTTTAAAGGTTTCCTCAGTATAAAGAAACTAGTTACTTCTTTCATTTCTGATAGAACAACCCTCTAGTACCTGAAATCTTGTAGTAAATTAATGTAAGAGAAGCCTGTGTAAGACCTTGCAGAAGGTAAGGAGATACCTTAAACCGCTGCCACCAGTCACATTCACTGTCTCACTGATTGCACTCATTCACACCCATCAGAAGCCATCCAAGATCAGCAGGAAACAACACCAAGAACTAGGATTTCCACTTCCAAGTCCTCAACACATCTGTCAGGATAGAAAATTCATTTCTGAACAGACTTGATGTGCCCCTGAGGACTCAACAGTTACCATGGGACAAGCTTTTCCCTCTGAACTGTGCTTATGTTGTTTTCCACTAATCTTCAGAACAGTTCCTGCACATTGCCTTTATTTCCTTGTTTTGGTTATAGTTCTGGCTGTAACTTGATTTCTGTTTGGATGACAGGGGTGGGAATGGCACATGTGATGTAGTCTTGTTGCCATCCTCCTGTTTACATCTAGATGAGAAGCCCGGGACTCTGACAGCAACACATTCCTCTCTGTGATTACTGTCAGTCACCTCATGTACTCAGTTATCGAGTGGTATCCACTATTATTTTAACCCTTCATTTTCTGCTGGTGCACACACAGTCAGACACATTCAGACAAATCATGCTATTTCTGCAATAATTATTTCTATGCCTACAGTCTGCTGGCAAAGTAGAGCTAAATTTTTCAATATGATGGTTTATTTTGGTCGTTTGGCCTTTTGCTAATATATGAATATTTAATACCACAGGACATAAACCAGATGTACAGGCTTTCAGTTCTGTTTTGGGTTTTACATGACTGGCTTATACTTCCCCTGTTGTGTGGGCCTTTAAAAAAATCTAAGGATGGCAACACAAACATGAAACAAGTCACCATGGCCAAGAGACTTAAAATGCCAGTTCTTTCTACAGCCCAAATAATTCTAGCATCTGTTTCATAATTTTCCAATGCAAGTGCTTTTTTCCTGAAGAAAAAAAGCAGAGGGACACAGGTGATTTTATGCAGATAGCTAATTTGGAAAATGAAGTGATTAGTATCCTTTGGCAGAAGGTCAGCTGCATCTGTGTTGATAAAGTAGTTGCTCAACACTGGCTGAGCCCCTGAGAGTCTGCCTGAGGAAGAGGACTGTAGTTTTAGTGATGATCAGAGGGTTGATTCCCTGTGAGTCACCTTTATGGATCTTCCAAAGCTTACATTGTTTCGAACAGGTGAAGTATTTGTCATCAAAAAGAGGTATGTGTACCATAGGTGTTCATGTGTGGAAGAAGAGAGAGATGTTCATTATCCAGTGTTCTGTCCTGTGCAGCATTACTTCCCCATTCCCTCCAGCAAAATAACTGGTTCTGAGCTTATTTTCCACAATTAGCAAAACCAATTTTAGTAGAAAAAATGTACACTGTTTCTCTTTCCAACCCAACTTTCTTATGCTATCCTTTTGCAAGTCGACAATACAGTCTTTCCCTCAAATCCAATACTTTTATTATTGTTCTGCAGATACGACGAGCACTGATTAAAAGTCCATTTAGAGTCCTCCTTCCTGTCTTAGTTCTAAACCATCCAAGGTCTTGAATTTTGTCTACATGAGTTTTAAGGCCTGATTTTTTTCTCCTTACTAAAATGCAACCCGGAAGTTCCAGCTACTAACACAAGCACAAAAATTCAGAGAAGCATTCAAAACATAAGTAGTTAAGGTCTCTTTTGTCACAAGCTCTTTCCACCTTTGCTTTATCCCACCCGTTTAAAGCTTTCTCTGCTCCTATCTACTAGGCTGGGTTTTAGCTTACCAATGAAAAAATATCTTACAGTTCTATTGACCATTTTTGGAGTCCACGTATGTAAGAAATAGACTCTAATCCCAACAGCAATAGCACGTCTTTCATTTAGACTCCAATAGTTTAAAATAAAAGTCATTAATCCAGGAAATCTTCCCATGTTTACCTCTCTCCCCAAAACTCTCTATTTCTGCTTGGTCTGTCTGCAGCATAGACTGCTGCAGTCTATGGGGTGGAGAAGAAGAAACTGGAAATTGCCGTGATGTGTTCTGTGGCTGTAATTACATCACTGTTTGTCTAGTTCCTACAACAGCATTTGAGATTATAAATTCTTGCAGTTACTCCATCCAAAACACCTTTCCCGCTCCTGCTATGCAAAGGAATTGACAACTGCTTTCAGTTCCCTTACTTTAATATCTATTCATCTTCTTACCTGACTTTGGGAAAACATGTAGTTTGAGAACACTGCTGTGGGTTAATGAAAGCCTTCTGTAAATCCATGTCCATCAGCTGGAACATTTTCATATTGCCTGTGGATTAAAGGCAGGCAAGTGAGGGTTAGATCTGAGTTTGTCTGTGTTTCACTGGTTACCACACAGTGGCTGTGATGGGACCATTCTTCACTATGGGATCAAGCGGTGGCTTTTCATCTGTTTTATTTTTGTTGTTGAATATTTTTGGTTTGATGTCAAAATCATATGGCTTGTAATCCACCATTCATTCTGTCAAAATAGCTAACATACGGCTACAATGGAGATTACAAATGCCAACAAGATGTGGTACTTGTAAGAGAGAAATGCTTGTGCTGAATCTGAAGTTTTCTTTCTCCATGGAGATTACATTGCTATGTAGATTTTCAGTTTTTTCTGATGTTTGGGTTATTAGAACATTGTGGCCTGCAGCGAAAACTCACACTGAAATTGAATTTCAGGATTTAACTTTTCATTTACAATTATTCAAACAGCAGATTTATTCCTTAAGAAGTTCATGAATTAGTGCCTTAGTGCCTTATAGATATGACTTGTTTTAATAGAAATACCATAGAAAACTCAAAGACTTTGGTGCAGAATGTTTTTGTAGTGAAATAAGTAGCTAGAGCATTTCTGACAATTATCATTTAGATGTGAGTAAAAAAAAATTGTTTTTCTAACTGATTTTGGAATTTAAGTATGTAAGAAAGCCTCAGGAAAACACAGCAGCTCTTGAAAACATGGCCTTCTGCATTTCTATGAGATGCAGCATCTATCATCTGATTTTTATCTTGGCTGTCATGGGATAAGGCTAGGAGTATATCCTTTGTACAAAAGGGTGCATATATATACACTTATCCCCCCTCTTCAGTCATGCAAGGGTATGCAGTAGCCCACTACATGGATATATACTCAACATGTGCACTTTAAACACCTCATTACTGTTCATGAAGGGGCAGAGACACAATGAAGAGCCAATAACAGGAAGAGAGAGGTACAAATAAAAATGCAGGAGACAGAAGGGAATTAGCAGTGGAAGGTGGAGGGAGGATACATCTGACCTGGGAGTCAGAATTGCTGTGGTTGCTGGTGTGCCCTACCCACACATCAACTGATGTAAGCTCTGGGATATACCAGTCCTCTCTGGTTATGATTTCCACACACTTTACTTCAACAGGTCCCCAGTCACAGTGAATGGAGTCCACAAAACATAGCACAATCCAAGTAAGAGAAAGAGCTGAACATAATGTACAAGGCAGAAGTTGTAGCTACATGCATGCTGCTGTTAGGAAGAAGGCTCTGATGTGTGCTCTGGGAGCAGTGGCAGTAGCTAGGACATCATATCTGTTTCCTGAGCTGTTCAAAGTAATTCTTCCTAAATGCTTGTGCTCTTTTTCTTTTAGTTAACAATGCTTGTGGCTTGCTGAAGAGCTCAATACTGCAGCATAGGAATGAGATGTTACGGGAGCTGTCTGCTTGACTTTATTAAATAAAGATTAATTTATCCTACGAATATAGAGTACATTGCAGGGTTAGGTAAGGCTATGGTCCTGAGTTAGAGTTTTTGACAGTCTCCTTAAATAACAATTTGTCATAGCTATCAGTGTCAGTTTTCTACAGTGCATATTCAGGACAATTGATCAACTGTCTTTTGCTGATATGATACCCGCAGGACCTCTTAAGCTGAGGGCTGAACTGCTACCTGCAGTCTTATATTACAAGCACAATGAAGCATATAGGACCACTGAACACCTTTTTACATTCCTCATGTTTGTCTTTTATCTTCTTTTTCAGTAGACACGTTTCAGTTTTGAGGTTTAATTTCACTCCATAATGGCAACTATGTCTTTTAGAGAGTGAAAATTTGCTGTTCAGTTTCAGACTGTGAGAAAAACTAGGGAGAGGAGAAAAAAAGGTCTTCTCTGTGAGCAGAATTCACTTTGATATAATAATAGTAATAGTAATAATAGTAATATTTGTAATAGTAATAATAGTAATAGTTGTAATAGTAATAATATCTGAAAGATTTTTTTGCTTCCTTAGATGTCTGCTGTATTGTGTGACTAAGCAGAGTTCAGCCAGTGCTAGCTTATGTACAGCTGCACCAAGCCCAGCCTTTGATCTCTGACTTCCAAAGAATTGGCTCTGGCAAATATTAGTAATTTCAGGAAGGGTCGGAAGTCTTCAGGGACTGTCAGGAATGTCTCAAATGTGGAAAGATTGGGTTTGGCAAAAAAAAGAGGCTTTATACAAGTAGGTAAAATAGCACTATCTGTCCATAACTGAGTTTTCTTGAGTGTCTGAAAGGCTTGAATCTCAAGTGAGGGGAGATATTCTGAAATCAATTACATTAAACTAATTGCCAAAAAAATTAGCCTGCAGGTAAATTTTTAATTATTACTCATCAAATTAGAATGGCTTTGACAAAGCATGATGGCAAAGCCACATTGCCCAAGGTGTTTAAAACATAAGAAAAAATGTCAAAAATAAAAATAGTAAAGAAAGGATAAGAAAATCTCTTTGATTAGACCACACTGTCAATAGCCTACCAGGTGCTTGTTGTCTCTCATTTCCAACAGTGGAGTTAGGCAATAATAACATGCTTGTTACTCAGGTACTCTTCCTATGCTAACTAATGCTGTATAAAAATATCAGAAGCTTTGGAAAATTCTTAGCTACTCTGCTAACAGTTAAATTGATACGAGGTGTTTAGATTGGCTTCATTGGAAGTGGTATTCCTTGGGGCTCAGCTGAGCAGGTCTCAAGGGCCTCAGACTGTTTCCACAATGGACATGAGTACTTCCTGTTTAAATTCATCTCCAGGGCTGACTCACTGAAAATTTCAGTTACTAATTTTCTGGTTTAGATTTGAGTTAGGGTTATTGCGTTCACATCAAATGGAAATTACAGCTGCTAATCACATTATGTTCAGTGCTTTTTATCCCAAGATTATGAGATATAGATAGATATTACAATGTTAGATTTTGAAGAAGCTGTCTCTAACAGTTGTGGTGTGCATTAGCAAATAATAAACAGCTGAGAGTTCTGCTCCCTGGTTGGGTAGCATCTTATGGCACAATTGCAAAACGTCATTAGAAGTAGCACTGAGCCATGATTTTCAGATTACGTGCATGATGTTCACTATAATTCATACCCTAATACAATATTTGCCTTCCTGTGTTAGTAATGCCACATCACTGTTGCCTGAGCTTTTCCAAGTTGGAAAACTCCTGCAGTTTGAGGTTAATTATTGCCATAAATAAAAAAGACATAGACCCTAGTAACCATCTGTTCAATATGTAGAGCTGCTTCTGGATCTATACACTTGAGTCCCTTCATTCGAGACTCTCCGAACTTGAAATAAACCAGTGGCTGACCTAATGGGACTAAAAACCTAAGTATCCTACCCAAGATGTCTTTTTTCAGTGCAAGCAAACAAAATTGATCTTTAGAACGCCAAGTGCTTTCTTTGCCTTCTCAGTTCTACAGTCAGTATTCAAATGAAAGTGTGCAATTTATGATCTTACTCAATATGTACCCTAGTTTACTGGAAACAGCTTTGAGATGGAGTTCATTATGTTTGTTTACACTCTGTAATTCTTATCAACGTGGTATCAGTCTATGACAGCCTTTTCAAAGGCTGCATAAGGAAGATTTGAGAGGGGGAATGCCGAAAAACCCAAGGCAAAACAAACACAAAGCTGTAGATAACCCCATTTGAGTCAGCATGGCTTATCTTCTTGTGAGCTCTATCACTGGGGAGAATCATGAAATCATAGAACAGTTAGGGTTGGAAAGGACCTCAGGATCATCTAGTTCCCACCCCCCTGCCATGGGCAGGGACACCTCACACTAAACCATCCCGCCCAAGGCTTCATCCAACCTGGCCTTGAACACTGCCAGGGATGGAGCACTCACAACCTCCCTGGGCAACCCATTCCAGTGCCTCACCACCCTAACAGGAAAGAATTTCCTCCTTATATCCAATCTAAACTTCCCTTGTTTAAGATTTAACCCGTTACCCCTTGTCCTGTCACTACAGTCCCTAATGAAGAGTCCCTTCCCAGCATCCCTATAGGCCCCCTTCAGGTACTGGAAGGCTGCTATGAGGTCCCCACACAGCCTTCTCTTCTCCAGGCTGAACAGCCCCAACTTCCTCAGCCTGTCTTCATACAGGAGGTGCTCCAGTCTCCTGATCATCCTCGGGGCCCTCCTCTGGACTTGTTCCAACAGTTCCATGTCCTTTTTATGTTGAGGACACCAGAATCAGTGTGGACACTGCACACAATACTCCAGGTGAGGTCTCACAAGAGCAGAGCAGAGGGGCAGGATTCCCTCCTTCGACCTGCAACTTCTTTTCCTCCCGTTCAACATCTACATACTTAGTCTTTACCCAATATGTATTATTTTAGAGGACTTCCATAAAATGCTTGTCATCAAAACGCCAAAGGAACCAATGAAAGGTGAGCTGTAGGTCAGCACATTCCAAAACTACCCAGCAAACCGCAGCACAATTGTGCTCAGTTTCCCACACTGTGTGAATGTCAGAAAAGATAACAAGCAAACCAGCTGGGGAGAAATTAGTCGCTCATCCTGGACATGGGAGAGTTGTTTGCTTGTTTGCTTTTTAATCTATGAATGGATAGATGCTTTTTGTGACCATGCCATTCACTGCTTAGGGACTTGGTTTGGAAGTTGAGAAAGGTGTTGCCTTTTTTCAATATTAGAAATTTAGAAATCAAACTAGTCCTTTAAATTTCGGGAAAAACCTGATCAAGTGACATTGTGCTCTCTTTGACAATAAAGCAGTGGTTGTATGCATCATCAGCACTGGCATTTGGGATTCCTAAAGCTGTTCCCATACTGTTTGTTTAGTCTTTCATAATCACATACTGGGCATCTGCAGACAGTCTGCCCTTGATAAATAACAGTCAGTAGGCAGAGGGCTGTCTGCAAAGAATCTCAAATGCAATGTTCGGTATTTGTAACTGAAATAACAAGTGAGGTCAATTTCTAAGAGGAACCAAACAGAAAGGACTGGGAGCTTAGCAAGAGAGATTACACGAGGGACACGATGGCTAGTTTGAGACCAGTCACAGAGCAGAAGGCTTTCTGTTTTATGACCTGCAGATGCTATTTATGGATGCCAGCATCTCTGCTTTATTTCTCTGTGGACCAAGTGCCTGGACAGTGAAAGATGTTGCATAAACCACCTGCTGTGAGTGGGGAAGGTACATGATTTCAGGTTCTGTTAGGGTAAAAAAATGTAACGTAACCAGAGCAGCAAGTAAAGCAGAGGTTTCAGCACAGAAATGTTCATCCTTGTCCTGGGGAGCCAGTGCAAAGTATTTTCTTTCTCCATTTAGAAATATAACTTTAAAAGGCTGACAAACGCATACTGGGCTCCTTTCCTTAAGGAGGTAAGAGTCCCTCTAGGTGCCACGATATCTTGCCAGTACTCCCCTGCCTTGTAGCTGGACTTGAAAAGCACTACTGAAAGTAAGAAACTTCTGATAACCCAATGGCAACCACAGCGTTATCATATAGTACTGTCCTGAGGGACTTTCCCTTCCAGGACACAAGTTGGAGTGACACAGACAAAACTCAGAGACTTGTTTTTATGGCACGCTTCCTTTTCCAGCCAAGGCAAATGTCAGCCTAGTTTTCTCTTATCTGCCTTCTCAGAAACACATCAAGGTGTTCTTTTCTTCTCTCAGTGATTTGCTTCCAGACAGAATAAGCCTTGGCATGAGCCAGGTCTCAGGGTAATAGCACAGGAGCTGTTCTGCACAGACTCTCTAGCATGGGGTTTTGACAGAGAGGGATGGCTTCTGGGGCTTTTTTGGTTGTAATTATCAGCTGGGTGAGCTTGTATAAACCCTGCTGTTGTACCACTTGGATTAAATACAAATGCAAACCACCTGCTGGTCTGCAGCCTGAAGTGTGAAGATCACTCTGGCTTTTGTCGTCCAGTGTTCAAAGTGAGCCAGGGTGTCACTGTGACTTCTGAAGGACTCACAGCCAGACGTGGTGACAGTGGCACCCTCTGAGTCATTCCTCTATTTGAAACAAGCTGTGTTGCGACTTATTTTGGAATGATGTGGAGTTGCTTGCCCTCAGAGAGTGTGATTCAGGCCTGTCAGGAAAGTTCTCCTCCACATGAAAATGTGTCTAATACTGAGTCTCCTCTGCTTATCATCTCTGTTTTCTTAGAGAGTAATTTTTAGGATTTGTAGTCCATCAGCTGAACATCCGCTAACAAGTAGCATGGGTTCAGATCTTTATGTTTGCCTAAGGCTGAGTAAGTTGAGTAAAAAGGATCTTTAATTACTGGCAACTGGTTGAAATATAGGTTCTCACTATAGCTTACCGATAAAAGCCAGATTCAGTTTCATCTGGAGCTCTTCTATATCACCAGCTCACATGTGAGGGAATCTCTACTCATGTGAAAAGCCCTACAGAGTTTCCTTTTCTCCATGGTCACAGGTGGGCTGATGCGCACATTTAAGAGCTGTGGGCAACACATCTGCTGTATAAAGATCGCAGGTCTGTAGATGATGACGTGCACAGGCAGCTTATCTCTCAAACTCTGCATGTCAAAGCAGTTGTTATTTGGTGAGAAAAGTCATGTTTTGCTTTTCTCTATTAGTCTCCCAAGAAAGCTATCTGATAACAGAGCTAAATTCAGAAGAGTCCATGGCTGTGCTGTTCTTAACATTCCCTTTCTACAGATCACCAACAGAAAATAAGGAAGGGAAAGAAAAAAAAACAAGGCAGAAGAGATTTCACAGGCAAACGCTATTCCCAGAGCCTGTGAATTAATCGGTAAAAGGATGATTTTGTTCCAAGCATTGATAAGTTGTCATTATAATTCTAAAAGCATTTCAACAGCCTTTCACCAGTTATATCTTTGAGAGTCTTGTGACTTGTTCATTGGAATAACTGTACCACGTGTGCAGCTGTTCTGCTTTTACAAGATAACAAGGCATCAGAAGATGCCAGGCACTGTGCCAGATAACGAAGCCATTAGAGCAAGGCGACCACAGCACTTCTGCCTAAACACCTCTCTTTGTTCTAAAATCATCAAATGGTCACAGCAGTGAGCAGATCTGCCTCCTGTGAGGGATACCTCTGCCAAAAGCGTGATCTTGAACTATGCTGAGATGTGTGACCCTGGAGTTAGAGGGAGCCATTAGCTGACTCTTGTGGTGAAAGAAGAACAGTAAACAATTTCAGGTCAGGCTCAAGTGGACTAATATGGGTGGAAAAACAGGTATTCATATTATTAATGATATGACTACAAACAGGAGGTTATAAGAGGGCATTTTCCAGTGCTTCAGTGGTACATTAGACCCTGCTTTTTTGCATTTTGCTGGCTTTTAGAATAAATGCAGATACTTCAGCCTGCTGCCAGCAAAGCATTAACTGCCGGCTTCTGCAGTCAGCTCTGTTTAATCTGAATGGTTTTTTTCACCCTTATTCTCTTCCCCTCCAATTCCAAGTAAATATTTGGTGAGTGAATTTATATGCTATAATTCAGTATTGGAAATAATTACTTGCATCTATTAACAGAGAGGATAATGTGGTGGATCTGGGTTTTTTTTATCCCTTTTTTTTAAATATGCAAAGGATATTCCAAGTCCAGCTTATTCTGGGGCACTTTAAAGGCCAGGTAAATGTAAAACTTTGTGACAGGGGAGAAGGAGAACTGGGGATACAAATACCAGCTTGTTAATGTGCTTGAAAAGAGAATGAGAACTAAAGCTTGTAGTCAACCTCAACCTTGAAACAATCCTTTACTGAGACAACAAAGCTTGTGGGAAAGAAACACCCTTTCCAGAGCAAGAAAATGTAACCGATCTTAAAAGATGTGGAACCACAGAATAGTTTGGGTTGGAAGGGATTTTAATGATTGTGTACTTACAACCCACCTGCAATGCACAGGAACACCTTCCACTAGAACACAGGAACACTTTCCACCGATGCACAGGAACACCCTCCACCAGGTTGCTCCAAGCCCCATCCAACCTGGCCTTGAACAGTGCCAGAGGTGAGGCTGCCACAGCTTTTCTGGAGAACCTGTTCCACTGCCGCACCACTCTTCTCATAGTGAAGAATTTCTTCCTGATGTCTAATCTAAATCTACCCTCTTTCAATTTAAAGCCATCACCCATTGTCTTATCCCTACTTGCTCTTATAAAAAGGCCATCTCCAACTTTCTTATAGGCCCCCTCTAGGTACTGGAGGATCTCCTTGTCTTTCCTTTCTTCCTACTTTGCATTCCTTTGCTTCAGTCCTGCTCCATGTTACACAGCTGCATAGAAGTACTGAACAGCTATAAAAAATGAATTTATTAAGTCAGTGGTTTCATCTTATCTCTGTGAAATGTGTGTACAGCTGCCCCTGTACACACTGATATATTCATAGACTACACAAATAAAGTTACACTTGAGAGAAAAAATTGATTTTGAGTTCAGTAGCTGGGGCTGGCCCCTGGCCTCCTGCCTGAGAGGGTTTGTTGCTGTGCTTGCACAGTGCTGGTGTAGGTGATATTACTGACACAGGGCTGGGCTACTCAGATTATCTCAGTATGAAAATTTTAAATTGGTATAACTGAGAAACATAATGCAATAGCTCATGGCTTTTGCATTTAGTTTAGAGCTTTAATTTCAGGTTTATGAGCTCTTCACAGAGTTGAGCGGGTTTTTAAGATCAATTTTCTGGGTCTGCAGTTTTAAATTCTGCTTTAAATTCACTTGTGAGTGAAATTAATTGCATGCTCCCTGCTTAGCCCAAGCAGATCAAACTTGTTGAGCTGCTTTGCGAGTGGGTAGATGTTGCCTTGAGTGCAGATGATAGGACCCAGCATCCCACTGCAGGCATCATGACTCCTGTTTAAAGAGGCAGTGTGCCATTGCCAAAGCCATTCCTTAACTTTCAGAAGATTGGGTTTATAAGACATGTAAGCCTTTGTGCACTTTTTGGGTGGCAGAGAAGAATAGCCTTGCCCAGAGCTGCCATCCACCCTTGGGGAGAGCAGAGCTAGGGGCTCTTTCTGGCTTGCCCCATGCTGGTCCCTTTGTCCCAGCATTCCCAAAGGAATGTAAAGTAAAGCTGCTGCGATGGTTGCTCACTCACAGAGCACATGTTTGCCTGTTTCTGGTAGCCTGTGAAGATTTTGCAGGGCGACAATACAGATCAAAGAAATCCAAATTACTGCTTGTGACAATCACTCACCAACAGCTCTGACACAAACACCAGTTGTATGCAAGCTGAAAGAGAATACTTATAAACATTTTCAGCTTCTACCTCCCCAGAAAGTAGCATTCACTGCACTCCAAAGACTGCTGATTGCCCTCCTTTAGTAGCCAATGTTACCCAAAAGGGACTGCAAGGACATCAGTGGAAAGCCAATTGCAGTAGGTCCATTGTCTTAAGGTGTGTATCCTGGCTTTGAAATGCAGGTTAGCTAAAGACTCGTGTTGATTGACATATTTCTTGCGTATGCAAATATTAGTTTATATGTTGGGGTTTCCATTCGCAAAAAAATGCTCAGTTTTGGGGCCAGTGTGGGGTGGCCTCCTGGGAAGACTGCTCTCCTTGGGGTGCCTCAGAAGCAGGTAACCAGTTCATATTCCTGGGCAAGGTATCTTCTGAGAGTTACCCATGGGGGGTCAGAGGGGCTCAGCTGGAATAACAACAAGATCACAATAACTTGCTACTTTCATCCTGAAAATTCAAGGCACCCTCTTCCCCCAAACATCCCAACAAGTGGAGAAGATCAGACTGGTGCTAAGGAGGGAGTGACAACAAAGAGGGTAAACACTAAAGACTTAGCATTCTTTTAAGGAATAATAATGCATCTGATTGGCCTCTTTATTGTGAAGAGATCATCCTAAAATTTGAGTTTGTGTGTGTGTTTCAAAACACAGCAATGTTAAAATTAGTGTACAAGAATGTAAACACCACACAAACATTAAATAATGGCGAGAGCAGCAGAATGAGAGACCACCACTGTCTGTTCACAATGGCTTCCCTGAAATAGTGAGCCAAAAAAACAATAAAAAGCTTGTGTTCATGCAGCTGCCTTGTATATGAAAAAGGATGAAACAACAACCATCTGTTTCGGTGCTGGGCAAACCCTACAATATTTCTATCTTCTTTAATCTGTCTTTCCTTGGAAGCAGAGGATACGTATTTCTGATACAGCAGTGACCCGTGAATGAGGCAGGGATACGGCACAGCAATAGCTGTAGATGTTCCCAAGGCATGTCAGGTTCCAATTCAGTTTAATTGAGGCGTGGGAGAATCAAGAAGTCCAGTGGGCACAGGTAGCTTGTGGCTAACATCTTGCATTGAGAGATGGAGATGCTGGGCTCAGAGCATAACTATGTAATCACCAGCAGGATGGTGGAGCAGCTCTGTTAATAGCTGGTGCTGGGGAGAGCGGGAGCTTAACTACACTGCTTGTGTGCATAAAGGAAGAGATGATTTCTAACTGAAATTCCCATGAAAATCATGTTCTTGTATTGCTGAGCAGTGTCTTATACCATCATGTGCATAGGGAAGCTAACGCACAAAGGAAGGATACGTATTCGCTAACGCAGCTTGACTGTTACCATATTACTTAAATGACACTACTTGCTGTGCTTTCTAAGTGTTGCTCCATTTTCTGAGAGCTTTAAAGGAAGTGTGTGGGTGGCTGATCAGCATGATTTTTTTTTTGTTGTTTTATGTGAAATGATGCTGTCATTTACCAGATAAAAAGGAATGATGCTGCAAAAGGCGATGAGCCTCATTATTTCTACTTTGCTTGGGTTTTGTTTTAAAAATAATGAAACAGACGCATGAGTTGAGGTGTCGAGTGTATAGGTTATCTAGTATGTTTCTGCTTACTGTGGTTTATCTAAAACCATCCAACATTCATGCTAACAGAAAGCTATTAAAGTCTTCTTGCTCATGAAACAAACTAAGGGTTCAGATTAGCTTGTACCACAAAACATTGTAAATACCAGATGTTGCAAGTGTCTCAGAGTGGTTGACAATACAGGCTTTCATGAGGTCATGGACTTAACTATATACTTCAGGTTAAGCCTGTGGGTTATCCTGCATCTTAATTATCAAGTCCTTCAGCATCCGAATGGTCACAGAGACTAGGCTAACCTTTTCCATTTTCCCTAGAAGTGTCTTCTAATTAGTTACAGTGCTGTTCAGAATTCTTTTTCCTCTCTGATCTTTGAGAAGAGATACCTACCTTCCCCTGAGGAAATCTTGATTCAAGGACAGAAGGTTGGTGCTGGAAGTACTACTGCCAGGGTGGCAATCGTCAGAGACACATAACATCACAGATGTGGCCAGTGTTCTTCACCCATGAAATAATACAAATTCTTTTCATATTACCCATAAGTCTGCTATTTCTAATCACTGATACAGTGTCTCTTCTAAGAAAGCAAATTGCACAGTCACGACCAGGAGGGGAATCTCACCCAGCCTCGTATCCACTGTATTTTGGGTAGGAGACACCTCCACATCCTCCAGGTGCTTAAACAGAGCAACATAGGAAAAGGAGGTATGTTTGGAAAATGAATAGCGAGAAATCAGGCTGATAAATACCACAGCCCTCGCTGTGTCTGCCAGCCTTGTACTTGCGACAAACCTCTCATGTTTGATGCCAATTTAATTTAAAAGACCTTGAGACTTCGTGTCAGCTCGAAACTCTGTCCCTGGCACCAGTGCCAAATTTGGCAGTGGATCACCATCCCCGCAATAGCGTAGATTCTGAACTAAAGCTTCTGTTTCCTTGCCCGCAGTGAAGGGAAGAAACGGAGAGGTCAGATACAATATAACCTCCTCAAGAAGGAGGACTCTGAATTAAATTGAAGGTACACTTATTTAATTACATTTTCCATCCCATTTTTAAGTGATCCTTACTGTGGGTAGACCGGCTACAGAAATTCCATGGCTGTAGCTCCTTAGTGTACAAGAAATACAAACCAGCAAGTACTGCGTGACAGAATATGATAAAAGAGATTCAGGAAGTAAAGAAACTGAAAAAAAAGAGACATCTGAAAAGAGATTAGAAAAAAAACTCCAGTCACATTCTCTACCGATATAGACAACAGCGCAAGAATCAAAGATAAAAGTGAATGTAAAGAACTAGTAATTTTGTCATAACTATGTCTTTAATTGCAATGTATATGACAAGCTGTGAATGCTGCTAAGCACAGGTTGAAAATACAGAATACTGAATGATCAGCATATGAAGTAAAATGTAACTTTTCAATTACATGTCATTGACAGTAGCTCAGGTTCCTCACTGTTGAGTTTGGAAGCATTTCCCCCCAAAAAGCAATGTGTGTTAGGATGGTAAGTGCTCTTCTTGGTGTCTACGAGCAAGCCCAGCTGTAATGTCTGCATGGAACAGAATCTGCTCACAAAATAGCAAAAGAGGAAGATTTCAGCATCCCCTGCCTTGTTTTCATTTCTCTGTAAGTATCTTTGCTCATAGAAGTATACACTGAAGCATATAAAATTTGAAAATTGCAAAGATCTCATTGGTTACCTGATTGATAACCGTGGTGGTTCTGATTGGTCTCAGATCTTACTTCCTAACCATAATGGTTGTTCAGGTCTATGTGAAACCAGGAAGGTATTTACAAACAGCAGCAAATTAATCAGTCCGACCTGTGAGTGTTTATTATCAAGCATCGTCTTTTAGGCTATGATGAAGAGAGCAAGAAATAGTTTAATGGAATGGAGGAGGATTTCTGTCGTAAAACAGCCTGTGCCTTCTCAATGATTTATTGCCTAGTTGATCTTGAACAGAGCTTTCTAGAGCCTGAAGTTCTGATTTTGTTCTACCCTGTAAGGCCAGATGCCTGTTTACTGCCTGATCTCTCAAATTATATCTAATGAGGCATTAGATTTTGATGTAGACTTACCCTTATACAAAGCTTTTTGTACAAAAGGACAAAGGTCCTTTTAATGTGTAACAAAAAGAAGAATATTCGTCAATAACTCGACCTGAAGTCCAGTCCTAGCTCACACTAAAACAACAACCTGCCCCACTCCTTCCACCTCTCTCTACTCTTGCCCAGAAAAACAGAAAGCAAACCCCTCTTATGGAAAGAGAAAAATAAGAAGAGCTTTCTGAAAACGACTCTCTGAACCAGGCAGCTCCTCTCCACAAACACTGGAGAATTACATTTATAGCACTGCTGACTTCTGCTTTTAACTTCCTGACCCTCTCTCTGTGTGGAGTTTCTTCCCTGTGCAGGGGCTTGGGACTATGCTGTGTCTAACATACTGATTTCATCTGTTGGTCATCACTTGGGATCCAACATGCTAGGAAAGTAGAATGGCATTTTTATTACTGCTTTAAACACGTATGTGCAGCTAAACCATTTTTCTCTTGCTGTGGTTGTTTTAGCTTCCAGATATTGCTCAGGAAACTGCTTCTCTTTATGTGAAACAAAACAGTGCTTTGATTGTTCAGACACAAGCATCAAGGCTAGGTTCGATGCAATGGTTTTTTTTAAGGCCTACAATATGAACTTGTTCAGCCAAGAAGCATGCTATTTGACTTTTGAACCCCAAATATATTCTGTGTGTAAAGCAGGTTTCATTTCACCTCATTTCTGGCAGGATTTTTTATGAATTTTTAGAAATGGAAAATTTTTTTGTTTAGCAGGTGCAAGGTGCCAACCCTCTGAAGTAAGATCAATCTATACCTAATTGTTAATTGCATTGGGTAAATTGCAAAACTGATTATAGAAATGGATGTTCCTAATAATGTGTGTATATGTATCTCAAAATCTGTCTAGACTACAGTTAGCTTTTGGACACAGGAACTTCATGCTGAAATACCTTCAGATTTCAAGGTAACAGAAACTTTTTGTTTTCTTCTTAGTGCAGACCTGGTATCATTCCATTGTTTTGACTAACACAGAATCAGAAAGGACACACTTTCCATCAGCCTCAGAGATGAGATTTCCATCAATCCTAGAGATTAGGTTAGATCTGTCAACTGACATTGTAAGAAAGTGATATCTCATATTATGCAACTATTATGCACAATCTCCTAGCAGCACCTCTTACAAAACCTTTCCCCATGACAATGCAAACCACTGGAGAGAATGTTAACTTCATGCTCAAAATGGCGTTAATTGTTTGGGCAGTCATGTACAAACAAGATCTGAACAAAGAGCTGTTGAGTTTAAAAGCTCTGTGATTCATACTGTTATTGCTCCTAGAACACCTTCACTGGGAGGCCTTTGGAAAGTGATACTTAGGTGGTGACACACCCTAACATGTTGTCAGTCCTAAAGCATCTGTGGATTTTAACATCACCGGGTAGATTTGGTTTGGTTTATTCTTAGAGAAGGTTAAATGTGATGGCATGGGGCTCATCTCCTGGTGCCAGAGAGGGTCAAGAGAACCCTTAAACCCAAAGCTCAAGACTCAGGACAATTCCTGTTGGCTGATGTCCTGGTTGAACCTGTGCCAGCAACAGCTTCTCTTCTGAGCCACATTGTGTTAGTTAACATGAGCCATGCTGCTCATACCTGCGCTCAGCTGTCACAAGGAAGTGCAATGACATTTACCTGTCAGATATGGCCTGCTGATCTGCTTGAGGTCATAGCAGTGGCAACATTTCTGCCATGCTAAACCAAACTCTCAGAAGCACTGAGAGACTTTGCTCTAGGCACTGGTTTGACCTTAACTAACCACAAGTTTTTCTGTGTGTCTTGGGTTCAGCTATTACACGACAGGTTTTGAAGTATTCTTTCGACATCCTTCATGATTTTTCAGTGGTTCTGAAGTCCTCCCATGCATGTTCCTTGTCCTAGGAACTCTGAGCACTGCTTGTGTTTGGGTGACATCTTCTGGATAAGGTTGCCATTGGAAGGAATAATAAATGCACCCAATCTTCTAGCCTTCTTTGGGCTTATTTCTGATCCATTTTGGAAAAAAAGTGCTCATGTAGCCAGTTCCAGGGATTAGCGTCCTATCTGAAATTCTGTAATGGGTTTGAGGCTCCAGAGTGAAACGATGAAAATGGATTTGATTAAAAATGCAAACAGAAACTGCTTACATGCTGTTTCACGTATGGATTCAATGAGATCTTTTGTCTTTCACTTGAATAATATATTTCTTTAATTGCACTTAGACATTTCTCTATTCTTGCTGTTAGGACAGGTCTGTACTGTTTTCTGTTGACTAGAGTGATTAGAAGAAAAGCAAAGCTTTTCTTCGCCAGACCAAAGACACTTATAACCAAGTTTTCTGCCATCAGCAGCAGATGCCTAGAGGAGACAATAAGGTCAAGGTAAGCTGGGAGCAACAATTCCGAAAACATGTTTTTAGCCACAGGCAGAAATGCCATGGGGGAAATTTGAGCCAGAGGTGGTGACTTGTATAGAATAGGTTGTGATGGATTTTTCTTTGATGAAATTTTCCAGCTCCTATTTTGAGCCCCAAGAAATGTTTCATCATCCATAACGTTGTTCAACAAGTTTATCATCTTCTTTCCATGCTGTGTGCCAGTCAAGCTCTTAACCTTGGTTTTGTTTTGAACTTGATACTTGCTAGTGTCACTTGATGCCCCATTTACTTGTATTGGAAAGGAAGTAAAATATCCCTACTTGTTTCTTCTGTGACACCTGCAATTTTATAGGCAATACAGTTTTGTGGGGATTCGGTATTCTTTTGTTAGACTGAAGAGTCTTAGTGACTTTAGTTATTGCTCACCTGAAAACAGCTGCATGCATCTGCTGACCTTCTAAGAAACTTATCTGTTTTAACTTTACCGTCGCTAAGACATGGGAACTTCCTACAGCACTCAGGGTACAGAGGTACCCAGGGTTTACAGATTTACATCTCTTTGTACCTTGTTCCAAGTGGCTCCTCCTTCACCTTCTCCTTCTTCTTCTTCTTCTTCTCCTTTTCCTTTCTTCTTCTCCTTCTCCTTTCTCCTCCCCCTCCTGTGAGGTCTGACTATACTCTGTAAATGACCCTCCTCAATTCTGCCCCGTTTCCAATCCTCTAACAAGCTGTCAGTCTGTGTGAGACCATTTCCATGCACCAGCAGGGCACCAGAATCCCTTAAGAACCTATGGAGACTTTGAGAAGGCTTTTTGGAAAAAACAGGGTCTGTCCCAAGAATGTTCCTGGGACAAGGAGGGCTGGGTTGAGTGACAATAAATGAGTGTAGCTTCCCTTTGAAAAACCCAGGCTGGGTCTTCTACAAACTGCTGCAGTGACTCAGCAGTGCTCTTCTTCACAGCACGGAACATTGGTGTTGCCGGCTGGGAATCCCTGGTGTGCAGTGGCCGATCTCCCTGGCATTTCTTAGGGATATTGCTATCACATTTCCACCTTCCCCTTCCCTCTCATGCCAGGTGAGGGGGAGCACACCATTGGCAACGGTTCAGCTGTTTTATCTTGAAGTTCTTTGAGAACTCAGAGTGAACACAATTAGGTCCTGGCCTTTTGCTACTGCTTGTTCTGTCCATTTACCTCCCCTTTACTTTATCCAGTATTCCCTAATCTTTCTGCCAATTCTGCGTCTGGAAAGAGATCCTCTGTGTCTTCTACTAAAAAAGGGCGGATGGACAAGAGAGAGCAGGTTCAGCACCAGAACTTCTTCAAGCTACTTAATGGTAACTGTAGACTTGCAGAGATTCACTTAGGCATTTGACCATGGTTTATTTTCCCTAGGAAATTCTGTCACATGTGGGTCACCTGCATATCTTTTAGATGCTAACCTTAGTGTATTCAAAAAGGTATTGGTTTGGGTTTTTTAAATACACGTTACAAGTTGTTCCTTGCACATTTTTTTGGCCTGTATACTACCAGAGTTTGCAATCCTCATTAGAAGGACACCATGGGCTTTTTGTTCATTCATAAGGGTATTTTCTTGCTTTTAGTAATATCTTTAGCTTGGCACACAGCTGTGGTGATTTCTTCTCAATGTTCCTCATTTTTGTCTATCCTTTTGTGATTTTTGATTTGCTCCGTTCTCCCTAAGTGGCCAATCTAAATTGTCTCAATGCCCCTCTAAAGGTTTAAGGCAGTTACGCCTTCTACCTTGTTTTCTTAACAAATTTCCTCTATGGGTGAATGTCTGAATACACGTCCTTTAAATTAAGCAAACTAAGATAGAACAGTATTGCCTTTTGTCTGTGGTTTTGATTTTAACTCTTCCACTGATCCCCTTGCCACCTTGGAAAGTTGCATGTGCCTCCAGATTCCGATTTAGCCTTGCTTCTATCTACTTCTGTAGCTCTCTTTGAGAGAGTGCAGGAATACTGCTTTGGTGCACTAGATGTCTGTGCTGGACTGTTTCAAGAGGAACCAAGCACTGACCTCAGACTGCTGTCATGGCTCATGGGAAAGCTCTCATTTTTATGAGATCCAGCACTGGACCAACTTTCAAGCACTTTGAAAACCTCTCATATTCAAAGTGCTTGAAGTACCTCTTGTAACTGGTCCTGTCATTTGTCAGTCCCTAAATGTATTTTGAAAACTTATTTGACCAAACTCTATTGGAGCAGTTTCTCCCCTTCTACTGCCATCCCCCCAGCATTCCCATCTGCCCTTTGCATGCTTTTTCCCAGACAACCCACTTTGCAATGGGGGCCTTCTGGGGCAGTCGTGCCTCAAAAACATTTTCATTACCAGCAACCCAACACTTGGAAAGGAAGCACCCAAGCTGCTGTTGATATGCCTTCAGCAAGGTTAAAATAGCATTCAGAGAAGAAAAACATCTATGTTGTTGCTCACAAGCAAGTTGCGAGTAAGCTAGGATCTGAATCCACAGAGCATTAAGAGGCTTCACCTCATTGAGAAGGCAAGGTGGGTCACTGTTAAGCACTCAGCTATTTTGCACTGCAAGTGAGCCTGGGTACTTGTAATGAAATACAGAACATAGTGCACATCCACAACAACATCGCCTGGGAGAAAAGTGTTCACACCAAAGTGACTCTCATCTTCAGTGGGAGCGAAAAAGAAATGTCCTGACATAAGAAAGGCGATTAATTTTGATACTGGAAAAGGAGTTGCTAAAACCAAGTTTCCAATACTGCCTGCCAGAAAAGCTGAGGGTTGGTGATGGTTGAATAGAGATGAAGGAGTTTTATCTAATTTTTAAAAGATTTATCATTATTTTCATTTCCTGCAAGGTTTTGTTTGCAGGCAATGTTGGGGGTATAGAGAGACATCTATTAGGTCTTAGTATTTTCCTTGCCCCGATAAGACTCAGTTTCAATGCGAAGAAGGTTGTTCCAGTCCAGATCATGCTGAATAACTGTCTACATAAAGTCAAACCTGTGTTTTCTTCCCACCTGTGCCACTAATGAACAACACCGAGGTCACAACAACCAGCAGGCTGAGCCTGGACAAAGGCTGACATGAGGCCAGAAGATGTTCAAGCCTCAAGAAGCTCTACATTTTAAACCACCTGGCACACTGCTAAACATCTGCCTGCCAACATCTGGAGCTGTGTCACCAATTTTCCAGCTGGCTGCAGCACCAAAAAGAGAAATGACTGTGCTCCTTTGAGCAGCAGTTGCTAAAGGTATTGTGCAGATGCTACAGCTCGTTGGACACAAAGTCCAACCATCTCATCCCTGCCCTAATGAAATCTGGCAACTTCCACCACTCTCTCTCAGCGACACAGAGTATGCCACCTATAAGGTTTCTCCATTAAAAGTCCTGAAACTTGATAAGCTTCTCGTAAAAGAATTTAATGATTTTCTTTCAGGAAGATGGATGTCTGCTCTGCAGGTGGCTCAGCACCACTCCCTTCCAGAGGCCATGAGCGCCTGCAGGAGCTCTCACTTTTCTGAAGCCTGATAGTGACATTTCAAATTTAATCATAATTTAAACCCTCAGTAGGAACCCATTTCATATCTCGTCTAAATCGAGCTAAATAAATAGGCTTACACCACAGGTAACTTGCCTTGATCCATTTCCTGCCTTTCAGATGTCAAAAAAAGAGTCCCAGAAGTTTTGAAGTGGAACTTGGAGAATTACACCACTCTTCTGCTGTGGGATGTGAACGTCTTGTTAGTCAGAGGTCAGCACCTGACCAACACAGGTGGCGTAGGTGTGAAGCCTACCACAGCATTTCCATTGATCTTGTTCAGTATTTTAGCACTGTAACAGCTCTACTCACAAGCTCTCTGTGACATAGCAGGTTGCTTCATGGAGGTTGGGATTGCTGTTTCCTGCTTGCTCCATCTCTGTTTTCACAAAAAGAGACTGGGAGCATTAGGTCAAGTAGACAACCCACTTTTAGCGCACATTTGCAGTGTTTTCCAACACTTTATTAGCTTATTGCAATCTGATAGCCTAATATTGAACAATGTGGTTCCTACCATTTTTCAGCTGAGGATTTCTGTATAACTTACTAAAGGGTTATTTTTTACTCTTTTGATTCCATCCTCAGTTTCAAAGTCCTTTTCATGGGCACCAGGCAACATTCTAAATCTCAGCACAGGTCATGCCTTTTGACCTATGTCTCTAATGCTGTGTGACAAAGGATTATTTCCCATCTGGGCAGTATTCCTCACAAAATGCCCCGAACATCAGTGCAAGTGCTTTTTTCAGCTAGGTAGGGGAGATGGTTTCATGGCGGTTAATACAGTAGGTGTGCACTAAGCAACCGCTAAGGAATTCATCCTCTGCCTTTCCCGTATATGATGAACACTTGTGTCATAATCCTATGTTTTACTGTCTTGTCTCTTTGGTGTATTCGCTCTTCACCTGAGGGCTGCCATAACTAGGTTTCCACAGTAACTTACAAGGGAAGCTGCAGTGGGGACTCCAAGGCCTGCAGTGGTTTAGACTGTACTGGGTTAGAGATGTTATGGTTAGTTTCCATCAGTGTGGTTCAGTGCTTTAGCAGATAAGGTGCAAGAACCTGCACTGAAGAAACCCAAAACTGTTTTAGATGCTGGCCTTAAAACAAGAAAGAAGACTATTAGCTATAACTGTATAAGCAATACAGAACGATGCAACATCCAAATGGACTATGACTTTTGTATGGGTATTCAAGCATCTTTAAATTTTTTGTCAGGAATCTCTGAATCATGTCACAAGTTGTTGGTTTGTGGTTTTTTTTAATTAAACATTATTGTGCATGCATAATTAGCATTATACATGTGTACATATACATGTATTTATATAGCATATTTATACATAGTACTACTTAATAATTACTTAATAATACTACTACATAATTACACTTGTAAATCGCATGTAAATTGCATATAAATGTGAATTGCATATGCCAGATTTTTTTATCCTTATCTGCAGTGAACTCTTGAAAAGCTGATATTGAGCGAGTCAGACACTTAAATCTTTTGGTGTAATGGGCTAAAAAAACCAAAATAATTTGCTGTTTCCGGTTCTCTTTATAATGGGAAGTTCATTTAAAATGACTCCATCTCACCAAGTCTCTGATGTCCCAAACATTGTTGCAGCTCTGGTGTGGTTTTTTATGAGGCTATTGTGAATGTTTGAGGTCTTAAAGTCATTGCTACAATTGTGCCCCACGTGAAAAAGTCCATTAAAGGAGCAATTTATGTTATTCTGAAAGATGTACAGTTTAAACTGAGTACATCTGACAAGTCCTGCTGTTAGTAGTGATTAATTTCTCATGTTTTGATGTGGCAATTTTATCATTTATAAGCTTAAGTGCTTGTAGATTTTGAGGTCTCCAGAGCCTGTGTGCTTTTTGTCAAACAAATTGTTCTGTAAGAATGGCGTCGTTGTGTGAATGAAAGAGAAACTCATTAGTTTAGCCAAGATGTTTTGCTGAGATTTGCATTTCAATTACATCGGGGCAAAGAGGTTTAAAACTAATGGATTTTTAGATGGCTTTTTTGACCATGGTTGTGGAATCCAGGGGGACTGGTCTCAGACCTGTCAAGACAGATACATTTACCAGTTTGAAGCTCCTCTCTCCACTGATTTAAAATGTGGATGCTGCCCAGGGAACGTGTGTAATCCATGGAAAAATGTGGGATTTCCTGAAGGCTGTGAGGAGTGATGGAAAGCCTCGTGTTAGAGGCATAATCGCCCCCACTGGCCATAGATGGAGTGACATGAACCTACTTAATCTGAAGCTGTGGTTTCTCAGATGCCTTCCACTAACCTTGTCCTAGGTATGGAAGTAGATCTGACCAGTTGCCTGGCTGGAGGCCTCAAAATATCTGTCTGTTAAAGTGTCTTCAGATTAGCTCTGTAGCAGGAACACAAGGGCTTGGCTTTATGCATTTTGCTCTGTTTCCTCCTCTGCTGTGATAATTTACAAGTATGTGCCAGAGCACTTGCTTTGGACTTGGAAAACCTGGGTTAGGGCTTCTCTTTGACTCTGATGGGGTTTGACTCCATCATGACGCTGGTTTCCCAGGTGAACTAGTGGTTAGGTAAGATCAGGAGGAGCTGTGGGTATGGTGCAGGAGACAAGGTTTGCCAGGTCCAGAAGGGGAGCTGGCACTGGGGTGGCTGTCTCTGCACTCAGCTGCTGCAGGAGAGCTGCCGCAAACCCCATCCCTACCTGCAGGATTGTCCACGTGGTGGCTGAAAACAGAAATGTCCATCAAGGCTGTGACACACAAATGAATTACTTTTTGTCAGTAAGTTACAGGGTGAAGGCTTAGGTACTTGGTGTGAAGCCGTTTGTACTCCTGTTTGATTTTTCTTTTAGCAAGAAGGAAAATATATTGTGAAATAATATATAAATGTCAATGCTATCATAATAACTTCTACGGTTATGTAGGAATTGCTCTTTGTAGTGACAGCCATGCTTAGCATGTGAAATATTGTATGAGTACCTTGAATGAAATGGGCTGAGTGTCTGCCAGGTTACAGATATCTCCATTGCTCTGAATCTCAATGATATGTCAGGGGAGGGAAAAAGGATAAAACTTCATGCATATTTGAGAGGAGAAATTTGGGTCATCCTGCACAAATGTTGAATTTTATTCTTTTTTTACTCTGAGAGAGCAGAGCCCTGTGCTCACCCCCATGGGAGGAACAGCCTCCTGCCCTTCACCATCCCTCTGTATCCTCTGCCTCACCAAAGGGATCAAAAACTCAGTGAGGGAGAAGCGGTGTTCACTATAAAATCATGTATGTATGTGTTATGCATACAGGTGACAAGCTGCTTCTGTTCCCTTCTCCACACCCCCTCCTGGAAACAAGAAGAGAAGGCAGTGTGTCCTCATGGCCAGGCACACTGTCTCCTGGAGAGCAGTGGTGGTGGGATCAGGGACCTGGGCTCTGCTCTTCAGCCCAAGAAGGGCAGGAAGACTGGGTCAAGGTAGGGGGGAAGCAGGGCAGCATGAGCAGGAGCTGTGCAAGCCCCCAGTGGGGTGCCCGGCTCCTGTCCTCCCCAGGGTCACCTATGTGGCTTTCTTTCTAAATCTTTGTCTTCAGGAATGGAAATGGACAGGAATGGAAATTCAGGACAATGGAAAAGAGATTTAACCCTTCCAGGAACAGGAGTGACCCTTTTCATTTGCTTCCCTGCACATCTTGCTTTGGAGAACAGGTTTATAAATAGCTTACTGTAATTAAATGTGAATTTTTCCAGTAGGTCCCTGAACATCCCTGCAAAAAGAGCTGTGGACCAGGGGATGAGATGGATGATGATTGGTGCCAAACATCTCTAGTAGCTCCTGTACTTCCTTACGGAGAACTGAGATGTGACCATTCTCCTCTATACAAGCACATAAGTTTTGGTAAAATGTGTAAACCTCTTGTGTCTCCCATCTCCAGCCAAGAGAAATCCCCAGCAGGAGCAGGGCAGGTTTCCTTCAGCGCTGATTTGGTGTCACCGTGAAGAAGCTGTAGTTGTGTGTTTCCCCCCTGTGCAAGCCAGTGCCAAACACCAGTGGGAGCCTAGGAGCGGCACAGGGTTCTGGGCTCCTGCACCCACATTTGCCATCAGGGGAAACTTTTGCAGCTGTAGGTATGGAGATGAATTAGGACCCAAAGATGGGTTTAAACACTTTATTCTTTTTTTGTCTTTACAAGAGAAACAGCATAGCTAATGGAGAAACCTAATTCCTTACTCCATTAAGAATGGAGCCAATGTGCCCATTGCTAGGGTAAATGTTGTTGGTAATTAAAGAGTGACTGGTGATAAATCACTAAAAAGACAAATGTTCATCCAAGACAAACGATAATCCAAGCCCTCCTTTTCTTGCCGCAGGGTCCAGGCATCTGAACAGTTCTGCTGGGTATTCAGGGGAAATTACAGAACAGAAATGAAGCCTGAGGGCTGCAGGAAGAATCTTTCTACTATTATTATTATTCCCAAAGTTGTGTCTACAGCCATGTCTATGCTGCCAATGAAAAGGAGACCAGAAATCCATCTCTTCTGGTGAGGGCTGTACTGTGAGCATGCCTATGCTGTTCAGGGTTCACTCCTGTTGATGCTATGAAATGGAGCTTGGGAATAAAGCAGGCAGCTGAGCCAAAAGGCTGAACCTTGCTCCTTTTTTACATGGTAGGACGCTTAGTGCTACCAGCATTAGAATAGTTGCTGAGTCTTAAAGACTTCATAGTAATTTCCCCAGTTTTTCTTTTACAGTACCTTGCTATTTCACTTGCAGAATAAGTTTTCTTCTTCCTGTTCAGTATTTGCATGCCCTTACCATTGTAACTAGCAATGGTACAAGTGTAGTCCACGGTGAGGACAGGCTCCTCACGGGGCAGCCCAGTGGTGAATGCCGTCACTGAATGCTGAACCAAAAGCATTCAAAAGTAAACCTCTGAAGATGCAGGCCATCACTGTATTAGCCAGTGAGTCTTTGTAGTTGTGCTCCTTAAGGCTGTCCCTCTGTAAAGGGAAGTCTGTTACTTGAATGGAGCCCATGTTGTTTTTAGCCAGAGACAAATAGATGCTTTTAAAACGGACTGTGACAGTGTCACCTTTTGCCTCTGCATACTGTAGCTGGAAAGGGTTGGGCTGTTGAATCTGCCTTCAGAGAAGGTCAGACACATTATTCATTAGCTAGCAAATGTCAAGTGGATGGAAGAGCAATTAATGAGACAAGAAAAAGGTACAGGCAAGCAGGATGCACAGGAATTTAAGTCAGGATCGGCTTCAGCCCTTGCTTTGGTTTGTCTGTGCAAGATATGGGCAACAAGAGCTCTCCCAGGTCCCTTCCACTCTTTGGCTCAAGCCAAACCGAGTGAAGTATCCCTTCTGCTGTCCCCTTAGCTCCTGCAGCGCAGTAGAGGCAATGAACATGCTGAAGTGCACACCCAGTGCGCAAGGTATAAACAAGGAGGATCTACAGGAGGTGAGGCACTGGATGTGCACTCAAGCTTTGCTGCACTCCTTGTATGGCAAGGGTGATGAGTGAGAGGAGGGCTGTCAACACTTACGAAAAGCTTTGTAAGTGATAATGAAAATCTTTGAGACAAGGTTGAGAATATTTTTACTGTGGCTGTTGGAGTAAGATGAGTAGTGCCAGTTGCATGCACCTTGGGACAAGACCCAGTTGAACATGGTGCTTCTGTGCAGCAAGGCCTTGCCTGCATCTGGAAGCATTTGCTTCAGTGCCTCAGCAGCCAGTTACATGGGGAGTGTAGCAAATGTAGCTTATAGCAGGAGGAGAATTATTCCTTTGCCACAGCTAAAGACTAGTCCCTAAAATGGGGTTAGATACGCAGACAGAAGGACCTCCTGATAGGCTCCCATGAGAGTGCGGTTAAGATCCCATGGAGTGTGGTTAAGATCCCATGCTTACTGATACTCAGGTGCAGAGCAAGAGAACAAAGTCAACTGCTATTTTCTTTATAATCTGAAAGAAAGTAAGAGCACTATAAATACACCACTTGCGATCAACGCAATCTGGAGTTGCACTTAAACTAATCTTGTACATTTTGTTCTGTATGTTTTGTCCTCATCAGTTCTGCAAATCTGTTTGCTTGTGAAACTACATTATTTCTGTAATTCTGGTGCTCCTTCTCCTGGTTGGAAACGGGAGCGTAATCTGTTGGCTGTTTGTCAAGGGATCAAACAGCTGTGCCTGAGCTACTGAAGTTTTTCATAATATTTTTGAGCTCATTTTCCATTTAACATCGCACATACACAGCCTGACGCACCGACAGGCTGCTGAACATATAAGCATGGGTCTTCAATTAGGAGAATTAAATCATGGACTAATGCTGATGTGCAACAGCCATCACCCCCATGGTGGTGCTCACCACCCCGGTCCAGGCCTGAAGTGGTGAGTAGCACCAGGAGATGCTGGAAGGGGGGGCTACTGGCACTGCAGAATGGGAATGAAAAGCACCAGGGACCAGGCAGGAAGCAGTGCTGGGAGCTGCTGCTGTGTAAACTCAGGGCCAGATAGACTGAAACAGAGACCAGCAAAGGAGGCGTCAGCTGCCTGCTGCACTCCACACAGCACTGCAATGTTGAATGATGCTCTCCCGTGGCACTCGCTTCCCATAGGATCACTTCCCAAAAAAGCCAGATGCCTGAGTGATGTGCTAGCTTTTTCCACTCTCTTGATCATCTATCTGCAAGCACGTGAGGCAGCAATGCTGCTGTAATGTACAGGCACAGGGTGACAATCTCCAAACAGTGGCCAGCAGAACCTACCGTGGGGAATCCAGCAAACCCAGAGAATCCAGCAATTAACAAGTTGGTCTGGTACTTGATGAAACAAGTGTGCTTTCTGTGCTAGCTCTACAGGAAAGAAGGAGTTCAGGTCTTTCTGCAGCAGTACCTGTGGATCCAGGGAAATCATGCTGTATGTACATGAAACTATAACTTTTTTGGCTGAATTTGACTCTCTGGGCATTTTTAAAAGCTTGGGCTTTTGGGATTGGTTTTCTTTTCTTTCCTTTTCCCTATTGTGAATGGATCTAGTTTTGTGCAGCTCAACTGATCTCAGTTCTGGGAGCAAGGCAGTTTTCCTGGGTTACTGACTGCCACAGGGTGGTATGGGATTCAAGACAGAGGCTCAAATCCCAGTTTTGTGGGTACACTGAAAACCACTCATTATTTTAGCACGCAATCTCACATACTTGTGTATGAATGCTGATTAGAGGAGATTCTGTTCAGTTCTTGTGGAAATTTTCATCCAGAGGTGTCAAGGGGCTTGTCAAGGGAGCCTGTGTAATCTCCACTTGACACACACATACACAGAGGCACTGAGACGAGCGACTTGCCCAGAGCTGTCCAGCTCACTCCAAACAGAACAGGCAGCACCACATTTGGGCATTTTGTGCCTATTTTCCAGGCCATGGTGCCTCTGAAACATGTTTCAGGCATGCCACAGATGCAAGGGTGATGTCTTCTTGTCCGTTTGTTTGAAGTAGAAACGAATTCTTCACTGTGCACTGAAACAATCCAAAATGCATTTAAAAGTTAGATTTAGAATGTCTAAGTGCAGGGCTAATTAATTTCTTTTTATTAGGTCAGTTTAAGTAATAATTAAACAGAACCTCTGTTGTGTTTTGCATTAATGTGCATATAAATAACAGTACTATGGTGCTGTGAGATTTTTGGGAATTCTTTCAGGGCATCTCTGTGCAGCCCTAAACCTAACACACAGAAGATGTCACTGCTGCTGCTCCTGACTGCCTCTCTGTGAAACCACCTTTTATTCCCATTTCAACCAGTTGAGACTGAATGGCCACAGAAATGGTTTGTCTCCACACACCCACAGCAGAGCTAAGCTTTGACTGCTTGCCTCTGATGCAACCCATCTACCACTGGGTGAAGGCCTCTCATTCCTTTTCTCCTGCTGTGGACCTCCCAGCTCCTCTACTCTCACCTGCTCTATGTTTGGGTGTCCATCCTGACTCCCCATTCCTTGCCACACAGTGCAAGGAACTTCTTGCAGACTGCTGTAGATGACCCAGGAGAAATGTTAGGCTAAGCACTAACAGCATACAAATAATGCAAGCCCAGCAGGGAACCAAGCTGCAAAGTGGGTTCTGGGTGCGTATATGTGCATAGATGGCCTTCTCAACCATGTTCAAGCTATAGCCAAGCATCAGCCTGTAAATGGGGCTGTAAATGGCAGCAAGAACAGAAGACTGCTTTCAGCAGGACACAAATCATTTCCTTCTTTCAAACCCCCACCAGCCCTGCTGATGGATGCGCTACACCAGGTCCCCTTAGAGGGAAACAACAGTAGCATCCTTTTTTCTTTTTTCTGACAATTAAGAAAAGTCCTCAGTTAAAATTGCTGATTTCTCTTTGGCAGAGCAAGCGTTTCTGCTTTGGACTCCAGAGCTGCTGTAGAGAGTTTAATTCCCAAATGAGGTATTTTAAGGCCAAAGTCTCATTTTGTTTACGCAGGCAGGGATCAGTGATGAGCCCTGAGAAGGTCAATGCGAAGTTTAGCCAATGACTTGGGGTTAATTTTCTTAAAAAAGGATCCATTTTGTATTTATTCATACATTCCCAGTGTATTTTGGAGTCAGGCTGCACACACTCAGTTTTAAGCTGCTTGGGACCCCCATGCTGTTAGCTGCTCTCTCAGCCCTTTGGGGTAGTTTGTGTGCTGACCTTCATAGCCACAGCAGCTGCACTTTGGGGAATATTTGGGACTTTTTGAAAATGCCAGCACTTTCAGAAAAGTTTTCTTTTTAAATTGGTGCAGATCTAGCTGCTTTCTGCTCCTCTTACCTACAAGACACACAGATGGATGTCTGAGATGCCAGGGCCTGAGCAGACCATCTCTTTTGTGTAAATGACTTCCAAACCATGTTGGGCCATGCCCAGCTCCAGGAAGGCTGTTAACCTGCCCTGCATGACTGGTTTCACCACTGCACACAATTTGGGCTGCGTCCATGCGCATAGCCACCTGGGCAGCAGCAAACCTGGGCTCTGAGGCTGGCATTGGTCAGGAGCAGGACACACTCACTCACTGGCTCTTCATGGCAGTAATTAATTTTTACAAATGAGGGCAAGGGAAAGGCTGTTAGAAACAGATTGATTAGAATTGGCTTTTCATTAAAATCTTCAAACCATAATTTAAACTTTAAAAATCCTATTACTTATCTTTGCAATTTCATGGGCACTGACGCAGTGGGCAATAATGTAACTAATGATCTGATTGCCACTGGCTTGTATAATGAAGCATGTCTGGGGGCTGACCAGATTATGACATCAATCATCAATTTGCAGCGTTCCCTCCTACCGCAGAGCTCCCTGCAGGGCTGTTTGCCTGCACCAGCTCCCTCCCAGCTGCAACCTTTATTTTCTCTCCCCAGAGCTCCTATGAGAGGGGCAAAAGGCAGGCTGTGAATGATGATCCTCTGGTCTTTGTTATGATACTTCAGAGATTATTTTTCTGGGAGGTGGCTGTTTAGTAGCTTTAACCTGCCAGTAAGTCATATTTATTGTACCAGAGTTACCGACCTAAGAAGGGTCCAGAAACAGGGTCCTGCCGCCCCAGCTCTGACACGAAGAGGACAACAAGGTGCTGCCTGAATTAATGGAAGGGTGATGGCCATCAACACACTGTGGCATAGCTGAGCTCCTAGAAGAGAAAGCTTGGTTTGAAAATTCCATGGGAGCTTTCAAGTGGCTGAACTGAATGAAGATTTGGGTGGCTGTGCTCAAGGCTCGAGCCCCACAAGGGTGCCTGAGTGGGGCTTTCGTGGACTGGAGCAGTGTGTCATGCTCCAGAACCTGCCCCACAGCTAGGGTTTGTGTGCAGTGAGACAGAGGGTCTTCAACAGTACATCCTGTCCTGCTGCATGGCTGTCCCACAGCTCCAGACTTTCCACAGGCACCAGCATTGCTTTTGGGCCACCTTAAAACACCAGGTTCAAATGTACCAAGACCAGCTTCTTGAACAGCTCAAATGTCTGCACACTGGGGAAAGACAGTTCATCTGGAAAAGTTCATGTCATCACTCACTCTGATCACTGGGTTCCCCCTCAGGTTAACTGCAAATTAATTTGGCATTGTCTGATTTAGCCACTGTGGGATCAAAAATAGCAGGAGGTTAGAAAATACATCAGCCCATTAGGTCCTGTTGCCCAGACTTGCTCTTGTGGACATGCCTAAGCAGACAGCCCCAAGCCCCAAGCCCCAAGCCCAGCTGTAGTGCACCTGATCCCTGTGCTTAGAAACATAAACCCAAACTTTAAAAGAAAGCCCGAAAGTGATTGCAGAGTCCCGGGAAATAATTTGGTAAATTAATGGAAGCGGATATGATTACAGAGATATAATGAGTCCTTGCTCCAATTACTGCATTAGCTTAAAGATCTCAGCCAAATCATTTTCTGCAATATGCCTGCTCCACAACAGGCCTCAAACACCAGCCATGAAAAAAAGAATGGCAATTAATTTGTCATCAAAGATCAACAGCAAAGAAAATGTTTGAACCTATTCAAATGTAGTTATTAAAGAGGGGATTTTTTTCTTTAATAGTAAACCATTACAATTGATAAGGATAAAGAACTGTTGCCTCATCAAAGAAAGCGGTCGGTTGCAGATGCAGACATTTTGAACTACTTTCCTCTGCTGGCTCAGTACAACAGCCTTGGGAACAGGTAAAAGGCTATTGTGGCCTCACACACTGTCTCCTCCAGTGTGTTTTAAGATAGGAGGGATAAGGTTTAAGCCTCCTGTGACTGAAGCAACTGGCTGCAGCACCTGGCTCACAGCTAGCCCACATCCTTAATGAGCTGCATCTCACTAGTGCTGCAAAGGGCAAGTCAGGTTCTTGAGAAACCAGGAAAATCCAGCTCCTGGCTCAGCCCACTCTGAAGCACTGTGACTGGAGCCATCTCCTGATGCCCAGAGGAAAAGCTCAGCCCTGGAAGCCAGGGTAGTGGGGAACCAGCCCTGCACCGGGCCAGAATATGGCTGGGCCCTCACCCCAGTGCCAGCTGACAGAAGCAGTGCTCTGCAGTACCCTCCAGTTTGGCACCTGGGGCTACCACAAAGCTCAATACAACCCATTTGGTCTGGGGTGGGGAAGGGGGTTGGCATCTCTGGGCAGCCAGGACCTACCTGTATTCTCAGTTTTGATGTAAGGGAGACAAGTTTTTTGATTCTATTTGGTTCCCCCTTGAGGAGTTTTCAGTTAGAAAAGTCTCTTACCACAACCTCCAGCGTTACAATTCACTTACTCAGCAATAAATACCATTTTTCTCAACCAGAACATGACAATGGTTTCCTTTTGCTTTCCTCCAGGCAAATGCTTTCACAGGTACATACACCAGTAAATCAGTCTTCTTATCTATTAATACCTCCGGGTGGCATTCTTCAGGGGAGCTGCCAAACTGCTCCTTAAAGAGCCATGAAGCATTAGCTGAACCTATCGGGTTCCTCACAAACTGTGCAGGCTTCAAGTCCAGGACCTGAGGCATGCCTTTACCTCTATGGAATTCCCACCTGTACACCAAGAAAAGAAAAAATAGCAGCTGCCCCCAAGGGGAGCTTAACTCACGCTAAGTAGGAAGAGAAATATGCATGTACCAAGTGTAATTAAACATCATAGGTAACAGTATACGCTTTCCCTTGCCACTTGGCTGTCCTCCAAGTATACTGAACCCATTCATTTACAAAACAAACGACCCAGTGCTGTTAGCACATCCTGCAGTTGCTTAATTTACATAATGTAGGCTACCTGCTGCAGATTTAGCTGTTGCAAGTTGTCCTCATTCAAGATGCTGTGGTGTTACGTGCAGCGTTCGTGCTCAACAGTTCACTTTTATCCACATTTGGAGTTGTATTTTGTTTGTGGCATAAAGGCAACAGAATATTTTCTACCACTACTATTGTTAGCAGTGCTTTAATCATGATACTTTGAAACCTAAACCTGACTTTGGGCAGTTCACAAAAGGTCACCCTCAGAAATCTTATGGAAAGTTGGCATGTGTGCAACCCTTTACATACATTTATGCAGGGCACAGAATGTTTTTAATTGAGCTAGAAGCCCATCTTTCAATGTTCAGTCACAAGCCTGGAGAAAAGCAAGTGATCTCTACCATGTATAATGCATTAGCTAATCAGAATGAACTTCCCTGTGTCTTTGAAAAGACAACATAGTGTCAACTTTTGTGCTCTGCGTGATGCAGTACAGATGGGGACAAGGGGAACGCCACTCTACACGCAAAGCTCCTTCAGCACTCAATGCTTCAAACAAGTTCTATCTACACTCTCTCACAAGGAACTGTCAGAAGAAACCATTCTGGGGTGACCCCACTTCACCTGGCACTTGTGAAGACTCCTGTCACGTTGATTACAACCCCTAACCTCTGACTTTTCCTCAGACTGCACTAACTTGACATGGAAGGGAAATCAATGTCGCTTCGTTGTGCTGGACTATACTGACCTGCAGTACTTCATGCAGCAGGGATTTAGGGATTTCTGACTGCCTTTACTGCTCAGTCTGACCAGCCATCCGCTTGTGCTAACTGAAAAGCAGTAATTAAAAACAAATGTCCTTTCTGATCACCAGTTTTCTTCCTGGTACCAGGCCCACTGCTGGTTTCAATTCACCATCCAATTTCATTTCTTGCCCTGTGTGACTGGCTTTGGGACTACCACGTTATTCCAAAGCTGATGAATCTTTCATCAACTTTGCTTTCATAACACTTCTACTTATTATGCTTTGCCAAATTAGTCTTTTAAAAACTCCTACCTGCAACATCTTTAATCAGCAACCAAAATGGATAACAGGTACAACTCCCTATAAAAGCATCAGGGACTTTACAAGGACCTCTGCTATAAAACCTTTTCATTACACCAAAACAGTAGTTTTGCTACCAAGACTTTTTGAAGATCTTTCACAATTACTTTCTTGTCTCCTGCCCTTAGTCCAGCTTTGGTCACTTCTGTTACTTGCCAGCTATTGGACAAATGAGAAACATGAAGAAATCAATTTTGTAACAAAATTTATTTTTGCTCTGTGGATACAAATCCCAAACATCAACAAACAAATTCCAGTGGAAAAATACCAGTCATTAACAATGAAAACTTTTATTATTATTTAATAAATAGAACTTTGGCATTCAAAATTCTAGCTGTAAACCCTACTTTAAAAAAAATTACAAAAGAGGCAAGAACAACAAGCCTAAAGCTGAGCCAGCCAGTGGCTCCTTTACTTTTTACAATGAACACATTGTGATTAAGTCATGACAACTCTATTTACATATGAGGTATTCTGAGCGGTTCACAAATTGAACCCAATTTACAAAACTACCAGTCTTCAGGGACTGATCCAATACATATGTCAGCTGTGCTTTTAAAAGGTAGCTCCAGACGCTCCTCCCCACTGAACTAATGATATACTGCAATTTATATACACAAAATGAACACATTATGGTTGGAGTTTCCTGCTCATGCTGCATACTGCAACCAGCCTAACATTCAAAGTGTACACCTAGTACCCAGTTTAAGTATTTCTGTTTCTAGACATCATGCAAGAGTTCTGACTACAAAAGCTTATGAACGAAGTATCAGTAGGTAAAGAAGAAAGCAAGGTGCAGTCATCAGCATCCTAGTAACTTCTCTAAAGTTCAAGGGGAATATACACTTCAGGCAAAAAAAGGCACAAAGGTATGCAGCTGTGGAATTAGTATTGCTAATGAGCTATGAGAAGAAATCATCCCTTTAGATAACGACCACTGATTTGTTTGCAGTCTAATGCAGATTAGTTCAGATGGTGTTTTTTCCCACTCAAGACAGAACTTCTCAGATCAATGAGAAGAGCTCAATTATAGTTCCAACTCCACCTGCATAACATCACTGGTAAGGACAAGGAAAACTGGAGCAAATTATGCTCCTGCAGAGAGACTGCAGCTTGCCATTGCTGCCTGTGCTAGGACACCAGGTCAAAGAGGAAGGGGTTTGCTTCCTTTCCTTGTGCTCTTACCCTGCAAGAGAAATGTCAACCCTCCCCTGCCTCCATTTGAAATGAAAGGTGGGCAGCAAGGGCAAAGGAAGGTAACCTTTGTAAGTGAAATGGACGAAATTTCAGCTCTTGTTAATGACTTCATGGCCACCAGCAGTTTCGAATGCTGGAGCCTGAGTGCATGGTTACAGCAACCTCCACAATTTCACGCAACTATCACACTACAAAGCTGCAGAGCAGGGGCGAGCAACCTAAATCACATTTACACAACTGAGCTGTGTTACTTCTATACTATATAGTAAATACATTGCATCACCTATAGCTTGTCCGAAGACAGTTACTCTCCAAGTCTTTTTCAAAATACATTCTTGAATACAGTAGTTACTGTAAATATCTTTTAAAGGATTGTATAAATTCAATCTGAAACTATACAGAACATTACTGTACAAATTTGCTGACAGCCAGAACAGTACAGTATCCATTCATGAGCAGTTGGTTTTCAGCTCTTACGATTGTCTAATAGCTACAGCAAAAAGTTGTCATGACTAAATCTAAGCAATTCCAATGTTAACATTCGTTAATCAACTCTGTATTAAATATGCTGAATGAGACCACACACACTACATTTTAACCAATTAAACAACCATGCATCTTAGACAAAGCTTATTCCATTTAGAGGCATCCATAAACTGATGCAGATATAATAACTGCTACTACTACAACAGGCCAAATTTTAAAAAACCAAAAGAAAATAGTGGATCACTGTAGACAGTCAATTGGTAGTCTGCATCTTTGGCTCATACATCCATCCTTTCTCTCCCTACTTTAATTTGACTGAGGCAGATAAACTCAGGGTTTTTTAAAATCAAGTGCTTTAAAGTCAACATAAATATTACAGGGTCCATAATAAAAATATGACAGTGCAAGATTAGAGCACTGTAATAAGAGTATTACAACTAAAATGGGTCCTCCTTTCTGAGGGACTTTCAACTAATACTTGAAGAGCATAAAAGCTCCTGAAGTGCTTTGCAAATCTAAAATTACTGATCCCAACTCTTCAGTACAGTATCGCCATGCAAGTGGAGGGATGGTGGAGGCACACCAGCCAAGTTGCCAGCTTAAAAGTTCAAAGAGACTCAAAAAAATCTCGTGTTCCTCCCTAACTGCTCTGTTAAAACTCCTTGTTATTTCCACCAAATTTAGAAAAACATGTCTCTTGTTAAATTTTTATAGGTACAACATTTCCATGTAAGGAAACAGTAACATGCAACTTGGGTGTTGCCTCTCCCTAATACTTCTAGTTTATTCTTTGAAATGCTATTGTTGAATTCTGATATGAGACAGATACCATGAACTGGAGACTACTATGTCACTGCAGGGCCACCACCACCAATGAACTACACCTAACGAATGAGCCGAGGCCCTAGTCACAAAAGCCAGGACTGTCAGAGGCACAGGAAACTGTGCAAGCCCATTTGTGCAAAGCAAGATCCTTGTTTTCAGTTTTGCACTAGTATAAAAGCACACCTTCAAACCTACAGAAAGAGCACAGAAATTTAAAACAAAATGGCCTGAGTTTCTTTTATCTTGAAGTAGACACACTACGCAATTTCACTTGAGACTCATCTAGATGCTGTTTTACTGCTCACAGGAGCTGAACCAGTCACATTAATCTATCTGAAAAATACCATGTAGCAGTAACATAAATAACAACTTTTTTTTTTTTTTCCCCACACATTAGTCCATGTTTCAGGATAGAGAAAATTGTCAAATAAATAAGTCCATATAGCTAAAAAATCAAATCACTAAATTATAAAAACAACATTAACTGTTCAACGATGAAAAGAAAGCAAAACATCACCAAGTTAAAACTGGTAGCCAGTCTACACTTCTATGCCTTTTTTTTTTTTCCTCTGTTAACACAAATATAATCAGAAAACTGAAGATATTAACACTTTTGCCATAAAAATCTTGCCCTAAATTTTCTTGGTTCTAATTGCTAAGCTTTCTAAGAGATTTCTGCCATTATTCACACTATGGGTCAGTTGACTGACTTGAACCTTAGTCATTTGAAACTTTCTTTTAATACCACATATGTAGGCTGATGCTCATACACAGTGTGATCTGAGAGTGGTTTTGCTCTTTGCAGGTATCTGTTTCCTTCAGTTAAATACTATTTTACACCACAAGTAACTGTGCAGCTAACTTGCAGCAATGTTCCAGGAAATCAGAAGCCTTAATGTCATCTGTCTCAGAGGACTGAAACAGCACTGCCAAGTGACACTCACTGAATAAACTATGGAACATGATCTTATTTTTTTTAAATATAATTGCTTCCTACATAAATGGAGAAATAAAGATTTCCCAGACAATGTGGAAAATTTTGCAGTCCTCAGATAACCAAATACTTAATACTGCTAAGTGGGAACATTCTGTCTTGAGCCCTAATTTTGCCAAGTGTCAAACATTCATTTTGTAGCTGTGGTAAAAAAACAGTTTGAGGTGGTTCACAACCACCTCAAAGGCCTTCAGGGATGGAACACAGACCACCCACATTTTAAAACTGAGATGACCTAAGGGAAAAGTAAGTATGGTACAAACACTAAAAAGTACAGCGGGTTTTTTCCCCAACAGCTGTGTACTATGCTGTATTTTCATGCCTTCCAGCTTCTCTGGGTTTGTAACAGACTTCACATTATCAAAACTTCTTACAGCAATGTGAAAGTGCTTAAAACAAGTTGAAAGCACTATATTTTATGGACTTCATTTGCATAAAGGAATTAAAACTTGGCCTTTTTCTGCTTTTGGACAAAAATGCTAGACATCCATTACTAAAACCAACATCTTCCCTGTATCAAATTTTTTATGAAACTTGAAGAGCAACTACATTTTGTAGTGCTCCAAGATTGTTGCAATTGCAATTCCTAAAGTGAAGTGCAGCTGCAAAAGACTCTGGCTTCCCCACACACAGCTATAGGTCCTTTGATACTCTCTAATTTCAAAACACACATAATCCCATACAAACCTTTGATGAAGGAAAGGTCTGAGAGTAGCAGCAGCAGGGCTGTTTTGATGCTCTGATTCCAGAACTTAGGTGAACTAATAAAATGAACCCTAATGAAGGAAACAGAGTGTCCAACTGAATCATTCTTCACAGCTTGTTCCTACATTCAGTAGTTTGGAGAAAAGGTTTCTTATAGTTTGTACCACTCTGTTCAAACAATGACTCTCCCCTCCCCAGCAGATTCTGGAGATTAAATATGCACAGTCCTCAGACAGATGCACATGAGGTGTTATTTGCAGTCTTCCAATATGGCTCCTTAATAGAAATGCAAAGACTTGTCACACAGCAGCATTTAATAAGTCATTTGCTACCAGATGAAATGTTGTCATTGAGTGATGCAATTGTCCCCCATATCCTGAGCATAACGGTCCGACATTATAGTCCTTAACTCATCAATATCTTTTCGTAACTGACAAACGTCCAAGAGCTTCTTTGAAAGGGTTTCTGTGCTGTGGTAATTTTCATTCTCTTCAGCTGAACAGCTTAGTGCTACAAGAAACAACACCCAAGGTTAAAGCTCTAGCAACTGTACTCTGTGAACTCTTCAACTAGTCAGTCCCCTTTGACATAAGGGGAAGGCCACTTTAATTACATCAAGACAAACAGGGCTTTAGTATGATGAAAAGCCAACAAAACATGGTACCATGTGAACCTGTAAGTCAATTCAGAGCCCATCAGTGCTCCTCTGAAAGACACACTTTTCTGAAGTCTGATGGATCTCAACAGCAGTGAAAAAAATGGGTAGAACTGCCATTTCATAGAAATTTTGAGGTTACTATGGCTGGTTAGAGAAGAGGGATAGGAGGGCTTTGGAAATGAGGCCATGTAAGATCATGACAGTACTACAAACATGCTGCAAACTATTCATCCTGCTGGCTGACAATAGCTTCAGGGACTTTGAGATGGGCACAGGCTGTACTCCTCAGTACTTTAGGAGGCTACAGTGCAGATGAGTGTGGTATGTAGTAGCTCTTGTGGCAGAGGACACTGTACTTTTACATTTCTACCTTGCTGATAGATTCACTGCTGAACTGGACCATCTGATTAATTCTAATTAACATTCAGAAACAATAGAATATGATATGTTCAGGTTAACACCATTTAATTGTCTCTTAAGCTTGTTAAAAGGAAAGACCTAACAAAGTCACTATGCTGAAGCTTTGTCTGACTGGTGTGCTTCTCATTTCCTTGGTTAAGTTTAACAGTTTAGTAAGCGTTGAATACAAGATGCGCCATTAATAGTACTGGAGATGAAGTTGCCTGGCACTAAACTTCTCTAACACACACAGACACCCATACCCCAAACTAGACATGAACATGTTCCAACAGTGGATGCATATTCCTACCACTTGACCCCAAAGACTTTGAAAAAAAAAAACCAACCCCACATGATATAGCCACAACAGGCCTCCTTACACTTCACCTCACTCATAATGAGTTTATAGAGCAGAATGCATTTGACAAAAAAGCATCCACTGGCCCTCATGGTGACTGCAGTGTGTTTCAGGAGGTAGGGATGGACACCTGGCTACACACCATTCTTTTCTAGGGGGTGAACATACCCATGACTGGGTCATATGAAGAGCCAGCTACAAGCTCTCCTGACTTGGCAAGAACCTCTGTAGTCATATGTATTTAATGGCCCAGGTGCCCTATAAGCCCAGCTTTTCTAGAGTGCTCCAGGCATACAGTTCACACCCAACTGCTCCAGTTGCATTAAAGGGAGACACTGGCCTGTCCAGCTGGCAAGTTCAAGCACTACTCAGCTAAACTGTTACTCTTCTGTGTCAAAACACTATCAAGCCTTGGAATGCCAACATCACTTACATCTGATTCCCAGCAGTAAGGAAAGGTTAGGCTCCTTGCCCTGAGCTCTCTGGGTAAGAATACTGCACAGTGCTTTCAAGTCAAACAAGCAATTGGACATTTCCTTGAACAACTGGTCTGCGATAGGCATCTTCTCAGATACTGGTTGCCTGGACTGCTCTATCTGACGCACCTGCTCCTTCAGGCAGGTGTTTTCTTCCATCAGTCTTTGGTTCTTCATGAAAAGTAAATGGGAAAAAGAGGAAAGTTAGTCTGCACCAGAAGTTTCCTGTTCCAAACAACACAATAATTAAAAAAAATTAATTTCCATGCATGTAATCCATATTTCTGTACCCCTTCAAAGAATGACAGATAGACAGCTTTTACATGGCTATTTCATGTTACCATTGCTTGAAATTCTTACTTCTTGAGGTTGCAAAGATACCTATTATACACCTGCATGGTAGACACTGCAGCACAGTTAAGTATGTAATTAAGCTCATAAAGCCCTACCATGGGATTTTATAACCATTCTACAAGGCACTTCCCAGCTGCTATGGTGAGGGGTTGGGTTGGAGTTTCTACTTACTTCAGAGAGAGCTTTATTTAACTGCTCTATATTCCTTTCTTTTTCTTCAAGCTCATTTGTCATCTTCTGAACAATCAGCTTTTCTTGCAGAAGCTTTTCTTGCATAGACTAAAACGAATCAAAACACAGGTAATGATTTTAAATTTTCCTACTTTTTATCAGCACTGACAAAAAAAGCATCCTTAGTAAATTTCTACATTTCATATATTTCTTGTTTCATATTAATTCTTAGTTTTTATTTTCTATCATGTTGCACCTGGTAACAGTCAGATGGACCCTGACATCTCACTGCAGATGTCATCTCACTAACACAGCTATTCCAAGTGTCAGTGAAGCCCTTTAAATAAGCAGTATCTGTTTAGAAACAAGACAACTGTATGTGTGCAAAATCTTACTCTAATATGGAATGCATGAAGTCTAAAATAACCATGTAATATTGTTTATTCTAACAAAAAAATTTCCTTTGAAATACACAGCAGATTAATGACAGCTAAGCTTCACTGTGCAATTCCAAGTTTGTAACTGGAGATTTTTTTTTTGCCTCTCCTTTCAACAAAGACTATGGCAGGACTTCCTTCAACCTTTTGTAACACAGAATTCACCTCACCTTCTATACAGCTGAGAAGAAAGCCTTTGACAGTTGATACACAGCAGCAACATCTTTAAAACCATTCACATACAAGATAAAACAGTCTACACAACTCTACTCTGTTGAAAAAACAACTGCAGACAAAAAAAGTAACTTATTTGTAGTTTACAGTGTTATTTCTAACAGATACTGTAATTGCTATTTAAGTAATGTAAACAGCAAATTTCTAGGATGCTGTTGTACTTCAGTATTGGAGCTTTCCATGATTGACTTCTAGACCAGTCACAAGCAGCAACAAATGAACAAGCACTGCAACATGGCATCAACTGCTGTCAATTCCACAGTTTTCACCTAGAGAGCTGAAACCCAGAAATCATGAGATATTTCCAAAGTGGATTTTTTGGGGGGGTGAATTCAGCATGCCCACAGGTGTCTGCTGTTAAAAGCACTCACATTTATTTCTCTAGTGGCTTTTAGATCAATATATATGTCTTTCAAGGTCATCTGGCCAAATTCAGAAAAAGGAATAGTCAAACCATCTTATCTGAATATTAATAACAATGAATAGTGATTATATAAACTCCTGAGGCTTTAAAACACGAGATATCTTTTCAGCTTTCATGAAGAAAAAAATCCTCTTTTGTTGTTAATGTTATTGCTCACAAATCCAACGTTGTGCTAGCACAGTGCACACAAAGTGTCCTCTCTGTCTCTAGCTCGGCACATTGATATGTAAAACCTGTTGCCCAATCTCAATTATAAAATGTGAATCCAATCTCATCACACTCAAAATACAGCTGAAGCACTGGTAACAACAGTGCACACCTTGGCACAGTTTTGACTGTAACCTTCCAAAGAGTGAAACCATACACCACAATGAGGGGAGGAAAAGGAGCATTTCATAAACCAATGACTCTCAATTTATGGAATGACACTGTCCCAGAAGAATGTTTTTTGGTTTTTTCTTTTTTCCCCTTCAATATCTGTAGGAATAATCCTAAAAATTCTTCAAAAGCAGACAGCTCTCCCATGGGGAATTCTAGATGGTAGCTTAAATAAAATGCTATAGAAAGATCACTCTTTCGTAAAAAGTATGTTTAAATTACTGCACCATGACTCTGTAACTTTAATCAAAGACAGAAAAACCCCCAAGCTCCCCTCTTGACAGAACTACAACAAACTTTGTCAATGTATGCTGGTTTGGGGGTCTTCGGAAAACTATTTAGCTTTGGAAAATATGTGGAATTTATTCTTGCGGGAGTTGTTCCTAAGATGTATAAATAGAACTTTCAGGTACCAGTACTGGGGACTGTATTGTCTACGTACAGGCCAGCCCTTTACCCTGTTGGTGGCCTAGAGAGTGGATGAGAAGCTACGTAATTGACTTGCCAGCTGTAAGAATTAGAACTGTCAAGAGGCAAGGCACAGCCAATACAGAGTGGAGTTTTTCATGGCCTTGCCACTCACAGGAGGTGTGCAGCCTTGACAGTATTTCCCAATGCATTCAATGCACTCACTGTGGCATTGCACAGTGAGAAAAAAAAAAGTACTTTCTTTTCCAGTTTTGCAATGAGTATGACAACAGTGCTAAAATATACTCATCACTTAATAAACACTAGCCCGCCCTCTTTATTTTCATATAAATAATAAGAATCAGCAGGCAGAAGCCAGAAACAACTACTTGTTTTAAAAAAACATTTGACCTGTTTCTCAGTTCATCCACACCACGCCCCTCAAAAGGAAGAGCTGAAGTAATGTGCATCCTAAAGATAAGCTGTGTGAGAAAGCACAGCTTCACACTCCAGCAGGAGGAAGGGGAGGAAGAAAGAAGGCCCAGAACCACGTCAAAGGAAACACCCTGGGCAGGGAGAGGGCAGGAAGTAGCTCTACTTCAGGCATTTCCTTTGTTGTCCTTGCAGATGAGCAGAACCTGTAACTGGTGTTGAGCAGTCTTCTTAAGTTTTTTAAAACTATCTACTGAGAAAAATGGCCACACTGCGTCAGACTGAAGGTGCCTCTAGCTCTGTCTGTGGCACTAAATGATTAGGAAGAAGAACAGGGCAACACAAGTGCCCCAAACACCCTCCCAGCTTACAAGTATCCTCAAATTTTAATAGTCTTTGATGAAGAGCACATGTTCAGGGACACCCAAAGCCCCAGTTACAATCCATGCCTTAGTACTAGCACTTACACGTTTCATGTTCATGTCAACACCAAACATTACAGGTTTGACTGTGAAGCCTTCCTGAGGATGGGCTCAGGTTGTGAAGACAGGTTCAGAAATATTACCTCCTCTAGTGTATTTTCAGAACTACATCAGCCATTAAATTTACATCACTTGCAAACTACTCCAAAATCAAGTAGAGCATTCCAAATTATGTGCACATGTTCAGCTCATGAGCTGCACTGTTTAACAGGAACTATTAGGTGTGGAAATCAGTGTTTATTTCTAAAAGATAACCTTGGCTCTAGTGTGCAAACAAGAAAGCACGTTCACTTAGTGAGTGTTATGCAAGCTGTTTTGGGTATCTTCATTATTTGGATACTAGCTCCACAGAAAGCTCCTTTCCACTTTGGAAGGTGCAGGCATTCAGCTGGTTGTTTACTACCATTTTGTTGTTCTTGCAAAGCTAACCTACACAGAGCCAAAGAAGAAGCACCTTCTTCATTCTCAAGGGACAACCCTGTATAACTTCAGTCCCTCTGGACAGCAAGGAAGCAAAAAGCGTGGAGACAAATGCCAATCTAGAAGTATGCAGAAACTAGAGTCTACTGAATTTTGCTTCATTATCGGCTGAAAACAGATGTTTGGTGTTTTAAATTGTCAGCTTTTTCAAAAGCAAGTTGTGCCTTCTTTGCTACAACCTGTATAATGTTTCCTTTTCTCCACAACAAACACTGGTCACTAAGTAACTTTGAAGTCTCAGGAGCCCAAGGTGTTAATCCGATCCACAGAGCTGCAACTGACTCCTAGCTGACAACCTCTGCTGTTTTGAAAAATCCTTGGCTCTAAACTAGGTGCCCAAGATCCGCCAAGAGAGTTAAGATATCTGAGTGAGTGATGTGTAAGAAACCAGTTGAACAGAAACTTTCTTAAATGATGTGTAATGCAAAGTGGTACAGTTTAGAAAGGTACCCGTCTCTACTACGCGTCTCAACAGTGAAGCTCCTAATCAATATCACCTTTTGTACTTTGGATATCATCTGAACCCCAAAGCTGGATAAGAGGCTTTACTGTTACTTACAGAGACAGTCCTTGCACTTGAAACAGGCAGCTCTGATACAACATCCACTAGACCAGCAGAATAAGGATACTACATAGCAATACTTTTTCACTTTATCATGAGCACCAGAAGTGCTAAACCATACAAACATCAGTGCCCACCACATTATGAGCCTGTAAGAAAATACATGTCAATTACAGGCCATAAGATTAAGTTCTTGGAATTTCTACCTTCGCCTCCTATTTGGGAAGATATTTGATGAAATTCATGCTTCAGTAATGTTATCTTTACAAACTAAGAATGTACAAGAGTAAACAACAGAATATATACTGTTCCTTACCTGAATGTCTAAAATCAGTCCAGCTATCTGATTTTGTTGATTGTCTATGACCTAGAATATAAAAGTGAGTAATGTAAAAGGCTGGAATCTCTAAATACTTTTTTGTTTGCTTGTTTAATCAGCTTACAGGTGTGTAGCCATAGATTTTAATGGAATATTTGAAAATGTAAATGACAAGAGTTTAACTGTCAGAACAGGAAATTCATGCAAAATAAACACAGTGAACAGAAACAGACAGATACCAAAAAGAAATCTGAATTAGCAACAGATGTGTAATTCTTTAGTGAGAAATTTATTTCTAAAGTAAAAAAAAAAAAAAAATAAAGAAAGAAATGCAGAACTCAAGGTTAAAGATGCCAACAACCGGTTACTTGCAGACTAACCTTACTGGCTTTCTCATTCTTTTCTTTGAGACATTCATTCTCAGTCTGAAGCTGTTTTGTGTCCAACATGGGAAGGCGAATACCATCTTCCAGGCATTTTTCTACTTTTTGTTGAAGGCTGTCATTCAACATGAAAGAAAAATTAAGTGTGCTGACAGAAACAAGGAGAGCTGTGTGTTCTAGTGAAAAATTAGACAGTTGCACCATCTTCCAACCAGAACTGTTAAACCGCACCTAGCAGAATCCAGACTTACAGGTGAGCAAACCAACAGTGGATGGATGATTGAAAAATCCTGAACTACTGAAGTGTCTGTGGCACTGTCAGGAATAGATTCATGCAGGAAAGGTTTTATGGGCCAGATTCTGTCCTACATCTCCCAAAAGGCACAGCTCCAGCAGCTCAGTGTAGGGAGAGAAGGCAGACGGGAGCAAAGAAACTTTATGGTTTTCACCGCTGCTCCGCGCTACTTTGGGGGGCAAGACAGCACCAGCACAGATCAATGGAGTCTTCAAACCTCCTAAACTTACAGGTGCTTTAAAATCAGACTCTCTTAACGGGGCAGACACAACTCAAAGTGGAGTCCAGAATGAGACGTTGCACTGACTACTGGTGGCCTACCACTTCAAGCCCCCTGTGAGTTTTAAGAAGGAGCATTAGGAGTCAGCCGCTCTTGCCAGCTGCTGCCACACAAGGGAGCATAATCTTCAGACCCTCTGCAGTTTAACTCAAGCTCCTAGGTGTAGCTAGAGCCTTTGCCTGCTTACCTTGTCTCAGAAAGGAAATACATTTTATAAGTGTTTATCTTGCTGTTTAATTTAGAAACCAGAGGCCACCTCAACTATTTGTTGGCTTTCAGGAAAGTCAAAATGATCCCCCTCTAGATTACCAAGGCAGGAAGAAAAAAAGGCCTTTCATTGGTAAGAGGGAAACAATGTGTCAACAATTCGGCTGGCAAGGTGTCCCTACCAGCTTTCCTTTCATCATGGAAACACTTTCAGTCTCCTGTGGCATGCACCTTTAACCAATGGAGGGAGGGTGAACTGTAGTAACACACACATAAATTACTAAAAGTCACTCTCTCCTTCTTCCCCCTTCCCCCTCTAAAAACGTTAGTGTTTAAGTAGCTCCCCTGATATAAAATGTCTCCAGGCCTCATCTGGAATCTTCTCATGGATATCTGTCCCATTTCTTTTTTCAGTTACAGAAGTTCAATGGCAGCAGATCAGCTACATCTGATTCTCCCTATAAACACCACCATCCTCAGTGAAAAGGTAAACAGCTACAGTTTATTTAAATATTTGACTCTTCCCTGATACACCTGTCAGCTATTTCCAGGGAATTTTTCTACAGCTGGTGGCAGGATTAGTTACCAAATAGGAGTGCTGACAGCTCCTATGCAATGCCCCTTTGCTGCACATGTTTATTCCATCCTTTATCTGACAGCAGGGATGCCATTGCAGTGGTGTTCCACATCTTTAAAGAAAGGCAGTGAAGAGTGTTTTAGTCAGGCTCTTCTCTGTGGTATTACTTCCAACTTGACACAAATAAAAATCTTGTTGAATTGTACCGCATTACACTGTCATTCTGCATAGCAATACCTGAAAAATCACTAGCATTGTGACAGATTAAGAGTGCAAATAACATCAGGTCTGGACATCAGGTAGGAAAGTTCATTTGTTTCCAGGCACAGCCTAAGCAGCTGTTCATACCTCTGTACTGTTGTGACCAGCTCTTTTTCTTTTTTCTTCTGACACACCAGTTGCAATTCTCTCTCTCTGCACTGCGATCGGGCCTCTCCAAGCTTCTTTTCTAACTCAGTCATTGTTTCTTGAAGTTGCTTGTTCTTCTCTTCTAGAATTTGCAGCTAACATACGTTACATTAGTTAGACACGATACCACATTTGCAGGCCTTACAGCAGGCCACAGCCTTGCAGTTACCTTCTGCATAATCTTAGGCCCATTTCTGAGCATGAGGAACCCTAGTAGCTACAAGTGCTTTCTAAAACATTGAAATACCTCCCTTCCTAAACAGAGGGAAAAATGTTAAAAAAGTAAATGTTTGACAACAGACACTAGGCAGCTTAATTGTATTTTTAAAAGGTAAACCAAAACCCCTTTACCTGTTTAGTCTGCCCTTCTATATCATCCAGCGTTGGCAGGTCTGCCAGGTATTTTTCTAAGGTTTCAATCCGTCTCTGTTTTTCTTTGTTTTGCTCAGACTCCTTCTGGCATTTTTTTTTCAGGCTATTAATGTATCGGTCTCTAGTTTTAAGCTGGAAGAAAGGAAGAGTACATGTTTTACGATTACAGTGACAAATAAACCTGCTTTGGAAGCAGAGGCTGGTCATTCTTCAAGAATTGTACTCTCAGCTGCATGAAAGGGTTGGTTACTACAAAAAACAAAACCAAACAATGATTAATCCCAGCAGCTCCAAGTCATAGACACACATGTAACCTCAAACCACAGTTGCTTCACCTCTCTCCAGAGCACTCCACCTGCCTTGTGAACTAAAAAAACAATTCAGTAATTAAAAAGATTCTTAGTTTTCCCACCAATGGAGATGTTCATATGCAACAAATGGTCAGGAAATATTTTAGTCCATCCTCTTCCTCTGGCCTAGGAAAACAAAAGACAGGGACCAAGAACTTCACCCAACAAGAACTGGAGCCAAAAACCTGACTTTGATGCAGTCTGACAACTACATCAGAGGACATCAGAACAGTGGCTTTTTTAACACCTTTTCAATGTAAATCTTAACTGTCCACCAGCCTGCAAAAGGTTTTTTATATTGTGTTATCTTTGCCTGCATTCCTGGTACTTACTTTGCTTTATTACCTAAGTCAAAAAAGTGGAAGGCAGGGGAGAAAAGAGTATTTTCCAGTCACAATGAAATTTAATGAGAAACAGTATCTTTACTGCTTGACTAAGGTGTAGTAATTCACAGATAACAAACACTTGTCACTGTAGTAAATGCTAAATGTACTTTTATTTCAGTGCTTCAGACATCCATCTTACTAAGAAACAAATGTATGACACTGTCAATGTCAGAGCTCACTAACAGAGCGTAATGAAAAGTTTAACTCAGTAATATGTGGGATTTTTTTCCAGAGATAGCCTTCTAGGTGGGGCACAAAACTCATGACTGCCAAAAGGCTGGGAATCTTTTTATCTTTCATTTTATCAAGACCTCAAAACTGAACTTAAGGCAGTGATATAAATGCACACACGTAAGCCAGTGTTGCACTGTCAGAATTGCCAGGAGTCTGACAGTTAGCTAAGTGAATCCTTTCTCTGTTTCTCACATACCACTAAGGATGACATGCTGACCAGTCAGAATACTCCAGTACTCGTGTGACAAAGATTACATGGTTTCCAAATCTTCTTGTCCTGCATACACAGCATAGGGAATTTCCTCAGCTGCAACCTCTCTCCTTCTAATAGCTACCATGTTTGCCTTAGATTCCTCCCACCCTCTCTAAATCCCCAGCACCACCCCTAGAATTCTTTCCACCTTCTGCTGAGATGAAAAAAATTTGTTGCCTTTTTTTTTCCCTTGCTGTTCACTCTTGCTGACTCTGCTGAGGGGAAAACAAGCTTTGGATTTTGTTGTTTTGTTGGTTTTAAATTCCTCCTCCATACACATGCTGCTGTGTGTTAGATGCCACTTAATTGTTCCTATCCCTGGCACCTACATTAATATTAATACAAGCCCAGTAATAAGGCCCAGTGATGAAAGAAGAGAGTGTAACAGTGACAACGTATCCCTAGACCACTTAATGGAACCACTTGGTCGATAGCGTATTCTTGCTTGCAATAAAGGCAGGTTGTCAGACATTCAAAACTTCCACTGTATATTGCTTCAGCCTCCAAAAAAAACCCCTTGTCAAGAGAGTTCTAAGAACACAGCTATCTAAGCCCCTTCCTTCTATGAGACTAGAGTCTACTTTGCACATACTCACAAAGCTACAAGAGAATCGCTCCTGCTGAGTGGACACGTAAAGGCTGGTTAAGTGCATCTCAAATCATGAGAGCCCCATCTACAAACCATGTTAAAAATAGGCATTTAATTTTCATACTTTCTGTGTTTTTAAACAACATTTACTGTAGTTATACTTCAAGCTACACGAATTCTTAGAGCTGAGCAGCTTTTCTTCAAGGCAAGTTTAACTGATACCTGGTTAAAACAGTTGTCAAGATTGCTATTTCATCTTGTATCACTTCTTGGAATGCATTAACTACAAGCTCAGATTTATCCATTGCCAACACCTACAATCACCATCTATCAATTTTTTGATCACAGGTAGTTTATCTACCATTTGAAAATAGCTCATCAATGCACATACTAAGCTGCTTTCTAGCAAAACAAAACATAAACTGCTTTAACAGTGTGCTAACAAAAGGAAACTTGGCACATGGAAAGACACTTACTTTCTCCTCCATCTTCTTTTTGTCCTCACTGGATTTGTTTGAAATTAGTTTTACAAATTCACTGAGTTGTAGTTCCGTATTTCCAGATGCTACAAACTTTCGCTCAAGCTCCTCAAGGTAGGATGCTGATCTTTCTGAAACATGAGGCTGCAGTGGTGTGCTCTCATACTGTGGTTGCTTATGAAAAGAAAGAAAATAATCATAAAAATGAACACACACAAATCACCGCATAATTGAGCGGCACAGCAGAACAGAGTCCTGCATTTTTTCCCCACTGCCAGGAAGGGTGGGGTTTGATTTTCAAACATTGAAACACATGGTAACAGCATGTATTTCAGGGATCTGGAGCAAAAATTATGAAAAAAAAAAAAAAAAAAAAGAATCTGGACATATTTACATTCACAGCACATGGAAATGAACAGTGTGGGGCCACTTTCCCCCACAGATTTCTGGCACAGATGTGACTTTTTCAAAATGAACCCCTTGAAAAACCAAACAAAAAGTGTTTTCAAAACAAATCACTGCCATTGAATTATCATACCATACCCTAGGAGAAAAAACACTCTATTAAATGGCTATGAATATATTAAAGTAAAAGATGCTCCAATCTCAAGATCTTTCAAAAGCAGAACATTAATACTGGTCAAACCCTAGAGCTATCGCATGTGAGGTGCAGAATGGTGCAGGGACAAACCTGAGGCTACAGCTATCAGAAGGCAGGCCACCTATCTTCTGCCCTGTATACCAAACCCCTCCTCCCTTTCCATTTAATGAAGTTCAAATTTACTCTTCCACCTCCACTGCCCACAGACAGACAAGGACAAAACGGAAATCGCTGCATGTAGGATAAAAAACGAGATGCATCCCATTTAGGCCTTCAGTTTCAAGATTCTTTAAGCAACATAAATTGGTATCTTTAAAGAAGTTATAGACAGGTTTTTTCAACTTCAGCAATGCATTAAAAGAGATTAAAACCTCCATTAAAGTAGATTTGCATTTGTAAGCTAATCTTATGGAAGACACACAAATCAAACAGAAATCCTATTACATTATAAACTTTTGAACTCTTTGAAAGATGAATGTATCTGCTGCTTATTTGAAGTCTACTATGGCATACTAAGATATGTAAACTAAAATTTCAGTTTCTTCAGTATTTTTTTCCCCTCCATAAACCTTTATCTTGACAGAATTTTGAAGCATTTTATAAAAAAAGGACTTCTGAAAGCACCAAAAGCCACATTCCTATATAACTAAAAAAGTTTCTGGGTACCTAACTTCACACTGAGGCTTCACTGGAATTTCTCTCCTGTCTCACACAAACCAGATTCTCACCTGATGCACAGCTGTGCTACTCCAAGGACATAATTAATGTCATGCTGAAGTATGCTAGCTGAGATCCTGGTGCAGCATTTTTGACAGAAAAAGATATGGTAGTAAAAGGGGGACAAAAAGATATTTCTCTGCATACCTGCCTCTAACATTCTCTTTTTCCACTGCATTTTAGATATGTCAAGGTCTGGAGATGGAAAGTGTGTACTAAAACAGGGCAGCAGCCACAGTCCTAAAATCTGCATTTCATGGTTAGCCTATGCTAACCATGAAAAATGCTTTACACTTTCTGTTACTTGTGCTAGTTAGATAAAAAACAGGACAGGTATGCCCAAAATACCACCACACATTCCTTTTCAGAGTAAGTGTTCCCTAGAAGTACTAATCCATATTCTTTTTAGGTGTCTTGTGCAAAGTTATTCCAGCAGTCTGTTTGCCTTCTCACAAGCTTCTCACTAGACTTTCATCTAGTCTATCGATGCAGCCTAACCACTCCTTTGGATAGTAACTCCTTCTCCTCTTCAGAAAATTTTTCATCAATTGTTTTTAGATAATCCTCCTATCAAACTACTTTATTGCCTAATATCTCCCTGTATAACTGTGCTACATGCACTCTGTTAAACCCTTATTTGTACGGGGCAACAATCCCTCATTCTTACCCCATTTTTATCAGATTTCAAAACAAGTATGTACAAAATGTTAATGTAACTTAGATTTCTGCGAATGTAAGGTAAACTACAACACTCAGGAGTATTCTCCTCCATACAAATTATGGCTGTACAATTACACAACCATCAATAATCAAAAAAGCTCCACGTTTTGGCCTGCAGTAAGTTGTGAACATGACTTTAGGCATCGGTTACTGGGCAATGGAAAGCTTTGCTGAAAGAAAAATATCCATTCTACCTGCAAATTAGTCATGTAAGGTTCTTCGCAGTTCACAAGATGGCTCAGTCTTGCATGTTGAGCTCGTAATTCATTCTCCCTTATCTTCTGATGCAAACTGTTAATTTGCTGCTTTTGCCTGTAATACACAGATTTTGTTTGAAAAGAAAAAGAACGGAACAGAGATTAAAAAGACATAGATCTTAAGACTTACACTGAAGAATACTGTAACAATGCTATTTGACTATCCTGGGTCTACATTACTGTGCGCATTTTCCATCAGAGCCAGACAGCAACTAGTCTAGTTTACCACTAGAACTGGAATCTCATCAGGTTATGAGCTATTAAACTACAGTTGCAATGCAACTTTCACTTAAGTACACCCCAGAGAACCAGTACTCAGGTGGCAATAATAAGTAAATCTTGTAGATTTGAAAACTTTATCAATTTTGTGGGAGGCTTTAGTTGTCATTTGCTCATAGGGCCAGAAGTGTAAACATGAAAAACTACAGAGAAAACAGGATGAAAACAGAAACCCCTCACACCTTCATTTTACTTGGATTTCTGTTTAGCCGCTCTCTGCCAGAGCTGACTTTTGACACAGGTTTAAAAGACTTCTAAATCAAGGGGAACAAAAAGTCATTATATAAGACAGTCAACACAGCTTTCCAGGAAAGTCTTTCTTTTTGCTTTGCTTAAGATTTTCTCAAACAACCGCTTTATATAAGATGTACCATACCCCTACGGTAAAATAGCATACTGCGTACTAAACCAGAATTAACCTCTTGCAGCAATCACTTGGCCAGTGTACAGCAGAAACAGTATCACTATTACTTCACTATTTAATTATATCACAAATTGTATCACTATTTAAATCATGACTGCATTTGAACTAGCATGACTGCAGGGCAAATACAAACCAGGTCTCAGCCCCTGCCCAAATCAAAGCCCTGTGAGGTGTGCTGTACTCTCTGTGGAGCAATGGGAACCTCAGTAACTGATTCTAGACTGGAGTTGTCAGCACCCATCAGAAACACACACAGCAACCTTCTTAATAAACTTAGAAGGAATTCTGTGCACTCCTTTAGTTTCCCTTTTTCCCTCTTGTTTTATACTAGGATGTATTTGCAGGCAAGCAGGCAAACTGTTTCTCAAAGCATCATCTCTAAGCATGCAGTATGATTGGCTTTTATGGAAATACTGATGCTGAACCAAAATGAGAAAACCCAGTCTTAAGAGGGGATAAACAGCAAATGCAGGTTAACTTCAAGGGAGAAGAACTGCCTGTGCGCACACTGGAAAAGCAAATCCTCCTGAAGTACAGAAAAGGACCAAAAGTCGGTTTGCTTTTTATTAAAAATCTGGGGAAGACCATGTTGAGGAAGAACATCTTGGAAATATCATGAGTATACAAAATACATACTATACAATCTGTAAACTAACACAAAAGATGTATTAGTTGAAAAGACACCAACTGCAAATTTTGAGAAGAAAAATAAGATGTGAAAACCCAGTTAAAGGCAGTATTTTAGCTACATACATTCTCCCAGTCATCAGCCAACTGTATCCCAATTATTTGGCTCACAAGAGGAATTTATTATTTCCAAAATAGCAACTACATCATAAGCTAAAACTTTTAAGCTATGCACATTACAGAAGAGAAGATGCACTCCTGTGGAACATCCTTATTATATTTCCCTATTTTTATACCCACAAAGAATAGCAATGAATGAAAAATCAGTATAAACAAGTTACAATTTGGTAGTCCCTTAGAACAATTTATTTAATGCAATTCATAAAAACAGATCAACTGGATGTATTTATGTGATTCCATAGTAAGTCTTAAAATACTCTGTATCACCACAGGGGATTTTGAGTTTTCCCTCTTCCATTCCAATATCTAGATGAAACAAGCTTGTACAAATGTAAAAGGAGTATCTAACACTGAAAGTCTGTACAGTTTTGGTCTGTGTCCCTGTGATGGCACTACAAACAAAAAGCTGCAAACTTATTTTAGAAGAAACAGATTTGCAGATTACGTAAAAGAATATGCTCTTAACTTATAACAGATCTTATATGAGCTCAATAGTTTGTATAACTGTATGAGAAAAGAGAAAGCCTTGATGACCTTTGTGCATGCTTGGTCACAGATATCAAAATTATTTAGTATGAGTTGTCTTAACCTATGAACAGAAGGAATTTTAATTTTTTTATCACCTTATTACTTACTAGACAGATCTATTAAAATACCCTTGCCCCACGTACTTTAAAATCACTTATCCATCTGTCACTTATCCCTTGAAGGCACTAAGTGATTTTCTGTTTGTGGCTGATTGTAACTTAGCAGTGCCTTCCTTCACTTCACTAGCTTGAACTAAACACTACAGGCTGGAGTAAACATTTCAGAGTATTTCTGAACTTCCAGTGTAGCTTGAACTACATTACCGTATTTCCTTTCATAATCCTTTTCCTACCCTACCAAATCCCTGCAGGAAAAAAGGTGAGACAAATTAATCCGTGATGAAACAGAGCTGCTCTAGCACAGAGTGTAACCAGCTTGCCTCTTTTCACTCTGCAAAGCATGAAACTCTCCACTGTTACAAAACCTTGCCAACAAAACACACCATAGAAATATTTTAAGGCTGTGTAGATCCCACACAAAACTTCTTTGCATAACTGCCTCTCTGAAAATACCATTAACCTCATGGCACCCAGGAAAAAAATTCTGAAAACAGCCCAGCAGTCACAAGCAGAACAGAAGATAAACACCATAGAAACATATTTACTATTTACATACAATCCCGTAAGTCTTTGGAGACTTCATACCAGATGCATTTTATCACTGATGTTCTCATATGCTAAGACAGTTTTAATCCTCTGTTAGCCCACTGCTGTTACTATTAATCCACTGCATAACCATAGGCTGTGAGCTCTATTTAAAGGGAATGTGGAAAGTTCAAATGGTTCTCACAAACACAGCTCACGTATTACAGCAGGAACACTATCCCCAGAAGCCTCCCTAGCACCAGTCAATCATCCCAACACTTTCAAAAAGAAAGCAAACCAACCAGCCTTCAGCATTTAGGTGCTTTCAAGATTCTGCTCAGATACATGACAACTGCCCCTCTGAGTAGGCCAAAGCCAGATATAAATGATCCTGAAACCGAGGTATTTTACCTTCTAGACAGGTATACTCTCATGAGAATGATGCTCTCACTTTGTATGTTTCTACATGTAGTGTTTATAACCTCATACGCATCTGTGCTCACAGAGGGCCAGAGTACAGCAAAGTGAAATTGTCTAACTGCTGTGACCAAAGTCTCCTCCATTCTTCCCTTTCTCTACTGCTAGCACCACCACGTCTCCCCAGGGGTTCAAGAAGATTAAAAAACCCTGTATTAACTCCCCTACACCTTCCCTCCCCCTGACACTGGAGTTATGCAGCTGCACTTACACTGCACCTACTCTTTTTCCTGTAACTCAGCACAGGAATTTCCAATCACCCAGTCTTACACAGGACTGATGTGTCCAGACATTGAGTTCCTCAACCTTTTGTGATTCCAGAAGCCATCTGCATACAAGTGGGCACAGGCTGTGGCCAGAGCTCAACATACGGAAGAATCCGACAGAAGCCCAACCTTGAGATTTGCATTTACAGAAACCAGACTGTAGCTCACGCAACCAGGTTCAGTGAAATTACTGTGCCTAGGTACCATGGAAACTGCTCTCCTTCACAAATTCCCTATTCTTTTTTCCATGAATGAGTGTTACAATTCTATGTTGATGGCAAAGTAAGAGTACATTGCACATTATGTAAATGTCATGGCACTTCTCACATGGCTTCATTCAACTCCTTTGTTCAAACAGAAAACACTCTTTTACTTCAAGTGTCTGCCCTGACACAACCCTAGCTCTTCCCCTCAGACTTAAAGAGAAAAGGAGGCAATACCCTTCTCTAAGGTCATCAGCCAATCAAAGGGACATAGAGGGTGGAGAAAACTTTGTTAACAAAAAAGTCGCAAAAGGCAGGGATGAAAAACATCTTTTTTGGGAGGGATATTTACAAGTATTCCTTATTTAAATTGATGTTTCAGAGGAACATGTCATGAAAAGTGTATAAACTTTAACTCCTCCCTGTGCTGCTCCCAGGTACATTCTTATCGAAGGAATGCAGCTGAAGCGACAGGTTATCCAACATACTTGACTTACGTGGTGGCTACTTGGTCTATGGTCCCCTATAGGCAGCTCTTTTGTCCCAATTCCCATGTTAGCTATTTACATTCTAGGTAAGTTACTTATGAAACCCTACTATTTTCACAAAGTAATGACTTTGGCTTACGTCCAGTCGTTGTAAAACACACACACCTTTTGTTCTCTTTTCTTCTGCTTCCTCAAACATTCATTATTTTTGCAAACAAAATTTCAAGGCTCGGCTTTGTTTCACTACTGCAGATCAATGACACTTTGTAAGGAAGGAAAAGTTAAAAACCTGTCATGGTGGATGGTACAATTCTCTTTCCTTTCCCAGGATTACCAACTATTATCCCTACAGGAACCGATAGCACTAGAGAATAGGCCACCTGATGAAGATGTTGAATCTGGGTAATTATTTTTATGGTGTTTAAGGAGAGCAGCTCCCCTTATCTGACTTCCTGCCTGCCACAGATACTTTCATTCCCACACAGTAATTTGTGCTGAGCCCAACAATTTAAATCAAACCAAAGCATGTCAATCATCAGGAAGCTAAAAGCCCACAGTCAAAGGACTGAAAGCGATGAAGTGAAATATGTCAGCACAGTTCTGACAGGTCTCTGCCAATGTCCTGCTGATGAAAGAAAAAGCCCTTGATCCTAAATGCCACTGTGGTTGGGGAGAAAGTCAATTCTGAGCATCAAGTGTACGAAAAGGGTGGTTCACTAAATCTAGCTCAAACTTCTATCTTTCTGATGCTAACGGAAGGGGGGACAAAAGTCAATCCCAGAATACTTTCAACCAATTACACATCTAAGGAAAAAAACCACTTTCTGAGCCTTTGCAAACTGCAAAAGAAGAGCCCACCAACTATCCTATTTTCTTGAAATGACCATTAGCTGTGACCTAACACTAAGTAACTGTTTCTAGCTTGCCTAAATCCAGGTCACTTGCAGTTGGTATATGCAGATGACAAGAAGAAAATGCACTAACACTGTGCTGCCCTGTCTGTTTGCAGAGAGGCTGTTGGCGTCCTTTCTGGGTCCTGGTGCTTTCAGCATCTCACTGGACCACGGATTCATGCTCTCTGGCAATCCCTGGCCCTTGTAGGGCTGGAAGGGAGGGAGCAGAGTGAGGAGTTACTGAGGTTGAAGGAGCTGTAGGATAAAAATCAAGGACAGGCTTGTGGTAATATGTGGACCTGTTAGAGTGAGTCCAGAGGAGGGCCGCAAAGATGCCCAGAGCACTGGAGCACCTCTCCTATGAAGACAGGCTGAGATAGTTGGGCTTTTTCAGTCTGGAGACAAAAAGACTCAGGGAAGACTTTATAACAGTTTTCTAGTACCTAAAGGGGACTTACAGGAAACGTGGAGAGGGACTTTTTCCAAAGGCTTGTAGTGACAGAACCAGGGGGAATGGCTTTAATCTGAAAGAGGGGAGATTTAGATCTCGTTAGATACGTAACGAGTTCTTCCCTACGAGGGTGGTAAGACACTGGAACACAGTGCCCAGAGAAGCTGTGGCTGCCCCATCCCTGGCAGTGTCCAAGGCCAAGTTGTACAGGGCTTTGAGCAACCTGGTCTAGTGTGAAGTGTCCCAGACTGTAGCAGGGGATTGGAACTAGATAATCTTTAACTTCTCTTCCAACCCAAACCATTCTATGATTCTATGAATATGAACAATGCTGGCCCAGAGTAAAACTCTGGGGCTGGTCCCTAGAGCTGGGGCCCTGTAATAATGCTGAAGAGACAAGAGCCCAGGCCAATACTGCTCTGGCTCTCCTTCCCCTCCCTAGACATGGTGGGTACCATGCAGCCAAGCTGCCATCACTGGAACAGGGACTTCTGCTGCGGCCCTTCCAGCAGTGCTATGCAATCAGTCTGCAGATCACACCCAGACTGCACATCAGCCAAGGGAGAAAGGCAAGTCAAATACTGGCCTCAGTGATAAGAGCACCACCTTACTAGGACATTCGTATTTAAAGGTCAGACTCAGAAAACTCTTAAAGGTGGGCTAGGGAATGACCAAAAAAAGGCTTCACATGTGTGTTTCAATCACGTGTCTGCTAAATTTGTAGTCTCTGCCCACAAACAGTGAGGAGCTGCTTCTGCTGGTGCATATTCCCTGTGCCACTATTATCTGCAGACAAACATGGCAGCCAAGCTCCCCTCATCCTGGATGACTGTGACTCTACTTACAAAACTGGCTAGAATCCAGAGGAAAACCACTGGTGCCACTTCACACTAACTGGATCCATAAAATGAGTAAAAAAGAAGCTACAGCCATAAGAGTAAAGTATCAATGTGTGAGGCAGATGTTGATTTTGATTCATTTGTAGTTCTGTCCTTGAGCTCAAAAAATCCCCTTTGAAAGCTCACCACGCACAAGCCTGTCTTCAGAGACCAGCATCAATAATAAATAAACTGCTTAATATACAAACTGCTTCTTTGTATGTCTCAAAAACAATAGTAGGACATAACTGACATTCACTTCATTTTCTCTTATTCACACAGGACAAGCCAACTGTGGACACATGCTTACAGTCACTCACACATGCATTCATCTGGAAATAAACTGCATTTTCTTCAACCTGGGATCAACTCATCTATTCTCCATAAACTCATCTTGCCCTTCACTTACTCAAACACAAAAAAGCCTTTAGAAATCCATGTCTGTCAGAGAAACACTTCCTCCCCTCAACTTTTAAGAGATTTAAATTAGTGTAAATCTAGGTGCCCCACTACACTACACAGTCCCGCTTCTATTAAATCCCTCTATCTTCTATAGATACAGATCTAGTATCTACAAAGACTTCGGGAACATTAGAACAGCATTTTCTCCACCACTAAAGAAGGGACACTAGTAACTTCATAATAAATCAAATGACAATCAATGCTTACCTTAAAAAATTTTGAGTTAGTGAGGAGTTGCTTTATATAAAAATGCCTGAGCAGATTTCCTCAGAATTGGGATGCAAAGTACAATGTAATATAGATCCTTCTGTATTACAATTTATTCCACACAGCAGCTGGAGATATGCTGCTTTGTTTCGTTGCTTAAGAAGTTGGATACTAACTTTTATATCCCTTTGTTCTAAAGGCATGATCCCTTGGGACCACAAGTCCAAACGTGCGGAGCACTGATAGGGAAAGAGATCAGTAGTAAAAAATGTCCTAAAAACAATGGGAATATGTTTTCCGTAATTTGGAAGATAATGCCAAGGAAATCCAACATCAGCAAAGCACTTGAGAAAAGATGATCTCAAACTTCCTATGCAATAAAGTCTGTTTTAAGAGCCTGCAGTTCGAAGTGAACTGCAGTCACAAGTTATCCTTAAGAGAAGAAGGGAACACTACCTCTGAGAGTCAAGAAGTGATTTTTGTTCTGGTTCAACTGTTTTTTTAAAATGACTTTTCCAAATTCGTGGAAGTTTGAAATGCTAGCCTGACTCACGGGAGGTAGCTAGTGCTGAATCAAGGCAGGCAAAAGCACAACCAACAACAGCATGCTGTGGGCTACTTTGTCAAGGGGGTGTGTGGCATGAGTGGGACACATTGTCTGCTCAGAGGACTGCACCCTCCCTTCCCATGGTGGGAGGTTTTCAATTTCTGCAGTCTCCCAACAGGATGAATACAGAGGAAGCCTTGTACCTCCCTGCTGTTCTCAGCTCTGCCAAATACCAGAACTTTCTAAAAACATTTACATCTACAGAACAGAAAAGAGCTTGGCACCAGTTCCACAGACAATGACCTGGGATTGCAGCTGACCAAACTACACAATGTTACACTGCAAGAAGCAAACACTACACAAGCATGGCCTGTGAGAGAAATGAGCTGCCCAACCAAAGGGAGGCCTGGACTGGCCAGTTTGGACACTGCAGGCAGGTGAGGTGCACTAATCAGGTGGAGAGATCTCAAGGAACATGAAAGCCACCAGAGGCCTAGAAAACATGACCTAGGAGGAAAGACTTAGTCATATTAGAAAAAGTTTTTGAAGTTTCAGCTAATAAATCACCAAACTGTCCAACCCAGAAAGGTAAGAACATCAACTACTGCAGACAGCAATTAGCACTGACATCTACCAGGAGTGACACCACTACACAGCTTGTTCTCCCTAGGGCCTGGCATATAGGTCCTTTGTAGCCCTACATCCTCTCATTAGTGCCAAGTTTAAGGTTATTATGTGAAAACGAATGTTGACAAATTCCATTTCATGACGAAACAACTATGCAGTAACAAAATCTTCCTGAAAGTTTACCAGCCCAAGATACAAAAGCTTCAATCACAAGTTACCTGGGTGATGGGTGGCGTCAGAAAAAGATATATGTACCTTTTTCAGGCTTATTGCAAGCAAAGAACATTTTACATAGCAAGGCACTCTGAAGAGGTTCCTCACAGCCCTACTCCCTGCACAGGACTCAGTTACATATGCATATGCTCAGACCCTCAGTGGTATTCAGCTTCAAAGCCTTCTCAAAAATCACTCTAGTGGATATGCTAATGCTGCAGATCTTAACAGACCATCCCAAATTAAGAAAATTACAGCTTTACACTATCAGTAACATGAGCACTATTACAGCACATACAGTTTGATGTCAGTGACTTAAGTCAGGACAATTTGACACAAGGCAAGGAAAATCTAATTCTCTTGCCCTGGTGAAAACAAGCATAGCTCACCTATGGATGGAAAGCTAATGATTTAGCAACTGTTTTAAGAATGTAAATGCTATTATGCCCTGAGGAATGGCAGCCATTCACTGGAATTATACTTCTATATCTACCTTTCTTTAAAAGGTGTTCAAATGCCCTTAGGCTGTCTGGAAGAGAACAGCACTCAGCTCCACATGCACAAGCCTGGACTGCATGCAGTGTTATTCTCAGCAGTTTATGTCATATGTTCAGATATTTGGCATTTATTCATGTACCCCCTACACATGGTTCCTGCCAAACAAACAGTGCCAGGACCACACTAGAGACATTCACAGTAGCTGGCCAGCCTCAAGAGACGTTCACAATTGTACCAAACACTGTAATTTCACCGTCATGAATGTATTGAACAGAGGAGCCACACAAAGAATTAAAATGTGATGCTGTAATTTTCTAAACCAATACAAGCACTGCTGGCTCCCTCTGGTGCTAAATATACTGTAGTGTTACATACTAACCACCAGAGAAGTAAGGCAAGGATATAATCCTATTATTTTGTACAGTAGGTGACAGACATTCTAGTAATAAGTGTTACAGGAGCAGATTTCCTCCTGCAGATAAAATCTGTAAGTCCTTATTCACAGCCTGTACCAATAGTTCTTATGTGAAGAAAATAAGACACACACCTTGAAGAGCTGACATAGTGATCCCATACACACACACACACACACACACCCCAGGCTACTTTCCTCATGCCACATTTTAGCTTCCTAAAAGAAGTTTCCACCTCGTTTTTTACAATCAGACTTAAAAACCATCCTCAGGCTATAATTCATTAGATTGGCAGTGATTCCTACAGCAGTTTTAAAAAGCTAACCCAAACCCATTTTTAAAACCACCCATTTATGCTACTGTGCACATTTAAAATATGCATACAGACTACACAACGCAAATCTTTTTAACTAATCTATTATTAAATCTGCTGTTCAACACAGTGTACACAATAAAAATCAAGTCTCTTGTTGTAGTCAGAGATGCAAGTGGCTGTTTGCGTTTTTTAAACATTCTATTCACAGCTTTGACCTTCCAGTGACACACCAAAGTACCCAAGAATGATGACTTGCATTGTAAGCATTATTCCTTGAATCGCTGCATCATTTTTAACAACTATTTGAAACTTAATTGCAGCTGTTCCAAACTGCTACATTTCTGATGCAAAGCAAGGAAGTTTAAAAATCTAATCCGTAAGGGCTGGATTTTTGTTGCTTTTACATCATTGTGCAGGAAGAAAGGAAGCAGGCAGCAGGTTTCTCTTTCCTTCCCTGGCACCTCCTCCCCTTCTCAACAAGATAACGGTAGAAAAGTTTAAGGATACTGCCCCATACAGAGCCTCCATTTCCTACTTATCAGTAGATTTAAGCACCCCCATGCAGAGCAAGGTGTGTGGTGTGATGTTAATCTCCTCCACCTCCTGGATTAGCAGCACCCAACCATAATTCCCAATAGAAGACAGCTTAACCTTAAAGAAGATGGGTAATGTCCCTGTGGTTGAAAGTGAGGCTTGTGACAAGGGCAAGAGAAAGGTGTTCTTGGTATGCTTGTTTTCATCCAGCTGTTCCTTGTACCCGTCAGCAGCAAACAGCTGGGACTGGAGTACCATGCTGCCTGCTGACCTGCTCCAACAGCTTCCAGACAGCTTCTGTCTAGCCACGATTAAACAAGTCTTGCAGGCATCCTCCAGTTACCAGTTTGTAAATTCACCATGAGATATGGCTACACCTTTTAAAACTCCATGAAAACCACAGGTACAAAAGGGTCTTCTCGGCAAACACCTACTACCAAACCTCAGTCAACAGAAAAATTCCACCTCCGCTTCCTGAAAGCATAAATTCTATAATTTAACTACCACCATACTGAATCCTAATTAACCACACTTTAGCAAACTTAGTGTTTCTATTTTAAGTCACCATTTCAAAATAAATTCAAATTCTGAAAAGAAGTTCATAAGCACAGTAAGACCAGGAGCTGGAAGACCTAGATTTACTCTCAAACATCACCTTGACTCTCAGTGCAAAGCCTGTGTCTCCAGATGTTAAATATGGGTAGTATCAAAATTTTCCCTTCATTTACCCTGAAGAAAGGCAGAATTCACAGTTAAGTTTTATTAATACCCATCTAGTAAGAAATTTAACGCCATTGCTTTATAACGGGGCTCTATTTGTAGGATTTTGAGCAGCAATGTACTGTTATCTCCATGAGTGAAAACAAAATTTATTTTGTCATAGAAAACACTATCTCCTGTTAAAATTAAAAATTATCTCTTTAAATATGAAACATTATTTTATACTAATTTTAAATGATACAAATCATGTATTTCATGTGATTTTATTTAATTCTAAAATAGTAACTTTTAAGGCAAATGTTTTTCCTAAATTGAGACTCAGTACTAAAAAGGACATTTCCATTTTAACTGCATATCCGTTCGGAAGATCACCACCTCTGCAAGAGGGCTGGCAGAGTGTGCCCATGCCACAGCCCCCTCCAGCTTGTACCCTTGTGTACCATCTTCAGCTGCAGAGGCAGGTAAATGCACACTAAGCGCCCCATCAAACTGAGTAAGCTGATGCCAAGCATCATCATTACAGTGCCAGCAGAGTTACTGGACTGATTACTAGGGGACAGAAACACCTTAAACCACTGCATTTCCTTGCTCTGTCACAATAGAGGAAGGAAAAGATCTTGCACAAACATAATCCTCCTGATACCAAAGTAAATTATGCCCAAATTGTCCACCCACTAAAAGAAAGGAACTGGTACATGAAGTATAAAAACATTCATAATGGATGCCTGACATTCCTGTGATCAACACACACACACACCTGCTTTACACAGCTCTCCTCATGCTGTGGAGCAAACTATCAATAAGAGGACACAAGTATTTCAAGATCAACCATTCTTCTCTCAGCCACGAGCCAAGACTTTATTACTGAAACACAGACTGAGTCAAATGACACTTATGTCAAATATATAAGTGGCCTTCTTTAATGTCCTAAAAGCAAACTCAAACCCTTTATTAAAAGCACATTTTCTGGGTTAAGGCCTCATTTTATCCAAACATCAAGAACTCCTACAAGGATTAGCTCTCACGTATTTTGGTATAAATACACGGACCAGAACCTAGCAACTTTACTGAGTAAGCATCTCTCCTGCAAGTCAATTTCTACATCATAGCTTTTACATCATCCAATCAGTGCAGCAGGAGCTCTGAGCAGGTTACTCACCGATCGATCACAATCTCCTTCTGTCTTAGCAGACCCTCTTTAATTTTCATTAGAGATTCCCAGTTGCTGAAGTCCTGATAGCTGGTAGCTGGGTAACTCTGACGAGATGTTCCACTTGGAACCTGCATAAAGTAATTGTAAAATTAGCCTTCTAAACGACAGAGGTAAATAATATCCTAGGTATCTATCTGGGCATTTACAAAGCGGTTTGTTGTTTCACAAACCTGACAATTGTTTTTCAGTTTAATTCAGATTTGCTTTATGTATAACAATCTTATTTATAAAAAAGTTTCTTGAAACAAACTTCAGCCCAGTGCCAGTGATTTAAAACATTTTATCTTTTTTTTTTTTTTTAATCATTTTACGTAGTTACAACAAACATCACAAAATGTTCAGATCCTGCCGCAATTCCTGTAAGCACTGCAAACAAGTTGTCTTGATAGCTTTAGACCTGCTGGTAACTGCAGATAGCTGTTACTATTCACTTGCTTGACTCCCACCTGTAACTTCAGCATGCAGAAAAAGAGAAATTCCCCTTGATGTGTGTACATTTAAAGTACAGAATATGGGAATACAGTTCTGGTTAAATTCTGTTTCCAACAAAAAAAGTTTTGCAAAGTAACAGGTTTCAGGCTTTCCATTCATCTTCACAAAAGCTAGGCTATGTGCCTTACAACGAATAGAGGACCACAGATGAACTTAACATGAACCAACAACATTATGGTTTGGAAGTAAACAACTGACTAGAATGTTTTATCAAGAAAATTTTTATACTCAAATGTAAAAAGTCTTACAAATATTTGTATTAGGAATCCACATAAGGGACAGTTTTAGTTAGAATTTTCGTGATCAGAATCATCCCAGCATCAGCTACCATGAAGTATCACCATCCTCCACCAGTTTTTTTAATCCTGAAGAAAAGATTTTTCTTTTTATTATCTGGGAGGCATCCTGGCCTATCTTGCCTTTTTAAGTTTTTGGAAGAAAGCAGAAAGAAAAAGATGAAAAATAAAATGTGGCTTTTTAACTATTTTAAATAGATTTTAGGCTGGTTTTATTTGTACTGCTCTAAGATATTTTAGATTTAATTTGAAATTACAATAAACTGTATTAAGACCAAGACATATCATCAGCAATTAAAATCAGGTAAACAACTGTCAAGCAGGCCACGCTTCTTCCTGTGAATTTAACACTGAATGGAGAGAATTCATTACATAAAAACCCCAAACCATAATGTGATGGTCAGGAACCAGCTCCTGACAGCTGTGGTCTTGTCTGTAAGTTGAGGGAGTACTTTTTTCTCCCCATTCAGTCTAGCTCAGTTCAATCCCTAGCTTGTCCACTAATAAAATGGACAGAAACACATTTTCCATCTTTTGATCATAACTTAAAATCAGAGACAAAATGACATGACTTACTAGTTTAAAATCTTTCAAGACTGTCACACACACACTCCTCTTCCCCTAATCCTGGGATAAACAGTGCATTTTGAGGAAAAGTAAAATAATATTAAATGGAAATTTTATCTTTAAATGGTTCACTGATTTACAGAATCATAGAATAGTTTGGGTTGGAAGGGACCTTAAGATCATCTAGTTCCAACCCCCCTGCCATGGACAGGGACACCTCACACTAAACCATGTCACCCAGGGCTTTATCCAACCTGGCCTTGAACACTGCCAGGGATGGGGCATTCACAACCTCCCTGGGCAACCCATTCCAGTGTCTCACCACCCTAACAGGAAAGAACTTCTTCCTTACATCCAATCTAAACTTTCCCTGCTTAAGTTTGAACCCATTACCCCTTGTCCTGTCGCTACAGCCCCTGATGAAGAGACCCTCTCCTACATCCTTGTAGGCCCCCTTCAGATACTGGAAGGCTGCTATGAGGTCTCCAAACAGTCTTTTCTTCTCCAGGCTGCACAGCCCCAACTTTCTCAGCCTGTCTTCATATGGGAGGAGCTCCAGCCCCCTAATCATCCTCGTGGTCCTCCTCTGCACTTGTTCCAACAGCTCCATGTCCTTCTTATGCTGAGGACACCAGAACGGCACACAATACTTCAAGTGAGGTCACATGAGAGCAGAGTAGAGGGGCAGGATCACCTCCTTTGACCTGCTGGTCACGTTCCTTTTGATGCAGCCCAGGATACATTTGGCTTTCTAGGCTGCAAGCGCACACTGCTGGTTCATATGACTATGGTTAATATTTCTTGTTCCATGCTCATTCATAATTACATCCACCAAAGCAGTAAGACCAACAGAAAGCATTTGAAAATTCTCTCAAACATGGTGCCTAAAGAAAAAATGCCTATACCACTGCTTAATGCAAGCACATTCTAGGTTTGAAAGTTTTGTGGGAATAAAATTTGTAGCATCTGCAATTTCTGGTAAGTTAGTTCATTAAACCTATGGTTGTTCAAGGAAGTTATGTTAAAAGATGGCACTGTGCTCTACTGGGAGGCAAGGAATAGCAAAGCTAAGTGCTGCCTGGATTAAGATCTGCTCATTTGTGTTAACAGTTGTGTTGCTTCATCTTTCATGCACAATGACCAACATTACCATTTTTAAAAACATCATAAATCAGTGGCATCACCTTAGCTCCTTTTTGTTTGGGCAACGGTCTAATAAGACTTAGGAAAGATACCAAGTCATGATTCTTCCTGTAAGTAATACATTTGCAGAGTCTTTAAGGATCAATGAATCTAAATTTAACCTTGCCTGGGTCACTCAATCCAGACCAGATAAACTTCAAAGTCGTGTTTGGTGCTTACAGAATACTTTAGGATTGTCACATATTGTTTTGTATTACAGTTATCCACATGACTGGTTGAATTAACAGACACCAGCTCAAAACTATTTGAGTGAAAGTCTCTTAGTCACAGATGCCATGTCATGCAATATAAAGTGACAACACCAGGAACTATCACTGTGCACTGTGTCATGAATTCTTTTCCTTTGCTTCTCCCACTACAGTGCTGAAGAATGCTTTCCTATATCCCCCTCAACAGCATTACACCACAGCCAAAAAAAAAAAAAGAAAAAAGAGAAACAGTCCTCAATGCAGTTGGGATTAGATAAGTTTCAGAGCCAGAAATTCCATCTCTACCCAAAAGGAACAGCCCACAAGGGTTTGACATGATAAACAAGAAATATATGGCTTTATAAAGCAAATCAACCCATTTAGTGAACAAGGTGAATTTTGTCTTTAAGACTAAACTACAGAAACAAAGAGATTAAACACAACTGTTTAAATATGAACCCAACTTAACTGAACCCAACTTAACTGAAAACATTCTAGCAGTCACCAGTGGGTCTCTAACAAAATTCTTCAAAGGAAGCCCCGTACTTCAGTCTAGCACCTTTGTAAACTTAATAGTTTGCCCTAAAATTAGAAAGAAACTCTTCGACGTTGGTACAATAAGTGCCTATACAAGAAGTCAATTAAACATTAAAGTTGCTGAAAACCAAGGCAAGAAGTTTTGCGAAGTTAAGAACAGACTAGTATTTTGTCCATTAAATGCTACTAATAGTGTTGGTTTGTTTTTTAACCTACTATATAAGGCCTCCTTAGCTGACTGTCTGAGGTGGTTTTGGCTTTGGAATATAGCTAATCTTATGGAGTATATACATACGTAACAACAAATAGAGTATTTCGTATTATAACTGTGTGCTTCAATTTGGCACTCTGAACAGATGAAAACAACAAAAAAATTGTTTCTGATATGATATCATGTTTCAGCCAATTTAAAAACAAATAATATGCTAAAATTACTTCTTAGCACTTCCACGAATTACAAGACACTTGACTCATTTATGAGCACATGGTGTTGACTACTCCAAACAGCCTACTAGCTGCTTTGAATGGTGTGGCAACATACAAGTGGTCCATTTACACTCAAGTATTTTGTCTCCCAAGTACACAAAGCCAAATAATGAGAGTAAGCTACACTTTGAGGACTCATATACAGAAAGCCATACACAACTTCAAGTCCTCAACTTGAATTCTCCACAGCTACAAAGCAAAACACCAGCTTGAAACACAGCACTCTTTTCCATCTGCCCTATAAAATACAACTATTTTTGTCACCTGGCACCTTTTCCAAGAGTTATCAGCCTTGGATTGAGAACATCTGTTCAGTTAAAACAGTATCCTTTGCACAGTGGCATCCAAAGGTCCCCACTAGCTCGTTTTTTGACAAGGGCTTGGCCTTGACTTTCACAACCTGGCAAGCCTTCAAGTCACTGCTGAGGCACAGCTAGCTGCTGGGGGAAAAAACATATTAAGAAAATCTTTCCTATGTTAGCCTATATGCAAATATTTATTACCAGAACACACATTACTGACTGATTCCATCATGTTTCTTACCAGTGGGAAAATAATTTTTCTCTGGACAATGACATTTGAATAAGTTAGGCCAATCATGGCTGCAGCTGTAACTGTGCTAATCAAAATAATCTCCAAACATGCTTGTTGTTTCAGCCTAAAGCAGTTCAGTGTCTCAGCACAGAGTAGCATAGCATTCCCTGTAGAGTGCTGTATTATGAAATAAAGGTGTAGTCCAAAAATGACAAAGTAATAGGTAATCTCACAGAATCATGGAATTACAGAATCACAGAATGGTTGAGACTGGAAGGGACCTTAAAGCTCATCTAGCTCCAAGCCTCCTGCTATGGGCAGGAACACCTTCCACTAGACCAGGTTGCTCAGAAGCAGCAATGGATTTTAATGGTTTTTTGTCTTAAAAGTTGCAGTTTAAATAATTTAGCACTATCTCTACTACAGCTGTAAAGTTTTCACAGCCCATTACTAGCAGCAAGGAGAGCAATAAGTTACGCCAACTACCTGTGCTGCCCTGGTATCACTAACCCCCCCTCTGCAGGTATCATTCTTCTCTCTGCATTTCACAGGCATTCAGTATTCAGGAGAAAGAGAATTACTTAGCAGCAGCTAATCCAAAGCAAAAAATTTGCACAACCAATGTCAGCAAGAGCACAAATGGTTCCTTTTATTCATCTGACAGTGGAGGAAAGGAACAGGAGTGTCCATATAGAAGTGTCTTCACAGGCTGTGCCTCAGGGACACAGCATTTGCCCTACCATCTCACTGAGCAATGAAGGAGAAAGAAGAGGTGGATGTGGCATTAGCAAGCCCAAATGGACTATTATCACAGAGAAGCCTCTTGCTCTTTGCCTCCCTGTGATGGGAAAAGGATTAGATCTGTAAAGGCAGAGCAGCCATCCTTGATGAACTCTGCAGCTGCTCCCTTCCCTGGGTAAGGAAAGAAGGGTTTACCCATTGCTTCCTTCCCACCCAGATTTCCTCCTAACATCAGGCCGAGTGATTCAGTTCAACAGCAACGTTAATTCAGACAACTCCGAAGACCATCCATCCTTCTTGCCAGCAAAACAAGACAGGGCTAGGGGCTCTCGCGCAGGAAAGCTGAAAGGAGGCTGCAACCATGGAATCTTGCCTTAATTTCAAATCACTTTAAAAGGAAGGCAAGGAATCATTTCTACAGAAAGTGCCTACTAGAAAGAACAGCCACAAAGCAGCACCACAACAGATTCCCAGATGGGTAAAAACAAGGCAATGCACCAAGCCAAGAAATCCCGAGACTTGGGGTGTCTGTATTTCACCACCACCTACCTACCACTCCACTTTGTTCTGCTGTTGCCATTTAGGGAAGACAGTGTTTCTGCTCAGCAGGATATAATAAATGCAATTCTTGGCAGCAATACCTAAGCTGCATCACATTTTGCTGTACTTACACAAATCTCCACCAGTCATGAGGGAGAGAACATCTAATCATGCCCTTGCACCCTTATTACAGCCATTGGTACATGTGGCGTTCTTTAGGGAACTTTTAATGGAGGAAGAAGACATAATTAAAATCAAAATTGAACCATCACTGAATTGTGAGGTACTGAGAAATAAAGTTGAATCAAACAGAGGTCAGCTCTGCCAACTGCAAGTGGTGAAATCCAGCGCATAAAATACATAAATAAATAAAATGAGTAAGGCTTGGAAAAAAAAAATTCCTAACACATACTTTACACAGACAAGCAACCTTCAAAGTAATTAATGCAAGAGGGACCACAACTAATAGGGGGAATAAACTTGATAGCAGTTCACAATTTAACCTGCCTGAAAATCAGCTTAATGCAAATCTGAATTGCCCACGTACAATACGTCACATCATGGAGAAAGTGGGTGAAGAAAAGAGTAATACAGTGACTTTAAATAGCTCTGGCATACATCCAGCTGGAAAAACATGTTTGGTTCTGGCCTTGCAGTACCAGAAAGTCACTGAAATAGTAGAACATGTTCAAGGAAGAACAACTCTAAAGATTAAAAAGCTTAGAGTGATAAGTAAAGAGCTAAATACCACAAAGGCTAAAGAGACATGAAATCTGCCAGCAAATACTTTGTTTCCTAGGCTGAAAGTTCATACAAACCAAGGTTGATGGAAGAGCAATATGACAATTTGGGGTACAAGTACGGGAGGAAAAAGATAAAAACACCAAAAAAAACCAAGCAAATTAAAAACTGGGAGAAAAGTAGCATCTCACAAACAATTGAAAGACGATTCAGATTTTAAGATCTACACTGAATAAAGTTTAGGAACTAAAGGGCAAGCCAGTCCTTGATGATGCATCAGGACTTCTCAGTGTTAGTGTCAAATTATGCTGGGCCCAAGTACGTGTGACTAAGGATAGAACTGTCAATCACAGTTATGCTCAAACTTCACAGATTGAAAACCAAGATTAAAACTCATTCAAGAAACAGTTCACTTTAAAAATATACAGCCACACTTCTAGTGAATGAATGCTACACAAAAGATTTCCACAGAATAAGCAGCCAGCGCAACAGACACACAAACCGTTATCCCAGTTTGCTGTATCCTAAATTACTGTTGGGAACTTGGAACCTCAAAATTGGCAAACAGTACAACAAATAAAGGACAACTCCCACTCCCGCACACCTGCTGTTTTCATGCAGGTTTTTTGCTATTATAAGAATCAGACCCAATCAGTTTTGCAATATCATACAGGTCTTTACAAAGCAAGCACATGAAATCCTTTGCTAGTGCACTAACCTGCTCCTTCTCCTCTTTGCAGCAAGTGTTTAAAACTATAATGAGTTGTTCTGCTCTGCAAGGTGGAGGGCAACGCCTCTCTTTGGTTAGATGGAAATGTATTATTGCACCTGTTTTATGACTTTTTAAAGCTTTTCCAGTAAAAAAAATAAAATGCTAATGCTGACTATTTACAGACAATGCTACCATTGTGTCTTTTAGAAAGTGGAAAGCTTTTAAAAAGGAAAACAATAAACAGTAATGGCATTAAAATGCTTCCTAAAAGCAGCACTCCTTCTACCCATTACACTTCTACAAGAATGTTGAAGCCTCCTTCACGAATGAAATCCCCATCGCACAGAAGGCATTACATGCTTTATTAAGAGACCTCACAAATTTGACGGACATAAGCCAGGGAGGAATTTGACTGTCCTACAAGTTACCCTTTTTGTACATTTTCTCCTTCCCCAGCACTATTTATATTGCAGCTGAGGCTTCTGAACTTTATCAAGGTAAGGTTTGATAACCACAGCAAGAGAGGAAGACATGATCCCTTAGCACAATAGCTTACAGATGAATTAAGAGCAAAGCATAGCGACTACATGGTTGCTGGGATACTAAAAGAGACGGGAGAAAACAAATGCTAAGGTCAGGTATAGAATTCACCATGCAGGGGAAAAAAATAATAATAATTAAAAAAAAAGCAAGCAGAGATTTCTTACTGATGGCATAGTTACAGGGATTTGATAGCAAACACATGGTCACTTAACCATGGCATTTACATGAAAATTCACATTGCTATTAAAGGGGCGGGGGGCTGTTCTCTTGCCCTTTCTCACCACTTCAAACATCCATACCTTTCAGCTCCCTCCTGACAGCCCTAGTCCTACACTCTCCCTCCATCCCATACACAAGGGTTATTTGTATCTGGGACAGGCTCCTACCAGATTCATTGTACAAGACCCTGTGAAATGTAGCGCTGGCCCACACAGTTAAGTGGAAAAGCAGCATACAAGACAACACGTTTTACAGTGGCACATCTTTGTGCTGGATTAGTACAAACACACAACTGCAAGCTGAATTATCTCAACTCCAGACAGTGCCAAACCCTCCATCAGTTTGCAGACTGGATATTTTCTAAGCTTCTGAAAAACATACTACTGTACAGTTGCTGTGACACTGTCAAGGACCTGGTGTTTAGATATGCAATCAGGTGGAACTTCCACATGAAGGTGGCATGAGAGAATGAAAACAAAAACCTCCTGCGCTTTCTTTTGAAATATCCTGCCTCTGCTGGTTATCTGAATTACAAGTGCATACACAGGACCAGCAGCACAGTCCTGGCCAAGAGTCAGAGACTAAATGTGAAAGATCCATACATGCTCAAAAGCTGCATCTAGTGGAGGTTTCTGAATAAAACAGGAATTTAACAGGGGATTAGTCAGGGAAGTGAACTGGAAAGCTGGCCACTGCTTAACTAGCAAGGTTTCATTCCCTGCAGCAGCCTTGATGCCATTGTGCAAAAGCCTCAAACAATTAACTACGAAGTCAATATATTAACTCTGGAGAGACTCTGAAAGATCCTTAGGGATGCACATTGCTGCTGTAAGAGTCAAGGACAGTCTCATTACAAGAGGCTGCAGCCACTCAGCAGTCCCCCATGACTGTTTCGTCTCTGGCACCTTATTCTACTATGTTCTTAAAGGGTGAAACTGGCACTCCCAGAGCTGCACACTAGATTATACACCCTCTTCTGCTTATCTTCGTATGAGCAATGACACTACTCTTGCTTTTATGTGATGTTATAACATTCCTTTATACTCCACACAACACGAATATTATTTTTGTCAGAAATCCTTCCCATTTATATTCTGGCAAATGTTATGAACACAAAACACTTCTAGGTGCCACTTAATATGACGTTAAAAGCAACAGTGCCTGGAATTTTCCACTGATAACAATTGGGTCTTTCCTAAGTATAGAAGCACTCGTTTTATTAAGTGTTCATTTTATCTTCCCATTACACTTAAATTCAAATGTTCATTAGTAAAAAAAATTAACATAAATGTGGAGATGAAAGGGAGCTTCCACAAGGGGAACAACTGTAACGTCACCCCCCTTTTTATAAGTTTTTAGTGAAAGCTTCACTGCTAAATTGATGTTATTTTTTTGTTTCCTGTTCTGGCCTAGAAAGCAGCATCACCAAAACTAACTCCGGTTATTCAAATACCACAAAAATACCTCTGGTTTAAGTCCTGTACAAATGCAGGACATACATTATTCACTACAAGAATTTATGAGCTGTACAAACAAGGCAGAAATAGATTTTTAAAAAAATGAATACTTGGGAAGACAAAAGAAGGAATGAATCAACCATGAATGAAAGTGCCCCTAAAACTGAAATATCTCAAGCATTGCATTCGGGCATCTTCAACCAAGTTCTGATAGTTAATAAAAATTTACACTGCTAATATCTACAAATACCAGTTTACTAAGGGCTGGTGTTGGTTGCTCATTCATTACTTATTACTCCATCTCAAGACCAAAAAAAGAGTGAATGCAAAAAGCGGCCTAGAAAGAAAGCAAAAAGGTTTCTCTTTTTTACGAGCCTGCACAAACTCTGCAAGGATGAGCAGAGCTGGTCATCAGTCTTGCACAGAAACCACCTGCAGCCCCTCTGAACCATGAGGATAATGAAAAGAGAGTGCCACTTCGGTGATTACTGGGGGAAGGAATGACTGCCATGCAGTAATTGGAAAAGAAGATTTAAGAGAGACTAATAAGCACAGAGCATCAGATCCTCTTAACAAAATATGCAAACACACTTAAAGAGACAGAAGTCACTCTGAACTTAGTGTGAAGCAAGAGTACACATTTGGGGAAAAATGACACTCTCCATTTTATCAAGGACCCCAATTTTTCAAATGTAGGATCTGTAGATTCTGTGAAGGGTGTTGGCCCCTGTATGAGAAACCTGACCCTCAATTCTGCATTCTGTTTGTGTCAACTTTTCATGACTTTAAAAGAAACGAGCCATGAGTGCAATATTCATCACATTTAACTGAACTTTGAAAAGAAACAAAACACTCCCACAAAATTAAAAGCAGAAATGTTCAAAATACTTATATGACAACAAACCCAAGTATTCACACAAACTCACAAAAGCACACTTGGTGTAAAAAATGACAACCCATAACTGGTCTCTATGGGTGCTTGCCAAAAGAATGGAGCCTAGCCAAATTACTGGAACCTGCGCATGTCAAGTTTTGAAGATGCAACTTCTGTACATGTTATAACTGACAGCACATGGCGAAGGAACGGTTAGGTAATATACTGTTTTCCCACTCTCTTTTAGACTGATAAGCCAAAATAGTAAGCAGACATAAAGACACATGCACCTCTAACAACACCCCTCCCAACTTTTGTTCTCTAGCTCTCATTACCATGAATACAGATTAAAAAAGTAAAAAAAGACAAGGATATTCTATAAACAACAGTGGGGGATTTAGTAAAGCCACCTTTACAGCATTACATATATCACATATCACCGTGTAAACAACTATTATTTTGGAAAAAAAATAATAAATTTAAACTCCCATGGAGACACCATGTACCTGCACGACTTTCTAAATTTCAGAGGGAATTGAAGGCTTTGTGCCTCTGACAAATCAGGTCTGGGAATCTCAAAAGTCAGACATTTGAAAATCCCAGCCTGAAACTTCCATGCCACTGAGGAACAGAAGAAAGGCAGCCAGTTTAACACTGGACTGTCTGTAAAACTGAGCATCACACAAGCATGGAAGATAGTCACACAATTTGTGTGGAGTAAGTGACAGATATTCAAACTGTTTGGCTTCGATCCAGACTATGAACCTTTCCCACTTGAGTTTATGAGGGGTACTTGAAATGCACTTGTCTCTAACAAAAGTAGCAGTATGATGTAAGGGTGCATTTGAACATCTGTGTCACTGTGTGAAGGTGTTTCCCTTCCTTATGAGATAAACTGGGGGAAGTCCTAGCACCTTCTTAATATAAGCAGAAGGAGTAGAAAAATTTCACACAAAAAATAAATGAATATCACTTCCGTCACCAGCAATTAGTACTTGTCTCTCGCAGGTCTCAAAGTACCTTGAAAAGAAACTAGCCTTATAATTCTCATTCTACAGAAAGGAAAACTGAGACAAAAGACAATTTTCCAAGGCTCTCGAAAGAGCATTAAATCACAACAGATTCTCTAGCACGGAAACCATTTTGTAAGCAGAATACTGATTTTAACAGAAACAAGTGAGATTATCCCCACCTAAAGAAATATAAACATATGTTGAATGAAGTTTTTGATTGAATGATAAAGAAAAACAAGGCCTTAACCACCCAGAACATCCTTGGAGCCAAAATGGAAATGAAGCTGCATGTTCTGTTTGGGAGGATCTGAATCTATTTTTCATCATGCTAGAAAACGTCGCGCATCACACACAGAGGCAGGTCTCCTGGTGCTCCAGCTGGAGACTCCCTTTTGCGTCCTGTACTAAGAGAATAAGAGGGGAAGATGATTCCCAAAGTAGTGATTCACCACTCTGCTAGAAGTGGGGCATCTGCAGTAAACCGTTCCTGGTATACTGTCTAATAGTGCATCTGGAATACCAAACATTTGGAAAGAACTAAAAGCTGGTTCAGTAACAACTAGTTAAAAGCTGTATGTATATCTCTATCTAGTTTATTTGCTACTCAGAGATGGTTTAAACCAGAGGTGTAGAGCAACGTTACTGTTTTTGCACATTCTACAATAGAATAAAGAAAAATACAAAGTTTTGTACCTCCAATTCTCAAGTAATAGTGTTTAGGATCCTAATTTTCTGGAGTGCTAAGAGCAGAAAAAATAAATCTTAAAATAAAGGATTTTTTTCCTACATACATAACTGTGAAACAGCACTTTATTTCTGAAGAAGCAGAAGATATTCTGTTATTTAAATAAACTTCAGTGATTTCTGATGAAGTTAAAAAACAAACAAGCAAAAAAACCCTTAGTGTTTTAGCTATGAATGGCACATAACAAAGAAAGGAAGTGATAGATAGCTGACATACACCATGGGAATTGTGCTAGTCTTATTTATAGCCACTCCATAGAAATGAAAAAAAAAAAAACCAACAAACAAAGGGCCAGGCAATAGGTGTGAGTAGTAAGTGGAAGAAGACACCCCTAATGCCAACCGAGAGAACGAAAGGTGTTTCCAGTCCACATTTCCCATATGCTCATCTTTAAGTAGGACCAACTGAAAACTAGCATAAAAACTCTTTACATGTCTGATCTATGCAATCTCCATGTTGGCATGAATGAAGATCCCAGTGAAGAAAGCCACTGAAGCCACCTGCCCAGCAGATCCCCCTCCACACTACATGAGGATGGTCACGGCAATACCCTCCATGAAAGAACCTTTCAGCTTCTAAATGCTGTTAATGTGTTCATCATTTTGGTAATTTTCATGCATTCCTGTCAGTACAACCTTCAGCTGATAATAAGTAGCAGCTAAATCTAAATCCCAATTGTTTCTCCCCATCCTGCAGTTACTGTTTTAGTGGAGATAATCCAGCACCACCACTTGGCAACTGGAACATGGTCTCCTAACTTTTATCTCTCCTTCATATGCCTTTGTCCCACCGTTCATCCATCACTCATAGCATGTCAAATAACACAACTAATCTCTGTGCTTCCTAGAACAGTTTATCTCAAAGACACTCAACACAGTTTCTTAGGTATAAGGATCTCAGCACACCACCTAAAGCACATTGTTCAGCTTAACCAATTGAGGACATCAGTAAACACCAAAATACAGTTCTCCCAGGCATTTCAGAGAAATAAAATTTCCATTGCAATGAACATCAAACTTTTATTCTGTATCATGTTGCTATTTTGAAGACACTTTGTACCACCGCAATTAATTGTTACTATTCAATTATTTGACCTTCATTAATCTAGCAAAAAAAAGTATACTTCATTGATATGAAAACAACCAGGGATTTGAAACAGCATGGGTTTTTGTGCTGTCAATATTTTGCTGCAAAATAAAAAGGCTACACAGGTCAAGTCTCTGCTAACTGTGTCGCCTCCAAGTGAAATAAGTGCTCCCTGTGGGGGTGCGGGAAGAGGAAGGATAAGGTGGATTTTCAGAGAAAGAGCCAGGCAAAATCTCTTATTTCTCTGCTTCTCTCCTAACATGGGGTCAAAGCACCAAAGACAAAAAACAGGCGTTACGCACTCCTGAGCCCCGTGATCTACTTTAATGGTTAAAAGCTCATGCCAGTAACAGCAACTGAAACAAAAACATTCAAGAAGACCTTTCTGAAAACGTCTTTGGTTAGTAACAAATCAGATGACTAGTCCTGCCAGAGCCTTCAGCACTCCCAAAATGAGAAATATTTCAGTCTCAGCTGTATAGTTTTCCATTAATTTATTTAGTACAGGTTTTTAAATCACTTTGCAGTGGTATGCTTCACAAGCTGCAGCTTCAAAAAGTAAGTTCTCCTTGTTTATAGTGAAGAACAGAATGTGAAGATCAAACTACTTTAGATTGTTCAATGCTTAGGAAAAGTAAACACTTCTTGTCCCAGAAGAGAATAACATGATGCAAAGCCTAGATTTCTCAGGAGAGCTCTGTCCTACAAGGAGGAAAATCTTCAGCCTCAGAAAGGCAATTTCATCCACATACATCCAAAAACCACTGAGATTCCGAATATGAGAATCAATGAAGTCAAATAACCATCTAATGAGGCATCAGGTAAAACATAAACATGAGCCAAATCTATTAAATTCAAGTGAAAAACTTCAAAGTGATAAAAAAATGTTGCTATCTTTGAATTGATTAGGCTATCTCCTTACCTGGTGTAAATGTGGAATGCTGTTGACAGCAGCTGAAAATAACTGCATTTCCTGTACTTTCAGAAGGAAGAAAAAACTGCTATCTCCCTTTAGGTTGTGTTAGACCTGCAGCACAAATGCAACATTAGCTGGGTCTTTTACCCTAGCAGAGACTGACAAAAAGCATCTTGTAAGCCACATTTGCTGACACCTGGATGGCTAAAAGTAATCACACCTGCTGCAGGAAGCATCTTGGAATCAGACCTTACAAAAGGGGAAATTCTCATTTTAATGTTCAGCTTCAATACCAAAACCTGCTATTCTGGCCCACATACAAACACAAACTGATGCATGTCTGTGAGAGCATTCGTTTCTCCCTTGTCTTCATTTTTAGTTACTTTTAAACCAAACATGTGCAACCCAAGAACCTCAGCAGTGTGGTGTCATTGTAATTCAGTATGAGAGAAAACTGCAGCAGCACCATGAAATTATGCACTAGCCTAACTTCTCAGACTTACTACTGATTTTTTTTTACCTGTGTGTTATAGTTGCGCTTGGATTATGGTTCATTTCTATGCAAGGTCACGGATTACCAACAGACCAGACACAGACATCTCAAACTCTACACAGATTATACAGTTGCCCAGTGTCTACAGCTGGAAATTTAAAAACTGGTATATGAAAGACAAGCATAGTCCAGTGTGAAGAGGATTTTTACTATTATTATTTAAATAAAGGACTTGGTATGCTGCAGTATAACACACCTCTTTTTGGACATTATCCCAAATATCATCTAGATCTCTAAATAAATTTATCAGAAACATGCTCTCATGGCAGATTTCTAATCCCACTGGAGAGAGCCCAGATCATCTCCATTTAAGGTCAAGCAAGCAACAGCTGCACATTTTTGTTTCCCAGAACAAAATAAAGTAGACCAGAACCTCCAACAGAGATTCTTTTTAAAAAGCTTCTCCTTCTGATATACACGGGTGTCTGGACCCATTCACACAGGGGTGAATCAAACAAGACAGCATGTGCTCGTATATCCTGTCTGTACCTGTCAGACTGACATGTCCCATTAAGCACCTTTGTCATCTGCCTAGGAACTCCACCAAACTCCCCATGAGCTACGTGAAGGAGTGATACTAAACTGGAAAACTGTTCTCCAGGGAGGGTACCCAAAATAAGCTTGTTGCCAGAGAAACAACATCAATACAAGGTCTACAACATCCACACAGTCTGAACTTGTACATGCTATTGCTATTTAACGAACATATTTTCTATCTTACAATTTCTTACTGGACTTAGACACTTACAGAAGGCATGTATTATATTTCTGATGACAGTGCTATGTTTATTGATGCCCTACCTTGCACATTTAAGCATCATTCTTTAAAAAGGTGACCAGGCTGTGACTGTGTCAGCAGCTCACAAACAAAACCAGCATTCTTTTATGGCTTCTTGTTCCTAAAAAGCTCTAATATGATGTTTCAGTCCAATTCACTGACAAAAAAAAGCTGATAATTTGGTGTGGAGTAATTAAATAACATGATAATTTTACAGAGACTTGGTAAAAGGGAGAAACCTGCATCACAGCTACTGCAGTGCTGGGAGTTAGACTTCAACAACAAAGTACAGAAGTGAATTTGAATAGTACAAGTTTCATATTGCATCTTTAAAAAAGCAAACAATGCCATGCTAGCAGCACTTTTGCTGGATTACAGCATGCAATAAAAACGTGAAGCTTCCCTCATAAAAAGCCCAAATACAGTTTGCTTGAATGTGAGAGATTTATAGTGTTAACAATGCCACTATAAGTAAATTATGTAACCATTTTCACTGGTAAAGAACTATCACTCCTCACTGTGGAGATTTTCAATTAACTTTCAACTGAAATATGTGACCCTATATTTCTGGGTTTGACATTAAAAGATAACAGAAAGCAGGCAGATTTATTATATTAAAACTGAGTTGCCAACTTCAACTCTGTTACTATCACTTTTCCAGAAGAGCTAAATCTTATTTACAAAACTAAAAATAGGGCTCAATTTGAAACAAGGTGGTACATCACATCCAAGGTCTTTTTGCCTCTGGTTTGAAGCATGTATCACAGCGAGGCTTACAGGGAATGAAAAAACCCCAAAACCCCAATAAATTAGAAAAAGAAGACACCACGTCTGATTTCCTGCTCAAAGCCAAGCACTAATTTATGCTAAATAATTATTGTCAAAAGTAGATCTGTAAGTGTTCAGAGTTAGGCTGACCTTCTGTACTTTTGCCTCTAATTTCCCACTGAGGAAGAAGCATGTGCTGTCAGCTGCCTCCACATGCAAAGCCTTATGCTGAATGCTTGCACACTCAACAGTTCAGTCCTTTCAAAATCACCAAATCCTCTACTTCCTGGATGCACAAAACCTACCCCATATATGCACTGTGGTCTCATTTGCCATTTCCCAGCACAGGATAACATACATAAGATAACCTGGGAAGTAGCATCCAACTGCTGCTCCTGTCCGAACAACAGAACAGGTTGTCAAGAAATCACTCGGAGAGTTTCCAACCACAAAAAAAAAAAAAAAAAATGGGGGGGAGTAAGTGGGAAGAGCAGGCATGGGCTTTAAAGGAAAAGTAAATGCTTCAAGTTATATAGGAATGGTAAGTTTATCTCTGTAATTTATCACTGGATTTTATTTGGAGAAAAAAAATCCTCTAACCCACAGATCAACTGAAAGGTTGGAAGAGACTTGAAATACAGAAGAATTATTTCATTTCAAGCATTGTGAGAAGAAAGATGATACTAGAAAATGCACATCATACTCTAAACTGAATACCAGCTGTGTAACAGAATTATCAGAACTATGTATATGGGAAATACAGTTTAAGAAATCCCTTGTACAGAAGAAAATCATTCCAAGCAAAAAAAAAAAAACAAAAACACATGAAATGTGATCACCTACACTACAGATTAGGTTTTTAATGATGAAGAAACACTACTGTAGCAAAAGTAACATGTCCAAAATTGCCCCCTGAAAAAATTCCTATTTATATTCCTGGTTAAGAAAAGGCATAGTGTGAGCAAGCAGCTCCCTTTGCTACCCCACTGGAGCAAACCGCTTCCCAGATTCTTTAATTCTGTGTCTGAGCAGGTGGTCTCCCTGGCACACATCTCCCTTCACAAGAGGGAAGATATTACCCATGTTTAATACATTATTACTGTGAACAAGTTTAGAGGAGCAACTGCCTCTGCCAGAAGGCAGAAATGGGACCAATCACAACTTGCAAGCTGCTGAATGACACTGAGAGTCCTGCCTCTGAAACTTTTGTTATTTTTTTCCCCTCCAGCCTACTTCAATTGTTCCCACAGCTTGGTCACAGACTCGGACAAGTTGCCAGAGATCCACAGACACTTCCCAGAGCCTGGAACAGGCTCCTCTGTGCTTCCCTAGCAGTCACACCAGAGGTAAGCAACCTGTCCTCTTTCATGCTTTTCGTTCTTGCAGCAAGGCAGTGTAGCTGTACTTTAGTGTAAAAATGCCTGTACTTAAGGGCTGGTTATAACTGCTTATCAAAAATATGGAAATGTGGGCACTGCAGCTCCGAGTCAAAACTGTAATGCCGTGGGGACGTATGCGAGCAACAGTAAAGGCAACTGAGACTTTTCTACATGCTTGTGGGACACCAGCTTTCCTTGGGTAGATGATTCACACAAGTAGTATTACACCAGAAGGTGAGAAGCTTTGAACATGTTCCTCAGATCTTTGCCTCTCCTTCTAAATTTATCAGGTTTGGGGTTTGAGGTTGTGTGATCTGGGGTTGTGCTTTTAGGGTGGGTTTTTTTGTTGTTGTTGTTTTGTTTGGTTTTTGGGGTTTTGTTTTGTTTTGTTGTTTGGGGCTGGGATGATTTTTGTTGGGTTTTTGAGGTTTTTTGGGTTGTTGGGTTTGTGGGGTTGTTTTTTTTTTTTCACCTTTCTTGTTGGTTTGGGTTTTTTTTCCTTGCTTGGTGAGGGCTTTTGTAGTGATTATTATTATTATTATTATTATTATTAATTGTTTTTAAATACAAAATCCACAAAGAGACAAACTCACTTAAAGTTTTATAGAAACCCCTTTTGTTCCCACAAAGCTGCCCAACCACAGCCCAGCAAAGGTAAAGCTCTTTCATCACTTTTAATGCATAAAACCAGTTTTCAGATCTAACACATCAAGAGAGAAAACATTTTTTGCTGTATGATGAAAAAGTACCCTTAATTTAAAAACATAAGCAGTGTATAGCAGTACTGGAACAGATATCATGTCACGTTCAAGCATGCACTGAGTTGCTTGAATTGCAGTTCAAGCTACATTTTTCCTGTGAATGTTTTTGAAGGCTTACTTTCTCGTTGGTCATTATAACTGCCAAACTTGTCATAGAATGCTTCTAGCAACAGAGAAGTAATTTATTTAAGATTTGTAACATGAACTTAATTTCAAATGCGGAAAGTAATTATTTTCAACTAAGGGAAGCATGTGCACACTATACAACAAAATATAACCCCAGTTTTAATATCACTGCAGAGTGCATCTTAAACAGAAATATGTCACATAAAGAACATCTTAATATTTATATAAACAGATACTTTTAAAAGGATTATGATTCATGAATATGTGGGTTTTCAAGGAATTCCTCCTCCATACAAACATGTTCCCTTCTATCAATTCACACCTTACTAGTTATGTCCACTTAAGGTTTTGGTTTTAGAAAAGTCAGATTTAATATAGACCTTAATTATATGAGGCATGGTTTCCCTGTTACTGAACAGACACACCTAATTCCGTTTCCTACTAATGACTGGTAGGCACCAGGGAAAAATACATGCAGGTGCTTGGGCTTGTGCTCAGCAGCCTTGTGCCAGTTTTGAATAGACAAGTACTGGAAGTTCTGGACATCCTGTTACTTCTAAGGTAAACAATCTATTATCAAGTTCTCTAGAAGCTGTTTCCAGTAGGCAGAAGCACCACTTCAGACCTCCCAGTGCCTTCAAACCCATGCCTACAATGAGCAAGAAGATCCTGACAGACAGATTCTTTTCAGGGTTAGTGTTACATAAAATGTATTTTCCAGTGAAGAGAGAGGTTACTCTGCCCCACAGAGCATCCTGCTCTCCTAACACAAACACTGCATACACACACCCTTGAAAATACATAGTTTATGCATACACACACAGATTGAATATACATAGAAACTTGACTGCTGCAGGCAGCCCTTTACTGAACTGCATTGATAGCTGCAGGAGGGTAGACGCCTGTTCATTTGAATTCTGTTCTGCCACAGAGTTAGGTAATTTAAAGAAGATGACATTGTGGCTCAGCTGTTAAGTTAAACCTAAAAACATCACACTGATAACATCCCATATCACAGGAATCCAAATGCTGAGTAACAACAGCCGACAGTCCTGACAGAAGCATGTGCTACATAGCAGGTGGTATTACAAATCAGATGTGAAATACCACATTTAATTTACAGCACGTAACAATTTTCTGCCTTTTTTTTTTTTGCCACTCATTCGTGACAACAACTATGTTACTTGCATTTAGAGATTTGGATTTATGCATACACCACGTTTCTATTTTTAGGAGTTGCACTTATTTCTCATCCTTGGAAAACATTAGGAATATAGTGTCTTCACTGGACAATATGGAACTCACTAAAATCAGGTTGTAATCAGATAGCTTGAAGGTGATTGTCACTGACTTTTTTTCAGACCACAAGACAAGACAAATGGGATATAACCACACAGCTACAAGAGCGCCTTTTTATTTGCTTTAAGAATAATTTGATTTAGGAATAGAAAAGTACCCCAACTGAAGAAACAAACTCCACAGGAAAGTAATGTTACATTCCCTAACAACAAGGTGCTAGGCACCTGGTGCATCTAGAGGTGGAAGCAGTTAATTTCACAAAACAAAGTTACCCTGTAAAAGCCAAATCATACCAACAGATGGGAAAAAGATATGGTTATTTAATATCTTATTTTGATGAGGGGAAATGATGAGTATGGAGGCTGAAGCACCTGCTCAAGATCCCACTGCCTGGTCCTGCAGCAGTTGCAGGGAATTTAGCCCAGTTGAAAACTAACACAAAGCATTAGCTCCCAGGCAACTCTAACGAACCAGCACACAGATAGAAGTTCCGGTTATCCATGTGGATAACTTCAGGGAAAAAAAAAAGGTACCAAGCCTGGTGTGTTCAACTATTCATCAGCATAATTTCTGGGCATCTACACCTGCCACATTCTCATGGACTTGAAATACAGATAAAGGTTCTTACCAGTGATCTTATTTCTAGAACACTGAGAACATCAAAGCTAGTCAAAAGGAAGATTGTAAAAGTAATGGATTAATAAGATAGGAAGGAGAAAAACAACTTAAAGTGTGAGCCTTCCTTGTCCTTTCCCAAACACAAGAAGTACTGACACTTCAGTACAAAACAGATTTTAAAACAAAAGGTAAAAAGGAGGAAAAACTGAGTTTGCTTTTCCTGCTACCAGCATGTGCCAAACTCCAAGATGAACTGTTGCTTCCTGACCCATCCTAAGGAAGCGCTTTCTGGAGGTGACTGAGAAAATGACATTATATGGTACGAGACACTAACTCTTCAATGACTTAATGTACTCCAGCTGCAGTCTTCTCCTTTCTCTTGCACAGTTATTTGGGGTTTTTTTTCTACATTTCCATGCTCTTCCTCTGCTCATCTTTTCATACTTTCCTCCCTCAGTCTGTCCTCTCCTGCACTAGTGTCTGCACTCTTGCCCTCACCCATCCCAGCAATTGTTGAATTTGCTAATATCCTTAATACCCTTCTTCACTGACACAACTGCCTAGGGCAGCTCTCAGCCTAGCATGAGAATAAGCAACAGAATTCTGTACCTGTAGCATAGGTAAATACAAAATCCAGCTGCTGGGGTAAATCTTAGCAAGTCACGTCCATACTTCTTGGGGTGTCTTTGTAAAAAGAACAGAAGTAAAAAATTATGACATATCTTTACAAATCACTTCTGTACTTGAGAACCTGTAAGCAACTTCTGTTTTATCACTGGGAACTTTCACTTACTGAAGTGACAGTAGCAAGACCCTCTAGAGGTCTCCAGTTAATTCACACTGCTTCCTGCTTCACTCTTTTCTCACTTCTCATCTTCCTCCCTCCCCCTCCCCAAAAAAATGAGATTTTTCAGACCTGAAGGTCTCAACTACAGTGACTCCACACTGCCAATGATGAGGTACATTACAGCAGGGTTCAAAACAAAGCGATGCAGCTTGGAATAAGATATATTAACAGAGGACAGTCACCAATGCCTACACATCAACTGCAGATGCTGTGCCCAGGCAAAGCTTTAAAACACTGTAATGTCTTCTGTGGGGGCCATACAATCTACAGACAATGGTGACAAGGGGCTTTGGGTTCAATTAAACTTACAGCATTTAGCCCTGCATGCAGAGTTCCCTTTTGTTTGTCACTATACACACAAATCTTTCAACTTACCTCTTCTGAACATGTAGAAGATGCCCTTCCTATCTAAGAGTACCACACTGATCTCAAATTGCTATAGGAATTTCTTAGGCCAGGTAATTTTTGGTAACAGCTTTAAACACAACCAAGGATCATGTAACTTGATGGTACGCTTTGCATCACTGCATTGTGGTTATTAAGATATTTCTTTTCAATGGATGAAGCTGAATTACTGGTGTTTGGGGACATCTCATTTTAAAATCTATGTGATAGACTGTTACACAATAGTACTTTTTAACAATGCCCTTTCAGGGCTTCACTTGGTTGTATGGAACAGCAACAAATCAAGTGTGTCAAACCTCTTCCATTCCACTGATATCACTGCTGCATTTAGTAAACATATGACAGGAAACAATCTGTGTCCCAAATTGCTGTGGCATTTCCAAAGGAGACAAATTTATCCTGTGTGACTTTCAATGGAGTCAATGTAGTTGCACCAGGAACGAGGGTGGCCCACAGTTTTCTTTCTGGTCACATACCTCCTCACATTGTGAAGGACACCCAGGAACAAAGATAAAAATAACCTAATACAAATCGGGGAAACAGTCACATGTCAGGGAAGGAGGACGCAACAATTGTGATCCGTGACTCACTCTAGGGCACCAGGTGTAGGAGACCCCTTACATGGAAACAGACTGTGTCAGCCCCATGATCTCTACCTGCAGATTCGCACTGCGCAGAAGACAAGCCTTTCACATCCACTAACAAACTGGATTGAATGGATAGCTGCATAGCAATGCAGCCAGCAGTTTCTTCTATGCAATACTTGGGCTTGCCACACGAGTAACACAACTTTAAAGAAAGGTCAAATATATTTTGTCCTTTTGCTGCACTTTCAAGAAGTGGTGCATGCATAATACTTCCTTAACAGCAACCTAAAGCACAGTCAGGGGACTAACAAGGGAGAAGAGCTACTAGTTGTGGCAATGATCAGCCTTTATTTCAGTGTAATTATTTTTCAGACTGTTCATTTTGACCTTGGTAGCCACCCATATGCAGCTGTATTACTGAATCTGTTTCTCTTTATGCATACTTTAGGTGGGTGACAGCGCCATGAAGGATTAACAAGGAAGGTATGTGTTTATTAGTTTAAGCCGTGTGCTTGTAAAGACAAACTTTTTGTAATACAGACACAGAATTTGCTTCCTTTGCTCATGAGAAAACAAATCCCACAGACAGGCTTAGTAGGTACAACAACAGGCAGGCATTTCAAAATACCTATAAGAGCTTTTAAATCAAGAAAACCAAGTTACTGTATTTTGACCTTTCCTCATCTCTTCCCTGCACCACTTTCTAGCTGTAAAAGGTATATATTTTAAGTTACATTACCTTTCTTTTTTTAAGATCCTTTTGTATTGCCTGTCTGGTCATGTATGTCCAAACAGATAATGGTGGCTCTGCTCAACTGAGCCTTCTGACTTACTGCCTGCTCCCTCAGCAACATCTCTCACCCGTTCTAAAGGAAAAGTATTTTTTTCCCCCTTCCAGAGAGATCTCACTATTTCTCCTCACCTGCCTTGGCCTTGCATCTGCAATGCCCTGGAAGTACTTCCAGGTCCTTCCCCCTTGAAACAGCCAAGTGAAGCATGCAGCAATGCAGCACTGCAGGTGCCAGCACATGTGCACTTAAATCTAACGCAGCACAGAAAATGGACTTATTGTGCGCATATGCTGGGAAAAACTTATGCTGTTCCAGTCCTTATAAGGGCCCCAAGAAATCAGGAAGAAGACATATGTTTCTGTCACAGGTCACACACAGCCAAAAGACCACAGGTTGCATACACCCTGCATTAAAAAAATGATGTAACAAGTTGTGTTGAAGTCATCCGCAGGAAATATTGTTCTCTGTGCAGTGTCTGTCACACAAGCTGGTTACACAAACTTTTCTGTACTAGTGTAAATGCATTAGTGGTTCATCTAACATGCCTTGTCTAGAAGAAGATAAACAGCCTAATGCACCCCTGCCTGTCACGGGCTGGGAGAACAAATGTACTTTCAGCCAAGTCACCTGAAAATTCCTGTACATGTTTTGCTTTTACTGCACTTGGGGCAGACAGTGACAAGCAAAAAGCTAAGCAGAATACTTGGCAAGCACTTTAACTGCTTAAATAGACAAAACCAGACACAGCATAAAGTCAAAGCTGAAAAATTAGTCACTACAAATAAGTTCTTGGTGTGTGTCTTATTCACAATAAAGTTAAGATCAACTATAGCTCAAAACACTGTAACAAAATCTGAAGTTCAGTTTTAGGAAGAGATGTCATCACATGTAATCCTCTAAAGTTATTAAAATATCCGTGTGTAATCTGGTTTCCTTTGAAAGCCTCTTTTAAATACAACACTGGCACTGGCAGCACATATATTGTGCTCACACAGTACTATTTGACCCTATAGGCCTACATCGAAGGACAAAAAAAGAAGAGTCTGAAAGACACTTCTGTTTTACTTTAAGGTTTTTCCATTTTAGCCACATATAAAGACAAATTCATGGACAACACAGTACTGATTCAGTCATGCTTATCATTTTATTTGGGCAGCAGATATCTGACAAGGAGAAGCCTGGGAAAGAGATGATCACAATATAAATTCATAAAACATTCAGGCGCAAGTGCAGCTTTAGGAGCGAGGTTTGAGAAATGAATGTCTCAACATCATCTTGAAAACCAAGTTTTCATATTGTGGCAGCACCTACAGATTCCACCACACTATAAGCTAAGCATGCATATATCCAAGCCAGCCTCTTGTCACGGAAAGTTCACACAGGAGGGTTTTACACTGCAACTACTCTTTGAGAATTTTAAGATACCTGACACCCCATGCTTCATCTGCATTTAAGATATACTTAAAACAATTCAGAGGCAAAGTTATATACACATTTTATTTTGCTCCTCATGGCAGTGCTCTGCCTTTGCACCCACATTTAGTAACACATTGTCCTACATGTGTATTACAAAAAAACCGCATTAGTCCTTACTCTGTTTTGTCTGTTGAGATATGTATTACTAAAAATTCCCTATAAAAGTGATGCACTAGCTTTTAATTACACACCCTGAAGAATTTTTATTTAGAATGGAAATGCTTCAACAAGATTTCTTGCCCCCACACCTTCCAAAATAAGGTCCTGGTAAATCAGATTATCTGCCCAGGTCAACAATAGCCAGCAGTAATATCCAGATCTCCTTGCTGAAAGGTCTGCGACTCTAGCCATTTCATCACGCTTTCACCTGTGCTTGAACAAATGAAGTGGAGGTGGGAGGGAAATCAGCCATGGCCTTCTTGCAAACGGTAAAGGATAAAATGATTAGGACCTATATCAATGATGTGGCTAAAACCCACATATCCACAACTTCCATTTTACAATTCCCCAGCACTGCTAAGAAGCAGGTGCTCCATAGTTTTCAGGAGAAGCAGCACAATACAGCACAGACCTAAACTTGAAAAATAAAATTATAAAAAAACTGTTTTAATCTAAAAACATGGTAAACGCAATCTATTAATTTCAGGCTTTTTAGAACTTTAAAGCAATCTCTACTTGCACTGATCAAAACACTTCTGTATTTCTAACTCTTCACTTTTCTACTTTCCTACTTTCCCAGCTCCACAAAGGCTCTCTAAAACAAAAAGAGAAGATAATAGGCACTTTGCACTGTTCCTGACAACTTTTCTTCTTTCCTGCCCTCTTAAAACCTCTGATTTGTGCCCTCTGCTTTCCTGTTGCCATGGAGAAGGTCCAATACATAACCCGTTCTGCTCTGAGGAGAGCCTCAACTATTGAGGTGAACCCACAAGCACGCCAAAGGCTCCAAGAGCTCTTTGTGAATTTCTGCCTGATTTTAATTTGCCTCTTGCTGATCTGTATCATTGTGATGCTCCTCTGAAGTTCCAGCACTTCTCTGCGCTGTCCTCTAGGAGAGTCACCCCCAGAGGGAAGACACCTACACTGCAACTCCCAATGCAAGGATCCTCTTGTGAGAGGGGCTAGCACTTGGACTAGAGCTGTATGCCAGCTATCACACTGTCTCTTACTACCTGCTACACGTATTAAAAACACACTACTTCTGTACAGAACGGTGTTTAGAGCCTATTGTTACAAAGCTGTGCATGACCTTATGTCTCAATCAAGAGATGTCTTTTCTGAATGGGGTAAAGTACCTGCTCTTCATGGAGTTGTTAAGTTCCTCAATGTTTTAGCTACACCCCACAAATGGCAACTTCACTTTTGTGGCAGGCAGTGTTTTCAGGTTTCTCTGAAAGTCCTTAAGCCCTTGGTGGGGTTCCAAATTTGACATGTGTCTGCCCGAAAAAACATTTACAGGCACACAGCCCTCAATGTATCCTAGTGAAGTTTCTGCTCTGCTTACTCCAAGATGCTGTATCTCTGCATTATCAACTGAAGGCACTCAAATTGGTTTAGTGTTTTTTTAAGGAAATAGGAAAATAAACCAAAAACCTCTAACCCTGAAATAAAATCCATTTCATATGCTTTCCTCCCTATTTACGGGATCTTTTATATATATAGTCTCATGTGTGTATATATATACATACACACACCCCACACACCTGGATCTGAGAAAGAAGGAAGAAAAAAATAAACAGGCATCTTCATTTACAGTATTTTTCACTTAATACATCCTTACAGAACTAAGTGACATCTGAAAAGTTTGTTCACTGTGTTTTGCAGAAAAAAATGAGACTTCCACACTGTATCAAAGATTCAATTTTCTATAGTCATTCAACTGATATGACAGTTGGCATAACCCAGAAATAATTCTGAGTTCTTAATATTTGGCCTCAGACACCTTTATTATGGCCTGCTGTAACTTACAATTTCCTTAACTTGAAGATAGAGAGAACTTGGTACTTGCCAATGCCACACAAGGTAGCTTGTATCTGATAGGGTAATGGGGAAGGTCTAGGTCACCCTTACTGCTGTATTGAAGTGTATTGCACAAGTAACACCACCACCTACGCCTGCAAATGCTTGTAGGGGAAAAAAGGCAAGTATTTCCCTAGAAAAAATCATACATATAAATTACGAACAGCTAGGCACAAGACACAAAAGCATTGCAGAAGTATATTTTCGACATATAAACCGCAGTCTATACCCATAAAAGATGAAGTTCCAACAGTTTTCAGTAACAAGACTGGGCAGTAGACTTCTAATCCTCCTATATGTTGCTGGTGCTAAGCTAAAATCCTAGAAAATTTATACAGTTTCGTATTTTCAAGAAAGTTCAAGGTAGACAGAGGTCAAAGAGAAATCCAACTTTTAAACAGGTATCTTTCTATACCATTCTGTGTAAGCAACCCTAGTGATGAATACAGAAATTAAAACAAGTTTATCTTAATCTTGCATTCTGACTTTAAGACTTAATATCCCATGATGCTGAACACCTAAGCAGGAAGGGAAGAAATGCCTGGAAAAACCCTCTGTATTTGATGGAACGCAAGTAAGGCCAGTGGTAATGCGCTTCCTCTTTGGCAAACAATGTTGAAAGACCAGACTTCTGAAATAAGGTTAATCACTAGAGGAAATTAGTTAGCTACTCTAAGAGGATTACAAGCAAGCGCTGATGAGATTGGCAACACACATCCTCACTTGCAAATTAGTATATGACTATTGCTGATTCAAACTGTCAAAATAATCTTAATTTCCCTTTCATTCATTCTGACCACTCTCACAAATGCATGAGATTTTAGTAAGCACAGCTACCTATTAATTTTTCTGCTTAAGAAAAGCCACAAACAGTGCACTTCAGGGTGGGAAGGGAACAGAAAAATATAAATCTACTTTCTTATGTTCTTTACATCTGTGTTTTTGTGATGGATAGGGTTTCCAGTTTTAGTTTACTGTGGAGGTGTTTCAAGAAACTTTACTGGAAATAAGAGTATAGTTTTATACGACTGAAAGTTTCCTGAAGAAAAAGGGTGTTAGAGGTAAAATATCAGTACATACATTCTGAGGACACATTGGGATTATCTGTTTCATAAACCAGTAATACATAAAAATCAAAGTAAAACGTTACTAAGAAAATAAAACACCCATTCCTCTCTCATAAAAAACCCACCAGCTTCCTCATAGGTAGCTGAAAGGCCATTATTTATTAAAAAAAAAACAAACCACACCAAAACACAAAAACCAAAACAAACCATAAACCAAGCATTAACAACTAAGAACAAAACCAAAGTATAAATAAACTGGAAGCCCTACTATTCTACAGCAATGCAAATAAATTGCATGTACTCATAGCTCATTTCTGCTTTAGGATTATGCTGATCATAAAATCTGCTACCATCCTCACTACTGTCCTCTGTATCTCTTCAACTGAAGCCAGAGATTACAAACATAAAACCTTTTGTATATAGTACAGTCTTCTTTGTATACTTGGGTATTAAAACTAACATCTACTGTATTTTTATTTATTAAAATGGCTGCTTGAAAATATATTATGTAAAATAAGATGCTTAAATACAATTCCATTTAGAAGCATTCTATCATCTACTTATTAAAGTTATGTGAAAAAGAGCAAATCATCATCCAGCTTTCTAATTCTTGATACTTCTGTTTATTCTGTTTTGGTTTTCAACAGTAATCTTGCCTATTTTGCTATGTCCAAATCACTTACACATAATTCATAGTAACTAGTGCACATGAGAGCCTAATGAATTTAATATAAGTGTAATGAAAAATGTTCACTACTTTTATGAGCTGTAATGAAAATTCCAAACACAGCATGTAGTTTGGATTAAGTTTTCAATGCTCTGTTCCACTCTACCCAAGGCTAAATTTATCTTATATACTGATAGCAAATTAAGACAGCCAAAGAGGCAACAATTTGATATTACTCTTCCTAAAAAAAAAAAAAACCAAAAAAAAAACCCAAAACCCCAAAAATAACCCACAAAAGACAAACTTCAGTGGCTATTTTACTCTGGAAAAGGCCTAAATCAGGAACAAGATTATGCTGGTTATAAAGATGTGTCTCCTCAGAAATTCTTCAGCAAAAACTGCTACACCTACCCATTTTTCCCTAGATGAAGACATAACCCATTTCAGCATTGAAATTTTGTATAATCAACACTAGCCAGAGTGAGGCACTTTAGAGGGCAGCAGGTACATGCAGTTACTGATTTTTCTGCACCAATTCACCAACAATTGCCCTTCCGAGCAGCAGAACCGAACCACTCGGTGGAAAGACAAGTGTAAAATAGGCTTAAACAAAATTATTCACAAAATATGCACAAAATATTTGCCAACCCCCTTGGCATAAAGATCTTTAATGCAAGTTTTGCAACAACTGCACACAGAGCAATAATCACATCAGACACACACACTCACGCCAAAATGTACTTTATCTATATCCTCTCCATCAAAATTAGAGCAGAGTAACAAAGACAGTCATTTAGGGAGAGTTCTTGGTCATATCCAGATGCATACTGCTATACTATAGATTACAGTCCAGATGCCTGTATTTGTATGGCTATTAATAAACAGCAGCTGTCCGAATACAATTAGAAAATATTTGTGAAGTCCTACAAAATCCATAGGTATCTTTTATTTCACCACAAATGTAGTTTTTCCTTTTAATTGTGGCTTAGATGTTAAAAACGGGGGTAGAGAAGAGAATCTATTTTGGTTGTGGAAGGATACAGGCAAAGCCTCTTGCTCATTGCAAGGACTAAAACCAGACCAATTTATAAATAAGAATTCCTTCAAACCTGCTGCTCATCTCAGCAAGAGCCCTGGTAATATAAATTATTTAAAACAGACCCTAGATTTACTGTAATATCTGACAGTTAGTTCAGTTGAACAGATTGCTTTATAAGCCCACTGTATTGTAAGATAAAAGAATAAAAAAGTGCAAAAATTTTTAAATAAAATATAAAGCTATAAAACACTGCCCTCTTGTGGCATTTCCTAAAACCTCAGCTGGTTATTAAAAGGACATTTTGCCAGCATTTCACTGTTAGGGCTGAGTGATCCTATTTGTTGCTTTCATTTTTATCTACTTTTTCTATATATAAACCACAATTGCTAAGTTATTAATACTATCTTAAAATAAGCTATTGCGTATGTGCTATTAAAAGCACGAAGGATGCATCTTCTGCCAGCCCAATCTAGATTCTTAATAAGGCATTTGCAAAGTTGCAATTAAGCCCACACAGCACACTGCTGGCAAAACATTACCCACTGCACTGCACGATGCCAAACCCTAGAAGGGTAGGAAATACCCCTATTAAAAGCAGGGCTTTTTGCACAGATGAGAAAGTTGAGGGGTTTTTGCACCTACAGAGATCTTTTAGAAGCAAGTTTTCAACAGTCCATTGCTGAAACAAGTACATGTTGAGAACAGCCATTCTTTTTGAAAAAAAAAAAAAAAAACCACCAAAAAAAACCCCCCAAAAAAAACCCCAAAAAACACATGGGCCTGCAAAGATGAAAGCTATCGTTAACTTTATTTTTCTTTTACTTTTAAGTCATTTGGAAAATTAAGACTTGAAGGAGCATCCACATTCCTTTGTTGGGGGGAGGGGGAAACAGCTACTGTAAAGCACTTTTTTTCTTAAGTGGTGGAAATTAAAACCAGGCAAACACCTGAGGACACGATGAAATTAAGTGTGATTCTACACTGCTTACTACTGCAGGAACAACCCAAATCTACCATCAAGAGTCTGCAGCAAGCACAAGAGGGCAGACTGATGCACATCATGGATCTTGCTAACAACAGAGGTGTCAACCTGCTGCTCAATTTTCTGCTTATTGTGTTGGTTCTGGTGCTCGCATTTATCCTTGTGAAGCTGATGTAAACCTCTGAAGTTCTGCTTCAAGTCTTGCTTTGCAATAATGTAGACACTTCAAACTATCTGAATATAAATATGCAAAGCCTGCAGAGACTGAAATACATGACAAAGTATCCACATGCCTATTTTATCAGAAAGCAATCCTAAAAATTGTCCACAATCGTCTACCTGCCACTGAGTAAAGAAATCATCTAGAGCCTTGCTGAGTACCTGAAGAAATCCAAGTATGTGCCAGCAGTTACTGTACTCTTCTCACTGCTACAGCTGACTTGTATTTAAAGATCTACAAAAGATACACGGCCTTCAAAGAACATCATTTCTGCAAAAAGGGACAGCAGAAATCAATTTTTTTTTAAATGGAGTTTCTGTAGAACATTATGGGAAACGACACAGAAACAGCAGGAAGGCAGAATAAAACACCTACACTGGGTTGACAGCATGCACCAAATTATCTGTGGAAAGCAAAAGCACAGATGCTGTAAATGGAAACAAGGATATCCATGAAAAGCAGCTTGCAGCAACCAAGATGGGGATAAGTGAAGTTTAAATATGAAAACATAATTATTAGACCTCTTTTGACCACCTACAGTTCAGAGCAACACCTTAAAAGCCAGGAGACATTAGTGTTATCCAACAGTATCAAAAAGAAGCAGTCAAAACAACTGAAAAGTAAACTACCATTAGCAAGGGTTATCGTAACTCTCCCTAGAAGCCCTTAACACTGACCCGCACTCAACCAACAGGTGCATCTGCATGAACACAGGAAGCGTCCTACAGCCTCTATAAGCCAGATTTACCACTTAAGCACAGGTCAAGTGTGCAGTGTGGGAGCCCTCAAGCCATATTTGACACCACTTGTTACTTGCCAGTGCAATCATCCAGCCCATAGCTTGTCCTCACTTTCAGCATGCAACATAAGCTTCTTACAGGACCTTCTTCTATGGCCCTTCACAGGATGTAGTTTCCCCACAGGTCCTTGGAAGAACAGTGACCAAGAAGAGCTCACTTCTGCTGTAATTATTTGCCCAGAAGGCAGGCAGCTCTATACACTTTATAGACACTGGGAAAGAAGGTGGCCAGAAGTACATATTATGTATTACACTGGGGCCAAACAAGCACCTCTCTTTCCCAAGGACAACATGGGAACAAATTATACCAACATGTATGTATTGTACAGTGAATTTAATGCTATACATACACACATTAACAGTCTTATCTACACATGCAAATGAGGCCGATGTTGCTTATGGGGCAGGGAAGCCCCAGCTTTCAGCTTTTCATTGCCAACAGCACATCCCCAATTCAGCACATCCACTGTTGATCCAGCACTTCTCAGAAGTACTAAGTATATTACAGAGCTGATTGACTTGGGTTCACCCTCAGGATTTCCAGATTACTGGATATTGTGGGTGGTTCAGTGATCTGGAATAGACTCATCTACATTGGAGCTACAAGAAGACTTCTCCTATGAAACGGCAGTGTGCCTAGCAAAACACAGCTTATACCAGTCCTACCCTTAAGCATTCACATTCCACTCTATGCTACCTGCTCCAAAGCTTACGTAGCATTAGTGTGCTGGTTTGGGCTGGAAACACAATTTTCAGCCAAATCCAAAACCTAGTCCCATACTAGCTACTGTGAGGAAAATTAAATCCAGACCATTCAAACCAGCACAATTAGCTAGGCCAGCATGGATAGTCAAAACAAAAGCTTTTCTGCCATCTGCTCTATGTGCAATAAACATTTAAAACAGCTTCTGCAAACTACATATCTGTAATTTTTTAATATTGACATAGCAGTATCAGTTCCTGCCTGTTTGCATTTAAAGCAGAAAACTTTGCATAGCTACATCATTGCAAGCACTTTATTAAATACTCTCATAATCTTGAAATATTCTACTTCAAAAAAAATATATACAAGGGATATACATCCTAACAGTTACGGAGTTATCTATCGCTTAGGAAGATTTCTGCCGATGCTTGATATAGATGGCCCAAAGTATATCAAAACCACACAAACTGATATGAAGCCCACTCTCATCTAAAGAATAAAAAACATTTTCCCAGCAAAATGGCTATTCACAGATACTCTGCTCAGGACTGTACAAAGCTTATTTGTCTGTATGTATAGTCGAAGGTTTCCCTATCTTAGGGAAATCCAGTGACAGTTTAATAGCTAAAATGAGATAAATGAGTTAGCCCTGACAAAACCCAAGTCATACATTCCTTTTTACTACTACTGTCACCAACAATCATGTATTTCCAGACCCAAAATTACATACAAAGGAAGCATATAAGAAACCCTGCTGTTAGCATGCAGAAAGAAAAACAATATACAACCCCAGCAGCCTCCTCTCTCAACCAGCAATGAAGTCAACAAATGCCGAAATACATCGCTTAAACCGAAATACGCATTTTCTTAATATGACATATAAAACTGGCAAAGTTATCAGCTAACCAGTGCCAAGTCTCTTTATGCAGTCAAGCATGGTCCAAGTTTGGTTTCCCATCATCTGCGAGTGCTTACTCCAGACTTAGCCCACATACACAATGGAACAAACAGAATCCCACTTGTTGGATTACTAACTTCACAGCCAAGGGAACAGAACAAAAGAGCTTAATTGTGGCTCACAGTGAAGGAGTTCACTCCACTAAGCAAAGGTGATAACTGCTCATGTTAAAAAGTTTGATCTTGCTGAAAAGTATGGTTTATCAACATGTGACACAGGAAAATGTTGACATTAACAATTTTTAGTTAACTGCCAGGATCCTAAGAAAAACTAGCTTTCGGCTGATATCAGAATAGACTTTTCTGTAGCAACAGTAGTATTTGAAGAAGATTTTACCTTTTCTATTAAGGTTTTACAACTTTTTTCCGCAGTGTTTAGGTATGCATGCAATTTTACTTGCTTCTGTTTTGAAATTAAGATTGTTGTAGTATCTCTCACTGCATTAAAATTTGCTTTCCAGTAACTTTTATATACATGGTGTGTGTATATATATATATATACACACACACACACTACACATTAACAAGGCAGCATTTTCCTCATGAAAGGAAAAAACAGTAAACCAGATACCTTAAAGGAAAAAGATGCACTGAAGCGATTTCCATCTATTTACTCTGCTAAATTCTGACACAAGTTAGCACACCATGAAGAAATCATACAGATGCCCCATACAATGGAAAAGAATGATGCCTACAACATTGTACAGAGCTAGTGAGTCGATCTGTGACCTTCTGAAACCTTCCTTCTTACTGTATTATCTCCCACAATTTTAAAAGCATGCTTTCTTTTTAAACCCAACTTCAGAACTAGCACACAGTACTTACCTAGCTGCATTCAGATAGTGAGCTACACAAGAGGATATGGGCTTGAGAAATGCCTTTATACAAAAATGCAGTCTTTTTATCTAGATTTGTACGGCCTCCCACTTCAGTAAATGGGAACCACTGTTGTGTGTTATCTGAGAGTTAAAAAAAGTAAATAAGGTATTACAATGGTCATGCCTGCTGAAAGATCAGCAGTACATTGAGAATAAATGATTAAGTGTATGGTAAAAATATAAATTGTGCATGGAAATTATTTTACTGGCAAAATCTGTTCCTAGGAAACACATAGGAGAATGTTTATCTTCAAAAGGCATACATTAAATAGTACACATTAGCTAGAGAAAACAATTCTCATATACAACTCCATGATGTTACAGAACAACCATAGACCAGATCCCATTTGGAAATCTATTTCCAAAGGTACAAACATCACACCCACAGCTGAATGATGCACCTGGAGCCTCCTCCACACGCCTTGTGTCCTTAATTACTGTCACACTCCCTGTGGGCCCCCCTCACATTCAAGTGGGAAGTCAGGGTAAGCAGAGCAAAAGCCACAGCTTCAAGGACTTCCCCTGTTTCCTAGGGCTGACAGACAGCCAATAGTTTTCTAAACCAGGACTAGATGGATCCTGTTACATACATAATCACTACCAATACAAATATAAAGATAACAGGAGCAAGAAAAAAAAAGTAGTGTTTCAGCAAAACTTCATGCTTTAGTCTTACAAACCTGAAAAGCACCTTTTTTATGAGTTCAGCCAAAAAGATAACTAATGCTTGTGCTCCCTCTGTTGGCTCTGCCCTTAAAACACAACTCAGTATCAATGCCTGCATGCACAAAAGTTTTTAAATAACCACAGTAACATAAACAGGGTTTCATCCATTTCAAACATGAAACTTTGCCTTCATACAAAAAGGAAACACTGTATTTAGTGACAATCAACAGTGAAAAGGTTCTTGCCAGACATCAAAAAAGCTATGAGCTGCTGTGACTTAACCAAAAATAAGCTCCTAGAACACCTCTCCCAAACAAAAGGTCTATATGAGATAATGAAGAGACATTTACCTAAATGAAGGAATTAAGTCACTTCCTAAACCCTCCTGTGCTCGCTGACACCACTGGTAGCTGTGAGTTGCCAAGAGCCCATCTGGCAGTGCCCCTGACCCAGCCTTGGTACTGAGCCAGCTTCTGTCACATTGGCTCTGAAAGGACCCCATCAGCCTCTGCCTCTACATGGGGAATGTTTCAACACGGAATCTTCAAAAAGCTTAGAGAAAGATGAGGGGGTTGGAATGAGTGGCTCCCTGGAACAATGTCAGGTCTTTAGAGAGATTTTTAAGGATTACTGTCAGTTTGGCCATATTAGTTGGATTTTTTTTTTATTAAACAAATCAAAAAAATATGGATCACCATTAAGAGCAAAATTAGACCTGAAGAACCTCTACACTTGTCCATCTTTCCTTCAATATACAGTGAAAGAAACAACAAAATTTAAGTAAAGCTCTTAGTAAATTATTTCATATATCTTCCGGCTGGAGAAAACAAGTAATTTGCATACAGAGCTAGATTATCTCTGCTCACATAATACCCTAGCTATTGTACTCTGCTCGGGAAGATTTTGGCAAGCCAAATTTACCTACAGAGTTACACCTCAACATTTAGATTTTAAATACTGCCTTCCTTCATAAGCTATCTTTTGCTGTTAAGGGAAGACCTAGAAACAAAGACTGAATTGTTGTATTAGAAAGGGTTCTTTCTCTCAAAACCACATGTTTGATGTTTTCTACACAAAAATACTTCAAGTATAACACACGACTTTCATATTATTTTTTTTTTTTTTTTTTAGGAAATCACATTAATTGACTGCCATTAGTTGATTCTAATTAGTTAAAAACATGCAGTAATATCAAATGGAATTCAGTATCACTATGCCTAGCACTTAATCTGAATATTCACCCTTGCAGCATGCAGGAGATCCTATTATTTTGCTGAATGAAACATGCAGCATCTTTGTAAAGCTACTCAGATCAAAAGAACATTTACATTCCCCCCCCCCCCCCCCACTTCCCTACAACACTGTGACCAAAGACTCTCTTGAGAGCTACTGAAAATGTTATTTGATGGACCTCTTATTGTGTCCAGCTTCACAAAAAGAGATGCCAGTATCATGCAGATATAGCACAACGAACAGAGTAAACCGTAAGTGAATGCCGAAAGAAAACCCTGCTGATATTCAGGTAATATTGAGAAACAGGAGCAGCATCCCTAATCAAAGTTTAAAACATTATCACCTGGTTAAAAGGACCTGCTCCCTTTCCTAGTTCATTAAAACCTGCCTGATGTTATTCCTTCGGGATGCCACATGGTGGCAGCGAACACCAAGCTTTAGCCTTACCTGCACAGGCTGTTCACCTCCTGTTCTAAAATCTTCAAGCTGCTGCACGTGCCATGCAGATAAGCCGTAGGGCTCCTCCGCAGTCCTGCACTCCAGGGGATTTGCACGTAACTGCTCTTTCAGCCACATTTGAGTCCTCACTGCTGGCTGTATGGGAGCCCCACTCACAGCCTGTTGTCCTAGAGTTGCGTATCTCTGTCCAAAGGCTTCACTGCTGGCTGCCATAGGTTTGCTTTCAGGTAAGGCACTGTAGGTCAAGTCTAAGGCATGTCTCCTACTTGAGGAATCTGAAAAATCATCTCTGCTGCATGTTTCAAATTTGTATTTGCAGTCCAGTAGAGAAGATCGTTTTTTCCCTGTTTCTTTGTCCTCAATTTTTAGCAACTCCATGCTATCATGCAAACAACTTGGCCCATTTGTCCTTAATTGTGGTGACACAGATTTGTCTGTACTAGCCCTGGAGTCCACTGAATGACTACTGCCATCTTGGCTGAAGGTATTTGGTGAGCTGAGTTTAGACAAGGAAGACCATCTTCTCACAGGTTTTGCATCTTTCATGTCAAGAGAATTGTCCAGGGCACCCTGATTTCTGCCTCCACCTGACCGTACAAAGCTTGTACTCCATTTCGAACCATCAGACTTGAAAGTTTCCCTGTGTTTGGAAAATGAAGATCTGGCATTAGACGGCATCACATGGGCAGTAGGAATAGAAACCAGTGATCGGCTGGGCTTAAATGAGGATGTACCACTTGAAGTTGAATGATCTGCAAAGAAAGATTTATCACATAAGTACAACACAGAACTCATATTAACATCAGTGCCCAGAGAGCAAAACATCAAATTCAAGGTGAAATGCAGAAACAGAAGGTAACAGGTTTCTTGACAAAATAAGATCTTATAAACCATTCAAGATTATGCAAATGGAAACATTAAGTGGGAGATTTTCAAATTTATTTTGCTCAGACACCATCATTACAAAAAGAAAACTGTAGCAAGCAGTGGCAACAGCAGCTTCCCACATAATATTAGGTAGCTTGCACATCACAAATGGTAGAGGTATCACAATTCATGAGTCCCAGGACTGATTGCTCTTACATCACTTCTCATTTCCTAAAGGCAAAAACAATAAAAAAAAAATCACTAAATGCACTTCAAAATGGCAGTGCTAGAAACAAGCCAGCTTAATGATGGCTTCTCGGACATAACTCTTCATCTCTTTTTGAATCTCACCAATTCAAAATATACTTCCTGTACTGGCTTTGGCAGGAACAGAGTTAATTTCCTTCACTGTAGCTGGTATGGGGCTATGCTTTGGATTTGTGCTGGAAACAGTGTTGATAACACAGGGATGTTCTAGCTACTGCTGAGCAGGGCTTACACAGATAAAGGCCTTTTCTGCCTGTCATCCCACCCCACCAGCGAGGAAGCTGAGGGTGCACAAGGAGTTGGGAGGGGACACAGCTGGGGATAGCTGACCCCAACTGACCAAAGGGATATTCCGTACCATATGGCATCATGCTCAGCATATTAAGCTGGGCGAAGGTTGGTGGAAAGGGCACTGTTTGGGGACTAGCTGGGCATTAATCAGCTGGTGGTGAGCAACTGTCATCATCTGCATAATTCATCTTTCTTGGGTTTCATTTCTCTTTGTTTTTTTTTTTTTTCCTTTCATCTACCCCCAGTTGTTAAACTGGTCTTATCTTAACCCACTAGTTTTCTCGCTTACAATTCCAACTCTCTCTTCCATCCCACTTGGGGGGAGGCAGGAGCGAGTGAGCTGCCATGTGGTGCCACTTAGTGGTCAGCTGGGCTTAAAGCACAACACTTCCCCCAGGTGATTTACTAAAAAACAAGACAAAAATTTCATGTTCCATTTAAGTTGCATGTTATTTGCAGACCAAATACAACAGCACTCAGAAACCATATGTAGCATTATTTATGAAATGTATCCCCAGCTTAAATATCAGGAACAGAGAAATCTCTGAGGTGATATTCAGGAGGGGATGGAAAAGCAAAGATGACAGATGTAAGAGAGGTTACTGAGGACTGGCTGAGAGCTCTCATATACCCAAGTGACATGTGCTGAACATCACAGGTTGTGGACAACCAAAAATAAACACCTAATCCTCCCATTAGAGGATCAGCTCTCACTGAGTCACGTGGCTGCACCTCAGCAAGCTCATATTGCTCATTAGGTTCATGGCAGATAGACAGTATGAAATTGCTTTGATTAAAAAAAATGCAGGTAGGAAAAAGAAGAGAGATTCCAAGGGCGCAACCACTTTTGAAAATGGCAGCACTTCTTTTCCTACATATCCAAATAAAGATCCTTTACCTCAACTTTAGTATTTCTCCCTATTTGGGACCAGACTTTCTCACTCCTTGCACTTGCAAGATAACAGAAGAAAAAAAAAAATGCATTAGAGACCACAAAAAATTACAGAGTTCCTTGGCTGATACCTGTCTATTACATACTTGTCTTCCAGCTCCAAAGGAGCCAGGGTTCCTAAGAAGGCAGAAATTCTTGCAGAAGCCTTCCTGCCTCATATTGAGTCCCTGCTCCACCATGTACACTCCCATGTCAAAGCACAAGCTCACACCACATTGTCTCTTGCCCCTACCTAGCCACCTACTTTCATAGTAGCTACAGCACACAGCCATCTCTAAGACTTCCCCAAACTGTCAGAGTCACTTGAAATGGACCAACACAATTTAAGAGGTATTCACAGGATGCTGATGATGGCCATAAAATACAAACATGATGCTCACATCAGAGAAAAAGAAATGGAGAGTAGAATACTACCAGCTTTTTGCCTGATGGATCATGTTGCTAATAACTGTGAGGTACCATTTTTTATATGTGGTCTTGAAACTAGAATTGAAACCAACAATAATTACAAATATATGATCTCCTTCACCATTTCTGTTAGAGTACAGAGTTATTCATATGATAACTCTGTTAGACTTTTATTTTTCCTGATTCTACTCTAAATTTAAGCCCTGAGTTAGATTTAAACTTTTCTTCACTTCTGATTCCAAATTCTTCAAGCAGATTTGAACTTGAAATGCCACGTACATCCAACTACAGCTGATGGAAGCAATTTTGGCTTCAAGTCTTCCTAATTAGTCTTCCTATTAACGCTCACTGAAACATACGAGAAAATTCACACTTCTTCTCAGAGCATATTGCTTCAGTCTGCCTTGACTGCAGTCTCAGCTGGAAAAAGAGCCAGTCTTGCACTCTGAAACATCTCACAGCATAAAAAGCATAAAATTCCAAAATTTCATTGACAATAGGAAAGAATACAGAAAGTATCCTGGAAGCTGAAAGATATTACTTCTATAGTCACAGAAATAACCTCCATCTGACCAAAGAATACTTTAACCAAGAAGCAGATTTTCCTTTCCATGTAGCCAGCAGTAAACAAATGCCTAGTTCGGAACTAAAAGAGCTCTCTTCTCAGCATCACAGTGATTGAGCTAGTGTTTATTGGATGATTACAAGCATTCTTAAACACAGCTTGTGTGAATCCAGACTCTTTCAATGCTTAAGACTGCTCTAATCAATGAAAACTTAAAAGAATTGTAGAATGGTTAGAGTTGGAAGGGATAACCTTAAAGCTCATCTAGTTCCAACCCCCCCCTGCTGTGGGCAGGCAGTTCCAACCCCTACTAGACCAGGTTGCCCAAAGCCATGTTCAACCTGGCCTTGAACACTGCCAGGGATCAGGTACCCACAGCTTCCCTGGGCAACCTGTGCCACTGTCTCACCACCCGCATAGTAAAGAAGTCCTTCCTAATGTCTAATCTAAATCTACCCTCTGTCAGTTTAAAGCCATTGCTCCTCCTCCTATCACTACATGCCCTTGTAAAAAGTCCCTCTCCAACTTTCTTGCATGCCCCCTTTAGGTACTGGAAGCTGCTCCAAAGTCTTCCCTGAGCCTTCTCCAGGTTGAACCCCAGCTCTCTCAGCCAGTCTTCATAAGCCTTCATGGCCTTCCTCTAGACTCAACGGAGCAGGTCCACGTCCCTCTTATGTTGCGGGCCCCTAGGCTGAACACAGTACTCATGGTGCGGTCTCGTAAGAGTGGAACAGAGCGGTAGACAAGGAGAAGCAAAAAGACACAGCTCGTTACTACTGGCATTCCTTTGAATAGCATCAAGATTGTAAGTCAAATTTTGATTTCCAGTTATCCCAATAACTTGGGGGGAAGGGGGGCACACCACCACAAAGCTTCCTAGAGCACTTTTCTAATAGTTATGACACTTGAATATCTCATCCAATACTTCCCAAACCACATAGATGAGAACTGAAAAAATTGTATCTATAAAACAACACTACAAGATCTCTACCACCTAACAGCAGCAGACAGAATAACGGCTTTCTCACTGTGTTGTGTTACATTTCTGAACTACATTACCGCATATCTGGCATAGAAAATAATGTAACAGAATAAATTTTGGTCTTAATAAAAGCTAATAATAGGAAGACAGCACAGCAGACACTAAGGGAAAGAAGAAAGAAACCTTCCAATATAAAGTTAATGAACACCTCCTACTCATTTACTTTTCCTGTGTTATGCTTTTTAAAAGCACTAGAAGCAACTATGTTTTTATCATAACTAGAAGAAGACCTCTGAATCCATTTCTCAAGCCAGATATGTAACACCACCACTCAGATACTCAAAATCTGTATCTGTTGTCCAGCAGTCAGTCGTAACACATAAAAGATGGAGAAGGTTCACTGTAACCTTGGATAACTTCTTCAGCTGCAAAATAGAACTAAGTCTACAAGATATACTTCTATATGTGACCAATTCTTCAGTGCTCCCAGTAAGAGATTATCAAACAAGAGCAGAGCAATCAGGTAATACAGTTATCCAATACGAATCAAAATGCATATGATACATGTGTTTGCAGGATGCATGTGTATCTAATGCCACTGAAAACAGAGAACCCTCCTTGTGTGAAGGACTTTGAAGTTTGATATTCTACCCAGGGTATAATTAGAAAGCCCTGGCCAAGAAGAAAAACATCAGTATTAAAAACAGCTGACCTTCTCTTTCTGCCCTCCCACAACATTGGCATAGATTACTCCAATCCAGGAAAATATGATTAATTGTTCTTAATAACCAAGCAGAAGACAAACTAGGGAAGTCAACCCTCTATTATACAAGTTCAAGGTCTTGAATTTGGCTGCAGTTTAGTGCACAAAAGTTCTTACATTTGTTACAGGATGTCAGTTTTTCTGAATGCTTCTCTGAACTGCTCTGTAACTATGAACTCCATGGACCCTAGCAACAAGCCAGAATTCCAGAATCCAATGTACGACTTGCTGAACAGGCCATGAGTCTTCACTCTACCAAGCAAACATCACTGTCTCCCAGAAACCTTCTCCAAAATAAGCTACTTCCAACAACAGAAGGGTCTAATTATCCTGGGAGTTCCTGAAAAAATAAAGACCATGATGACATGGCATGACAGCAGTATTTATGCTACACATGTGTTCCCCCCTACCTACTTACAAATTGAAATAGCCTTAATGCAGCAGAGGTAATCAGATGAGCCGAGAAATCTCAGAATGGACAGGCAAGAGGCCAGCCCTAGCACAAAAGCCCTTAAGAGACTGACTCATCAACTTCTGGAAGCAAAAGCACGCCTCTTCAGAATGCAGCAGCAGCCACAGAACTGCTTGGGTTTGCTTGGCTTCTTTTATTTATTTATTTATTTTGACTGTCTAGAAATCTTCACCATCCTTTTTAAAATCCCTGTTCATACTACTTCAAGTTTACTATATCAAAATATGAGGAAAAAAAAAAGAGAATAAACCTCCACGTCCCCAACATATCACATACACACTACAGTACAGCCATCCTGCTTAACGGATCTCAACGTAACTGATATTTTAAGATTTAATACAAAACAGTGCTGCCTACTAGTACTTCTGTGAAGTGACAATTTGCCCAGTGATATTTAGGCTAATAATACTCAGATTGGGAATCCGTAACTCCGGAAGAGAAACATCTTCAAACAAATTTAATAACTTCCTACTCTTGAGCCAGCTCTGGGTCAAATTAGCTCACTTATATAAAGCCCATATTCAGAAGATGATTTAACAAGGGACTGTGAAGAAGAGAAGCACTGTATAGAGGTGGGATGCTGCCACTCCAGAGAAGTCAGGCCTCAGTCCTGTGCAAAAGGGACAGCTTTCAAAAGCAGCAGGTGAAATATGTTTTACAGGAAAAAATTAGCAGAGAAAAATAATTACAGCAGAGTCAACTGCTACAAGATTCTATTTTCTTTACTGTACTCAACTACTACAGACGCCCATGTTAAGAGAAATGTGGAAGCACAGAGTCACTGAAAGCTGACAAGGCAAATAAAACTCAAACAGGAAAGTTTTCACAGACGCTATCTGATCAGAGTCTAAAGTAAACAGCAGATAAGCCCAAGAGCAAATCTTTACTGCATATCGTTTGCTGCGAACAAATCATTTATAACTGCTATTGGTCCAAGCTTGCAATGGCCATCTGCTAAATTAATCTACAAAGACTAACCTAACTTGCATAAAATCCCTTTAGATGAGAAAACTGAACACGTTAAGATAGAAACACCAGTTCTTCATCACTCAGCTTTGGTGTTATTACTACTGCCATACATATTCAGTATCTGATATGTGTGCTACAGAATGTTCATAAGCTGCTGTACGAGTGTATGTGTGCTGCATGGCATACAGCTGGCCACCACAAAGTAGTAAAAACTAAATTATGTATAAATATGGATGTTTTATTTAAGAGCAAAAACTGGGGAACGAGAAACTTTGTAACCTGCAGCATCTATCTTTCTGTTCAGCCATCTAGAGCTATTTTTAAGAAACAGTTATATAACTAAGTAGACCAATTTTTAGATTAACAGGTTCTATTTTCCCCTCCCAGATAAGAGGATAAAGCAGTATTCCAGAACAGCAGCCATGTAATCAGGCAACTTCATTTTGCTGAAATGAAAGGATGAGTGAAAACTTACACTGCCACAGGGAATTTTTTCCTTTGTGGTTGGTTGTTTCTTTTTCTTGAATGTCTCAATCTTAAACTTGCATTTGCCTTTTTATGAAGGCCATCTACAGCTTCCAATTCCATTTTCCAACAAGCACTTAACAGAGAAGACATGCAGAAATCAAATATCCCCCTAGGACCTTCATTAAAAATAATGGCCAAGAGAAAAAAAATAACAAAATACTACGTCTGTTAAAATTTATCTGTCCTCCTTCCTTTGTGAATCTGCAAGATACCCAGGCCACAGACATCATCTGTTTCAACATCTTGAACTCCCTCTTGCTTGCATTACTTCTTCATCCCCAGTGAGGGACAAGTCCCCAAAATTGAGAGTAACTTGGCCCATCAACCAGAAATCCAGCCCTGTCCTTCAGAGAGGGGGAAATGCTAAGCATTTTCACCCTGCACCAAGACAGACAGAAAGATACTTTCTCAGGCTCCAAAGGAAACTTATTTATATTATCCCAACTCTAACTTACTCCAGGTGCCATCACCACCAGCAGCACCCCCAGACTAGCTAGATGTCTTTCAGCAGCAGAACCACCTCACCTAAAACATGAAGGAAAAAGAAGATGCAGTGCATGTGAGGAGACACACACAAGGAACTCTCCAACTTGAGGGACCAGAGCAAAACCTGAGGGCTCCCACAGAGCACTGTCATTCCATGCAGTTACACACCTCAGTGAACAACAAAGTTGTATCAACCACTTAGATTTTATTTGTAAGTAAAGGCAGAAACAGAGCCTACAATTTAATGTCAAGTAACTTTAGAAGGTTAAATCCCATGATCCTCTTCCAAGGAGACTGGAGTTCCCGGCTATGTTTTTGAGACCATTATCCATTAGTGAAAGTTTAATCTCTGCTCTTACTAAGATGGTCTTTAGCTTAATGATATATTCAGATTCATCTGGTATGCATTCTGCTCAACAGTAAGCAGTAGACCTCTATCTTGGTTCATAGCCCAAGACCAGCTCTAACAGGAGCAGCAGCTTTCAGCTTTATGGCAGGCCATGTGCAAGTGTGGACAAGAGGACATACCATCATCTTCATTTTTTCACCCATTCTCATACTTCAACCCCATTTCTTCTGTGGATTTCCCCCCAGTTGAGCCTTACACAGTCACCATCCTCCTAGTTTACCTCTACATTCTCACTTTGGGAGCCTCAGCCCAAAATCATAATCACAGAGTAGAATCATCTAGGTTGGAAAAGACCTTTAGGATAATTGAATCCAACTGTTAACCTAACATTGACAAATCCACCACTAAACTATGTTCCCAAGCACCACATCTACATGTGTTTTAAATACCTCCAGGGGTGGTGATTCAACCACTTCCCTGGGCAGCCTGTTCCAGCATTTGATAGCCCTTTAAATGGTGGCCCTTCCAAGTATCACACAGGCTTGAGTACAGTAACAGCGCATGTGTATGAGCTTTTACTCAGATGGAAAAAGAAATCCTTTCATAGGCAGAAGCAGGTGCTGTACGTGGGCACAAGAGTGAGGCTGCCACCGGTCCAGTGAGGCAGGAGGTTACTCCTTGATGACTCTCCCACTGCTTCATAGCAAGACTGTCTCTGTCTATTTCCTTTCTTCTGCTGCAAAGGTCAGGCCAGGTCACCAAACACAGCCAGCTTGCTGCAGCACTGCCACTGCTACTGCTACATACCACTTGGAAGTAATTCATGTACCACAAGCGATTTACTTAATAAACTTTGGGAATGCCTACATCAAGCAGTAATGCCTTCCAAGGGCCAGGAATCATCCCTAGGAATCCTGAAAATTCAGTTGCTGCCTCAAGAATAATTTAGCTTACCAGGAAGGTCTCCTCCCTTCAGATACTGATCCCCAAATGGTAACGATAGTATTGTAACAGTACCTTACATTCAACTGGAATAGGTCTGCTGAGGACGTAGAAGTCTTTGCCTACGTAATTACTAAGACCTGGGAGAAAGCAAGACAAAAGAAAAAAAAACCCACAAACAAAAAAACAAATAAAAAAACCCAACCAAAACCAGACAAACATAACCCCCCCAGTAAAAGACACACAAAAAAGTGAGAAATAAAAGAGCAAAATACAATATTGCAGAAGTAGATCTATCTCCTTATTTTCTAGCTTTTACGTTCTTTGCTTTGTTACCCTTCATTGTCACCCTTCATTTACTATACAAGACACTCTCCTTCCATTAAGGTTTCTTGGGCACTTTAGGTCTTCGATAACCAATCAACAGCATACTCCACATGTAGGTCACCATCTGGAAGCCAGTTCATGTCACGAAGATTAACCTTAAACTGGATTTGAGCATAGCTCTATATCCTACAGAAGTCATCACTTTTTGTACTTCAAAAAGTAAGCATCATTATTTCCCAAATGAAGAGGAGGCAAAATGTTGCACCAGCTACCCTGAAGTCACTTAGTAAACCTTCCCTGTTTCCTCCCACTAATCTCTACACTGAGCAATACTGGCTACCCTGGTATACTGTATGCATTTCAAACTTTCCCAATTCAAGAAGAAATAAACTGGGGGGAAGGGAGGGTAAGACCTACCCGGGATTCTCAGAATTTTCCTATAGCAACCAAAAACTTGACACATGCCAAAGGAATTTGACAATCCTGTTACTAACAAACCTTTCTGAAAGCAACAGCAGCAAGAAGAAGATATGAAAAAGTCACTGAATTCCATCCTATGAAACTGATGACAATATAGTAAACAAATGCAGGAAAATTGAGAGTTTTCCACATCATCTGGCTTTTACCCTTTTGACTCTAGCTTTTAGGATTCTTTTCAGACACACCTTGAAGCCATGATGCCAAGACTGATAATAACTGAATGTTGCTCCATTTCTAACACATTGTGTCTCTACAGCATGCAGAGGGATTCACATTTTCCTAATGCCCACAAACAATCCTCACTCCAAGACCTCCACCTTCCCCACATATACTGAAGGACTTAATTTCACTTTTTTTTGGAGGACAGTTGATAGTTTGAGCAAATGTGAAGAAATACAGTAGTAAAATTCAGAGTGTTATTTCAGAGGCTATATTTAGAACTAAATCTCACACTCCTAGGAGGATTTCTGTACTGTAACAAACAAGGCTGCTCCCCTCTCCCCCCCAGTTCCCCACCACCCCCCCCCAGGAGGGAACTATGCTTCCGTAGATGTCTGCCATCAAAGAAGCTACAAAAGATAACCTTAAAGCTGGGGGGGGGGGAACCCCCAAACTCATGCATGTTACCATTTGAATAATGTAACTCTGAAGTTTTTCTGAAGTTTTCCTGGAACATATATGGCAGACCTTAATGCTTAACAGCTCTTCTTTACCTCCTAGCAGTCTGTCTGTAAAGTAATGATGATTGTACACTATTCATCTGAATATGTATGTTACTTACTTTAGAAATATTCTGAAAATTGAGGGCCATTTGTGTCCTTTGGAAAGGCTGCCTGAAAGATCAGATTTTAACTACAACCCACATTTAAACAAACAGATGCCAAATTAGGAGAGAAACACTTAACAGCTGGCACAGCCTTTTATCCCAGCTTTTACTAATGAAAATATTCAGCTTTGGAAATAATTTCTAAAAAAACCCCAAACCATTAGCAGCAGTTTATTATGTCTCCATTATTTCACTGGCAATTTATTTCTAAACATTATTGTTTCTTCCCCCACTGCCTCTGCAAAAGAGAGGAGTTTAGTGCCCTGACATTGCTATAATTTAGAAAATGTTATAATTGGCACACTAATGACATGAAAGTGACAAATCCAACTACACCATAGAAGTAAGAAAATGTAAGTCATTAATTATGACAAATGCTTTAAAAGAATGTTTCTCATCCTCAAAGACCAAAAATTCCTTTGCCAACTTTATATATATATAAAAATATATTTTGGGCACCATTTGGTCTACACCAAATCCATCCTCCCTGTCATGAAACACAACACTTGCTGTAAATGATATAAACAGTCTCAGCTTAAAAGACTTGATCCACTGTAGAGAACAAAACTGCAACCAAACTCCAACTTGCGCATTTGAGATACCTTGAATGACTACAGAAATTAAAGCATGCTAAAGCATTCAAAACAAAAAGACAACACCACACATACAGAATCCTTCCTTGGTAAAGTTTTGGGGGTTGATCACCATAATTGTAGAAATCAGTCTGGCATCAAAATTCCCCAAAAGTGTCATTCCTTTAGCACCTAAATGGGATGCTGGTCCCAAGCCAACACACCTCACTGAGGACTCAGTGAACATCCAGCAGTACTAGCACAGCCTTCATGTTTAAACAAAGCGTACGTATGAAATAAGAACTGCAGTCTTAAGTGCTAGTACCTGTAATGCTACCCAGTCTTCTGAGCACTCTTATAGTAAAAGAGAAGAGGGTTTCAAACAACAGAAGTTTACAAACAACTATCAAGCTTCAACACAATCATAATTACATTTTTCTCCAAAGAGTTTAGTAATGACTTCTCTCTGCATTCCATGAAAATTAGAAGACTGAGAGTCTGTATGTCCATTTTCTTTTCTCATGTGCACAGTTATGGGTACAGAGCCAGAGGTGGGAGAGCAGAGAATGTTTCAATTGCTGCCTTTGATAGTGGAAAGAATTCAGTGCTTATAAATTAATTTCCAGTTGTTCACTCATATTATTTGGATATTTATAGTACTCATTGCTATGGTATCCAAGCACATTAGCGGTGCTTTGACCCATGCAAAACAATATAAAACTGTTCTTCTCCACACTCTAAACTATTAAGAAACACCTCAGTTGTGCTGCTGCTAGCACAGCATGCTCCAGAAATTAAAACAGAACTCTTCAAAAGCTCAACCCAGTTTCAGATCTTACTTTTTGATCAAAACAAGCAGGGAACAAAGTATATAATAAAAGCTGTTACAGGAGAAAACAGCCAGACTTGCTCTCTGGCTCTGAAATAAAGTCAGCTCCATAACCACTAGGCTCAGAGCACCTGAACTGTCTTTCTTACAGCAAGTATTTAAATAAAAAAAAAAAGTTACATTTGTCTAATGATGTTAGTAATTGAAGTCATCTCTCACCCCTAAGAAACACGAGAGCGCCATTTTGCGCAATGCAGTATCTCATGTGTTCTTCAGTGTTACCTAATAATACCAGTAAATCCCTAACATAGCAAATTGTAAAGGCATTCAGCCCACAGCCGAGCTACCAGCATGATATATGAAACCCTGCAAAGGGTAACAATTTCAGCAGCTACATACAGATCTCCACATCACCACTCAAGTGGCAGAAGGCTATTGATGCACTTCACCATTCAGAAGAGAGGCTGATACAAATGATTTTTGATAAATCAGAGCTACCATGCTTCACATGCATAAAATATTTTTTATAAATCAACCACAGCTAAGTTTTCTTTTGTATCTTGTTGCAGCATTTGCATGCAGATTAGGCACAATTACAATACTGAAGTGAAAACAGAACTATATCAATAATGTAATTATAAAGAATGAATGCAAGAACAGCTTCTTAACAGAAACTCCAAATACTTTTTATGCCATCTTTCTGTACATTTTTTTATTTTTTTTTTAGATTTCAATTTTTATTCACACTTATTATAGGCCAAAAAATTAATTACATTAGAAAACCAAGCATGGTAACCTGTGTTGTATGTATATACACACATACAAACTCTCATATAATACATTAACTGAACTATGTAAGTCTAAATAAGCACTGATAAAGTATCTATAGGAGTACACATAAAATATGAATTAATCAGACTCACAAACCATCAAGTTTGAGAGGGGAAAAAAAAATTCACACTTCTCCGAGACTGATATATGACCTCTGAAACACAGAGCACAACAATGCGTGTCACACTCTCCATCATGTTCCACACCTACCTCCCAACAGCTGGAATAATACCCACTCATGTAAGCGCAACTGTCTGATTAATGTTCTTCAAATTTTACAGTAAATTTATACAGCAATTAAGTAAATTACTCCTATGAGAGGACAGTACTCCCAGAGCCATACAGACATGAACTTTTGGCAGTAAGTCACATTATATTAATTCTACTAGATGACGCTACCTGCCAGAACTAAAGTAAATATTAATATATATTTGTAATATTCATGCCTACTCTGAAATTCCTATTTTATTGCAAAATTTTAGGATTACTTATTTAAGTCCCTCTGATTTTTTTTCCACATTCCTCATCCTCTTCCAAAATATTCCATCCCCATTTCCATTAAGGACTAAATAAATTTTTGTTTCCACTAAAAAATTAAATGCACGGGTAAACACAAAACCTGTATTATTTTCCTGTTCACTCATTATGCCTCTATATATATCACATCTTTGTATCCTGCAAGAGTTTGATTATATTACTTCCTGATATTAAAAGCCTTAACATACATAAAAACAGTGCAACTCTCCCAGACCTCATTTTACAAAGCAAAACATGAAAAAAAAAAAGTATGGAAGTATTACTGCACCATCTCATTTTCTAAAATCAGAAATCCCACCAGTATAGATCAGTGTTGTTTTATTTATATCACTTATTATTCTTTTTAAGCCAAAAGATGATTCTCAAAACCCAAGTTCTACAAGAACTAAACCATTAGTAAGATCAGAAGTTATGACAAAGACCATAAAATAAGAACTCTGGCAAGAACTAACCATTCACTACTTTTTTTTTTTTTAAAGGAACTGACACTGAAAGAATAGAAAAGTAAAGTAACAAACTGAAACAGTTGTGTATGTAAAAATAACCCACTTGAACATCCTGTACTTAAGTCCTCTACCATAGCCCCCCCCAACATCAAAGTGCAAGATCATTTGAACACCCAGTGGAGGTGAGAGAGGTTTCATGGAAAGAGGTTTCTGAATGCAGGAAGCATACCTATCCTGTGGACTACTTCAAGCAGGTTTAGTTTTCCCTCTCTTCTCTCTCACCCTCATTTGGAAAGAGAAGATGGGGTAGTAACAAGACCTGACCAGGAACAGTGAAGCCAGCGACCCTGACGGGTACTGTAAGGAGAAAATAACATACAATCAAGTTCAGACCACATTTCACAGGGTCAGTACTTCCAGTTATACAGAAGCCACAAATCACTTCACTTAGGATTTTTTTAGAGGCTATATTAGACAACAGATATCCAAGCAACCTACAGAGGGAATTTTTCATCACAAGTATTTTTTTCCTCCTAGCTTAGATAAGGCAAGAGTTTTCTTCCACAAGCGGTATTACCCAACAGAACAAACTTTTCCAGTGTAACTCACAAACTTATAGAGAAACAATGATTTCCAAGGCCTCGTTGTCTATCAAACCTGCAAATAGCTTGGCTTTCCATCCAGTTCCAATCCATAATGATCCTTCACCGATCTATGACATCATATTTGCATAAGCATGAAAATAACCACATTTGGGGGACAGATCTTTGTACTCTGAAGACTGTAATGTTTTTTGTTATTAGTTATCCTCCCAGATGGACAATAGCTACACTCTATACCAACAGCACTTGAATATACATAAAAGGCATACAGCATTTAAACATCCTAATTCACAGCTTAATACCTATTCAAGTTAATATTAGATCATGAAATTTAGATATCTACCAAACCACTAGTGTGCATTACACATATTTGACACAGTAATAAATAAAAGCCGATTTTAAAATTATCCTACTAAATGACTTTAAAATTATCCCATTAAAACACAAAGATAAATAAATATTATACTATACAATCTTCTACCTTCATGCTTCCTTTACTAAATATATGCACTATGAACTTGTCAGTTCATAGTTGCCACTAAGAATTTACCATAGTTCATACAATTTAAGAAACATGCACAGGACGTTGAGTCTTCTGATTCAGAGATGAACATCAAGAATTAAAAGCATTCAATATGCTGAAGAACAACAGAATTGTTCTTGAAAGATATACATACGTATGTATAATTATGATGTATTTATACTATGAAACAAAGTTTATATCTATATACACACTTGCAAATAGCATTGGAAGAGGTTACCCAAAGAGACTGAGGAACCTGTCAAGGTTTCCAAGGATCAGCAAGACAAAGTCATGGCTGACTTGATCCTTGCTGGTGATGGTCCTGCTCTGATTCTGAGGGCTGGAACCTTTGATCTCCATCGGTGTTTTCCAAACAACATTTCTATGATTGTACAGCATTAAAATATCCAGTGCAAATTATCTCAAGGAAACTAAAATCCTTCTTAATTTTGCATTTTAAGAAGAGTCCAAATTATGTGCTTCTTATTTTCAGATGAGCTAGACCCTGGCATTTAAATTATCAACCATCAAGTAAGTTACAAGGAGCCAGCCACAACCCACATGCAGTCATTGCCAGGTGTGCCATACATTTAAGGGGTGATAGTCATGTCACAGCTACATTATTATCTGGCAAGATGAGAGCAAAATTGGGTTTTTCCACTTCCATCCCTTTTTCAGAGCCATACTGTCAAGGACGATATGTTGTGATCTCAAAATGGGTATGTGATTTCTGGGGAAAGAACGTTCACCCAATTTGCTAGCAACACAACACCTTCACAAACTTTGTTTGATGCCATGACAGGAGGGGAAAATAATAAAAAAAAATAAACAAAAATCCACCCAGTCATTTCAGGGAACAAGAAATGTAGTGGAATGTAGAGGCAATCAGCAAGGTCAGAAATGCTAATTTATGTTTGTGTCATCCATAAATGTAACTAATTATTAACACCTTCCAAGCATATTTTACCACTTTTTCTACACCAAGGATTAAGTATATGGAAGAGGAGCAGCATGGGGAGCAGTACACAGAAGAGGATGCAATTCCTGAATACCACAGGAATACCAGACATACACTAAACATGAAGAAATTGACCTAAGATGAGGAAAGCTACTCCTGTATCTTTTATAAGAACCCTTAAATTCCTAATAATCTGACAGAATCCAGTCACTAGAAGATTCTTTGGTCTAGTCCTCCATCACCACAACACCCATTCCAGTTTCCAAAACCACATCAGTTTCTCTTAGAACTACATCAATTCTGCATGAAGTTAAAAAAAAAAATAATAAATTCAAACCCAACCTACAGTTCTTACTAAGCCACAGACTAAAGTATCACCTTTATGTTAACTTTAAGTCCTTGCATTAGAGAGAATAAAACACATCACATTTTTTCTTGCTAATCACCTTTTTCCCCTCTCAGATGACACAATTTTATTCTTACATATATACCTAAACTGCCTTTTGAATTTTTTCCATGGTCTTGCTAGTTAATAGCCACTTTTAAAACAATGAACACACATAAACAGAAGGTACTCTTTCAATCTATGCAAGCAACATTTCCTACCAGCAATGCCGCAAAGTGTTTTTCTGCAGAAAAAGCTTTGACTATTCACTAAAAAGCTAATCATTATATCAGTTGTGTTTGTTGCATAAGCAGAATGAGGTATCAACTTTTCAGCCAATTACACAGGAAAACTACCAGAACATAAAACTGCAGTGGAAAAGTTATCTTTAATGGAAACTTTCCCCCTCTAACAATTTCAAAGTAGTCAACAGGTGAGAAAACACTTTAAAATGTTTAATATCAGAGGGTACTAAAACAAACCAGAAAACCTTCCCAAAGGGTCCGTGTGGTCACTTCAGGAGAGGATTTGCTATCACTGTGGTGGTGCGGAACAGCAGTTCACAGTAAAGAGAAGAGCTGTGGGGTTTGCCTGGGGGTTGTAGAAGAGCAAAATAAAAACCTACCAACTGCCAGCAACAGGAAAAGAACAAAACAAAGCAAACCAAAGCCAAATCAAGACATAAATTTCCTCTCACAGGAGCCAATATTCTGCCATTCACAGGATGAGGCTCAACTTTTGCCTTCTAAGTAAAAGTCATTCTGGACAAAAGCATGTCCAGGATCTATATCCAGAAAAAAAGGATCTAACTTTAAGCCAAATTTTAAGTGCAATAAAAAAGAAAGTCACAGGTGGAAAACTGAGGAGTCTGAAGAGCAGCAGGCAAAATTTATTGCACAAATAAAAATATATATTAACCCCCCCCCATTTTAAAACCTACCCCTTCTGAACTTCAACCATTCTTTTTTTAGTATCATTGACAAGTCATCATGACACAAGTCAAGAAAAGGTACTTTTTTATTGAGACATACCATAATGTTTTCTGGCTTAAACCTGCAGCATATTCAGATGTCCTATCTGCAGGATGATGGTTTTGCTCTTTAATTGTGGAATTAGATGTGAAAAGAGTTTCTCTCAAATGAAAAAAAGGGAGAAAAAGACAAAGGTCCCAACTCACCCTGCAATCAAAAGGCTATTTCACTGCTACATTTCAATGACCATCCTGCAGCCAGAAGGGAACACAGGGCCTCCAGTTTTTAAGCTTTTATATTTTTCCCTGGCAGCACCAACACTACAGATATTGTCTAGACCTTAACAGAGCTGCAAGAAAACAAATCCTAAGCAACAAGTTCATTTCAGCCCAGTTCCAAATTCACTGCAGCTCTCAATTCAAATAACAAATCACAACAGGTCACTTGGTGCTACCTGGCACATCCAAATGAACACAGTAAGCAGTTCATATGGCACTGGCAAAAACTGGAGAAAGGACTTGTCCGAGTTTTGTGTAACCAAGACCATTCTTCAGACTAAGTACAGACTTCTTCCAGGTTATTTTAAAATAGCATCTACAACACTATCTTTTGTACACAGCTATAAAACTACATTTTAAATGGAGGAACATGAGATGTTCTCACCTCCAATCTCCTGACTGTATTTCATACTGATTCCCCTTAAACAGAAGTAGATTTTGAACATTCTTTCACCTCATCTCCAAAACCTTGCTAATAGTAAGAACAAAGAACAGGAAAATTACAACCTATCAAAGAAATTAAATTTGCTTATACGCTTCTGCATTGGAACATCTTTTTTTTTTTCTTCCATTAAGACCCAAAATGAGGGCCCCAATGATACAGTTTAGTGGTCGTCTTGGCAGTCCTGGGGTAATGGTTGGACTTGATCTTAAAGGTCTTTTCAAAATTAGTTGATTCTGTAGTTCTATGATTAATACACTTTAGCACCCAGTCATCTTTCCACTTCCTTCTTGTATTTACAATGAATTAATGAGATGTTACCTTTACACTTGCTGAAAATACAGAAGAACTGTAAACCTGGATAGGTCAGCTATTACGAGTACATAAGTATCTAAAGAACGACACAAATCCTCAGGTTTCCAAAACCATGAGCAGAGGGGCAAGCATTCTTGCACGCTTGTTTGGTTTTTAACCCCCTACCAGTGCCTGCAATTCAAACTGTTTCATTCCACCCAAAATCTAGGCTAGCTTGTCAGACTTATCATTTCCTGCCTGTTTCTCACTTTCTCACACCAACACTTCATTCCCCTAACTTGAACAAAGACAGTGATAAAGGAAGTGAGATGGGAGTAAATATGCTTCACGTAAGAGCGGTCTCTGTACGTTGTTTCTCACCACTGCCTTTATACTGCCAAAACTGATGTAAGAAGTCCATCTGACTTAACACAGAAGCTCATAGGACTACAAGTGAGGCCCTGAAAAAGGTTCTCTTTAACAAGGAGTTTTTACATTCTACTTCAAAGGGTTTTCTACTAGAATTGCTTATCATTAGTACACTGAAATCACAGCTAAAATAAAGGATGATATTAAACACACTAACTTGACTTGACACTAAGAGGAAAAAAAAAAGCTTTCTTTGTGAATATTTTAAGGTAGAAACAGGTCTGTTGAATAAAGACTAAGAGCAAGCATAAGCCCTCTAGGGGGGGATACAACCAGTCTTGTCTGACAGGTCCCACGCTAGAACACCAGGCAACAGCAACAGGTCTTTTCTCACTCTGCAGCAGGCTATAAGCAACTCAGTGCCCACATCCAAACTGACTACAGTTTACCACAAAACATACTACTTTGTCTGTAGTAAAAAGGATTAAAAAGGAGTCCAGTGATTTTTTCAGATAAGGCTACTAATGCTACTTGAATATGTACATTAAATGTTGAGTAGCTACAGAATGTTCCCAGTATTCAAAGGTAGTTTAAGGCTCAAAACATTCCTTGCTTTTATTGTTTTGAAACTGATCTCACATGTGTTTGATTCACAAGATCCCAAGTTACAGAGCTGCTGAATGCAGGCCCAAGAGTTTTCTTTGATGTAGCAGTAATAGGGAAAAGTGCAAAGTCCTCCATGAAATCTCCCAGCAAAGATGTATAATGCTTGGCATACTCGGGTCTCATGATAGTAGCCTAAATATAGACAAGATTATTCTATGAGGTTCTTCATTTTCCCATCAGAATGTCAGATATCCACTACACTCCAAAAATGTAGAATACAGGACATATTAAAAACAGCTCCCCAAGATTTAATCTGAGCATGACACAAGCAATATGGAATAAGGGGTAGAGACTGTACCGGGTTTAGCTAGGACAGTTAATTTTCTTCACAGCAGCCCCTACAGTGCTGTGTTTTACACTGGTGAGCAAAACCCGTGTTGGTAACATACCAATATCTTAGCTATTGCTGAAGAGTACTTAGCATCAAAGCCCCTACCACCCCAACTAGGGGGTGCACAAGGGGTTGGGAGAGGACACAGCTGGGACAGCTGACCTGAAATACCAAAGAGATTCCATACTATACATATAACTGGGGCAGGTTTTTTCCAAAGTATTTGCTGCTCAGAGGCTGGCTGGACACAGGTCTGCTGGTGGTGCTTGTGCATCACTTGATTTCCACCCCCCACCCCACCCCTCCTTTCACTTATTAAACTGTCTTTATCTCAACCCAGAGGCTTGGGGGTTTTCCCTGGTGTTGCTCTTCTGATCCTCTCCCCCATCCCTCTGGTGAAAGTGTCAGTTTGTCAGACTGCATGGGGGCTTATCTGTCAGCAGGGGACAACCCTCCACACCTTCCAAACCCCATTAATTCCAATAAACTCCAACATGGCTTCCAAAATATATATGATAAAAATATCTTTTTGCACAGTAGCAAAGTGAATGCTGCGAAATTCTAAGTAATCACAATTCATTTTCACCGAGTTATTTCTTATTAGACCAGAAGTAATCTTCCTAAAAACCAAGCACTGATGTTAGCTGACAGCAAAATTCATCATCTTCACTAGACAACGTCCTATTAGCTAGCTGGAGAAACATCCTGCTAGTATTGTTTGATGTGAGACAAACTGAGCATGTGCACACCCTGAGCTTGTTTCAACAGAGAAGCTATCGCAAAAGAAGGCAAAGTATGAGTTAAGGCAGCATCTATTTCTGCAGAACATTCAAATGTGGAAGCAGCGAGAGCCTTTAGTTTAGTTCAAGCCGATTTCAAATTCTGAGTACACAGGTTCACACAGGGAGTATACTATTCTCATTTGAAGCAACTTCTCCATGTCTTATTTTAGTGGAAATTTATTAGCACCATTTTTTCCCCCTACCCACTAAATCCTGGAAATAAGTTACTAGAATTCTGAAATAACCCAGGTTTAAATTTTGTTCAAATCCTACAAAAAAAAAACCCTCAGAAAATAAACACCCAAGTTCCAAACATTAATATTTCTATTCCATTCATACATAGATAGATGTTTCATTCTAGCAAGGGATGACAATACCTCTTCTACAAAGAACAGAATCTACTATAGGCCTAAGTGAAGTGCACATTTCTGATCGTCAAAATAGATAATATCCAAGTAACACAATAAGGCTGACTCAGAGAGGGCTGGACACGGATCCACAAAGTGAGACCTGGCAAGCAGGGAGGAAGGAAACCAAGGAAGAATGCCTTAAACACAACTATTTTCTACCCTCCAAATAACCAACCTACTTCAAACTTAAGCAAGTACTTGCCAGCATCCAAAGGCACAGAGATTTATCTCAACTCAATTAAGCTCAGGGACTTCTCCAAAAATGTCATCATCTAAAATTCCAGAGCACAGCAGACAATGAGCACAAACTACATTTCCAGCTCACAAGATCTAGGACCCTTGTGCTATTTTACCTTCCTGACACCAAAACCAGAAGTGCAAACTTGATTTGCCTGTACACATTCTTAATTGCATTATCTTTAGCAACATACTAAACAAAAGAATCCCCCCAAGATATTCATAGATGGGTTTTGTCTCCTGAAGTTCAATTCTGCCTTTTACTATGTTCATTAGCTCTGTTTAACTCTTCTCTTTTTCCTTCAGCAAAAAGAAAAAAATAATAAAAAAAATAACCAAGCAAGTGTCAAAAATATCGTGATCGAGACCTTCTGGAATAAAGTGCTTGAAATAGCAAAATCAAGTAACTTTGGAGCTGGCTGTATTGTGTTCCCTGGTGTACCAAGAAGCGCTACAATTAAATTGAACTAACGAGATTTCTTTTAATCTGTCAAAAAGGTAACATATTTGGTTCAAACTGGAGACAAGAGAGTGCTCCGAGTCTCATAACACTGAAACATTCAGTTAGGAGTTCCAGTGAAGACCAAACTACACAAAATGCAGTGACAATCTATCGAACATGCTCTATCTAGCCCCCAGTACACAAGTGGTGGTTCAGGGGTAACTCCTCTCCCAGAGGCAACCTCTATACACAGCTATGGAACAGGGTTTTAAATTGTGAACACACCACACTTATTCAGGTTTCTAAACAAAGAGACACAATTACCCATCCGTCCTACATCAACATTTCTACCAGGGTGGAATGGTAGGGGTGGTAGTGTTAATCAAGAAGGGTTTTTTAAACATTAAACTAGTGGAACATCAACTCCCCAGTAAAAAAAAAAAAAAAAAAAAAATAGTAACTCTGATCCTCTGCATCCCCTCTCTCTTTTCCAAGAAAGCAATATTCTATGAATTGTCATTAATTTGCAACCCGAAATGGTTAAATCAAGAAGAGTATTTAATAGTCAGGGATAAATATCTGCTTTACAAGGAACTTTCCACTGCACAGCAAGCTTATCTGACAGTGGAAAATATTTTGGCTGCAGAAGTCATGAGCCTCGTAACTTGTCATATCAGTACCAAGTTCTTATTCCTCCTGTCCAAAAGGCAAAACTTAGAATCTGTGCAGGAGGAAAAGCTCTGTTGGTGTTTACAACCTATCTGATTTCAGGTAAGACCCAGATTTTCTAATTAGATAACCCAAATAAAAACAGTTTCAAAAATGCTTAAAATACAGACTTCATGTTTCTTATGAGAAAAGAAAGAAAAGAAATGGTTATGCAGAGACTGACGACAACTGGCACAGAAGTTACATTGGTTATTAAATGCTGTTACCACTGATGGAGAATAAGAAACATCATGCTTCGTGAACGCACTGCACATTTACATACTGTATCCCACGCCTTTTTCCTAATACGCACTATATATTCTAAGAGAAGCACTTTAATCTAGACCATGCATTTAATGTAAACAGAATGAGAGAAGTCATAATTTAGACGTTTATCACAATCTGCTCCCATTTGAAAGTCTAAGTTTCCCGAAGACACAAGATCCCATAGCATAAAGTTTTCACAACTTTATAGCCTTACTTTTTCATTGCAAGAGAGGCTTTTTTTCCTAACACCCACCTGTCCCTAACTTTGTTTCCTCTTTTAGCTTCAGCTCTAAAGTAGTAACAACAAATCTTTTGGTCAAAGCCTGAAGTTCAAGAGACAACCTAAATCTACAGGACTACACATAGCACACAGCTGTCTGATGCCGGGAGCCATCTTTGTCCCAATAACCATAAGCCATAAATGTTATGTCTGCCAGTTTCAGAGTTGCCAGTGAGAAGGAAAACAAGAACAAGCCCATTCAGTCTTTACCGATTGCTGATCAGCTGCTCATCACCAACTAAAACCTTGTCTTCTACACAGTTTATCCTGAACACAAGCCTCCTATTTTACCAGAAATGCAGGAAGTTTTCAACAGTTTCATAGAGCTCTATATTACACTTGTACCATATTTCTAAACAGAGAATGAGATTTTTTTTGAAGACTTAGCTATAGTCAATGCCCAAGCATAAATTCTGCCAGACTTGCACACAACAAACTGAAAACACTAGTAACAGAATTGAGTTACAGATAAACCTAACTTTAAAAAGAAAAGAACCTAGAAGAATCTGGCAAAACCCATACTAAAATCTCTTCCTCTTGGTCCATACAGAATACAGTGTTTATTTTTATTTCACTCTAAAGCTGACTTGAGTCCAGAACCATTTACCAACAGGAAACAGACAAAAAAGCAACCACATTAACTGTAGTTTACACAGACATAAAATGCTTTTTTATCCTTATATTAAGGGCACTCTAAATTAAAATATTTAGACTTATTCTACCCTAACAAATATCCCGCATTTACAGTTTCTAAATTTCTCTTCTCAGCTTCCCCTAGTGCACATTGACATTGCTCAACTTCAACAATGGAGCCCCACTAGTTATTTCCTAATTTTCCTACCTTTGCACAATACAACATACGACAACCAACTGAAGACATTTTAAGATAAAATCTTCCTCTTGTCTTTGTTAAAACCCATCTCCCCTCCAAACCATGCAAGTTCAAGCCTAACACAACAGCTACTTGGCCCTATTTTTCAGGCCCTGCAGTTTCAGAAAGAACATGTGTTCATGAAATGAAGGATGAGATCAATTTGAAGAAACATTTAACATACAAAGAAAACAAGTAAAATGGATTTTAAATGCATCTGAGCTCCATTCCCTGCACTAGTAACTACACATCTGTACAAATGAATTCACCTGCACTTCCAGAACTAAAGCAGATGTTAATTCTAAAAGTAAGGTTTTGATTTTTAGTAGCCATGATAGAAAGGAAATAGCAAAGCCATGTTTCCATCTCTAAGCATTGTTAAAAACTGTAATGATCTGCTGACTTGTGAAAAAAATTCCCCTCCAAAAAATCCCCAATGGCTTCTTCCCAAGCACCACATTGAGAACAGATGGCCAGTCTGCAATTACCAGTGTGGCCTGGCAGTCCCACAGATCACAATGATACTCTTTTTGTGGACGTGGGGACAGCTTGAGAGACGCAGACAACTAGGTATCATAGGCAAATGCACTTTCCACTAAAAATGTACATACACTTTCCATTTCCAAATCTGCCACATGCTCCTGCCATTAAACTTTTGATTTACATTTAGGCTTCCCCTCCCGTTTTTTCTGCAAGATGTTATTTTCTGCTACTGCAAGTTTTTCAAACAAGGTGGCAGGAAATCGATAACAGTAAGGATACTATAGAACTGACCATTGTCAAGCACTGCCAGAAGCATAAACTTCATGAACTACCCATTGTTGCAACTTTTCCCTTCTTTTGCTTTGCCAGACCCTAAATGCAGCTTGTAACAATGATCTATGAAAAGCATGCAAATGAACAGTTAAGTAGTAACAACTGCCTATCAAATTTGTGATTGTACTCCTGTGCCATCCCCCTCTCTCCCTGTACGCAGGAACAGCTGGTCTGTTCTCTCTTTAGCCAGGACAACATCTGATGAGGAGGTGCTGTTTCATTTCCTCTCCTACCCCTCAAATGGGGAAGCCCTCAAAGGGGGGATGGGAGAGCACATTTTTAATTCAAATGCTGCAACTTAAAATAGCATTGTGCAACACATGCGTGGAGTCTGATTGTAAATATATATATACATACACACACATATATATACATCATGAGAGCTTTAGTCCCCCTGCATCTCTTAATGCAGAAACTTTATTGCTTTTTTCTTTAATATCAATTTACTATTTCAGTTTTACATCCAAGAAGTTGAGTACCTGAGTAAAGCTTTCATTTTGCTAAAGCTGATAAAGGTTTAGAAATTAGAGGAAACAGAAAGCAAGCTACAAGGCATCTCCTGTGGAGTTCTTTTCCAACTGACAGATGCAGCAGGAAGAGGGTGGAAAGGATTTCTTCATGTGCACAGAGGCCTGAGAGACTTAACTCTTCAGGCATCTGGACCTTTCTTGAAGAATTCTCAGCCCCCCCACAGTGACTTTTGTCTCTTACATTAATTCAGCATTCCTTACTTGATTTATATTAATTTCTCTTCTCTTCCTCATTTCAGCTATCCCTTTTGAAAAATTTACCAGGCACAGAAAGATGATGGAGAAAAATACACCACAGTCCTCCTGTCATCACCTTAGTCTGGAAAATCTTAGTGGGAAATAAGGCTGTGCAAAAAGAAAACCTCAAGCCTTACTACTGTCTACTGTTTCTCATTCTGGTTTAATTCAGTGACACATTCCATAGGGAGGATACCAATGTTAGGGAGATGATGATATCCTAGATGCTGAAACCCTCCCTGACATGATCAACTTTTGAGTAATCATGATTTAGTCCAAAACAAGTTTTAACAATCTACAGATACTGCTAATTCTCCTTAAAGATCTTTGACTCTGTGTCAAATGCCATGCAATAAAATGCAAACATCTCCCACCAGAAGAAAGAACTGAGAAGGCAACACACCCATTTTCCTCCCAACTGCAATGAGCAAGCTGTCTTTCCTGACACACACAATAGGTACCAGAAAGCACTGTCCTTTCATCAACTCTCTCAAAAGTTTTTTTCTGCTTTTACCACCTGTTTATCAAGTGCTGTAGTACAGGACATTACTTCTCTGTACAAATCTGGCACTTTTTGTAAGTGCAATTATCAAGAGATCCAACACAAGTACCCGCTTTGTGGCAGAGATGCAAGTTAATACATACAACTCATGCAGAAGTAAATTAATTAAACCCCACCAAAACAATTACTTGGTCCAGCCAGGAATACAAAGAATTGCATGTGCTCAACAGCTTTGCAAAAGTACTGTTACTTTGGGAAACGTACCTTTAAAACATTTTGGATTGTTTCTCTCTCAGAAACATCCAAAATAGTGTCAACTCACCTTCCACACTATCAGAACAGGAGGTACCAATCCCAGTGTCCCCGCTGTCGGAAGCTATACTGTGTCTTCTGACAGGATTGCTTTGACTGCTTGATGAAATAGTTGTGGACTGCCACAGGGATTCAGTACCAGGTAACCATCCCACTGAGGAATAATCTGAGCCTATAAAGAAGGAAGCCAGAAGTCTGTCATTATGGATACAGTACAGAAATCAACAACAAAATACCAGTCAAAATGAAAACTGAATCTTAGGTTTCACAGTTCAGGTTGCAGCCAGACTCTGTGCCAATTTTTTGGGTTGAGATTTTTGTAGGTTTGCGGGGCGGGGAGTGGTGGTGCTGGTGCTTGACTGTTTTTTGTTGTTGGGGAGGCGAGTTGTATGTGCTGTGGGTTTTGGTTGGCTGCTTGGTTTGGTGTTTGTTTTGGGTTTTTTAAATTAAAATCCTTTTTACTAGGTGAAAGCTTCCCCCCCCCCAAAAAAAAAAAATCAGTAAATACATTTTTGCTATTAAAAAATGTGACCTCCAACCTGTTCTTGCACTAACTTTAACAAGACACACAATTCCTATCCTAAAACTGATTCTCAACTCACAGTAGAATTTTGCATTGCAAGTGTTTAAATACAGTCAGAGATGAATGAATTTTTGGAGAGAAAGCAGTTGAAGATTTGGCCAGTGAAATGCAGTCATGTCCAACTGTGTATAAACCACATGACCTAAGTGATCAAATGAAGGAGCAATGGCATCATTAACACCAATATCTAAAGTCATTCATTATGTTTCACTGTTATCTGTAGTTTTCAGTTATTAAAAGACAGACTACCAACTCAAGCAGGAACACAGTGGCTGCACACATGCTATCTTTGTAATACATCTATCCACCCAGTGATTTAACTTTGGTTACTTTATTTTAAACAATCATTAAAATATTAAATTGTAAAGCACAATTTAGAACAGCAAACAGTTCCTCTGTTCAAGGAATTTTTGATGATGTGTGGCCTACTTTATAGTCAGTCTCAAGGGAAAAGACACCACAGAGTACAACCCCAGGGGGCCATCACAATCTCCAATAGCCAATATCTAAATCTGAGCATTCTTTATAGGCAGAATCTCACTCATCACATTCACACTCCAAGCCAGCAGAGCCACATAAAGCACCTTGGTAAAAACGCACAGCCTGCTCTTTATTTTATATATAACCACATACATACACCCCCTCTAGCAGTTAGCTTTGCATAACACTTTCAGCAGGAAATGACTCATGAAGAAGTATCAGAGCACATACAATGTCCCTTATGTTACATGAGGTTATTTTTAGGTCATTTAAACATTTTCAGCAACATCCATCCGAAGTTGTAACAGCAATTTGCCTCTGCAATGACATCTGCAGATCACAGCTATTTCCAGCTGTACTAGTTTCCCAGTAAATTTAATAGTTTAGAGAAGGATGTAAAAATGAACACATCTGTATATCTATAACTCACACATACGTACATGTATACATACCCCCCATATAGCAGCCAAATCACTACACCTACTAGCCAGAGTGCTAGCAGCTGCTCACCAAGCCACTTGTAAATTGAAGAATACAGTATGTAATTCCTTACTGTATGCACTATTTAACTGTAGCATGACGTCTAACAGACCCTACTTTCTGTAAGTAGGTTCTTGGAGGTCTTAGGTGTGCCTGTCCATCTCATTTGTCTCAACTTCATTCTCCTTTGAGGTCACTGCCTCTTCTTCCCTTTAACGTATTTTCCTATCTTTTCTCAGTCTTTAGAATCATTAGATCCTCCTTTCCCTTCATTCCACTTTAGCTGTAGCTTGTGCAATATATTTCCTTGTCTTCTTTAAATTTTTTTGTTTTTCCTCCCCAAAAGTATCTTAACTCTTAATTATTCCATTGAGCAGCTTTCAAATCAAAGGGTGAGGCAGTACAACAGAAGACCAGGAGAGCCAGACATGAACACAACTGCCTGTGGTTCACCCAGGGCTCACCAGTCACACCCTGTAAGGTCCCAGAAATCCTAACTGAATACCACTCCAGGTGTCATTCTTCATACCATCCTCTCTGTGTCATCATCTAACATGCTGAAACACAATAGTTTCACATACAGGTAATGGGAAACTGGGACACTTCTTCATCTCCTATCCAGCACATTTTTCACTAAACACTCTGGCTTCTTTGGGAATCATCCATTCCTCTAAATAGGCCTACTTTCCACAAGACTTTCACCTTCATACTTCTAAAGCCGCATCTAGCTATTCCAGCAAGCGCAAAGTTGACTTATGGGAGCCCAAACTAATTAAGTCAGAGACAGTTCTTATTCAGGAGACATTTAAAATACATTTATAGAAGAGAAATTTAGTTTCATTTACACTTCATTATAATGTTCTCCACAAAATGATTCTTTAGTGACATTTCGGCTTTTATGGCATTAAACAAGTGTTAAAAGAAATACAGCAGATAACGCTACCACTAGGGCAAATTAAATCAACACAGCATTAATTGCTAAACTCTCTAGGTCCCTTGGTTAGACAAATGCTCAGTATGTGAACCTATAACCATTAATATGCAGTCCTTGAAAAAGGAGAGGTACTTTCCACTGTGGTGAAACTTTGAGGAGCAAAAGGTAAAAATACCACAGAATGAGAGTAATTTACATAGGAAAGAATATTCAGAGGTCATTTACTCTAACCCCCTGCTCAAAGCAAGGCTCATTAGATCAGGCTGCTCCAGGCCCCATCCAGCTGAGTCTTCAACACCTCCAGGGACACAAATTCCACAAGCTCTCTGCACAGCTTGTTCCAGCATTTAACCATCCTCTGTGCAAAGGAGATTCTCCTAACGTCTCATCAGAGCCTCTCAAGTTCCAAATATATTGCTGCACTATATCCCAAAAGATGCAACAATACAGGACAACAAGACCCAATAAAAATGGTTAACATACCAGAGGGGGCAGACATTCATCCCTATTGGGATCTCTATAGGTACTGTAAACAAAGGAAACAAAAAAACATCAAAAACCACACCATAATGTATTCTCAATTATACACCTACATGCAGCCAGCTTGGCAATATCCCAAGCCCCAAGTGTGATGCTGAAGCACAGGTCCAGGAGGACTTGTTGGCACAATAGAGATTTAACGGAACACTTCCTGGAGCAGCTTTGCACTCAGGCACATCTCAGCATTTCAAAGTTAACTCATAAACCTTTATTCCTAAGCTGGCGGGCCTGACGAGGTAAGTGCTGGTACACATCCATAGCTACACAGCTCACCATGAGGACATCAAGAGTTTGTTAGCTTTGGCTCAGCACAGGCCTGACAGATCCCACCTGGCGCCCCAAGGAAATACCCAAGTCTCTCTGCACAGCACTCTGGCCTCCAGAAGGGTCTCTTCACTCAGGTGCTCCCTCTCACTGCCCCTCGTAATGCACAGCTGGTTGTGTGCAGCAGGAGCATGCCTATGGTGACGTCACTGGTGATGTGATTGGCGGTGTCACTGGGATCACACCTTTCCCTCACCAGCCATCATGCCACAGAAGTATGGGGAGGGGCTGGGATGGGGTGAAATGGCCTGATTTTCTCCTTTTCTGGGCTTCTACTGCTCAGGAGTGGCCTCTGCCTTTAAAAGGGATATGTCCCAAGAAAGAAAATTGGTTTCAAATATAAACAGATAAACAGTACGTGCTTTTTAACCGATTTTAGACAAGCCATCAGAACAGGGTTGCATGTGATCACCTCAAGCAGCACTTTTCTCCTTGCCTCCCACAGAAGCCCTGATGTTAAACATGCTGCTTTGTTGGTTGGGGGTTTATGGCTGCGTGGTTTTGGGTTTGGTTGGTTTGGGGTTTTTTAGACAGCTAAAGGCATATCTGAGGAGTCTACATCTTTTAATGTTTCATTGTGCATCCACACAGCTTTACCTTGCGGACATAATGGTGATTTTTCACAAAAGCCATTACACAAAAGAACTGTCTACATGAAAATGAGCTTTTCAAAGTAAACTGAACCCACTCTTATAAAAGGGCAAAAGGCCAAATAAAAGCAGCAAGATAGCAGAAATGGACTCAATAATTAACACCCAACAGTAAGTCATATGTATCAAATTCATAGTGCCAGAGAACAAACCCCCTTTTCCATCACTGAGGGAAGACAATTACACAAACTGCAATGAGGAAACTTAACCCATAAAACAAGACCTGATAGACCCCATTAGTCCAAGTTATTATTTAAGAATTCATTTACTAGTTTCATTATTTGAAACTGCCCACACAAGCCAAATCCTGAAATATCACCAATAGCTGTGCACCCTGTTCTATGCTCCCGGATCTCCTTTTCAATGGTTCTCTGTAAATATACACACTTTCACACAGCAAACAGCCTACACTAAAAGAATCAAGTGTGAAAAGATACACAGGAGCCACTCAGCTAGCACACGTGCTTTACCCTGCTGCTCTAACTTCAAACCTGCCAATCAACAGCTGTTGTCCATCTGCCCAAAACACAGAGGGGGGCAAAAAAAGCAAAGAAAGATTTCCAATAGATATTTGCGCTGATCGACTGTATACTGCCATCTGACTAGGATCATTCCTTACTGGGTCAGCAAAATCTACCCTTCAAGGGATTTAATAGAAAAGAAAGAAGTTTCATTGTATCTGGCTGCAACTTTCAATGACAAAAATGACAAATAAAATACATCCAAGATCTTAAACAAATCTCAGGAGGAGCCTTGTTTATACAAACAGTTGACTGTGTCCTTGGATTTGGCCAGTTAAGTATAGTGGCATAGTGCTGTGTTTCCAGCCTAGGTATTTAAAACAGACCAGTTAACAATTATGTATATAAAATGCAGGAAGTAGATTACTTATTAAAAGAGAACAGTAGTTGGAATTCACTCCACAAAAACATGCATCTTTTTCTGTCTACTACAGAAAATAATGTTGTGCTGTCAGCTACTGCTGGCAGAAAGGCACATAGTTAATGCTTGATCATTACCACTCCTAATTTCAGTGGCATGCACAGATTCCACATGATATAAAAATAATAAACACCACTGTCTTTATATTTGGTTCCCAAAATACCTCTAACATGCTTTCAGGTGTGAAGAATTATTTAAAGTGACAGCCTATAGGGGTGCTGGGGAGGGTCTCTTCGTCAGAGACTGTAGTGACAGGACAAGGGGTAACGGGTTAAAACTTAAACAGGGGAAGTTTAGATTGGATATAAGGAGGAAATTCTTTCCTGTTAGGGTGGTGAAGCACCGGAATCGGTCGCCCAGGGAGGTTGTGAGTGCTCCATCCCTGGCGGTGTTCAAGGCCAGGTTGGACAAAGCCTTGGGTGACATGGTTTAGTGTGAGGTGTCCCTGCCTATAGCAGGGGGGTTGGAACTAGATGATCTTGAGGTCCTTTCCAACCCTAACTATTCTATGATTCTATGATACTATTATTTTACCTAGACACTGAAAGAAAAGCAACAGCAAAAGTGGGTTTCACAGCAGATACATTCTAACTTAAGTATCCTGACAAAGTCACACCATGACTTTGACATAAATTGTGACCAGACGTGAATCACCCATGACAGCTAGTGTCAATGCATACAGTCAAATAATGCTGCTACTAACAAACCTGACAGCTATGCAAAGCTCATTCCAGCCCATCAACGATATGACCAGGCTGTACAATATTTCACGCCACAATGGCACTGAAGACTGCCTGAGGCACTTTCCAAGGAAAAAAGTCCTTTCAGCCTGCACCGACAAAGTTACTTGGTTCAGCCTCACCAGCAACAGCTTTACCAAAACCCCTACTAGTTATGCTAGCAGCTCCTACAACAGTGTTTTGAAAGAAGGCAACTCGCCTTCAACTCATTCCCCCATGCCTACTCATGCAGTCTCCTGATGCTACTGAACTTTTGCAGTTGCAATTTCTCCCTTCCCCACCCCCCAAACAAATCCTTCAAGGTTTTGCAGCCTCTCTTCTGCACTCTCTCCCTGTCCAATCTGGCTAAATAACCATAATCTCTTCAAAAGGAAAAGTCTACAAACAAACCCACAAATGGTCTCTCAGCAAACCATTTGCTGTATTGCAGCAATAAACATACTTTAGCTGGAAAACCATTTTAGGTTTACTCATCATAGCTGCAAGATCATTACTGCTGAAAGATTAAATAAAGCCTTACTTTGGTGCATGTTTCATGCATAACAATTCTTTGCTAATAATTAAGCTTTTTTTTTTTCCCCAACTGCAGAAAGATGACACAAATAGTGAGAAAAGGAAATGGAGGCAGGGGAACTTAAAATGCAAAACACCCTTTCCAAAAAGTAGATGTCACACCAACATATTTATATAGCAGGGTTCTTTTAAAAAAAGCTGACAGTCAGCTGATAAAATGGTGCAACAGCAAGCTCCTTCAACGGAAGGTGAAGCAAAAACTTAGCTGGATTCATTCAACCTGATATCCTGACTGAATAAAGAGAACCAGGCACATGAATGTGCCTTGCAGATACAGGCAAAAAAAAAAAAAAAACACTTATATGATCAAATAAATATTCCTGAAATAATGCTAAAGAACTGGCATAATTCTAAAGAACCCTAACACCTAGACAGTTATTTGCTAGGTGTATTCCATCTCTGCGATCCTCCTGCAAAACAAATTGCAACTTTTATTAATACACATGCCCAACACAAGTTCCAGGTTTACAATGTAATGTACTGTAATTTTGTAATGTAATGTACAATGTAATGCAGTGTACTGCCCAGATGAGCAGTACACTGCTAAGAGAGGGTTTCTGGTGCTTTAAGGAAGGCAGACAGGTAACAGTTTCGGGGCCCTGTTCAACAAACACTCTGAAGGTGGTGAAATTTCAGGAAGTTCTACCAGATGGCCATGAACTGAGGTACCAGAAGGTCCTAGTCCCCCCTCTCACATGAATGCAGCAGAGTAGGTGGATGATACAGCTTAATCACAGTGCAAACAGGAGCAGGGCAAAGTGGGATGAAATGACAGCCCTAACTACTGAATTTTTACATTTCAGTTTCTCAAAAGCACTTTATAGCATCAGATATCTAAAGTATGATTCATCCAGAGGACTCTCATGCTTTATTAGTGTGCTATCTTGGCAGAGCCTGCAAGCTAGTTAACTAAGTTCTCTTCATTTTTCAGTTGGAAACCGATTAGAGAAATCCTAAATATGAAGATAGATAAAAATGTACAGCTATAGAGAGGCGCTGAAAGAAAAAAAAGGCATGCAGGAGTTTAAGCAGAAGAATATTGAGACAGAGACCAATATTTTTATTTATACAGCCTGATAACATACTGCCTGGTATACAAAGGCCATACAAAGAATTCACTTATGGGGAGGGAGAAAATCTTAAAACATTAGAGGAGAAAAATAAAAGGAGAAACGCAAAGAAGAAATTCCTAAAAATGCAATCCTCTAAGTAAACATATGCCTCATTGGCAGTATCAATTAGATGAACCTGACTATGGTTGTATTTTAAGGAATATAAACTTGTGCTCCAACTTCCTTAGAATGATAAATTTTAAGTAAATAGTGTCATGAAAACTCAGACTTCTTTTGCCTCTGCAATTCCCTAATAACAGTTAAACCATTTTGGTTCCACACCCCCAGAAGTGGCTAAATATATCATCTCTCACCACAATAATTATAGGTATGAAACCTTTGTTTTCTACACAAAACACTACTTTAGTGTGAACTTTCACAAGTTGCAGTTTCTTACAACTTTACAACAAGAACAAGTTACAAGGTTTCTCATGCAAGGAGGAATGGGAGAAGGGGAGCTAAGAAGAATAAATACATCAGTTTGACAGACGAGCTTTAGAAAACCTTGCCATGGCAGTTGAGGACATAATCAGGTAGCTTGCTCTCTATCAACCCCCACCCCCGAGCCCATAGGAAGTAAGAGGTGCCCAGCTCTGTCTTTCCATCAAAGAGTCCAGCTGGCTACCTAAGACACCCAGCTAAAATGGGTTTGAGTTGAGAATGCTATTTGACATTAGAGCTAATCGGATCTAGTGGTCAGCTGCTATGCAGAGGCTGTCACCCTTCTCAGACACATACTCACTGCTGCCTCCCCAGCAAAAGCCCTGCCACTCCAGGCCTCACAGAAAGTGGTTCAGGAACAAATTGTTCCCGCTTACAAGAATGGTTATCTGCTAATTTGATTTCCTAAGCTGGCTCAGCAAGGGGTCAGACAAGAAGCATTGCCAAGGAGGGAGTGGGAACATACAGGCATACTTATGATGCCTAGCAGCAACCAGCTAGTAACTACGCTTATCCCTACTGCCAAATCGCACATTAAGGCAGATTCTAAACTGGAGTGAGATAGGCATAAATCTCTGCTGGCTTTGCTGCAGAGAACAGAATCTGTTCAACTAGCAGAAAGCTGTGTTCAACACAGCATTCTGCTAGCTAAATAAGTAGCAAAATCCTCAGACTGACACAGTACGTAATAATGGACTCACCTTCCTGATCTCTATTCTACAAAGTATGCAAAACAAACTCAAATCTGTAACACACTTCACAATTTCTATAAGAGACAGCAGCACTTAGCTGTAGTTATTTAATATCAGGCTAACAATCAAATACCTACCCTCGTCAGGAAAGAAAGAAGTTTGCCTTCATTGCATCACTGACAGGAGCAAGACCAGGCATTCAGTCCAATTGTTGATGGCACTCCTGTGAGCTTTCTGCTTCCAGACAGAGCATTTGCATAAAACAGAACTTCAAAATACAAACTGCAGATGTTTCTTATTTCACATTTGGCACGCAGACTACATATATTACCTCATGCCTGCTATGCTGGCTTGCCTCTTTGTCTTTGGAGTCAATGCACTATTCACCCCACAGAAACACAAAAAGATATTCTTAGTTTCCATTCACTTCCATATAGTAACTGCAGAGGAGAAGGCTACCTTTTAAACTTGGAAAGTTTATCACTTACAATATGAGGAGGGGCACATCTAGGAAAATAAACACATTAAGTTATGCTTAAAGATAATATAAACTTCAACCAGCAAGCCCTGAGAACATGCAGTCAGTTCCTAGTCTGTTAAAAAGCTGTGTACTTGTAGGTGACCAGCTGAATCCTCCTACCAAAAAGAAGCTAATATTCAGATTACCATCTAGGTTACAGTCCTTCTTGCAATTACTTTTACTGGTATTCAAAACCTGGTAAGTTTGGCTTTTTTTTCTCCAAACTCTGTCATTCCAACATTTTTTCTTACAGAATTACCTTTGTCCTCCCTCTTTCTTTTTAAAGAGTTTAATTCAAGCTCCCCTATGCATGGGGGAAAATGAAGTAATCATAGCTGCTAGAATGAGTCAAAAAATTCTACATGATTTTAAGCAGTTCCCACACGTACCAAAGGGGATCAAATAAAGGAGTCTAGCAGCCTTTCTTATTTCAAAGAGCACTTCTCCCCTCTTTGTAATCAGGTATCAGATCTAAAGACATCCTTGACACTAAAATAAATTAAGACAAACATCACACACACACACACAAAAAATCACAAGTATTTTTTGCTCATCTATAACAATGATAGAATTTTTTCCACCATTTTTCAGAGGTCTAATGTGCACTATACACACAACAGGACCTACTTTAATGTGGACGCACAAGAGACTGAGCACCCAGGCTCTAGTTTGAGTGCATGCTAACAAACAGAAGCATGCACTTCATGTAAGGGAGTTCCCATATTGTTACATTTGGGTTAAGTGGCTTCACTCAAGTGGTATGGGGATTTTCTTTACAACTTTTCAGTGCTCGTGTCACAGGACAAAACTTCTCCCTAAGCTCAGCTTCAGCTCACACATATTCAATATAAAGACAGTACTCTGGAATTTAAAAAGAAAGAGCAATAGCTTAAAAAAAGAAGAAAAAGAAATCCCTCACACTGTACACCACCAACCCTACCTAGGATACCCCCAGTTCAAACCAGCACCTCTTGTGTTTCCATCTGCACACCTACATCAGTTTTAAACCAAAACTTGGCATTACAATAATTCCACCGACCACACAGAACCCTTGTTCCATCAGTTTGGTATTTCAGATGATTAAGTGAACAGAAAGATATTGAGATCGCAAATGCTGGCTTTGTTCTCTGTGAAGTCTCTTTTGCTAGAGTGATAAAGTTTTAACTAATGGTATTTTCAATACCTTTTAGTGCCTCTAGCTGGGTCACTGTGCTCCCACTTTGTTTTCTTACTACCCACAGAACCATGGGGCTTTTGCTCTGTGCTGGTCACTGAACTTTAATGCAAAGCATTAATTTTCAACTATAAGAACGTCTCCAAAGAATTGTCAGAACTTATAAATAGCTTTGCTGTAGAGCGGGCATCCAGGAGAGAAAGTATCATCTTTTAAAGAAATACTGGGGAAAAAAAAAAAAAGCCTGAAAAAAAAAAGCCTTATTTATTCAGAAACATTTGAAAAAGTTTTTGCTTTTCACACCATCTGGAAACTATGCTACAAAAGGAGTAAAGCAGACATTAAAAACATAAGTATACCTTATAAGGAATCTCAGATGTGACTCCAGGATGATTCAAGACGTTTCTTGTCCGAGTACTACACCAAAGGTCTCTTAACATATTAGGAAGTCGAAAGCTTGAAAAGCAGCATTTGCTTTTCTACTCGCGTTTGCTATGTCTACTTCAGGTACTTTAACGAATAAAGAGGCAGCAGGCAGCATGAGTTCTCCTTGACACTACTGGCACTGCCCTTCTTCAGCAAGACTGAGATAGTCTCCTCCTACCTCTCCAGTCATTATCCATTACTCTGGACCTGTTTAAACCTGTAAGCAAGGTCAAGAATTGGTGGAAGCTACACTGTCCAATGGAATTAATGTCACTTTTTCCTGATCCTCTCTCTTAATCTTCCTTGGCCTTCAAGGTACATCTGCGGATTAGCTATATACTTCCTGATGTCATCAGGAGTGGCAAAGCAAGATTCTGCCAGATTTTTCCACTATCCATCAGATGACTGAAAAGCCAGCCCATTTGACTCCAGGTATTCCACACCCACCCAACGCCTTCCTGCAGCAGTGTCTCACACCAGGGTCAGGCACCTGTAAATCTCTCCTTCAATATTTATTTAACTTTAGTATTCTCCTGGACCAGCATCCTGAATTAGCTTACCATAAGGCTGAACAAGTGCTAGAGTGAGCCCATGGGAATCAGTAAGGATACATGAACAGAGGTACCCAGGAGGATGGGAGTAACTATCCACTAGATAATCTTCCCTGTAAAATGAAATCATGCCCTGCAACCCACCCGCATAAATTCTTCCCTTTTGCCTGAAGGGAGAATTTCTCTGTCACATCCTCTCACATTTCAGGGACTATCACACCTTGAAAGAAAAAAGCAAAAAACCCCAATAAAATCTCAGTACTTGCCTTTCTTTTACAGAGGGCCATTTGAGTCTCAAAAAAACAGAAAAGAACCCTAGGAAACAAGGACAGAAAGATGCAGTGCCACTTACGGCATGCCTAGCTGCAGATAAGAAGGTCACTTGAACAAAGCTGTGCAATCAATAGGATGTTCAAGCACACGCAACCAAGCCAGACACTGCAGAGAACAGTGCCCAGGGAAAGCTCACATGCTCAGGGGCGATTCCACAGGGGTCAGCAGTTTCAGGGCACATGAGAGAGTATGCATCATGACTAACACAAACCTAAGCATACTTGTGAGTATATTTACGCAAGTTATTCTCAGCTGCATGTCCTCCTCCTGTTCTCCAGCTATCCACCTGAGCCTCTGAAGCCAATCTGCAGTGTCACATGTATCACATTTAGAACCTCAAGTTGCGGTAGTCAGCAAGAAAACTCCCATGTGGGGAGCCCAAGACAGACACCAGAACCATATTACACTTCAGTACACTAAAACGCTGCCTGGGAGCAATGATGGGGGGGAAGTGTGAGAAACAGCCCTGCGAGCCCAGACACGAGAGCAGGAGAGGAGAAGGAGCTCTGGGCACCTGAGCCAAGCTTCCCTGTCTGCCCCTAGAGCGACAAGGCTGGAGCAGCGGAACAGCATAGAGGAAGGAGGGGAGAGGAGCTGCCATGGGCTGACCACATGATAAAGTCTGCTTTGCCTGTGACAGTATCTGGTAAATCATCTCCCTTTCTTCATCTCAACTAACACACTTTTCCACCTTATTTTCTCTACAGTCTTGCTGAGGGGCAATAAGTAAGCGGCTGGGTGGGCATCTGGTAGCCAGCCAAGGTTAACTCACTGCATCACTCTGCTGGAAAGACCCTTTTTGAATCACACAGCAAATACACTGAACATGTTTTAAAGCTAATCGCAACTGCAATGAGACTGCTTTATTGTCAATGTACAATTTCAAGACACATTTGGGCATCTGAGAGACTACCAACAACTACAAGCAAGTCAGCACTTTGTCAATTCCTGTGCTGACTGTTTTTTGGCTATTAGCTTAATTCTTCAACTCTTAAACCACAGGCACGTTATATGACAAGAACAAGTGTCCAAAGAATACAAAAGGCAAAGTTTATACTGAATAAATGTAGTACCATCCCTCTTTTCCTTAATTAACCTGTCTACAACAAACAGGCTTCACTTTCAACAATGACAGATAATCACCTCTGGCTACAACCTCAAGTTATGCAAGATCTATTTGATTTAGGAGGCTTTCAGTTATTCTTACCACCATGCATTATTGCTATATTTGGCAACCTCTCCGTATTTTGAAACGCAGGGGTTCTTAACAAGTATTAAATGCCTGGCTAAAATCTGAGCATAAATAATTTGCAACCTTAATAAGCAACATTTGGTAGACATAAATCCTAGGTGTTCTTTGGAGAAACTCCAGGCGCTCTTACCCTAACTAGCACTTCCTTTGCCACTATCCGCTACTGCACACGATGGCTCAGACTACTTTTTACTATGCACTTATTCTGCACACCTGCTTAAAATCAAAGCATTGTTCTCAAAAATCATTAAACTACTACTTGCTTTTAATTAAAAAGTTTTACAAGCACAAAATTACTGAAACCACGTGTCTGTATTCAGTCAGTAAATGTTTAACATACAAGAGATTAGAACAACTACTAACGTCCAAGACCAACAATTTAATATACTCTTACATCTACCACACTTTTTCTTGATAAGCAGTTAAGGCATTCATCTTTTATATGCATTAAGAAGAGTGGATATTATGTCCATAAAAGTGAATTACCTGGAGGGAAGGGGTGGGGGGGAAAAAAAGGCATGGTTTTTGAAGAGAAATAACTAACTCCTGTTCCCTAGCACTAAAACACAGAATGTCATTGACATCACTGTGATATGTGGAAGACAGCAAAGGACACTCCAGCAGCCAGTCTTGCAGATGCAACATTTTTAGGCTCAGGTAATCAATCTTCATTGTGCACTACATACGTAAGTGTGTGTATATATACATATATATACACACACACTTGTAACTGGCAAGCAATTTGAAGTCTACCCTTGGTAAGAGTAACTAACTCACCATTTTTTACCTTGCCTAGCCTGAAAACATAAACCTGCCTTCTCAAGATGTCCCAAGAGCTAGCACATTCCCAAATGAAGACCAATAGCAGACCAATAAACCTTGTTACAGATAAAACCACTGGATTTCTGTCCTCCTCCACCCCAAAGGATGAAAAAGTGTGTCATCAGCCCCATCTCCCCACCTGTGTTGTGAAGCTGCCCATCCAGTCCACAGGTACTCAAAGGAGGCAGCATCCTGTGGGCCTTACAATGTGTTGTGATCTTACTGTTGGTAGCGCTTTGACTGCAACATCATTACAGAATCCTTCAGATCCACGTGTGCCATGCTCACTGCGAACAAGGGTTAAATATGAGAACACAGGGGTCTTCTGGGATTTGTCAGAGGGACAAATCACACTGCCAGGACTCTAGGAGCAGAGGGATGCAGGCTACTATTTTTAGGGAATGTCAATCACATCCTTTTGATCACCTTTAGTTATCACCACTTCCAACTTTTGCCACCTAAACATTTGTCACCAGCCAAATTTCAGTAGTAGCCAACTATTGGTAATATTGGATAGTGGCGAGAGGCTTGACTGAAGGTGGTACAGTTTACTGAAAGTAATATTTGTTATTCCACTTTAAAGTGCGCTTGTTTCACTTTCCCCAGGCATTCGTTTGACACATATAGCCTAAATGGATGACTGCATGCCCCAGAGGGACAACACATCTAGGTGAACACTTCCATAGTCTTAAAAAAGTCATGAGCCAACTGTGCATCTCAAATGATGGTCTAAGCGAATAAGCAAAGGGCCTTACATGCTGTATGCCCTTCACTGCAGTTATTTAAATTCCTGCAGCATAGTGAGCAGCTGTTGTCTTTACACAGGTATAAACTATGCTGCAAGGTTTTTATAAACCGTTCATGTACAAAATGACTGAAAGACTAAGTCGATCATATACATTCCAAAAACAGCAATTTAGTTTTCTAGGATAGATACTTAGACTGTAAAAAGCTGAATTTATTAATTTATTATGCAGGGGCAGCAAACTTTGTCATTAAATCCTAGCAGGATTCAAACAAGACGGTTATTTTGGGGTTTACTTTTGTGGGTTTTTTTTTTCCCCAGAGAAAGCACTCCTATTGCATAGAAAAGCACGAACAATTTGAAAATGTTAGGAAGGAATAAAACTGAAGGCCACAAATACTCCCTAAGTGTTTCTGCTTATTACCTTTTAAGAAATTTTAAGAAAATCAGAATTAACCTGCATCCATTACTGAAAATCCGATAATTCTTCAGTAGACACCTAGGTTTGTAAGGGGATTGCAAGATTTTTAACAAAACACAGGACTTCTAAATACCCATATCCATAGACAACTAGAATACAACTAGCAAAACAGAATGCCTTTTGGTAATAAACACAGCTTAGTGAGAATTAACAAGTCACTAACTGTTATGCTCCCATGTCAATATTTAAAAGACAATCAGAATCCATAGCAAGTAGTTGCCATTAAAGAATAAAACTTATCTTGGCAAATTAAGACTTCCTTCATCTTGAAAAATAAATGCCTAAACTTCTGCTTCCTACTAGGATGCTACCGTTTTGCAACAAAATACTTTTCCCATGGACAGCTTCCTTCTCAGGAAGAAAAAAAAACAACAACAGAAAAACCCCAACAACAACAAAAGAAACACACCAAAAACCTACCCCAGCAATAATGTAACAGCCAAGATCTTAGTAACCATCATCCCTTCATTAAAAAACCTGCATGGAGCTAATTAACTTCCTCTTCTTTAGAGGGATTATGGACCTCTCAAAACAGCTTCTTGACTCTTTCAAAGTACAGCTGATGAAGGAAGGGACTGAAATATATGTTGGAAATTATAATTCACAGATCATATCTCAAGCCTAAACCTTTATCTACTCGCTTTCTAATTAACCACCACCTTCTGTTACTCTGTTTTATCTCTAATTATGAGATATTTCTCCAAGTTTTGCTACTTTACACTTCTACTGGTTATAGATAAAGTGTTGAGCTTCATATTAACCCTGAGTGTTTAAAAGAAAGATTATGGGGGAGGAAAGAAAAGCAATACCCAAAATTAGTTCTCAAATCTTAAAGACAATTCTGACAAATCAACCAAAGCAAAACATCCATCCAATAACTGACTGACCAGAATTGCTGACAAATTCAGCATGGTATTAATCCCCTTTATTTCATCCCAAGCAAACGGGATGTGTCACAAATGCCACAATTCAAAGTTTTCTGAAACAAATGAAAAATGAACACCAACAATCTTTTCAACAGTCTGAAGCTAGTGCCAGTGCGCACTTGTGATACAACCTTCTGATATTCCTGCCCAGACACAAATAATCGAGAACTAGAACACCCTGAATTCCTGCAGCTTCCACCAAATTAACTGAAATCTCTGCACCTAGTGTTCAGAACACCCAGCATCTCTGCAAACTGTTGCACAAAGATAATGTCACTCCATTCTTTTGTGGAAGCATTGAAAAAATAACAGAACAGAACAATAAAAAACCCCAACAAGCAACACTTCAACAAGGCAAACGTGTTATACATAGGAATTAATAATAGCACAGACAAAAAGGAACAACGTCTTCTTTCACATTAAAGGGACGAAACATTAGACTACTTGTAGAGATTCAGGCAGCTGCTGAGAACGTCTTAGCAGCTCTTGTATTAGCAAGAAAAACCCTGTTAGGCAAAAGCAAAACAATTCTGCCATTTAAATAAGCAAACTAACTGTACAAGCATAAAACAGCCTCTTTTGTAATCCCAAAATTAAAACATGAATCCGAATTTCTGAAGGAAAAAAGGATATTACTCCAACAGCACTACTTTGAACTTGTAACAACAGAGCCAAATCACAGACCTTCACAAGTGATCGATTACTGCAATAAGTTAAAATCCCACAAAGTATCTGCAGGGAAGAACTCTGCCAGAGTAAAAGCAGGTAATGCAGATGATAATATTTCCAAATCCTGAACAGGGCATCCCAGACAGCTGATACCCAGTCTTACCTTCTCAAAAGTAATGCTCATGCGTTCTGCAAACAATCCAACAGCTCTCCTCTGGCAGTTCTGACAGACAGCCTTTACAGCAGAGATCAGCCCCTCGCTTACAGATCCATGTCTCCTCAGTAACAACCTAACTCCAAGCGTAACATTTCAATGTCTTCCTGCAAACCTGCAGGAACTAGGCTCTAATTAACGCTCAGACAGAAAAGGGGGAGGGAATTAAAAATAAAAAAAAATAAAAAAGGCTCTATTTGTTGCAGTTTAAACCCGAGAAGTATAAAGCAAAGCACGCTTCCAGCCCCTGCCTAAGGCTGCACTAACAAAACAGAGACAGGAAAAAAAAACCCGAACAAGGAAACGGATTATATAGGTTAAGCTCAGCTTTTACCCTCCGCTGCGAGGGCCAGCTAAGCAAAGAGTGAACCCCCCGGACGGACGGACGGCCTGTCCCCGGCCGGGACCAAAGCGGCGGCGGCGGTCCGGCCCCTCGCCCTCTCCGGGAGGCCTCGCCGCCACGTCCCCCTCATGGAGCCAGCGGGGGCCGTAGCGCTTACCGCCCGTGTGAGGAGGAAGCCGCTTCCTCACACGTTTCTGCGGGGAGCCGGGCTACGGCTAGAGGAAACAGCACAGCACGGCGCGGCGCGGCCCGGCCCGCCCGCGCCACCGCCGATGCCCCACTGCGACGGGATCCTTGTACGTCCTCTCAGCCCCATCCCTCCCCGCCCCGCCGGGACGCGCAGGAGGCGGCGGGGCCGCGGGGCTACTTACCCGCCTTGTAGCCGCGCAAGCCGAGCTGGGGGTGCAGCCCGCCCCACATGGTGCCGCGCCGGGCCGGCGGAGGGGGGCCGCAGTTCTTCGGCAGCAGCAGCGGCGCGGAGCTGCGCGCTCCCCCGCGGCCCCTGCGCAGATGGCCGGCGGAGGCGGCCGCTCCCGCTGCCGAGGAAGGTTAGCGGGGGGCCGCCGGCGCGGTGGGGGCTGCTGCCCGCCCCAGGAACGCCTCAGCCATGGTGCCGCGCCGAGACCGCTGAGGGCGGTGAAGCCCCGCCGCCCCCCGCAGCAGACAAAACTTGCTCGACTGCGCTGCCACCGCCTGCCTCCCGAGCGGGGCGGAGACAGGGGCGGGAGCCCCGCGGATGCTGCGGCCGCTGCTCGGGGACGGGCCGCTTACATAACCCAGCCCACGGGGAGGGGGCGCGGGCCGGGCTGCCGCGGGGGGCCGGGCTGCCGCGGGGGGCCGGGCCGGGGGGCTAATCAGCCCGGCCCTGCCCAGCCCCGGGCCACGGCCCCGCGGGGGCGGGTGGGGTGGCCGCGGCGCCCAGCTGAGGCCCCGGTGGGGCGGCAGGGGTGGCTCGGGCGCCCCGTTGGCTTCGGGTTTGTCCACTCACTCGCCCGCGCGCCCCCAAGGGTGTGCAGCGGGACCTCAGCCTCCTGCCCGCTGGATCGGGGAAGGGACCCGTTAGCAACGGCGTGCAGCTGTCATCGGGGAAACGCCTATGGAAGGCGTTTGGTATAATTGGTAAGGAAAAGTGAGATGCCTCACTCCAGAATTATGGCATTTGGGGTTCACAAGGCAAGTAGGTTACAGACTTAGCAGAGTTCATAAAATAAGAATTTACCAGTGCTTTGTTTTAGTAAGAAAACAAAGTGGAAAGAAAGAAGCATCATAACATTAATTTCAGTGATCGGTTCCACCAACATACCCTCAGTGTCATCATACAGTTTAAGCCACAGGACTGGAAACAAAATGATCCCGTCAGCGATAATCCAAACACAGTAAGAGGCTCCCCCCTCCCCTTACCACAAGTGGCTTTGAGTTTGGTCCAAGTACTTCAAGAGATAATTCTGCAACAGCAGCCTTCATGTTACTGTTGCTTGCAATGCAGCCCAATGGTCCCAGTTCTAAACTGACTTCTGAACAAGCGGGCCCTGACTCAATCAGCAATCCACATTATCAGACAGCAACACGAAGAGAACGAGAAAATAACTTGGACAGCTTCCAACTTCACTGTAACTATCCAAAAATTACAGAAGCCACCACCACCAAGATACAAAAAGCAGTGCATTGCAGAGCGCGATGGATATGACAGCTTAGAGAGGTGAGGTGAAACAGGAGCTGTTCTGTGTTCATGTGGAAATCTTCACAATCAATAAATCAGTGTTCAAACACTTCCTGCTGACCCAATGCATTTTTAATTGGTAGCTGATGATCACAGAATAGCTTTTATCTCCTTGGAAAGTTATATGTTATGTTTCAGCACAGGTCATATTTTATTTATGCCTAGGTATTCAGAATGTGCTCTGTAAAAGGCTGCAGAAGTACTTGCATGAGCAAGTAGAAATGCTGTACACTGTTATGTTGTCCTCTTTCTTATCCAGATAAAGCCCTTACATTCTCACTGAAGACCTGACACAACGTACATTCCTCACCAGCTTGTTTTAACTATGGAGCGTAGCTGTCACTAGGTGTTTTGTAGGTGAGTTGTAGAAATACAGGCTTTTAGAATTTAGTAAATCCTGAATAAAAAACCAAATACTGAAACTCCTGGAGAGCCCATCAAAACCTTCAGGCTCTTGCTAGAGGTCCTCTGAATGATAATAGTTTACATTTTACTGGTTTACAGTAAAAGACCAGAGCAGGAGTCTAGATTAGTGTTGATAACACCTCAATGAAGCTGTCCAGCCTGAAGTCAGCTTCAATGTTGAACAATGATTGTGAGAGAGAGCATGGTAAGTAAACATCAGCATAAGAACAGAAAGAGCTAAAGTATCTTGCAAAAGAGTCAAGACCAAGAAACATGTGAATAGGTTAGTTCAGACCTTTTTAAAGGAGTTGTCTGTATGTAACATTTGTGGCATACTGTTTTGTTGGATAAGCATATGTACTTTGCATATTTACGCGGGGACACGGTGAGATGTGAGGAAGTTGAATATCAAGAAGGAGAAGCCATTCAGCAGTAGGTGAGGAGCTGCTGAGCTCTGGAGTTTGTGATGCTGCCCTGTAATGAAGCTGCAAGCATCTAGAGGTGTATCATGACCCCAGAAAGCGGCATGCCTGGAAAGAGTGTGGTAACAGCTCTTCCATCTCCTAGTAAATGTCACCGCAGTGTTTTTATGTACCTCAGTATTACATGTTCATGGAAGCTTCACATTATCCTATGTAACTCCTCATGAATAATACCACAGAGGAAAAAAGAAATAAATAAATGGGTAAAAAGGCCAAGATGAGTGTAGCAGAGCATACACAAGTTGTGTGGCTGGATCACCTCTGAGAGCTATACCGTGTCTTCTAAGGTGTCCCTGCTGGGGCATCTGTGCTTTGACAGTGCTGCTGCTCAGAGCAGAAGAAAACCCGAACGTACTTAAATTTAAGTGGTCAGATAACAGAACCAGAGACACACTCATCCTCTTGTCCCACCTACAAGGCCCCCCATGTGCAGGGGTGGTGGGTAGTAACTGGCTCCATTTCATTCTCTGTCCGTTTGTCCCACTGCACCTAGTGCAGCAAAGCTGCACTGAGTCACACTGGCTTATCACCTCTTACATCTCCTGGGTTAAGAATCAGGAGTGTAGCAGTCTGTATCCCAGTGTCTGGGACTGTTCCAGTCTGTGCCCTGCTCAAGAGAGGTTTAAAGGTCTTGATACACCTAGAAAAGAGAAGAATGGTACGAGAGAAAACTCCTGTAACTTTACAGGTGAATCGATGGTAAATGGAAACAGCCCACATCCCCAGGTAACTACTGGGAGCTGTGATGCTCCAGACAAGGAACGGACTCAAGTTCTTATGTCTGAAAAGTCTTCTCTCCACCTCTTTCTTCTGACATATACTCCACCCTCTTGGCAGAATCAACAAAGAAAAATGACTGAAAGTAACAGCTTAAGTAAGCACTGGCACTGGGCAGATGCTGTCTCATTAAGGTCAGTTGCAACACATCTTACCCAAGGGCTTGTGGTCTATTTCCAGGTTCAGAAATCACATTTTTTGACTCCCGAGTAAAAACATGATGCTCTAAATAGAATTAAGCTGAAGCATAACCTCTGAAAACCACATTTTTCTGTGATTAAAGCCAGACGTGTTCAATATTAATTCTATACACCTGCTTTCTCATTTAATAGAATTAAAAGATTAGTAAAAAAAACTCCAAACATTAAATAGCTAAATATTGTTCTAAGAGAATGCAGACTATTTCCTCTATCTAATTAAGAAATCAAGCGTGTGTGCATTCTATCAAAAAAGCAACAGTGGCATTTCTGTAAGCACATCTATATTGCAAATGACTGAAATTAAAATCACAAATTCTCAGTTCTTGAGTTGTTTCACTGAGTACAGAAATCCTTTTCCTCCACCCACAACTTTTCCAGTTGAACACTGTGTCCTAGCAAAGTCTAAGCAGCCTTTCAGAAGCCTTAGAGAAATTCCTCCTGTTTTACAAAAAAAAAAAAAAAAAAAAGAAGTAACTATGCATGTTACAAAGCAAGATGTTAAACAGCATTGGGTGGCACTAGAATTGAGAGCAGATTAGCTTCCCTAATAAACTGCATCCCTTCTAGTAGGAGCAGGTTTGGCCTACAGAACACTGAAATGTTCCACTAAAAGTACATTGTGTGCATTGTGCAGGGCATTAACAATAAACTGTGTCACCTAAGAGCTGCCAAGCAGGCACCATGAAATAACATGGTGCATGCAGGGTTTTTATTTTTGCCTCCTCTACAAGGTAATGAAAGAGCACATCTTTCACAGAGGAACACAAATTGATACCGATTTGAATCGCTTTGTGCCATGTTTTCAGTAATAGCTTATACCATGGGAGTAAATCAAACCAAGCAGCTTGTTGTTACCATAGCTATGGTTTATTACCAGTCCCTGAAATTTCAGATTCTTCTTAATGTTCCAGATTTCAGAATTGGATTTTCACCTGAGAAATTACTGACATAATTGCTAGAAGACCCTTGGGAGTCAAAGGTTTCACATGGCTCATTATTGGTGGGTAGATAGAACACTTTTTTGTGTGTCATATGATTTTAAAACAAGTCTAAGGGGTTTAGATTACCTCTGTGTCAGCAGATCTGATACTGCAGGAAGCAGAATATATGCAGGGGTGGGATCCAGTGACATCTAACCAGCAGCTTATGAAGAGAATCAGGAATTTCCCAGGTATGTTTTTCTCAACGGGAAATTATTGAGTTCTGCTATTCTACCTTCCCTTTTCCCAATACCCTTCTCTCCCAAAGGCAGTGGGAAAGAAGGGGAAATACAAATACTTTGGAAGGAGATAGAGAGAATATATTAAAAGCCATGGGCTGGCAACAGGCCTTTTCCTCCTCTCCAGTTTCCAGGGTCAGCTCCTGAAAAGTTTAAGTGCCTGTACCAGAGCAGCGAGCCTCTTCCTCTAACCCTGGTGGGACTCACTGACATACCCAGCTTCCTCAAAAGACATTATGCTTCCACTAAAGAAAGTTTTTCAAAAATTGCTTCTCCTACTCACATTGTATGAGTTTTTTCAGTCTCTCTGGTTCTCTTGTTCTTGAGCCCACATGAGTCACCTTTACGTTCTATGAGCACACTATCTGATTTTAGGAGCACCCAGTATTATTACGCTTTTTTTCCCAGTAGGTTGAAGACAAAAAGAAATAGCAAACTGTAAATTCTCTTGAGAGAGATATCTGAGACCTCTTGGTGATGTTTTACATATATTATGACATTGAAACATCTGACGAAGACCATATCTGGGACCTGTTGCAGACTAGAGGCTTCTTTGTAATAATTAATAAAAAACGATAATTTGGTGCTTGATAGCATTTGTTGGTATTCTTCAGAGAAAACCCACCAAATGAAGAAAATTAAGGCAAAAAGAACTGCTACCAGTCATTAGACCAGGCAGGCACAATTCAGTCTCAAAATGGCTATATCAAAACCCTTTCATTTTTTGATTATCAAAATACTGAACATTTTGGATTTTCTTTACTTTCCTAGAATTTATGGTAAAACCTAAGAAACCTCAGCAGTGCTGCAGTTGAGATTTTCTATCTGACTGCCACTGGTGATGCTTGAGTTTTTGCAGTTGGCCTTTTATTCCAAGGCAGGCTTGTCTGACTCCGTGTTACACACAAACAAATGAGCGCAGAAGGAGAAAGCACTGGATGATATCGCTATACAATAATTTGTAGGATTTTCTTAAGCTTCTGTATGTAGGTTAAACTCCACCTCAGATGTGAAGTAACTGCCATATTAGAAGCACAAAACAGCCTTTAGCCTGACCTGTTTAAAACCTACTTGCTTTGAAGGTTAGTCAAAAAGCATTCCCCTTGTATGCTGTCACTGAAACAAAGGATCAGACCATACAGTGAGGATCCCTGCTCCATGTCTACCTCAGCACAGAAAGGTGTAAATCCTGTTTTCCTCTTGCAACTAACATTCCCACTGAATTATGTAACTTTCGAGAAATACGGAATTCAGAATTACAACAACTGTATACAGGAAGGCTAAACACAGTACAGCACAACCAGCCAGCAATGCAACATTGTCTGAATACTTGGAAATTTCTTCCAAGTGGCCATCGCTATCTTCTTATAGCCCGAAATATGTAGTTTGTTTACTCCAAGTCAGAAATACAAGCTATGAACATTACCAGTCAGAAAATTATCTGATCACTTGTTTTTGAGCCAAACCCAGTATTGCTGCAAAGGGATGAAATTTCAGTAAAGTTAGTGGAGTTATGCCAGTGCTCAGTTTAGTCAGCTCGATGCTGTCACATGCCCATACATAAAAGTCGGATGGAAAAATTTATTTCATACTTTTAACTATAAATACAATTCGATTCAGGAAGCTCCCCACCCCATTTTTTTCTCCATTCTCCAAAAATTACTGACATCGATTCTAAAATAATTCACTACTTTATACTGTAATCATGTATCAGTATCCTACTTAAAGTTATACTACTCTGTTTTCTCTTAGCGGTCCATGACTAAAATGATGGGGCATTCTATGCTGTTAGAATAAAATCCAGTTTAAAAGGACACTTTTAGACCCACGCAGCACACCCCCTGCAGATGTTCCAGAACCAGCCCCACTCCCTGTGCAACACATGAGGGCCAGCAGCCATCAGTTGTGGCACTGCTGGGAACTTCCCAGTGTGCAGGACAGGCAGGTTTAGAAAACTCTCTGGTTTTGTTATCCCTGAGACTGCCAAGCACCATTTGCTTGTATCTTGTGTTTCATATCCTTCAGGCGTTTTAACATTCTCACATTAAACTAATAAACATTATATTAGCACATACTTTTTTAGACAAACCCAGTTCACCCAAGACAATAGAAAATGACTGAAATGCAAAAAGTGGACTGTACTAGTTTGTACTGACCACAGCACCCATCAGAATTGTTTCATGGGATGTCAGGGTTAGTATATGACTAAGTATCCTTAGACTGTTTTTGCTTTTGACTTAAAAGTAACACAGACAAGATTGTTTATTAAAAGTAACTTTGCAACTCTGGCTTGGCTGTAAGATCATTCTCTGGTATTATACTTTTAACATATTGCTTGAGTGACCAAGTTTCTCTGGGAGGCATTTTAGTAAACATGCAACCTGATATTTGGTCATAGAGAAAACAGGAAACTGAGCTTCTAAATGAGCGTGTAACTTTAAACGTACATAAATAAAAGAAGCATAGAAGTTTAAGTTTTGCTGCTTAAATTGTTGGGTATTGTCCCACTAATTTAGGAATTCCATGGTTTAAGACTTGCACATCATGTAGTGCACTGGTGTACCATTCTCATACCTCAAATAAGAATATATGGTTAAACCAATTAAAATTAAATTGAAGAATCATAAGTCTAGTTTTCTGGTTCATGCAGGGCAGTACAATGCAAATATGCTCTATACTTTGGTCGTTTAGTTCTTAGTGTTACTGTTTTCTGTGCCAAGCATCGGAAGGTCAATCCAGAACATGGGAACATGCCCCTAGCTTCTGAAGGAAGGATGGTTCCCATCTATTCACAAGGTAAGTTATCAAATGAAATGCATTAATGGTAAGAGATAGTCTGCTCAGAACTAGTTGTATCCCCAAAGAGAAAATCAAGAAAAACAAAAAATGACTGAAACAGGACATAACAAGCAGTGCAGGAGCTGAAATGGACAGTAACAAATTACATTAAGAAAGTGCAAGGGGCAGTCATACACAACACTCCCATCTGTAAACTACTCCAGTGTATGCTCCATGAAGTCAGTTCATTCATGGAAGCCCTTGCTCAAAGACACTACTGAGCTTACATTACATGAGCATTTCACAATGTTGGCCCTGCTGGAACACATCCCCAGCAGTCACCATGACAAGATCTTTACTTATCACAGCCCCTGCAGTTAAAAGACAGAACAAAAAAAATAACACATGAAAAGGAAGCAGGCAGCTGTAATAAAGTCTCTTTAAATACATGCAGATATTACTTGTCTCTCACTTCTGTGTTTGAAGATAATTGCTGCAAGGATAAGCCCACAAAATTTGGATTAAAGCCATGAGAAAACTGTGTATTTTGCATTGTATTAAGGATAGAACTCAAGAACTAATTTTGAAAATGATAAATTAGATGGCATATCCCAAAACACATTTGCTGCAGTTACATGTTACTGTTCTCAAACATTACTGATACGCAAGAACACAGAAGTTTAAAGCATGCAAATGTGACCTCTGAAAGGTGACTCTAATAGACCTCCAAAGTAATCTGAAAGATCTAAACCCCAGAAGTATGTAACAAACTCTAAAAGCAGAACATAATCAAACAGTAATATCTAATCAGTGCTCCATATCCTCGAGCTTATATATTTCAGTTTAAGTAAACCATTCTCCTTTGCACAGAGATAAGAAACCTGAGCTGTGTGAAACAAAAACTACCAACCATTTTACTTGAGTCTATATTTAGCATTTGCTGCATTGTGTTTTAGTTGCTGAAACTGCCTCTATAGAAGCATTAAAAAATCACTACAAAAAATGGGGTTTTTTTCATCATGTCATCATGAGCCACATTGAATGTTTAAAACAAAGCTTCACCTTGAAAGATTTACACATCTATTCTGCAGCACAAGAAAGTTCTAAAATTCAGATGAATTATCAACATTTTGTTTCCCTCAGATAACCCTCAAGAAGGTCGGCATCATGAACAAGACACGACCTATTGCAAATTCAAATCTGGATGAATGCAGATGAAAATATTGGCAGATTAGTTCCTTCTCTAACAAAAGAAGGTAAGTTAGTAAATACAGTAATTTTCATTAGGCTAGCACATCAATTTGTGATCCGAGTTGGACCGAACATATCCAGCTATCTAGTTTGAGAGGCTGTGAATTGTGTTTCCTTGTTTCCTTATCTAATGAAGTCTCTAATTTTCCCTCACTGGGTTTTTTAGCATAATCTTTCATATGATTTTCAAATACAGTTTTGCATTAAGTATATATAGGTACTCAAATTGGACCATATGGTAAGAAGCTAGTTTACTAAAGACTCATTCATTTAAGATGTAAGCAAGCAGTCACTGAAATTTACTTTCTTGCAGAACCCCGATCAACCATATCTATAGCTGCAAGGACTTCCTACAGAAATCCTTTTCGCTATCCAAGCAGTGACTGCAATATAGGGATTTACTGCCTCTGGATCTCAGCCACTTCAAGCATTTCCACAGCGCAGAGCGTGGGGTTCATACAGCGGGGCCTCCCTGCCTGATGGCTATTCCATGCAGAGCAGCACAATACGGACTTACAGGCTCCCTGATGCATTGTGGTTAGACTTACAAAAAAAAGAGAGACAAGAGTTATTGGTTCAGTGCAGAAGAGGACAAGGGATCTGGTCTGTGAAGAAGCTCTGCTTGATGCACCTGCAGGGTCCCTAAACTTGCAAAAGCTTGAAAAGTAATTGACTGACTGGACCTCAGTATTGACTCCAGTGATTGTATGCAGGACCAATAAGTATGTGAGGACTGTATGAAAAATTATCCAATTAGTTGTACCATTTAATCACACCGTTTACCATCCCAGAAGAAGACAGTTTCAAAAGAACTCAGGGTCAGGTTTTCCCAAGCCCTTGTTGCCCATGTAGGAACAAAATTATATATAATATTATTACATTATTATTTTGTAAAATCCACTTGAAAGACAGTGGGACTGTTTGGCAAAGAACAAAAAGCCAGATTTCTGAATGTGCTCTTCCCCCACCCACCCTTATCAGCTCTATTTTTAAATACAAAGCTAGCTCCATAGAATTTCCTGAGATTTGACAGTTGGTCACACTGTTACTGATTTAACAGAAGAGTGTCAGACTTGGCTGGGCTTCCTGCTCCGCAAAGAAAAAAGAGAGACCTGCCCCAGTAAACATATCACAGTGTCAGGAAGTAGCATTTGCTGGACGAGAAATGAGCGTGATGCAGGTCTGCCCCCATTCAGTGCACAACACAAATCCTTTCATCAAATTTCGGCTTCAATGCAGGCACAGCTTCAGTCCCGTTCAACTACTGCAAATGAGTAAGCGGCTCATTTAGTGGGTTGTTAGTATCTGCAGAACTAACTGGCAAATGCGTCATAAGAGATATTCATGATAGTATGCATGTGTGTGTATACATGTGTCTGGTGAGGCTTTCAAAGAGATGGTGCAATGTATCTGTCTCTCTAGGCCTTCACGGTATATAGCCCCTCCTCAAAGTCTTACATTCTTATTCTACCTTATATTTTCAAACATCACTTCCAAACCGGTAGGAGTGAGTCCTGTTGTGGCCCTTTCAAAGATGACAAAAACCGGGTGCACAACAGCCCAGGGCTCTCCAGTTTTAATACTTTCCTGTTAGACAGTGCTAAATGTACTTACTACCCACAGAATTGTGTATTCATAGCCTAGTAAGCTGGGGTTTTGCTAAAAATTGACTTTGCTGCAACAATGATGTCATTATTACTCAGCAGTTGCAAGTCTATTATTTAAATTAAAATCCTTTGAAATATACAGGGAGAATCCAAACAGTCCAATTACTTCTATGCTGTGCCTAGCTATTAGAAAAAAGTGAAAAGGAACAGATAAGTTAAAAATTAAAGCATTTTTGAAAAAGAAAATCTGTTTTCATAATACTGTTAAATACTGTTTCCTGAACACTTTAATACTACAGAGCTGGCTAATAAAGAATGCTTATACTAGAAAAGAGGTTTATATTAGAGACAGCTTTAGTTTTTCAAACACCATAGGTTTTTCTTGCTGGCAGAGTATCAGCTTGCCTGGTAAAAACTGTTTTCCCTTGGAAAGAAGAGACGGGTATAGGATGTACCCAAGAAAAGACAATTCTTCTTGGCTCACCTAAGCAGAAGTATTGACTCATGTCTCTGAAAGGACTTCCTTATTACAGCAGGGTAAGCTGTTCAGCAGCTATATAGATGGGTTGTCTTCTGTTGTGGGTTGTTTTTTTGGATTGGGATTTTTTTGTGTGTGTTTTGCTGTGTTGTTTGGGGTTTGGTTGTTTGGTTTGGTTTGGTTTTTTTGTTTTCCCCAGAAAAAGGAAAGGAAGTTGAAATTAGCAGCAAGTTCATAACAGATTTTGAAACCTTAGCAGATGGTAATGAAGAGCGTCGTGGGCAATATAGTAAAGAGGGTGATTTTCCACATCTGCAGAATTGGAATGATGGGAATTAAGAAGACAATTCTGAAATAACATTAACTTCCAGACCACAATTAAAGCATAGTTAGCTTTTCAGAAATAAGAAACAGGCTCCTGGTAGGAGGCCCTGGATTTTCATTTGCCTCTCAAACAGCATGAAGTGTGTTGCTGGATCTCACTAAGTCAATACAATTTGGTTCTCACAGTCAAATATGATTTCCTGGATGCTACAAAGGAACATATATCTGTACTCTGAAGTAGTGCCTTTTCAGAAATGTGTCAGTGTCAGCTTCTAGAGTCTTCATGTCTTCCTCAAAAACTCTTCAGCTCAGAAACCGTTCAAGCTGTCTTTGATGTCAAAGTTTTAGACAGACAAGTAAGTAGATGGATGAGTCTTTTTCATGCTTACTTTCATGCAGTATGGGCAGTCAGTACTGAAATCCATTTTGGGGGTTCCATCCTGCTCCAAATCAAGCTGATGACTGGTTCACTACAGTCACGTAGGGTCAAAAGAACCATCAGCAAGATATGCATTTTTAGATCATTTAGATCTTCAAAGTGTTTCAGAAAGCAGCAAACAAAATGTAAAGGTTATTTGTCCCCTCCACAAGAATGTAGTGATTTTCAGAAAGAGAATAACACAGAATGAGAAGGAAAAAGAAAGGAGAGAAAGAGAAAAAAACTCTGATAATGTCATTTTGGAGACACAACTCCTTCATCTTGGGGAGGGGAGAGGAAAGTTTGGAGAGCAGCATTATTTCCTTTTTGGAATAATTTATAGAATTGGATATGCATATCACTCACACACATAAAACTGCAAGTGAAAGCAGCCTGGAGACCACCAACCAGCAAACTGTAGAGCCTCCAGAAGGCTCAGCTGTTCCTGTCCTTCAGAACACATCCTTGCTCAGTGCTTTGCAGTTTGCATACAAGCTGAGCTCTTTTTTGTCACAGTAAATAGACAAAGAGAAATTCAAACCAAGCAGCTAGCCCTGCTCACTGGCTATACATAGGGGTTTCTAGCAGAGAGGGAAAACAATCCCAGCTAGTCTGAAAGCAAAAGGACATTGCTTAATAACAATTATTTCCCTCCTCCAATTTGCATTGTCCTTACCCTTCCTTGTATGTGGATCATTGTTAAATAAGAGGGCACAATAGAAAGCCACAGTAGAAATATAATGGACATACTCCCTTCGGGGCATTAATATAATCAATCAAGCGGCTACTTCGGTTACCTTGTTCGTGATCTGTCCTTGTTTCCATTAGGAAGGTTTGCAATTCCACTTACAGATTTCCCCTCCAGTGAAATAGTGTTCAAGCACAATTATGTATTTCCAAGTGGCAAGAAAGTACCACATGTTAACATTTTCCTTCTCAAGACCTAGATGCTGCAAGTGAAAATCATGCTTTGGCTCTCTGCATGCTTCTGTCTGGCTTAATTAACTGATTACAGCAATAATCTCAGCTAAAATGATTCTCAGTAAAAGGGGAGGAGGAAGCTGCTTTATCAGAATTGGGTGAAGCTTTTTCCTTAGCTACTGCCCAAGCAAGATGCAAGTAGAAATGGACGAGGATTTCGCTCAGCACCCTCCTAAGCTAGACAGGATTTGAATTTTTGGAGACTGAAAGCAGGATTCAGGATAAAGCCCGATACCTCAGCTGAATCAACTGCATTGAGAAAAGTTTGGACATAGTTTTGGGGGGGTTGTTTAAGCCACTCTAGAGAAAAAGAACCACTGTAAAACTGAGAGCAGAATCTACGTGCAAATTCAAATATTAGTTACAATCTCCTAAAGTACTTTAGATTTAGCCAAATGTAACAAGCCAAAATGACCTCGAAGAGGAAGAATCATCAACATTTGCCCCATTGTCTTAGGTTGCATTTTTTTCCAGTGGCTGAACATGAGTTCAGTCATAAAAGCTGATTTTTTACCTGCCTCTAGTACTTGGTGGCAGCACTACACAGCCCAGTATCCCCATCTGTCTAGGACATTTACCAGGATACGAGAACTCCTGTTTCTGTGCTCCAGCTGGTGGAGGATACGGGACAAAGTTTTCCATGGTAATCCAGTCAAAAAAACATGCCCCCTTTTTCTTAATGTAACGATGCAACACTGAAAGTACTGAACCACAGTAAAACAAATACATAGCAGCATTTATGGTTTAAACACATTTAAAACAAAGATCTTAAAGTGTTTTACAAGAATAAACTATGCTCCACAACCATCTCACTGGAATTTTACAGTGTCCATCACAAGGATTTTCCATCTACGGATTATTTTTAGTTCAGCTAGGTAAACTAAGGCGTGCAGGCTGAGAGTGTATCCACTGAGCATGGTCAATTAGTTTAAATTCTGCTTAAATTTTTCACCATTTACGACCTGATGCTTGCATAGATCTCCAGTGAAGGTATGATGGTTTATTCACATCGCCCTATAGATGAGCAGAGTCCCATGTGTTTACCCAGTGTAAGGCTGGCTTACTTCAGTAGACTAGCACATATTAGCAAACTGAAAAGGAATGCAGCAGCCCATCTCCTATAAACACCAGTTGGCTATTTAAGCCTGGAGTGCACTAGAAATAGACTTATATCTCACAAACACCACCAAATGTCAGAGCATATCGTTTATTCATTGCACACTATATTATTTCCAAATTGGATTTTATGTGTCGCTTACTATATAAAGCTGGAGAAATATTCTCATACACATGAAACACTTCTGCACTAACGAATTATACCACTTTTAAATCAATTACAGACTATGCAGGGAAGGTCAAACTACAAGAAAAAAGATTCAGATTTTGATTTGGGTCTTGCTACTGATTCAGTGACTGACCTCAAACACATTCCCCAGGGTTTGTTTTCAACATTGTCTTGCACTGAGACTTTGCTTGCTCTACTTTCCTTTGTCTTATACCATCTTCTGTTTCTGTCTCTCACATCTCCTGCTTGCTTAAACACGACCCCTGGAATATTGTCTGCTCCAAGCTGGATAAAAACAAACAGCCCCAGTGTCTCCTAACATTGACCCAACCCCTGTTCACGCAGGTGAAAACCGTGTGTAGTCAGGCTTGTAGTCTGCAAATCTTCCTTCAAACAGTGCTTTCTTTTGGCCACGTAAGGACCATAATCAGTTTTAGTGCCTAGACATATGAAGATGATTCAAATAAAAAGAAAAGTAACATTTGATGCTGGCAGACAATGAAGCCTTAGGATACAACCTTATCTAATCAATCTATTTTGAATCTATTATGAGACATATTTTGGACTGTACAGTTTAGCACACAGAGGCTGTGCTCTGATCTTTTATGCCTCCTCCTCTAGTTAAGCTAGGTTTCACACCGACAGCAGAGCTATTGTGTGCATGACATTTACTGCTGGAAATGGATGCTGTGTCTTACAATGAATGGAAAATCTGAGCACTAGTAATGAAAAGATATCTTCACAGTGTTCCTCAGTCTCTTGTTAGTCATTCAACATAGAAAAAATACTTCAGCACAGAGGAAACACGCTGGGTGAATGTCTGTGTTCCCAGCTCCAGCTGAAGAAAGAAAAACCTTGCTATAAAACAGAGTAAGGGTACCGAATATGACAGGTTCCAGATTTTCAGGGCACTCAAGTGAAAACCTTCCTGGCAGCAAAGTCCCAGCAATCCAGCTGGAGCTTACCTGAGAAACATGCAGCCAAGTGCAGGGTCCTGTACCTGGGTCGGGGCAGTGTCATCTGACCAGAAGCTCCCCAGCTTTTTATAACCTCACTTGAGAACGGTGTTCACGGTCTATGTCTGATTTGGTCTCAAGGGACCAACACAGGCAGGCACAGTTTTAAGGTGCTGCATCCGCTAGCTATTTCATCAGGTTTTATATCACAGACTTCACCAGAAAATGTTTCTGTCTGTCTTGATCAATGTCCTCTGTAGAGAGACAGCAAACCCTTTTCCAGCTGATGCACCATGCAGCCTTTCAAAAAGTAATTCACAGACCACTTTGCATCCCAAATGCCACTGCAAGAGACTGAAGTCAATTCCAGACTATTGCTGCCGCAGACTCATTCATGGTTTGACAAGTGCATAGGAGTCCACAGCAATTTTCCTTGCAGTGGATTTGTAGGTAACCATCTGAGGACATACAGAAGATGAATATGCCCTAGAACACAAGTCACTTAAAACTAACTTGGATTACTCACAAAAGAATGCAATACACTGGATTTCTAGTCTAAAACTCACACCTCTTTCAAGCCAGAGGCCAAACAAAGAGCTTGGCCAAGGGACAAGATGGTTGTTGTAATCTCCCTGCTCTTAGCCATGCAGTGACAGTGACACTCTTCTGACTTACATATTGTGTAATGATCTTTTGCATATCATTCTTCATGCAATTAGGTTGAAAGCTACTGCCTAAAAGACATGTTGAGCATTTTTGCCCTGTATGTTCTCATTTTCTTCATATTGAAAAATAGAGAATACAACAAACCAGTTAAGGTGACATTCAAAGTTTTGCTTTTTTTGCAGTACCATCCATTATAAATGCTACTTGCAGCATCTCTATTTAACTTCATCATTGCTGGCAATGTAGATTAAAAAAGAAGTCACGTTTTAGCTGTTTGCAGATTCTTAAAGAATCTAATTATTTGGTTACAGAAAACATATCTAAAAACTCTTTTCTGCATGGTTTCAAGAAATCAGGGAAGGAAAGAGAATGATTTAATGATTTTTTAATTTATTTTTTTCAGCTCTTAAAGAAGACTTAATTTAAACAGAAGCTGTCAAGGATCTGACTTCCAGAAATTGTTACTGTTATTTCTTTTATGAAAATCTTTTCTTTCGTTTACACCATTATTACAGTTTACCACTACATATAAGCTTTTTGTCAGGCAAAAGTTTTCTGGTAAATCATGATGAAGTATGGCTTTGACTCTTAAATAAAACAAAATTTACATTTTTTCATCACATTTTTACTAAATAGATTTCAGTAGTCACTGAACAGTGTGTTTACTACACAATGCAAAAAGAGTTTTAAAGAGTGCACAAAACCACTACTGCATGCAAATGTTTTTGTGGGAGAGTTAAAGCTGTAGTAATTGGGCAACAGAGCAACAGAGTGCAAGGCACTTGGCAAGCTTTTATATTGGACAAGCAAGAAAATGTGGTTATCTGAAAGAAGTAATTTAGTGTACATAAACCAAAATATTTGCACAAGCCCAAATCTAATGAATGCTTCATGAAGCATGTTTATATCAGTTCTAGTATACTAATAAACACAAACGGATGCACATGAACATAAACCCAGGCAAACACATTTACAGATCAGGTTCCAGGTCACCGAATAAAAAATGTTGCCATTGACACAAAGTCACTGGTCTATAAAGAGAGATATATATAATCTGAGTCTGATGTCCAGCAGACATGGCATTATTTTGTGAAACCCATTGTATCACAAGACCTTACATCAATATTGCCATGTCTGTAAGGTAACAACTGCTCAATAGATTCCAGACTCTTGTGTTTTTACCCTTAGAACTCACTGAAAGGACACACAGGAATATTAATGGGAAGCCTTTTTGGATGGTGCACTTCTATTCACTTAGCTATCTGTCAAGTACAGCATGAATAGACACCTGCAGTGCAACTCCCCAGGACACTACAGGAAGGGAGAGAGATCCATCAGACACAATTACATCAGCTGGTCTGCAGAGCATAAACAAGAGTCAGCAGGGCCCAGTTTATCTTCCCTTATACCATCATGATGCCTTTTGATGGAAAGCAGCTGCTCTGGTCATGTTCTTCACACGATACACAACCCTGCCATCAGAACATGCAGACAAGATCCAGGTGTCTAAAGTTTCACAATTTATTTTGTTTCATACGATGTATGATTGACATTCTTGTAATTAAAACAAAGGATCACTATCAACAAATTTCTCACTCAGATGTCTACATGAAATGTAAATTCATTTCCACAAGCTACATCAGCGCTGCCAGTACAGCATTAAGCCTAGTAAAATAAGATTGTTTAAAATATATCTGCCTGTTTCGCAATGTGAATACATCTCTAATGACACTCCATCACTATTTATTCAGAAACTTGTCTAATATAAGTTCTCTTGTCTTGCTTTACCAAAGGAATCACTGCATATACCTCAAATCCACAGTCACTGGGTAATTCATAATGATGGTTTATCACATAACTGATAGAAAGCATTGCATGCATGGGACTAGACTAAGCTAAGAGAAGACTGGTACGAATGTTACACCACCCATTCCTGGACTGGCATTATTAGTGCACGTACGCATGTGTAGCATCAGCAGGATAACTTTCCTTTTATCCCTGGGGGAAATAAATTGAGATCAGTTCAGATGTGGCCTTGTTCTCCGTGGAGGTCGGTGCAGTTGCTTCATGTCCCTTCTGGCCACCCCCTGGAGCTGGGGTGGCCTGGCAGTACGCTGAGCCAGTAGGCGACAGGCCTGCATGTCACTGTGAAGTCACCTCTGAGCCGGGCTGCCTCCCCGCTTGCTTCTTTGCTGAACTTGAAAACAGGACATCTTGCTGCAGAAAGCCTCTATTCCAGTGCACCCGGTGGTCTTCTGCAGGATAGGTCTGCCAGAAAGTGTACAAGCACTGCTTCTGGCACCTGGCAGGGAGCTTCTGTGATATAGCAAAGTGTCCAGACAAAACGGGTGCAAGGTTTATGCTCAGAGCATCAGGCTTCTTGATGGGAACCATACTCCGCCCAGGCCAGGAAATACATAAGAACACTGTCCTTTGCTCCTGAGGCAGCGCAGCTGCACCTTGTCTTCTCAACGAGACTTGCTCATAAAGTCATTATCACACTAAATTTCCCCAGGAGGAAGGGTATTTTTTTATTTATAGCAAGATAGCAAAACATAGAAGAGATTTTATGCAGATACATTTATGATTATTTTTCTGGAGCACTCACAAAAGCTGTTGCATTTGGCAATGAATTTAACAGTCATTTGTGGTGTTCAACTTTTTACCTTTAAATACCCCTCCTAAATTAATTAGCTGTATCATTTTATCTGACTGCTCCATGATGCTTCTGCAGGAAAAATGACCGCAGGTATGTGCACCTCCCACATTTACACACTGTAAAAATCATCATTAGAAAAGAAACAGGAAAACCCACCCCTTTGAATTTTGCACGGCCTAATGCATTCTCCAAAATAAGAGCACTGAGCAAACCCTTCCTGACATTTTATCTTTTACTCCCAGGGCCGTGTTCTGTTTGCTTTTTGTACGGAAATCAGTGAAAAGAGTCCCAGCTGCTGAAAGTGCCCTGGAAGCAGGCAGCAGGTGCAGTCTGCTCAGCATTGGTAAGGCTCTGTAGGCCCCCTCTGCAAACAGCCACACTGGAATCCCAAGAAAGATGCAGTGGTTCAGATGAGCTACATCTGGCTTCCACCAGAAGATTTCTGGTTTCTTTCCCCTCTTCTCTATTTTCCATCATTCCTCTTCATACTGAAACAACTTGAGGCTTAGGATCTAAATGCAGGGACTTCTATGAAAGTGCTGACCCAGACCTGCATATAAGCTTTGTGAATCCAAATGTGATTTCTACTTTATTATTTCTGATTTTTATTCTCTGTTGAAGTCTCACCTTTAGTGGATTCTTCATGAGCAATTATACGGAAGTGCAGGATTTGTTTTACAGGTTCAAATGAAACTTCACTCTCAGCTGCTTCAAAAAATGGATAGACTGCTTGTGCTGAAAATCTTCTGCTCCTGCTGCCTTTGCTCCCCCAGCATAGCCAATGGCACACTTACATCCTGAAGCAAACGGCCCTACTGATTTCCTCTGTGCGATCTGAGATGGTGAAAGTTCTCTGTTATGCAAGTGCCCAAACTCAACAAACCCAGGGATCTAAAGTACCTCAAGAGAAACTTGACAAACCAGGCCTTTCTTCAGAGCTGCTCATTCTACAAAGATCTTATGACTTTGCCTATAGATCACAAAAATAGATAATGGGTAAGAAGATAAACACAACTACAAAGACAGCAAGGCTACGCTTTAAAATCCTGTTCTAAAACGTACTACATACAAACTAGCCACTGTAATCCCTACCTAAAGTATTCTCTAGTTTTACAAACTGCTGTAGAAACACTAGAAAACATTCTGTATATTAAATAATGTTAAACTTTTCACTTTTTGTCCTATAGGTATTATTTTATGTTTTGACATATCGAGTCTTTCCTTTAAAATTGCTCTATGGAGGTTCCAAACAAATGTGTAATATCTGCACAGTGGAAAAAAAGCATAGCTAAAATCATGAAGCCATCTTCTGCACGCACTTACTCTACTGTAAATCCAAAGTAACTCTGCGGACCTCGTTCAATTTATAAAGAAATACAAAAATTGTCCTGTACTTCCACTGATTAAGCTTCAAAGTCATTTACTTATGACCTTTTCTGAGCACAAAGACATTTTAGACAGTGTTACATAAGCTTTTTGCTAGCAACAATACGTGACTTCAGTTAAAAGCCAATGATGGCAACAATTAGTTTCTCCTTCCTCAATCTTCTTTAATACTGCTGGAACAAAAAAAAAAAAGAGGTTTCCTTTTTGGAAAGCTCTACCTTATTATCTTGGTTTCTGATCCTGTTCTCTAGCTCAAAGTATCACAAAACATACATCTGGAAGAAACTTCCTCAGTGACATAGTTTATCCCCCTGCAAAATATCATGATTATTTTCTCCAGCATCCTCTCAATGTCCTGAACAATCCAGCTTCTAGCACTTCTCAGGAAATTGGTCTACATTCTTGCCATGATCTCAGACAGAGTTTGCTGACCTTGGGACTGTGAAGTAGCAGCCTAGTCCTAGTATCCAACGCGCTTAGAAAAAAGCGCGTCATTCTGAATGGAATAAAAAAACTCTCAAACCCTAAACCAAGACCAGGCCCTTGACATGTACCTGAGACAATATTACCAAACACCTCTGGAATTTTACTGCTTTGCCCTACCCCAAATGTTTTCCCGTAGAAAAGCACTCTCCATAACCTCTGTCATGGAGCAGTACATCCCTCTCACAGCTTCACCTGGTGATATTACAGCCTGATGCAATACTCCTAACACAAAAGATGGTTCCAGAAACCCTGTGAAAAGACCAGTTTCTCTGATGTTACTTTGTAATGATACCAAACAGAGTGTCATTTTGTCCATTGTGCTACTAGGGAGCTAGCGTTATTTATGAGTAATGTTCTTTTAAAACTATGATTCTTAATAAGAGAATTTCATGATTGTAAGGCTATAGAGAAATAAATGGCCTTTTAAAAACGAACTCAAAATGTGGCACTTGATTAATGATAGAGTGGTCAAGTGTCACTTGCCAGCCTCAAATGATAATATTCAAGCTCTTTCAGTCTTTTGCCAGGACAAAATATCTTCTGCTACTGCAAGTCCATGTGTGTTACATACTGTGTGTTTTTACCCCTTCACCTCAGCATTTGTTTTTACCAACCTATTTAATTTGGACTTGGCATTTATACACCACAAGAAAGTATTAATCCGTGGAACATTCCTTTTCACATACATGATGTCCTAATTAAACATAATTACCTCTGCCTTTATAACTGGATTAATTCCAACTAGTTAACCTTTATCTCTGTTCCATGTCCAATACATTGAGGTGCTTGCTCATCCCATTAAAACTGCTCCCCTAAATGACGCCTCCAAGCAATGGCTCTCTCATAGCTCGAGGAAGGAGGGATTGGCTGTCTCCACAGCAGCATTCTTGGCTTTTGCAAATAGCTCTGCAAGTACAGGAGCTTGGGCTAAACAGGAATAGACTGAAGGAAGACGCTTCCATCTCATCACTTATCTTCACAGTTACTTCCTTAAGTCCCAGTGGTGTGAGCCAAAAGCTCCCAGACACACAGGAAGCAAACAGGGCTTAGGAAATACAAATGGCAGATTCTTCCAACCAGACACAAAATAGTGTTTGAAATACCAGTGAGAAAACTGTACCCGAGCTGTGACAGGCTGGAAGTGTAAGAAGTACCCACAACCATTCTCCTGCAGAAGAGTCAAGAAATAAAAGACTCGAACTAGGCCTGTGTATGTCTCCATTTAACAGCTTACAAATGAAGGGTTTTCTTTACCTCATCTGAAAGTGTGCTTACAGTGACAAAATCAATTTAGAATCACAGGATCATAGACACATAGAATTATTTAGGGTGGAAAAGACTTTTAAGATCATTGAGTACACCTAACACTACCAAGTCTACCAATGGAAATTTATTCAATTAATTATTCTGCTTCTATTACAGAACCATTTAGACACTCCAGCTGCACTTGATGTCTGATCATATAGGAATTACAAGCACAAGCAAATAAGCCTGATCCATGCAGAGAAGTGATGCTGGTTTAAGTCAGGTTCTGCCTACAGTGAGTAAGTTAGTGTGCAGTAGCTACAGTGTGAATTGGCAGCTAACCTGTACTAGGCTTTTATACGGTCACTGTGAAAGCAGAGTAAGTTGACAAAATATTTACTGCATACTAAGGATATCCATAAAGAATAGGGTACAGAGTAGCTAAGGAACTACATTCACACCCTGGCTAAGTATTCACTTATTTCTTCCCCACGCCAATGTACAACCTAAATTAGAAACCTATTGTAAGAGCTGGTGCAAACCATATCTCCTTTTGTGCTTCAGCAAAATTAAAAGCCAAAAGCAGATACAGGTTAAGGCAGGAACGGGAAAGGAAGGACGTATACCCCAGCAATCTATATGAGGATCAGCGCTTAGCTTTTCTCCAACCCAGCCACTTCATCCCGCAATCTTCTGCTCCAAAGTTCAGTGTCCTACCCCATGGCTCAGGTGTCCAGCCCTTCTTCTCAGTTGGTCGCCCTCTTTTCTGCTTTTTCAGGGTTTACTGCAGCCCAGTGATGACCCCAGCCATGGCCCAGCAAAGCAGCCTGTTTCCTGTGTGCCTCCTGGCTTTCCCCAAGCCGCCCCATGATCATCACAGTTAGACAAATAAAGGAGTTTCCAGTTTAGTGAACTTCATTATCTTTGATTTAAGGCTTGTCAAAGGCTTTTTCCTCCTGATGTAACTAATGGGAAATTCCAGGAAATTATCAGTTAAACCTGGGGAAAGTCTGAGTGGACATTTGGCCTGGCTGGAGACACAGATATAGTGAACAGTCCTGGAAAACATTGCCACGTTTGAGCATGCTCTTCAAAGTTTTCAGAATGCTGTTTTCTCCCAGATTTCAGTTCATGATATGCAGTTTTCCACATGTCCCCAAGCCACAGCCGTGGGATCTCACTGGTTCCTGGCCCTGTGGGAGCAGGGTGAGAGGGGTGCCCTGGGCTGAGATGGAGACCCCCATGTGGGTGTTGCCCATCATTTGGCCTCTAGCCTGGGATGTCTGCCTGTCCTGAAGCCAGTGCCAGGCCCTCATGACATCCGCTCTGCTTCCCAGGCTTAAAAGCAAGGGTATAAAAAGAGAATAAAAGCCTTGTGAGTTTTCCAAAGCAGAATTTTTCTGTTACCCTGTGTCTGTATAACCTTTTGGCTGGGGCCAGAGGGGTAGCTCCAGCAGGAATACCAATGCAGGGTTACTCGTCCTCACCATCTCCAGCAATAGTGCTCTGCAGCGATGTGTTTCTTTCAGAAGTGTAAAAACGATTTCCAAAACAGAGCATCAAAATACACATTGCTATTCTTAATTGGATACTGTGCAAAAGAACTAAGCAAAAGCTTTTTAAATAATATGATAATGTAGTAAAATCATACTACTATGTTTTAGAAATATCTGTTCAAAACTGTAAGAAATAGCTGCCAGAAATATTCAGACACATACCAGCAGTTCTGTCATTTGGGCACATATTTCATGAGTGTTTTTGAGACTGACTCTTTTATTGTCTTTCTGCTCAGTTTCTCTCATGAGCCTGGCTGTTATTTCACTGTGACCTGCCCCTCTCTGGTCAATCACATCCTCTTCTCAGCTTCCTCCTCGCTCTACTTGTGTATCCTCTTCTGAGGTCACGCCTTCGCCTTATCATCATCTGCCTTGCCTGGCTGTTTGCCTAGAGGAGAAGCTTCCCTTGCTGCGAGATCTCTGCACTGGGGGTCCCCTCCACTCTCTTCTGCTCCCCTCCATGATGCTGCCCCTCAGCTTTGCCCCAGGAGCTTTGGAAGGCTGAATTAATGAGCATGGACAGCATTTGAAAGGTCTGAGGCGGTTTACATGAGGTGGAAAAATGCACTTTCAGAGGACCAAAGCCACCTCCTGGCCTGGAAGCAAAGCTCTTTTAGGAAAGGTTTTGTGCCTAACTGCTTATAATGCTTTGTTTTGTAAATTCGAATAAAACCAAATTCTGCTATGTGAAACTGTAACACCCTCCTCATCACATCAGCTTTGAATTACATGCTGAGAGCTCCAATTGCAACCACTTGAGTGACAGGATGCGACTGGCTACAGTCAGCTGGCGGCAGTACAAGGACTATTTTGGTTGCTGGAAGCAGCTAAGTCACGTTAGCGGAGGGGCTGTCCAAACCTCCTCTCTTTGCTGCTCAGCAGAGAGCACTCTGCAAGGCAGGGCTCTGCCCCATGCCCAGGCTCTCACTGCAGATCCAGCTTGGGGGCTCCCAGTGCTCCTCTGCTGGGCTGTGTTCCCTGAGGGGGGCCCCTACTGCCATCCTGGCCACTGCTGCTGCTGTGTGTTCCATAGGAACCTTCTGCAGCACCAGGGATGAAAAAAGTGTTATGAGAGAAAAGTGTCTTCAAATAATGCGATTGCTCACACCCACTCCCAAAAAAGGGAAATATTTATAAACAGTTCTGCTTTTATTTATATAGTTGCCATGGTTCTGCTCTGTCAGACTCCATCTGTGCTCTCCCTGAGACCGTCCGCCTTACACTGTACTTACTCTCTGCCTGTAATTTTTCAGAGACTAAGGGAGTGTAATTTCATTCATAGACTGAACAAACTGCAAGCATGAAGAAATGTCACTCATCAAAGACAACACATTAGCTGATTGATTTATTATTACATCCCATACAAGAGAGGGGTAAAAAATGGATAAAAAGTCAATGGTGGCAGAAAAGACCCTATGTCTACACATCTTGAGGTGCTACTATGTCAAGTAATGCTTCCAGCTGGAACTTGGTTGTGGGTGATGAGGCTACTGTGTAGAGGGTCAGAAGAGGTCAGCCTATTTCCCTGCCTGTTCAGCTGAGTGACAGTGTTATGTCCCACAAGAATCAGTCTGGTACTGTGCACAAGAAGCTTTCACATCTTGGCCTTATTCTTGCACATGACATGCATTTTAGGTGCAGGATAGCACTTCTACCCACTCTTCAAACACGATTTCTACTGTTATGCAGGAAACAGTGGCTATGGTGCAGAGTGTTTCCTGCAGATTAATGGCTGGATAGGAGCAAACGGTGGTCCATAAGTATGGTGAAGGATATTAACTCCAAACAGTCAATAAATCCTTAGGAAATGCCCTGACCTCTGTTGGTTATTGCGATTAAAAATGTGGGAAAAAAATCCCACACATTTTTTCTGTATGACATAGCCACCACTGGTATGCATAGAATATATATTAGCAAATCTTTTGGCTCTCTCGCTATACTGTGGTCATTATAACTTGCTATTTTGAGGGAAAGATGTGCGTATGCACTGGGAGGAGCGGGGGAAGGAAACCATTATTGCTTCGAAAACCAGTCAGAAATGAAGGTTCAGTTTTTCATTCCCTAAAATGTCTTCACTTCCCTATACCATCAGCTTCTTAATTATTGCTGTTGTTTAAAACTTTAGGCTCCCACCTTCTGAGCCATTTACTTCATCCCTTCCCTTGTGTAGCTCCTATAATTTTCATCAAAAAAGGGTTCACCAGAATATGACTGCATGGTGTTTGTGTGACATATACGTGTGTGCAGAGGGGGAAATGAGAACAGAAATGCGTCATCAGCATCTGAAAAGGTTGGTATAGTAATAATTAGCAGCAATCAGCTCTGAATGTACATGGTAACGGACAAAGTGAGCGAAACAAGGTGAATGCCTTAAAAGGAAGGTAGTAGCTGCATCTACTTTCTTCTTAGCACTGTTAGTGAGATCTTTGCCATACAACCTTCTCTCCCTCTGTATTTCATTGCTGTGTGAGCTCCTCCTACCAATCTGCTTTATGGACGTTTTATTGACATGCTTTTAAGAACCTCTCAGGAAGGACTTCGGCTCATGTGAGGGCTAATAAGATTTCAACACCCTGTGTCCTTGTCCCTCACAAGACACTGCTGCAGAACTATTTCTAGGAATGCTTTCAGAGGGAACACCATAATATTGGCCATAAATCTAAAGGCAGCAGATGGAAAAAATTAAAACTAAGCAATACAAATTATATAAACACGGCAGAAGAATATTCTAACAAACGCTATCCTCCCATACACAAGTCACCAGTATTTTGAAGATAAGGCTATTGTATTCCCATCAGAGTCAGCAGTAGGTGCAATAATCTCTGGATAAGATCCTCTGCTTTCTGGCAGACTGTTGAGGAGGAGATGGAGGCATGAGCAGTGCCTGAAGTGACTCAGAGGATGATGAAGGCACTGTGCAGTCCAGCCCCAATTTAGGTACTGATGATGCACACTGGAAAATATCTTCTCTTTAAAAGCTCTGGTAGCAACATTTTAGATTCAAGGCAAATGCTAGGTCTATATTATTAGAGCAACTTCAGCTACAGGGCCAGGGAGAGCTGTGAGATTCACAGGTCTAGTCCAGTCATTCATAGGTGGAACTAAATGGCAACACATGCTACTCCTTCTGTCCTTTCCACTAATCCTCTTCCCTGCTCTCTCAAGACTCTTCACTGGCACCAAAGCTTGCTTTTTTGCGTGGTGTTTCATGGATTTAGTCCGTACATTCCCACAGTTTTGTAAACGACAGGCTGAAAGTTGTTAATCTCCCTGTAAAGACCTTGTATAAGCTAAGACCCCCTTCACTGAGCAGTCCCTCATGATTTTCTTAAATCATTGCTATCCCTGTGATCAGGCTGCCTTTGTGCAGAAGGTGATATGCACATCAGCCATGCCACTGTCTTGTGTAACTCTTGTCATCTCCATTGCAGGCCACTATTTTTGCCATGCCTTCTGCACACTGACCAGTAATTCACAGTCTGGGGAAGCTGTTGACTTTACTCTTCAAATTTATATTCTCTGTTTGCAAAACAAATCCTGTTGTGACCCATGCCATGGGGAGGAATACCACCCACTAGACCAGGTTGCTCAAAGCCCCATCCAACCTGGCCTTGCAAGAGTCAAAGGGGTTTAGGAGAACACTCTGCTCATCAACTCCAAACTTCACCGACTCATAACAAAAACGTAAAAAAAAAAAAGCCCCAACCCATCACAACTAAAACTTCAGAGTTTTATAAATTGTAAAATAAATAAAGGTTTTTGCTCTGTATATTATTGCCCTGTATATATTCTTTGCAGAAGCATCTAGTTTAGAATAAGCATGAGTTTTATGAAGGTACAATGAAAGACCTAATCTTAACTTACATTCCCTATGATGAAAAAAAATTTGTGAAATGGAGGAGCACTAGGCAGACAGACAAGAACAGAATCATATGGCAAACCGAATTCATTATTTATTATTTAGTAGAGCTTCTGTAATACAATTCTGTACATTGACTTATTTATGAAGTGCAGTAAGAAAAGAGCTGAATTTGTGTGTGAAGAAAATAGGGTTTTATATTCAGTTAATATGCTAGCTAAAATTGAAACTAACAACGTAAGCCAAAAAGATGCCATGATGTTCTTAGCCACTACTTTGGAAATATTAAAGGAAATACAACGAGGCAAATGAAGGAAGGCGCGTACAGTAACTGTGAAAGATGACACCTAGCTTCTGATTTCTCAGCTACCAAAGAGCTTTTGCATTACAGGCAGCAGAAATGAACTCGTCCTCCTCCTGAGCATTCATGGCAAACCATTCACATCACTGCCAGCCATGGTGCTGAAAGAGATTTGGGATGACGCCACCACAATAATCCTTTGAAATAAAATTTACTACCAGACAGCAGGAAGATGATTCAGAATGGAAGATCCTGTTCTCCACACTTGTCTGGCCTTGAGACCCTGCTGGCACCATCAGTCTTGATGCCCATGAGTGCCAAGTCTAATGGTACTTTCTCTGACATGAAGCCTTTTGCAGAGTCACAAGAGACAATGGAGACAGCATGAATAGCGACACTGGAAAATACCCTTTCTCACCCTCCCTCTTCTTTAATTCAGAGTCAGGGTGTCAGTACAGTATCTGGGATGCTCCCAGAGAGCAGCTTTCTGGCTTCCCACTGTCTGGCATTAAATTTCCAGTTCTGCAGCTGAAGTACCTAAGATTGCCCGGCACAGTTCACTGAAATACAGTCCCCATTTATTAAGACTACTGTCATAAGTCTCTGGATCTTGCGATTCCTCCCACAAACTACAGGGATCTTTCTGGGCTTTCAGCTATCTCTTCCTATTCAGCTAATGAAGTTTTAACTTAGTGTAAGTGCATAGAGGAGCATTCTAGTTTGCTCCGCCTTAAGCGGAATGACGAGAGGAAACCTGAAGTATCACTGATGAGCATGCAGCTAAATAATTTATTTTCTCCAGTATTCATTTCATACACTAAAACATAATATTTTTGCTATTGTTTTTTGCATTTACAACTTTTCAAGTTAGTAGCTTTCTTTTCTTTTCTAAATCTCACTTTTTCCAGAAATGACAACAGAAACATAGAATCGTAGTTTAAGTTGGAAGAGACCTTCAAAAGTCATCTAGTCCAACATGAACTTAACCGAAACTGGAACTTAAAAATTAATAAGACATGTTAAAGAAATGAAAACTTTTATGGTGAGTGGAGAGAAGAGTTGTTGCAGGTGGTTTACCAGTTTTAAAGAGTGGTGCTATCAATGGTTTCCAAACGTTCAGGCACAGAGGAAAACTCAGCGTGCAAAGAACACTCTGAGGCTCTCTGCTCCTCTGTGGCCTGAAAAGAACAGCCCCTGCGGCTTGCTCTCTGTTGGCTTAATTCCCGCACTACCAGCAAAACAACTGCCTAGCAACCCAGCTTTTCCCACAACATTTCCTCACACACGTTGTGTGTGCAGAAAAAAGTATAGCACCTAGTATTCTCTCTGGATAATCCCGTTTTTTGAGAGCTACATTTAGCCCTCCATATGCATTGGAGCTGTAACTAGCAAGGCAACTGTTGTCATGACAGACAGTGCAGGCAAAGTCAAAGCAGTCCTGTCTGTGCTGCAAGCTGCGCAGCAGCGCCGTGCGCTCTGAACAGGTTATCTGTGCATCAGACAGATAGCAAACTTGCTGCGTCCCTCCACCATATTTCCCCTAACAAAGGCAGGAAGCCACGGCTTTTAGCAAAAAGGTACAGATATCCTTCCTATTGAAAACCCTGCTCTGTGAGCCGTGAGAGAGCTCTAGCACGCACTTCACAACCATCGGGAGAGTCCAGCTGAAGGCATAAATAATTCAGTACTTTCAAAAAAACCATGCTAGTTTGAACACATGAAATTGCTTTTTTAGTTACTGCCTTTAAGGAATATTTACTGTCATACAGTAGATTTACTAATAGTTACATTTTCTTATCTGACGTCCCAGCTGCAGCAGCATCTTGCAAGTGAATATTTAAGTTACTTTCCTCACAGTTTCAGCACTAATAAAAGAAAGAATTGCCATGACCTTCTGCAGCTGTTTCTGAGCAATACGCTGAGAGGACTGTGGAATACCCAAATTTCCCCATCTGTTATCTGGAAGCACAAGCCTTCTCACCCCTCCAAAAAATAGCACCCTTTGAGAAGCACTGTAAATAAGCTCTATCTGGCACAATTAAGACAGAACTCTTAGTCAAACACAGAAATTAGGGCAGCAACTTACTTGCCGTCTTCATAACTTCCTCAGGAACATTGTCTTTTCAAATGAGTGCAACAGGAAATTGTGGTAATTACGGGTAAGCTATGCGTCTGCAGCTCAAACCACCCGCTGCAAAGTGCAAGGCAGTCAGCACTGGATTGGTAAGCAACAACTGCAGCCGCCTCCCCTTCTTCTTGTCCTTTGCATGTAAATCTTAAACAGGCGCCATGTGGAGAGAAGTGACTTTAACAAAGATCCACATGAAATATATCAGCAAAAAGGCTTTATTATTCATGACAGCTCTATGCTCAGAAGCTACCTCTATGAAGTGCTCTGAGACCCACAGGTGAAAAGCATCCTAGGCGCACTAATATTTATTACTGATTTTACCTGGACAGGTGTTCACTGTCTTTCTTAAAGGCAATACTGACCTTTTACTTCTTCTTTGTCACACAGGGATGAACTTGGACACCTCTTGTCCTGTTTTCTGTGGCAATGCGGGAGAAAGTGCACTGAGAAGACAGTTGCACACTCACAGGCCGAGTAGGTCCAAAGACAGCTCCACATGCTTTTGCTTTCTGAGCTGAGACAGAACGTTGCCCATAGTGAATCAGGACCCTGCTCCTACCTTCTTCTTACAAGAGGGTTTCATAGTAGGACAGACAGCTAGCTGAAATCATGCCAGTATCCCACAGCCTTTAAGACAGGAACTACAATCTCTTCTTTGTTTCTGAATTAGCATCTGACAGATGCAGAAAGCTGCAATTAATATCCAGTTCACAGAAGTATGTATGTAAGACTGTGAACTCATGGAAAAGCTCTGATAACATCAGATACTGCAGGCAGTTTGGCATGTCTTTAATAACTAGGTTGCCTCAACAAGGTTTATACTTTCAAATCTACATTTTTGTGAAGATCAGTTTAGTACCCACTGGGTGGTTAGATAAGGTAGAGGCTAACAGCAGAGCAATGAAATATTCATGCAAGTGGATGAAATGCTGATAACTAAGTTGGAACTGCAAGAACAAATTCTCACTTCTATGACACCTGACAGCTCTTGCAGGGTGGTTGATACAGACAGCAGAATTACCAAAATGAGCAGCTGTATAGGATTGCTGTAGGGCAGACCTAGCCTACAGAACCTGTGTTTCTGGGCACAAGCCAAGAAACTTGCAGAATGCCTTTAGGATCAGTCTGACTCTGCAGGGCTAGTGATTAGGGAAAAGTATTTGTACGCTGAGTCAGCTCCACAATATAGGAGGCCCTGCTTACGCAGCTACATGCCAGGCTATGAAATCATTGGAGATGCACATGCAAAGGGAAACATCTGTGCCAGCAGCTAAAGCAAGTTAGCAATGCGCTCTTGCTTAACACAACTAAAAGGGCATAGAGACTCCCTGAAGGAGAAGTTTTCCCTAGCTTCAGTGAAATGCTTCTGGTTTCTTTGCATTTTTTCCTATTAAACACATTCAGTCTTTCACCGCTGCATGTGCAGATGATCTGAACAGCAGTGTCTGGAAAAGCACTTCCGTGGAATACCTGCCTGCACCAAATGCACCTGCCATGCGGGTCATTTGATACCCCAGGTAACTTTGCCACTCTCTGAAGGACCTGCAAGCACAGACAAAAAGCAGCATTTTCCCCTTCTCTTCCTCCACCCCACTACCTCCACTACTGTCTTATCAGCAGATAACTGCACCAGATGGTTTGACAAGAATGGCAGGTATTAGTAGCTGACTGAAGTGAAAAGGCTGTCCCCTGACAAGTCAGACATTTCTGCAATTGATCCAAAAGTCCTTTTGCCCTTGAGTGTCATATTCTGTTTCTTCTCTGGGTTCCTCTTATTGCCTTAACCCTCTTACTGTTTCCTTTTCAAGTGACTCTTCACCTTACAGTTTCTTAACTTCCCTCTAACTCCTAGAATCACAGAATTACAGAACAGTTTGAGTCAGAAGGGACCTTTAAAGGTCATCTAGTCCAATTTCCCCTGCAATCTTCAACTGGATCAGGTTGCTTAGAGCCCCATTCAACCTGATCATTTCTCTTTCTTCAGTTTAACATTGCGAACTCCTCCACAGAAGCTCACCCAGCTGTCCTGCCCTCTCTCCCTTAGCCCACCACTCTAGCCAAGGATAACCAACTATTCAGAGCAGTACGGCATGCATGCAACTGAACAGCAGTATGAGAGGAGAAAGAGGACCCAGCTGCTACATGCCAGGGATAAGCTTCACAAAAGAATGCATTTGTTGCAATAGCCGGCTCTTAAGTGACCGGCTTTCTATTTAACTTCACAGCCCTAACTCTTGCATGGGGTTAACAGCTAAAGGAGAGAGGCACCTGAAGGTTGCTAGGGAGGAATGCTTTCAGCCCAAGCTCTGTGAGGGGCTCAAATGCAGGTTCTGGTAGTTGCTTGTCTGACCAGCTGCTGATAAGATCCCTTTGAGACACAGAGTATTACACATTAAGCTCTTCACTGCAGCCAAGCACTTCCATCCTCTCTACACTCACAGACATGAACTCTGTCCTGAAACTACACACCCCTGCAGTGCTTCTTTACAAACATTATTGCAGATGCTACCTTCAGAAGACCCTCCATTTCTTAATAATCCACTGCTTGAACCACTACATGGAAGATTCAGATTCCATTTTTACTTCCTTACAGAGCATTGCAAACGTGTGTTTTCCTATCTAGATGCTCTGCCAGATTATGAAACAAGATATTGCTGGCCTTTAGTACATATGAAAATTTTAATTTGAAAAGTCACATACAACTTCCCTGGAAGCAGTTCAGTTCACAGAGAAGAGAAGCGAACACAGTCCTGAGGAGCTACCAACTTTGGCTTCAGCATGGGATGGGGTTCTTTTGGTTCCCTACGTTGAAAGTATTGCCTTTGCATTGACTATTTACACATTTACACTGAATCTCCTTGGCCTTGACATTTGAGCATTCACCTAGGTTTTGGGAAGCCTATTTATTGGTAAGATACTTAATGTTAAGTACTTGGGGCCTACAAGGATGCTGGGGAGGGACTATTCGTTAAGGACTGTAGTGACAGGACAAGGGGTAACGGGTTAAAACTTAAACAGGGGAAGTTTAGACTGGATATAAGGAAGAAGTTCTTTACTGTAAGGGTGGTGAAGCACTGGAATGGGTTGCCCAAGGAAGTTGTGAATGCTCCATCCCTGGCAGTGCTCAAGACCAGGTTGGACAGAGCCTTGGGTAAATGGTTTAGTGTGAGGTGTCCCTGCCCATGGCAGAGGAGTTGGAACTTGATGATCTTAAGGTCCTTTCCAACCCTAACTATTCTATGATTCTATGATTCACAAGAGTAGACAGAAGAACCTGATTCTTTTCCCTCTGCCAATCTACACAAGTGGTCTAGTCATTAAATTATTGCCTTTCTCTAACTATTTAATAAAACTCTTCCATTTTGCAATAGAAAAGATTAAAGCTGTCTCATCCTATAGTATTATGTAGCTAACTTAAGCACTCATCATAGAGGTGAGTTCAAAAAGTCATGAACATAAGAACTTCCACAAGTATTTGAACTACTGTTTAATGGGGAAAATATCTCGCACGTTGAAACTGATTCATTGAGTACCAAATGTACCTAGTCATACCAATAAGCTCAGTAGACATTTGCTTAAAATAAAGATCTCACTGTAGCTTAGCTACATACACTAGGTAGCAACAGACTGTACACAAAACACGCACTTAACTCCTGAGGGACCTTCCCTGCTGGAAAGTTGTCACACAGAAACTCCCATTTGCACTGTGCAGAAGCACTTCAGGGGTTCTGAAGATAAGAATTTTTAACTCAGATGCTCAAGTCTTTGTTTTACTGATGCAATACTCTTGAGGCTAAACGAAACGTTGAAATATTTTTCCTTGCTGGTAGATATATCTCCTCATGGGATTAAATGGGGTTTACCCACTGCCATTTACTCTTGGGACCCAGTCAAATGTTGAGACAAATATTGAACTTGCTACCACATTCAGGTAACACTAGGCCATTACTTGCCAATTGGCAAATCGCTCCACTGCATTTATGCAATTATTTTCACTTGGTGAGACACCTTGTTGTCCTCACCCAAAGATAACTGCAAATACAGCCATTTTCTCTGTGGAACAGATTCTAGCAGTTTTCCAAATTATCAGATCAGATTATGTAGGTCTGTAATTTATGTCTGAAAATGAAGACTGTAGAGGTTCACTGAGTGGAGACACAAATACCTGGAGGGTAAATAATTACTCTAAACAGCCTGTTTTGATAAGCACTGCCTGAAACAAAACCAAACCACAGCAATTCATGTTACAATTGTGGTTCTCTAGAGCTGATAGTACCATCTATAGTAAACAGATGTTTATGCAAGTTTATTTTTTGAATGAATAAGGAATTGTTTTGGAGTTCAGCCTTTCAGTTATGCAAAGCTCTTTCTTCACATTAGCTATTCTCATTAATGGGCACATTCCAGAGCAACATTTTAAAAATATGGTTATTGCTTCTTACTTTGTTTCTTTAATTCAAACCATGTGGCTTCACTGTGTGGGAAGAAACAAGGATAAGTTTAAAACCAAGCACTAGCATTGAATCCTCCTCTTTTTTTAAAAGAGAAGCATTTTCATTTCAAAGTGCCCTTTTTAAGGAAGAACTTCTGAAGAATATCTGAATCCCAGAAATGTTCCAGGGCTGCTCCTCCTCCACCTTGTAAAGATTTGTTCCCCACAGTATACTTACTAGTTGTTTGCAAAGTGTATGTCTGAAATCAATACTAGACACTTCCTTTTCAAATTCAGAATTGATTTTAGCCAGTTAAACGACAACATCCAAACAATTTCTTGTCATCTTTTCAGAAAATTTATTAACACAGCTGGAAATAATCACTCATTCAGCAGGGATCCCCATAGTGCATCTGACAGGAAAAAAAAAAAGAAAATGCAAACCAGAAAGACTGTTCCTGAGCCACTACATTGATTAAAAGCATTGTAAAGGAATTGTTAGCAATCTAAGGTGAGTTTTAGAAATGTGGCCATACTGACATTGTGCTGCAAATGTGCACAATACAAACAAAATTAATCTCATTTATTTTGTTTACCTCAGCGAGAACACAAAACATGAAATCCCTGACAGACTGCTGTATTTCTAGCATCTCTGGCTGTGGTCTTACACGGCTGTAACTCCTCTCAGCACTCAGGGCAATTACCTAACCACAAAGTACATTCATTTCACTTTGCCAGTTCTGTTTCTATTTATCTTGACCTTATGCAGCCTATGCACAAGTTCAAAATGCACTGACTTAAAATGTGTCTTTACACAGAAAGTGGACAGGAAGAATCACACTTCTGTGGTTTGCTCTTTGCAGACTTTCAGCTGAGCTCACTGTTTTCACTAACAACATAAGTTTCTGTGTTTTCCTAAATTCCTTGAGACCTACAGAAACAACACAAGAGAGGAGGAACAGCCATTGTTCCTACTCCACATTGTGTATGATGACAAAATTCTTACTTTGGCCTTTTTCACTTGCAATTTATAGAAACCAGTGCAAGTCACGGCATTTCCCAAGTTTCCTGAAGTTTTCCCAAACTCCACTTGAAAGACGTCTTATGTTGGTTGTGCACAGTCTGTAAAAGCTTACTGAAAATTCAGGTATCAAATTGATTTTACAAGTTTGGCCACTCAACCTTGTGTTTCTTCCTATATGTAAACCTGGAATATCTTACTCAGTAAAAGGAACTCCTCTTTAGTGGGAGACAAATATATAACCTAAAAATGTATAGTAATAATTTAGAAAAGGCACATTTTAAGCAGCACTGGTTCATTCATCTGATTTTTTAATTATTTTTTTTTTACATATGGGTCCCCTTAAAGACTTCTGAAAAGATATTGCATACATTCAGTAAATTTAACATCAGAAGTTGACATCAAATTTGTTTCAACATGCAAATCCACTTTAGTTAATTGGTTAAGGCATATCTAGGTTCTGGGAATTTTTTACAGTACAGGACACCCCATGAAAATATACCTAGAATCTATCATCATATGTATAAAAACTTCTTTCTAGGAAATGCAGAATTTAATGTGAACAGCTTAGCCTCTTGTTAAATCATCTCTCAATGCACTTCTTTTGTCAGAACTTAGGTCACTTAAGAGCCATACTGAAAATATTTACAGGCATAGAGAATCTAAATGCTAAGACTTATTGCAAACCTTAAAACATGTATTTTATATTTCTAAATCCAGACATATTCTATATTTTTCTTTACATGACTTTTGCAGAATCAGGACTTCAGATACCTTTTTGCCAGTTAACAGTATCAGATAAGATTTTGTCCCCTAATAAATAATTTTGTCCCACTAATAAACTACTACAGTGTTTCTCTTGTTATCTTTTATCGCAGTTTCTCAGTCACATTCTCCTAATCACCATTTCCTTAGATTTTACTCAGCATTGATACTACCGCTTCAGAACTGTGGAAGTTGTTTCGAGTACTAAAAGGTGATCACACCAAGGAGTTAAAGCTCACCTCACTGGAATTCTAGCATTAATAGCCTGCCTCCTTCATCCCCTACCTCAGTGACAGTAATTTCTGATTTTTAAATCACTTTGCATTTCAAACTCATTAAAATATGCTTTCAATGAAGTGAAAGTTATTAATTAAAGTGACAGAAGTTTTTAGTAATAATAACCAACATGAAATGACTGCATAAATTGCTATGCATATGCATGATCCTGCAATAACAATGATGAAGCAATTAACTTACTTATAAAGCAAACTTGCTTCACACTGAAGCAGCTTCTCTCTGCCAGCACCTCAGCATACATATGGCATGCCAGTACTCTCCACTGCATTAGTTTTGTGTAAGAGACTGGCTTTTGAAATAATTATTTCCCTGCTATCAATATAAACGAATACCTATCCAGGCCAACTTCCTCTGGGTCTGCCAGTTGATATTTTCAATGTAGAAGTAATTCAGAAAGAAAGAAACACGAGGCGTTGTGCTTCCACTGATAATCTATCACTAATACTTTGCTGTAGCGTCTTTGCAACTGCTGGGAAAGGATTCACATTGGGAATGCATGAACTGCCTGTTGTCTTGGAGCCAATGTTTTGGTTTTTTTTTTACCAACTGTAACCTATTGATGGAGTGAATAAACAAGGAATTACAATAACTGACTGTTTAAGTGTTATTCCAAACCTTTTATTTATGGAGAATTCACTGGGTGAAGTAAAATCGATTGCTAAGCAGTGGTCCATCAAAAGAAAACAGAAAGTGCAGGATAGGGAAACAGTAAGAAATGTGACATGTGCAACTGCTTAGAGACAGGCACTCTGTTGCCTGAGGGCAACAAAGTCTTAAAAGCCTAATTATATATACACAGGAAGACAGGAAAATTAACTACTTTCTGCACGCTGTGTATTAAATGGACATTTACTTTTGTGTTTTGGTAGTTGTAGTTCACTGTAATGTTAAACCTTCTAGCCTGGTCCAAAGGGACCAGGGCTGGAGACCGTATATTTACATTTTTTTAATCCGTGATTTGAGTTGCATGTCATAGGTTCCTATAGCAGGAACCACCTGAAACAGTGGAGTACAAGCCTTCCAAGAAACAGTGCAAGTGCAGCAGTGACCATACCTGAGCTGGCTTTGTGCCAAATAACTACAATGCAATACATCGCTTCTGTCCTGAGTGATTACTGTTAACAGATGGAGCCCAAAGTCATGGACCAAATTAACTCTGTGGACATTTTGTGGACATTTTAAAGACGTTTTATAGGGGTGGTCCATAGACTAAGGGAATGATATCTGTGTACAAAAAAAGCTCTAAAAATACAATAAAAAATACAGCTCTGCTTTCCTGGAGATGGCTGAGCACCTGCACGCCCATGGGAAGTGGTGAATTCCTTGTTTTGCTTTGGTTGCATGCATGGCAATATTCAGTTGGCATTCCAAACAGACCAATTTCGATGTTATGCGTTAGGCCAAGGAATAGCACCAGGATAAAATGCAAATAACTTTTAGAGTCACACATTGTTATACTCCTTTCAACATCTGGATTAATAGTCAGATGACAAAACCCCCACACCTAACAGCTGTAAATGCAATACTTACTGCTTCATGAATCACCTGAGTCTGAGGACCTTCTCTGTAAACAATTTTACTAGCAGTATTATAAGTAAAATAATGTCATTTGGGAATTCTTGTTCTACACTGATAAAGATTTGGTCAGAAAAGACCTGTGAAACAAACTTACCAGAGGTGATTTAGCAGGGCAGTGATAAAAGCTGAGACAGGAACCAGGTCTGCTGGTCCCCTTTCTTGTCTGTTTCCTAGAGCATGTGAATGGAAAGATTTATTACCAAAGATGTTTGCTTGTAGAGCAATTACTATCACTTCAGGAACTGGTGAATGAATGTTTACATCTTCTTGCTTAATGATCTCTTTATAGTACTATATTCTTTATTACCTTTTAGACCTCTACAGAAGAACTGATTATTTTTTTTAAATGACAAAACCCATTAATTACGTATACTTTAATACAGAGTAATAGATAGATAGATAAATATTAATGCTTCCAAATGTTCTGAAAAGATAAGCTGCAATAACATGCTTTAGTACTGATACAACACTCAGCAAGTATGCACATTATTACAGTGACAAACAGTGTTCACTCTTTTAGAAAATATATCAGCTGCTTAAAATGCACCATCTTTGTGCTACAGAAAATAGTTCAATCTGCATGACACAAATGAAAAAGAAAATTACCTCCAGAGGATCTGGTAAAAATTGACCAGTTCTGGAGTGACTTATCCTAAGGATTGTACACAGAAGCTTGGTTGCAAGCCTGAACAGAAAAATAGTGAGGAAGAGACAGAGGAAGAGAAATGAAGAAAGAAAGGAGATATATATCAGATAAAAGTGGTTGCCATAACCCATGTTTTTGAAGGTAGGAAACACTGGAGCCAGACAAGAAAACAACCAAAAAGATAAACCAGAAGCCAAATGCTGTGCTTATAAAACAGGCAGAAATATCAGTTTGGAGCTTGTATGTCTACGTGTTGCATCTGCCGGGCTCTACCCAGGAGGTGCCCATGACCACACTGCAGAGCATGGGTTGGCAGAGGCACAGCAGCACAGCTGGCAGGAATACTTGTTATGTCAGGCCCAGCAACGACTCTGAAACAGCTTCCTTTGTACTTTTGCAACTCAGGGTCTTGCGTTTCATTTCCGCTTAAATATTAAGTGAGGGGTTTCACTGAAACTACTGAAAATACTTTCAGGCATCAGGGTAGCAGGATTTACTGTGAACAGTCTGGAAAGACCAAAACAACATTTGTTTTGTTTAATTTAAAAAGCTGTTAGCATTCTCAGTTCCAAGGAAACCAAAGTGATGGCAAGAAACGTGATTGTGCAGATTGCCTGAGCTGGTGTTAATTACTTTTTAATCACTGAAAGTTAAATTAGGCTTGAAATATACATTATTTATTTCTTGTCTGGGGTGTCCAAAGACAGTGTAACAAGCTAACAGATATTGAATTACAATTACAAGAATACATAATTATATCAATTTTAGAGACTCTATGAAGGACATGATGGCTGTTCAATACAGAATGCATCCAAGTTACAGCACAGTTTACTTAACCAAAACAGTAAAATAGAAAATGGTGTAAAATATTATCCTCTTTCATCCTAACTTATTTTGCTTATTGCTTTTTGTTTTTAACTACCCTGGAGGGGCTGTTTACATGTTTCCAAGCATTGCAAAGATTTGTATTTCTGCCAGTTTTACAGTCTGATGGGCTTTGGTGACGATCATTGAGAAGAGACATCATTAAGTCTTTGGGTACTGACGACTGGGGCTTAAGAAGCTACAGGTAGCAGAGCTTGTATGAAGGCATTCTGCTCCGTAGCACTTCCATGGTGATAGACCTTTCTGGAGCACATGGGTGCCTGGTATTTATAAAACGGATCCCATTTTTAGTAACATAATAGGTCTCTTTTTAACAGCATTAGATTTATTACCTTTTGAGGAACAACAACAGCAACCTGCATCTGCTTTCACAAAAGTCAATGTCAGTATTAATGCCAGGTACAGGAAGTGGATTGGTCAGACCTAATATTTCTTGAACCTTTCATTATAGCAGTCAAACAAAGCTCAGAACAAAAGAGACATTCAGAAGTTCAGTTTTCAGTGCTGTATGTTCTTCAGAGACTGAGAAAATAGAAAGAGTTTCTGTAACTGCTCCCAAGAACAATGCCCGCTGACACTGCCTTTCATCCAGCCTTAAAAAAAGTCAACTCTACACTGTCCTACAACATACAAACATTCTCTGCCATATGCTTTCCTTGAAGTTCCTCTGTCCTAGCATAGTTTGAGTTATAATAGAAAAACATTAGTTATCCGCTAAGGAGTTAAACCTCCACAGGTTAGGAAGGTATTCTGATAAAGTATGGATGTTTACTAGAGCTTTATTCACATTGCTAGGGCCAGCTGAGGTGTTGAAATGAGTCTGCTCCTTTAAAATGGAAGTTTGGTTTTACTCTGTCCCCTGCTTTGCATATTATTTTTAATGGTGCTATATTCTGGTTAAAATGAAATAGCTTGACCTATTTGTTGACCCAAAAAAAATGGAATCACCCTTAAAAATCCTGCTATGGGGTATTTAACTGCTATTTAATTTTTTATTCAAGCCTGAAACCCTAGAGTTTCAAGAATTCTCTTGAAACTTTAGGTTGGGATGGACTCATTTCTCCTCTTCACCAGAAACCTGAAGAAAAATCTGCAGTGAGCTGGGCAGTTTGTGGAATGGGACTTGATCTGCAATGGCTAAGAAATGTCCATCATCTTTTGGAGCACCAAAATGTCAGAGGCACTGTGTGAGATGAACTAAAGCACTACCTACTCAGACAAACCCCTCTACAGTCACTGCAAAGCCCAGCAGAGCCCAGATTAATACCTAGGAATTCTGCAAATGTTCTGGTCAATATTGATCTAACAATTTAACAAAATATAAAGACTTCTGAATGCCTCGTTAAAGGGTACAAGTGAATTCTCAGAATAGGTAAATAGGAAACACTGCTATATAAAGGATACAATATCAAAATAACTCCAGCATTAAGCTGCATCTGAGAAGAAAAAAAAAACCCAAACTACAAATACTTGCAAAGAGACACAAAGTGAAAAAAAACCCACCAAATAAACCAGTTTGGGGTTTTTTCTTCTTTTTAAGAAGCTTCTAACTGCTGACCTTGAACCTCACTGAAGACGAATGAAAGACAAGAAAGGAAACTTCGTTTAAACAAATATAAGCCTGATTTGCAGTCCATTTGTTGACAGCCCTGTAACACTGTCTGGCAAACAGCTACCAATCTGGGTAAGAAATCTGTTCGATTAAAGGGGAAAGATGGCTACAGATGGAAGTGGCTGCGTGGAGGAGACCAGCCAGTCAGTGACAGCGTTGCTTTCCTCAGGAGCTCCAAAGTTGGAAACAAAGCGATGAGGCCAAAATTTTATTTTGCTTCAAAGCATGTCAGGATTTCAGCCATCTGCGCCCCACTGTTCTCTCAAGAGACAGCAACCTTTGACACGCCAGCTTCTGCTAAAGAAGAGGAGTGGCTAATTGGATTCCAAATCCATTAATACTAATCTTTTCACTGAAGTGACAGCAAGCGTGATCTGTCATCTTTGCTTCCTCTGCTGCTTTACATGGCTGCGTAAAACTGGAGCACAGAGTTGGCTGCTGCAGCTCACACTTCACTGGAGTGATCTTCAAAAGGCTCTGCACAACCTGAACTAATAAGCCGAGGGATGTAGAAATCTCTGGCCAAAATCAGCCTCATAGGGAAAGTTTACTTACAGGTAAGTCCATCCTCTGGTGCTTTGGAAGGAGTCACACATATTTACATGGGAGCTGAATTTGGAGTACAGTTTTAAAGTTCCTTTACAAGCACTATTTAGTACAATCCATAGTAATGAAAAACAGTTAATTTTTTTTTCCTGTATAGGGATAAGCTGGTTTTATAAATGAGGATGAGCGGGTTTTATAAATGAGGCTGTATAAATACACTCTATTCCTCAGATAAAAAAGATGAGAGTGATACAACGTGTATTGCAACTTTAATCCTTTAGTGACTCAACCACATATTGACAATTTCATTATGAAGCTGATTTTTTTTCTCCTCTTCAATTTAATGAGATAGAGCAACAAGGGTTACACTGAAAGCATTTCTGATCTCCGATTATTCAAGGCAAGTGCTGCAGGTAATCTGATCCCACAGAAATCACTCCTGTTCTTTAATTTTCTCCTCCAACTCAACAGCAAAACATAGTTCACTGCTAGCTATCATCCTAAACATAGGGAAAAAGTGTTGGAAAGGAGAAAAGATGCTATAATAGTGCAAAATCTACAGGTAAAATGCAGGAAACTGAGTAGGGTGTTTGAATAACCCATACATTTTGGTTACAGAACTCCCAGATAGGTCTCACTGAAACATGCATGTTGCAGCAAAACTTTCCAGCATTTGGTTTTAATTTCTTACAAATATAAGAATGGATTTTCAAGACGACATATCACTAACAAATGTCACATCTGAAGAGCTCACACTCTGAAAACTCTTTTATGTAGATCATTACTGCTCTGGCATGCTTGAAACAAGTAAAAAAGTGTGAACAAATGAAAGGGTTTGTTTGAATATGAATAAAAGAGAAAGAAAGGAGAAGAGGGACGTATAGCCACCAGAGAAACCACATGCCAGTGATACAAATTCATGTTACTGTTCAGATCCATTGGTGGGAGCTGCGGCAGAAGTACTGGCTAATGGTCTTGGAACATGCATAGATGAGCCTGTATGTAACATGTCAGCAGCCAACCACATTCTGTCTCTACTGAGGTTTCTGCTGTGACTATGCCCTGAGTTGTAAAACAGGTGACATCAACTATGAGGAAATACCTAACAAGGACACAAATTGAGGTTACTCAGACAAACCTTCAATGAGGACAGCATCAAGGCCAACTGGATAGAACCAGGCTACAGAAAAAAGCTGTTTCCTGTCCATTATTGGACAGCATAGCCCAGCACATATTTACACTTTGCTACATGCCTGGGGTATTCAGTTACTAAAAAGAGCTTGATTGCTTCTTGCATTTGGCTCTTATGTCCGCCAGTCTCAGTTACAATTTCCCCAGCTGAGCAATCCTAATGACTTTGAAGGCAGTTAAGTGGAAGATAAATTTCAATTAGTAGGTAAAAAACTTTAGGTAAGCTGTGGTAGGGCATATCTTTTTTCAGTCTGAACTACTCATACAAATTACTATCTATATCTGTTCAGTGTGCAACGAAGATGAAAGAACCCTGCCACACAGAAAATTTCTAGCCACCACCCACCAAAAAACAGTTATCTTCCACACCTTCCCAAGGTGTTAGCATAGAGCTGAACTGGGGGAAAGAAACATGAAAATGTATCCCTCCATAATATGTTGCTGTCATTTCTAACTGGGCTGGTAAGTTCTAGTATGGGTTTCTAGCTGTAAATACATGAGCGGGTAGCAAAATGAATGCAAGTTATTATACATAATGGGTACAGTTTCATGTGATTATCACTGAAAGAATTGTTAGACAGGATGATTGGGGTGTTACAAAAGTCAGTTTATTTCTCTTGTTGCATTGTACAAAGGGGCAGCATGTGAAACAGAAAACAGATGCATTCAGAAATGATAAAATGATTTGAGAAGCTAAGCAACCGAACAATATTTAGTTGCTAAGGAAGGCAAGGATTGATTTTTGTATCTGTCATAGATGCTTGCTTCCAATCCAGTCACCTTACCTGAAATCTTGCTTCAACAATCTTTTCTTTATGTTATCATTAAATTTCTCTTGTGTTAGGAGAGAAAGACATACTGGAGTCAAAAGAACAAACTGTTAAGCTATGCAATAGTAGCATTCCACAGCACGGGGTGTTTACAGATATCCTGATATATAATTACAAGACCCACACGAGAACTTTCTGAGAAGCTGGTGTAGGCCAGTGAGAGTGTTAATTAAATCCAGTATGAGGCCTTAGTACCAGAAATTCCAATTGACAGGCACAAAACATTGCTACTCTCCCAGGGGAGCAAACTGCTGATGCACACTGGGAAGTTCCAGGCAGACCCTAAATCACAACAGCATCATAACAATTACAGGATAATACCTTGGTCTCTTCATGCTTTAGAACACAGTCCAGCCTCTAATTCTGGATATGGAGAGAACTTCTAAAGATTATTTCATCACAGATCAGAATGAGTTTTAGTTTTGTTCTTGGCTACTGCACTATTCCACACCCCGCGCCTCCCCCCCCCCCCCCCATGCTGGTCACAGAGTTGATCACTGAACATATGCATGATACTGACTCCATTTTGTGGTGTAAAACCAAAGCCAGAAGTTAAGTATATAGGTCAAGAGAAAGTGAGCCAGTGATAAGCATTTTCAAGGGAGTCTCAAAGTGGATGAAGGAGCATACAAAAACTTCCACCTGTGCTGGAGAGCCACAAACGCCACACTGCAGGAAGTAACTCCGTGAAGAACTCCACAGAGAAAAATCTTCAGCGTACTGAAGAAGGTGAATTGACAGAGTTGCTTCTCTTCCTTTTCCTCCTCTCAGATAAATAAGCCACAGGGAACGTACAAAACAGACTATATTTGAATGAAGGCTTCTGTGTCCTGGCCCAGGGAGTGATCAAAAAAGTAACAGGAGCTCTGAAAAAGGCATATGCTTAGAAACCACATCGTCTGAACAGATGCAGTGCTGTTAAAGTTCACTAGATAAACTACGTTTTATTTTCTACAGCATCTCTTTAAATACAGTAACAAGAAGTCAGCAGGTTCATGGGTACATACCCACTGGAATGTTATGCTGAACATTAATAACTCCACAGTGCTAGGTTCCAGCAATGTGGGCCAAACCAAACATAAAACAGTTTTTGGTTTAAATCCCACACATAACCTTTGGGAATTACATTGAAACTTCCTGTTTTCCCTGCTACCTACCATGCATTTCACAGCCTACAAATGCTAACAAGCGAAGAGCTTTAAGACAATCATACTTGGAAGAAAACCAAGGAGCAGGAAAACAGCTTCAGAGTACCACAAATGGCTTGAAAATCCTGCTTGTGAAATAAGGGCAGGGAAAGGGGCTTGTGAAAAGAAAACCATTCATCCCAGATTCCTTTTCAAAGTGACTGTACCAAACCAGCAAGGTCCTCACGCTGAACTTCAACACTGTGCTGCACTCCAGCAGGCTCCTGGCCCTTCACAGCCATCTCCATCAAACTGTGGAGAGACAGAAATGTTCTGAGATTTTAAACAAAGGGGGAAACAAACATTTGTTTCGCTGAACAGTTATACTTCTCCATGTACAAATACTCACTTTGACTGGGCTTCAGCTGCTGCTCGTTGTCTGTTACTTTCCTTGCCTCTGAATCAGCACAGGAGAAGGAGATCCTGAAGTGCTGGGGTGGCCACTTGAAAATTACCATTACTGATTTTCTAAAGAGTAGATTTCCACTTTATTGAAAACTATGATAACATCTAACAAAACCTTTGGTGAACAGCTGGCTGCTATTTCATGTCAATCCAGAGTCAGTAATGACAGACAGCGAAATCTTGAACAGCTTAGTGATTCTTCATGTACAAAACTTCAATTTGACTGCGCTTCAGAGGCTGCTACTTTGCTGTGTGATAGACCCTGATGGCTGTGAAATAAGTAAAGCCTTGCTGACATCCTGGTGACTGCGGCCATGCAACCAGCCTAAAAGCTGGACCACTTTTTTCTTTATTTCCTTACTTTGAGCAAGGGGAAAGAAAATCATTAGTAGCACTGAAACATTACACAGTCTAACAAGCACTTTAAGAAGGCTTTGGTCTGAAAAATAATAATTGTCACCTTTCCCTGCAGTATCTAAACCTCAGAAGTATCTTTAAATCTGCTCCACTTTTTGGGGCCCCAATTCAGCAAAAATCTAGGACATTCGCTTTAACCTATTTTCTATTATTAGGAACAAATCAGTTTGCAGTAATAATAGATAATAGAGCCCAATGCTGTCATAATAGGAGATACAACATACAGACATGAATTGCAATAAAAACAGGTGCACAGAAATCTTGTGTGCAGGTTCTGGGAAACAGATGGTCATTACACCATTACAAACAAATGCCAAAAAATATTAGGAAGATTTTTTTTCCACATATCATGTTTCTTGTTCATGGTCTAAAGTTTCTTTTAATCTCAAGATTAAAGTGTCACACGTCCCACAGCAAACCTGCTCCACCATAGTCCCCTCTCTCCACAGGGTTACAGGTCCTGCTAGGAGCCTGCTCCAAAGCTGGTTTCCCATGGGGTCACAGCCTCCTTCAGGCATCCTCCTGCTCTGGCATCCAGTACTCCATGGGAATCATTGCTCCTGCACCCGAAGCACCTTTTCCCCTCCTGCACTGACCCTGGTGTCTGCAGGGTTGTTTCTCTCACATATACTCACTCCTTTATTTGGCTGCAGTTGCCGTTTTACAGTGAGTTTTCTTCCTTCTTAAATACGTTATCCCAGAGGCACTACCCCCACTGCTGATGGGCTTGGCCTTGGCCAGCAGTGGGTCCCTCTTGGAACTGTCTGGCATTGGGCCTGGTTGGCATGGTGAAGGCCTCCAGCAGCTTCTCATAGAAGCCACCCTGTAGCCTGCCCACTACCTAAATGTTGCCACACAAACCCAGAGATCGCAGAGATTACAAATGCAATGGATTTCTCAAAGGTAGTGATTAAGAAGGCCAACACAGAGTCTGTATTTAAAAATGCTGTCAAATGTATTATTGCCAAAAGCAGGTCTATGGTTTTATAATGAGTATTATCTAATTGTTAATTCCTACCAACACTACAATAGTAAGTGGCTGGAAGTCCTGATTCCCACCTTCACCCCATCATAATCATTCTCACATCACTTTACTTGGGCAGGAAATAAGTGCAGCCTCATTTCTACTCTACTTGGACTTCTCAGCAGACTATTGCTGGTATGAGCCAGGCCCACACCTCCAAAGCAATGAGGTAAGCACCAAATGATGGCATTTAAGCCTAAGCCAAGTAAGTTTACGTGCTTGATGTGTTGTCTAGTGTTAGAACTTCCTCACCTGCACAGCACAGCTGCATGTGCATGCAATACAGTTACAATACCTGTTTTCTTATGCACGTGCATCTCTCACAGGAATCAAAGACCTGATTGATGGATCCCCTCAACCGGCACATGATATACTCTGACTATTGCTGCTGGCGACCAAGGGTCTCAGGTATTCAAATCTCATAATCTTAATCACTTTTACATCCTGCTTCTCTCACTGCTCTAGCCACCATTAACTTCTCATGCCGCCAGTTCCACATTATAGTTGTGTGCCCTTCTCTCTTTTTGTGTCTACATGTGTTCAAGGACAAATTAGTGAATGGGAAATCCACAAAACAGTATCAAATATGTAGAAAGGCTGAGGAGAAGCATCGTAGACATTTGACTTGCTGCTATGGTCTTCCCTCAGCAGCTACTTCTTCCTTTTACTCCAAGCTATCTATCTTTACTAAATAAATAGTTACTCAACTAGTAGGACTCTACACCTGCTACGGACTCATTCACACAACAGACTTCAGTTCCTGATAATTCTGGTTGCCCTGGAGCACCCTAAAGCTGGCCATCACCACACCAGGGATGCTTGGCACTTGCTCTCTGACCTTCTGCTGCATTTCCTCATTAGTCTTGCTCCAGGATTCACATTTGGTCCGGTCCATGTTTGAGAACTCAAGAACCTCTCATCTGCTCCTCTCCAGAGGACTACCTCCAGTTCATTTGCTTCCTGTCAGAGCAGGACTCTCTTCTGGACTAAGCAGCATCCATTTCGGGGTCCTGCCCTTTCCAGTCTTTCCATAGCATCTTAGCCTCTGTCCCTGCTTGCTGAAGCAAGCACGCAGTGCAACTGGGATCTCTCACTACTGCCTCAGGACCTTGTTGCTCTTATTGATGTCCCACAATACTTTCCCTTCCAGTTTCCTTCAGCATCTACTCATTCTGTAATGTCCTGGCTCAGCTCGGTGATACACAAAACGTGGGCTAAATAGGCCTTTAGTCAGACTCTCTATTACTGCTTTAATACGTATCTGTCTTGACCTTTCCATGTTCCTTCATCTTTTTCCCCAGAAACCTGCATACTCACAAGAAGTTAAAACAAGTAAGTGTACAGAAATTCTGGTGTTTGCTTTCTTTGGTGTCTCACAGCACATCTGCTAAAAGTTAACTTCCTCTTCGGCACTCCTGTAACCCCCTCTGGAAGTAGTGCTTTTGTTGGGGATCCAGTTGGCTGCCCTTCCGCAGAAGGAAGAGGTGTGTGCCAAGAAGCATGGCTGGGCAAGGCCAAACCCCTCCCTCTTAAACCTCTTCTATCACTGCTGAGGACTCCAACAAGGGCCATGCCCATGTGATCAGCAGCTCTGAATGCAGTGGCATTGCAGGAGGTGGAGCCCAGAACTCTGCAGGGAAACACCACGCTGCCAAAGGCTGCTCTGACGTTTCTCTCACAAGAAGTAAACCACCAGTCCACAGGGTCTGAGAGATTCATGACCTGCTCATATAAATTCAACCATCTTTGCTCTTCTTAGGCATACAATAAAATCTTTTTCATAATAACATTGATATAACAATTTCTGAAACTTTTTCTGTAAGCCCTTGAAGGGAGAATAAAGCTGCATGTTAACCTGTTCCACAAATCTGAAATCTCAATACTGTTAACCAGGGAGCCTCTGATAGGATTATAATGTGGCTCAGTTAGGAAAGGTATATTTTCTTCACTACTGGTGAAAAGACAAGTGAGTAGTTAATGTTTTACTAGTATAAACTATTTAACACATTTCCCTGATTTTTGGTAAAGCTACAGGAAGAAATAAGAACAAACTGACTGATTTCTGGCAGGTCTGTCTGGAACAACAGGTGGATGCTGCATTGTTGTCTGCAGACCTGCAGTTCCTACCTGGACAATCTCTTCACTAGCCTGACTGACTTACAATACAGCACTACCACACTATTCACGGTTCTATGAAGGGCTGGGTTTTTTTGTTTTCTTTTGGGGAATTTTTTTTAAGGCATTTTAAAAAAATTAAACGACTTTATAAAGTTTGCCCTCAGGCTAAATACACACCACAAGCATTGCTGTGACTGTGTCTTCTGCAGACATATCTAACCTAGCATTAAAAATTGCCAGCAGCCTAGGGTCAGCATCACAGATGTGCAAAGCCCCACACTGATGGTATTCTCTAAAATCTGTGGCAGCACTAAGGGTGAAACTGTTAAGCTATCTTTACTAGTAAATAAAACAGGCTAGACACTTTTCTGTCTCCTGAAGGAATGCAACATGGCCTGGCACATGTACACAAAGCTAAACTGTTCTCTTTTGCCTCCAGACATAATGGTCTTATCTGAACCACCCATTAGGAAAGGTCTGTGGCATACAATCCTTTTTCTTTCCTGCAATACTGCTAGCTGGCATGGACAAAATCTGTGCCATGGAGCATTGTAACAATTTAACAAGACGCATGATTGCAGGCCAGGGCCCTGGTCCTGTTCTGCTTTCTAGTATTGACATAGACTATGGGTAATGGCCTTCTAAAGCCTTGTAAAAGGCTCTGTGGGGCCACGCCAGCTTATCCGTTTCAGTTCTTACCCCTGTGCATCCTCAGGCCTTGCCAGAGAAAAACAGCACTGCTCTGCACCTCACTTACAAATAGGTAAAAGGCTTCTTTGCTTGGAAACATTGAGCCATGAACATTTCTGATCTAACATGACACATTAGCCATGTCAAACAACCAAAGAACTGTATTAGAAAACAAAACAAAACTAAAAACCATGGCTGCCTAATTCGTGTCAGGATTTGGAAATTAGAAGGAACTGGGAGAGGTAAATGGGATAATTTTGGGGAAAAGTCCCCAGTGGATCCTGGGATGAGGATGTTGTGGTTTAAGTCCAACAGGCAACTAAATACCACGCAGCTGCTCACTCACTCCCCCTGCCTCTAGTTCTTTTAGAGAAGAACCAGAAAAAAGGTACAATGTGTGGGTTGTGAAAAGAACAGTTTAATAGTTGAAATAAAGTAAAATAACAATAAGAAAAATAACAACAATAATAAAAAGAAAGGGGGGGGCAATAAACAAAAAAATCCTGCAAAAACCTGAAGGGATGTACAATACAATTGCTCACCACCCCCTTACTGATGCTGAGCAAGTCCCTGAGCAGCGATCGACAGCTCTTGGTCAATTCTCCCCAGTTCCTATATCAAGCATGACGTGCTCTGGTATGGAATACCCCTTTGGCTAGTTTGTGTCAGGTGTCCTGTCTCTGCTCTCTCCCAGCTCCTTATGCCCCTTCTCACTGGCAGAGCATGAGATGGAACAGTCCTTGATCAGGGTAAGTGCTACTGAGCAACAAGTAAAACATCAGTGTGTTATTAGCATTGCTCTCAGACTGAAGCCAAAACATGGCACTGCACCAGCTACTAGGAAGGAAATTAACTCTATCGCAGCTGAAACCAGGGCAGGATGTCCTGTCATAATGATGAGCTCCATCAGAGACATCCCCCATTCACCTCTTCCTTCCAGGGATATGGCAGGGGTCTCCCCAGCTGGTTTGTTAAATCCAGCCATGTTTAACAAAGGCATATTCCTTCCCTGTGATATTAGGCAATGCTGGTTTTGGAAAAACACTCTAACGTTGTTGTGCATATGTTTTTGCCACTATTTGCAATAGCATAGTCCTATAAACTGTAAAAATTTATACACAAAACAAATGAAAACCTGAAATATTTCTGAATTTTCAGCTTTCTGTGATTCTCCAGACCAGAAATAAGTATGGATAAAATACAGTGCTCTCATTCTCCTGGTTTTATTGCTAACATACGCATTGCAGACTGGATCCAACACTCACTGAATTTAAAAGGAGATTCAACACAAAGGAAATAGCCTCAGTGTCCTAAGTAATGACATGCACATTTTGAAAACCTCAACATCTATGAGCTTTGGGCTTCTTTGACTTAATGCTTAAAAGCAACGAGAACAATAATAGAGAAACTATGTGCCTAATTGCATTTACTAAGGGTCAGCTCAGTTTTGAATCTACCTTTCGATTTCAGTTGGAAAAAGCCGCACAATTCAATTAGGATTTGATGATACCAGCACTGATGCCACAGCCACAACCCATATCCCCTCAGGAAGAGCAATCCTTTCTCCACTGAAAGGCCTGATGCACATTAGCGCGATGGTTTATGGCTTGCTGAAAGCTTTTAAATTACATGTTTCCAGGCTAAGAGGGTATGCATGGGGGGGGGGGGGGGGGGGAAGAAAATAAGAAAAGTAAAAATCAGAAAATACTCTATCTGAAGTATATGGAACACCAGCTTCGATCTGAATTAAACTTCCTTCTGCCCTGGTATCCTACAGATAGTGGTTCATGCCACAGGGATCTCTGCCCGCTAACAAAAGCCAGCACATACCTCCACAGCCTCTCAGCCTTCCCATTTGTTCCCTGCAAATCTGGTCCTCCTCCTTGCCTTGTGTTGGGTTTTCTCTGCTCCTCGCACTCCACATCCCAAGCAGCCCTTCAGCTGCCAGCTGGTATTCAGGCACACACAACCTCACCTCACCACTGGGAGATGGCAGCCACTTGTGTGAGGAGAAGACTCAAGACCATGCACTGCAGAACCCTGGGGCATCCATTTTGTGGGTAGCAGCTCTGCAGGTTTTGGCCTAAGATGGCGGCCATTTTATCTCATGGAAACTGGGCAAATGGCCACACACCCTTCTGTCCTCCCCATGGGTTGAAACCCAGAGGATCAACTCTAAGAAAGGGAACCAAAGACAAGTGAGATGAGCTGTTTAAAATAATGGAGACACTCTCCTTTGTGGAGGAAATTGTGCCCACGTCTCCCAGTGTTTGCCTAGCTTCAGCCATTGCCTCGTTTACCCTGCCCAGGCTGAGGCGGGTGCGATGGCAGCACCTCAGCCAGGCAGTGGAAGCCAGCAGGGCTGGGGACACTGGGGGCCAGAAAGTGAGCTGGGGGTGTATGCAGAGGTGCATTTGGAGACAAGGGGCTACCATTCCCTGTGTGTGTGTGCGTGGGCCAAGCGTGGGCCAAGCGTGAAGCCCGCATTGTCACGTGCTGAGGTCAGGCTGTGGGAATGTAAAAGAAGTGGAACCAGATCAAAAGCGGGGTTTATGCTGTTTGTTTCTCTCTCAGATCTCAGCTTTTGAAGTATATGTCAGGCAGAGCGTGCTGCAGAATAGGAGTACTGGAGATGACGCAGCTGCAAACGAAGTAAGAATCAGGCATGAAGCTCTGATTTACCTTTTTAAACACTTAAGTTAGACTCGGAACGGTGGAAGCAGGAAAGAGGGAAAAGTTACAGAAAAAAGCCTTGTCGTAAGAACACCTTGATTTTTAAGGTAGAGAATATTCCTTTGGGCAGGCATGACATGACAGAGTGAATTTGAGGAACAGATCCCTGAAATTAGGCTTGCTAAAAAGTACTTGTAGAGGAAATTCGGCTGTGGTTTGAGAGCACAAGGACTTCTAGGAATTAATCTGATCTCCCATCTCTGCTTGGCACCATGTCAGAAGGAGAGGAGCTCGGAGGTGAGCTTTAAGCTGAAGGTATCATAAAATCATAGAATCATAAAATAGTTAGGGTTGGAAAGGACCTCAAGATCATCTAGTTCCAACCCCCCTGCCATGGACAGGGACACCCCTCACTAAACCATCCCACACAAGGCTTCAGCCAACCTGGCCTTGAACACCGCCAGGGATGGAGCACTCACAACCTCCCTGGGCAACCGATTCCAGTGCCTCACCACCCTATCAGATGGAGGTTTTGCTTCTCTGTCCCCTGTGAGACTTGGGAAAGCCCCATATTTATAAGCAATAGTTTGTGACGCAACTTGAACACATTAAAAATGCACAAATAAATCTGAATCTATCAGTTTAGTAACTATTCTTCGCAGTGTGACAAATAATGTTTCAATATTTGCATATCCAGGCATCAGTAAACTTCTTAAAAAATAAGCCTAAAGCATTATTTTTGCAGCTACATCAGTGTCTTGCTTTTCAGATATCCAAGGTGCCTGGCCATCATCACTGACTCCAGAGGAAGCTCTTGGAAGCAGATCAAAAAAGAGGAGGGGAAGAAGGGATCGCAACAGATTGTGGAGCCAGATCCTGCTTTCTGATTACTTGGGCCCAACACAGCCACAACACACCCAGGATTTGGTAATGGGAAGCTCCAAAATGAACAAATGGCTTCCAGCTCTCTTGTCTGTAGAGCAGAGAATGCAGAAATCAAGCAGCCAGCAGCAAACAAACATTTACTTCTTTCTTGGCTACAAAATGAATGATGACACATTCTTCTGCATCTGGGGGCTGCTGCAGCAGGAGCAGAGATGTGAAGGAGTACATCATGACAATAATTCTTTGGCAGAACAAGGAGTTATATCAAGGGCAATGCCACACTGTTTCAGAAGGGCGTTCATCCCACACACAATTATCTGGACCCTTGTGCACACAGAGCAGCTGCAAAAGAACTGCACAGCAGCTCCTTTTCCTCTGAAACGTGCTCCTATTATGTCTCTTTCACCTCCAAGACAGAGAAAAAGCCCCCATAGGACTGGATATTTTAGTGTTATGACATGACCAGGAGCTAAATGCCATATGTTTCCTGTCTTCGTTGTAAGAATAAATGTTGAAGGCAGCAGACATGGGTTGTTACATGTTCCTGAGGCTTTTGAGCTTCAGGAAAATAATTAAATAAACATATAAAATAAAGCCAAAAGGGATTGCTAAGAATGGTTTTGCTTTCCACACTTCACTTGCTCAGCATTTCTGTCACTGGGCCACTGAAGGCTGGAATCTGCTTCTCCACAGAGGCAAAGGTTTAAGTACTGTGAACGAGAGACGGACAGCGATTATTTTTCCCATGTTAACCAAAATAAAGCATACTTGCTAGATGTCACTTGTGAAGGCAATAGCATATACATATACACCCTTCACACCTCAAATTAGATAAATACATGTTAGATTAGCACTTCTACAAAGTGGCGTCAGGATCTGCAGCCATTCTTGAATGAGTCTGAACAGTGAGGGAAGAGCAGGTGCTGCTGGTAGAGGTGATGGCTTAGAACTCATATAACCTTCATCTGGGGCTGGCTGACTTGACTTGACCAGAAGTTGAACTGTATGGACATTTATAGGTATAGGTTTTATATAATGGAAAAAAACTGCTTGTTTGCTGAGCTGCTGAAAGAGTTTGCATGTGGAACTTTGGGAAGATACACATGCAATAATTCCTATTCTTTTTTTTTTTTTTTTCTCCTGGAAAAGCTGAAGAGAAGTATTTTAAATAAATGTTATGAAAAAATATGCCAACTGCTGCATTAAAATGTAATTTGAAATGAAACATATAAAAATTATTTTAGAATGTTAGGGGATTGTGAGAGAGAAAGACAGGAATTCCTAACAGAAGGGAAGGAAAGCGCGATTCTAGCAGAGATCACCGCTTTCAAAGTAGAGCACCATCTGTCACCCCGGAAAGAAAACCAGATTTTGGAGCTCCCTCTGCTGGACGCAGTTACTTTGGGTTTGCTTTTCCGAGGCACATCTCGCGCAGGAACTTCCAAAAACCAGCCGCCTTTTCAGCAATCAGCTGCACGTTTCCCGTGAACAAGTGATATCAAGGAAGAAGAGATTTTTATTTCCTCTACATAAGAAAAGAAAATCCATGTAAACTAGTACTGCTTGCTCCACAACTGGAAAAGAAATCACAAGTGGGATTTGAAGGTTGGACTGTGCTAGCAGTGGGATTTCTTTTGCTATTTTTCCTCTCTTTCTTGAGCAGGGAATTCATACTTAACAAAGCTTCCCCTGCCCTTTGTTCTCTTTTTTCTCGCTACCAAATCGATGGGGAATCAATAAATTACTGTTTAAAAAAATAAAAGAGGGCATTCCCAATAACACTGCAGCAGGAACATGCCTTAGAGGCAATGCTATTACTCATGACACACATGCAGCAAAGCTGACACAGTTATGATAAATTCACATCTAAAAATGTATCTGTAAGTGTAGTTGGGCAGTGCCCCAAATGTCTGGTTTAGTTCCTGGTGCCCGGCAGGACTGGCATTTTGGGATGGGAGCTTGGAGCATGTCAGAAGTGTGTCAGCTCAGGCAGGGTGCCCCCATCTTAGGATGGGACAAAGCATGCTGTGAAAGGAGATTGCTTTCTTTACCGACCATAAAATGCATTTAAGTGCCTTCCTCAAAGGGGTCTTTTGTCGGTTTTTATCACCTCTGTTCCTTTACTTTTCCAGCCTTTTGTCTGCAGACAGGCAAGGCCTCTGGCTGCAGCTACTCCAGTGTATCAGCTGCTCTGCTATAGTACAATCATTTAGTTTAGCGACTGCCTAACCAGGCTAGTGTGGAACATACTTGGCACAGCTTGTTGGCAAGCCTGGACACACAGGACTTCACAGACATACTTAAAGAAAGAGACATGTTTATTGTCCCAGATCCAGCACTCACAAGTTGTATATAGACATTTGTATACATATATATGTAGTCATTCCATTCATATATAGTGGCTACAAACTCACAGTAGAATAGGTAAGAAGTGAAAGACCACTCCTGGGGATACGTGTGTCTGTGCTTTCAGGAGGCTGAGATATGGCAGTGAAAAGAGCTATGTAAAAACAAGTGATGGAGGTTGTGAGGTCAGCACTGAAAAAAGTTAAAAATGAGAATGGGGTCACTGGAAAGGAATAAAAGGTGGGAGAGCAAAGGAGGCAGGAAGGCTTAACATCACAGGCTGGGGAGAAGACACCATTGCAGGGACAAAGGAAGAGTGCTACCACATCTCACAATCCTTTCTCTGAAAACTCCCACCTCACCCCCCGCGTCAACCAACACAGAAAGGAAGATGAGAAGTCACTTTTACTTCTTTTTCCAGACAGGCAAAAGAAGTGTCTGATGCTTTATAGCTTCTTGTTATTTCTCATCTTTTATTCCCATAACCACAAGCCTTCCCCTTTTAACATTAGGTTTAAATACATTGCTAAAAATCTTGAACTCTATATAATAAATTTTGGTCATTGACATTATTCACTGCTATATTGTGAATATTATTCAAGATGCTATATTATAAATATTGCCCAAGATGTAAGTATACCAGCAGGGCTAACTCAATGCCAGCAGTGTCACGGCTGCTACAAATTGAGAGAGAGCAGCTTAAATCAATACAGTACTAAACAGACCACATTCCACTTTAATAATTACATTAGACTGTTGAATTTAGAATGTTATTTTAGTGACATTGGCCCTTTGAATATGAGATCATGTCTGATAACTTCATTTAACTTTATTTAGTTTACTCTGTTCAAGAAGAGTCACAATAGGGATGTAGTCTCCAGGACAGCTGTTAAGAGACTAATATTTATTTCCTGGGTACAGTTACTTGACAGAGGATAGACTTACAGAAGAGTAATACCAATGTTTAAGGTTAGGGGTCAGTGTGCATTAATTCTAGGAGTTTCATCCTTTTATACTTCCTCCCTCTTTAAGTATCAAATGCAAATGAAATATACAGCTATTAAAAATACCAGGTTCAGAATTAATCGCAAGGAAAGAGAGAGATCTAACAAAGAGAACAGGAGTGAATCAAAAGAGAAGAGATTATTCTTCCCTTTATTCAGTACTGGAGCTTGATGGCATGCAGACCAACAATTGCTTCATGTCTTCAGGGTACTATTTTCACGGCTGCTGAATTGGGTCTGTCCTTGGGATCCCCTTGGATACAGCTGGTGGCTGCAGCTGCCAGCAGCTGCCTGAGCAGACTGTGGCTTGAGCACCACAGCAAGGCCAGGAGCAAGCCCTGAGGAACAGAGGGCTGCTGTTCTCAAACAAGTGTGTTTTTATCTAACCTCCTGTCCCCAAGTTGTGTTTCCAGCATACAAGCTTGGCTCAGAGAGCTTTGCTTGGAAGGTATATTTTTTGCTGTTGCTGCCACTTCCTCTGTTGCATGACCATTTCCATCACGCATAGCTTCAGTAGTTACTTTGCCATGTTCCATCAAACCTGTGGGTGGGACAGCACAGGAAATGATCTGGAGCTTTAATTGATGGCCCTGCCTTTAAACCCATCCAGGTGTCTGTGTGTGTGTCTGTATTCTTCTCCTTTGCTGATCCCCCCTTCCTTTTTTAATTTTTTTTTTGGGGAGGAGAGGGATATTCTTCAGAGAGGCCATGGCATTAGGGAGGATGCATTATCTTCAAGCACTGCTGTTGCTGTTAGCTGTGCAGACTCCTAAGAGATCAGCTGAGGCTCCCACTGTTTATATCTGAAATGCACCAGGAGGCAAATAGAGCTTGCACAGTTCAATGGCAGATGTTGTTATCATGTCTGGGGGTACATTCCTGGTGGTCATATTAAAAAACAACAGCTAAAGTGGATTTCTTTCTTATCACCACTTCCCTTTCTGTTCTGTAGACACCTGGAAGAAAAGGGCACCTGCTTGATCACTAGGTATTAACTGATGAAAATAAGGATTATACTTGAAAGAGTGTGACTGTATTTCAGTAGCTTCTGTTTGATTACAAGTCTTGAGAAACTACACTGTATGCAACATACATTGGAAGAAAACAGAGAGTCCACCTTAGGCAGGTTATTAGCTTACATTGAATGGAGATAGTATCTGCTGTTTTCTTCATTTTGGCAGTGTTTGCTTTCACATCAGCACTTTAAGAAACACCCAGTTCCAAGAAGCTGGAAGAATATAGAGAAAAACTTTATTTTTACTCCAACCGTATTTTTACGTCAACTTTTCAGTGCCTATTGTTTGAGTGAGCATAAACTTCACAATGCCATCTAAAAATAATCCCATAGACACTTTTTACTACCAAGAAATAAATTCATCTATTTAGTGCAGGAAAAGCACATCAACTATTATTCTTACTGATCTCACCAGTAAGAATAAAACTAAACTTAGCTGGTTTTGAGGTATTTTTCCTTTCCAGTCTTTTTCTCACAAGTTCTCCCCTGTTCTCTCCCCAGATCACCAGCTTTATCACCAGACTGTTCTGCAAACTTAACCAAAAGTGAAAGCATAACCTTTTCACACCCCAAGATATTATGGGCTGAAGTGAAAGAAACAGGTTGCCCGTGACCTTTCCTTACAATATAATGAACCAGAAGGTTCTTAGTGGAGTCACTGGGTTCTCAGACTTCAGGCATGCTGGAGAGGAAAAGCAAGTCACTGTTAAGTGTCAAACTCATCTCTCCAAAACCCAAAAAGTAATAGTGGATGTGTCAGCAACTGCATAAGAATAAGAGGAATCTTAAAGATTAGCATATGTAATCAATATGTCACTTTATGAGGGAGTGCTCTAATCCCTATGTTGCAAGAGGCACGCATAACTTCTTTTGGAAGAAAGGTGAGCTGATGCACTGTGCACTTATTGATAACCTAAAAGCCTAAAGACACACTTCAGGCTGTATATCCCAGTTGCAAAGAGGATGCATTTAGGCTCTGAGCCAGGTACACTCTACAGCACTCCTGATTTCACAGCTGAGCTCCTGACAGAAGCTTGCGGTGCTCCCTTCTGGGGTGTGCACCCAGATTTTTCCCATGGAAGTAAGCACATGGCCTAGGGAAATGGGATGGTGTGTGTTAAAGTCTAAACAGGACAAAGATGGGATGCCTTTGAGACGTGCACCTAGACTCAGGACCTAGGAAGTACTTCCACATGTCATAATTTAGACACAGCTGAAGGTACCTAATGGGTGAAAATTCATGTCGCATGCACTTCAAAAATGTTCTTTCACATTACTTATTTGATTACTTATCCAGGCAGTTTCTGAACAAGCCATTTAAATGCCTGCAGAATATCCACTCTGGAAGCCATCCCTTTCTTCAGCTTTTACTTGGCCTTATAATTTAGATAATACAATAAATACTGTAATTCTGTCTGCCACTTCATTTTCTGCATGATTTTCAGTACACTGCTTTTGATTAATTTAAAACCCAGTGTCTCTGCTCCTGCTTTGTCCTTGCAAACAGACATTCCAGATCCAGAAACAGTTAAATTTAGTAAACATTTAATGCTCATCTCCTGTATAATTTAAAATGACACACTGACCTAATTAGCTTTTTGGCATCGCAAACACTCTCAGCCTAGGGAGGATGGCAGTTCTGTGGCAGTAATAGGAACCAGACATTTCTTGTATTGTTTTCAGCATCTCGAATAGGACAGTTAAGAGACTCCAACAATGGCAGTTTGGATGAAGAAGTAAGATTAAATTGGACTAAAAGTCTATCGGCAATATCAATTTAGGAACCCGAATTCACGAAGCAAATGTCTTTACTTAGTTTAGGTTAACTGATACAAGTTTAGCATGGTAGGAGTAAAAGTAAAGATCCTCTGGTTTTCTTTGGTTTTTGTGTTTTTGTTTTTCAACAGCTGTATGATATTTAAAGGCCTCAATTTTTTTAATATATTAGATACAATGTTTCATAGAATTCATCTTCTAAAATTACTTAGAGATCTGAAGTTAACATATCCATAATTTATCAACTTCTAATAACAAAGCCCTTTGGAAACATAATTTTAACTTAGATATATGGGGAATTTATAAAGCGCTTCATTTTACTTACGTTCACAAAAGAACCCATGCTATCTTGAGTTCTGAACAGTGAGTGGAAACTGTTCCTTGACACAGAATTGTTCAGTGAGTGGATAACAAACTGTTTAAAACCTGCAACTTGTGTCTCTTTACTCTGTATGAGGCACGCAGCTGGCAAATACACAGCACAATAAGACACAAGACCTGTAGTTATATCAGCACCGGCTTACCTCTGTGGCTGTAGACACCTGTGACATGTGTCCTTTCTGCCGTCATCATAGCGCCAGAGGAAGGGCATGCCAGGAGCGACCCTGGTGGTGCGCTGCTCTATCCCAGGACAGGCTAATGTTTAATTATATTTGTTTAATTTGCCTTTAAGACCTTCAGTGATGAAACTTCCACAGTCTCTCTACGGTCCCTGACTACTGCACCCTGAGCTCAGAGCACCTGCATGAAGCTTTGCTAAGGTACTTGCTGGTGGGCAGGTCTGCAGTATCCCCAGGCTCGCTCCTGGATGTTAAGGCAAAGCTGTCTGGAACCCATGCTGAAATGTTGGTCAGGCCCTGCTCCTGTTTGCGGCTTCACCTCAGAGCGTCATAACCAGCAGGCACAGCTAGTCGCCAGCACAGCCTGAGGCCCAAGCTCAACCAGCAAGGTAGAGGGACTTATTGCTGGGAGGGACTGCAAACAAAACTGTGAAGGCCTACTGATTAAGAAACTGATGTTAAAAGCAATAAAGGCTTGTATACGGAAAGGTGGTGGAGTTTCAGTCTAAACCTAGCATCCGTGCATGACAAAAACTTTCATAATTCTGTCCCCAGATCCCGTATGTCCAAGACCAGCCTTGCTGAAGAATTGACTGTCGTTACTACCACGAGCTTTAGATAAGGGAGAGAGGCAGCAAAGTGGCTGAATTCTGCAAAGTTTTAATCACCCACCAAACATTTGATAGGCAGGGAGGCATTAGGGTTGAAGATCAGTGTCTTTAGGCAAAACATTTAAGGACCACTGGAAAAAAGCTGGGGAATGGTATATACTTCAGCAGAAACCAGGAGGAAAGAAGTGCAAATGTCATCAGTCACAGAAAGCATGTTACTATTGTCTGAATTTGGAAGGGGGTTAGTAAATGCATGTGATACAGGGAAGTTAGCAGTGGCACTCAAATGATCAGAGAAACAGAAGAGAGAGAAATCTCCAGAAAGTCTTTCTAGCAGATACTTGTAATTACTGGTATTACAGTACTGGTCAAAGCTGTTCGCTTGTTTACAATTCAGGAAGATTGGTGTGTTGCTGTCAGTACAAGAGAATGAGAATAAAACACTTTAGCTTGTTTCACAGAGAGAGAAAATGTCTCTCACAATGATAAGAAAGAGTTTTCAAGAGTGGTCAGCTCAAACCTGGTTTGCTGCCAATTAAGCTAATGGTAATCAGCTTGATGCTCATGCTAATTACTGAGGAAAGGATGAGAGGAAGGAGTCATCCCTGCCTTGGACACTGCTGATGAGAAGTTTTCAGTTGTGCTGCTCTCAGTGATAATACACTGTGCTGAGAGGGTATTTAATTTCTCTCCCCTTTCTTTTGCTGAAAGAAATAATTAAAGGTAGAAGCAGTCCATGACTACATTTAGCCAAGGAGATCTGGAGAGCAGCTGACCAGCTCATTCCACAACTGTGCTGGTTTTCAGTCCGGAATTTTGACAGTGAAATGATTTCCAGTAACATTTCTCCTTGGCCAGGGCAGTTTCTCACCCTGAGCTAAGGAAGGTGTAATGCCAAAAGGCTCTGGTTCTGTATAAGTCCCTGGTGGGGAGGAGTGCTGAGGCATATTAAGTTTGCTGCCTGATCACAAAGAAAGTACTCCATAGCTGACTCCATGCTCCATGTCCCTTCAGTGTCCTGGCACCCGTCGTGTTGGAACTTAGTCTAAAAATAAGAAAACATGTTGTGACCCAGGCCAGGGCACTCTGTTGAGAGATCGTATGTCTTAGTTTGGAAAAGAGCATTTAATATCACAGTCTGGCACTTCATCGTGGCTTCTTGTTAAGTGCAATGGATTCAGGTAAAAAGGTCAAGAGTGCTGACATGCAATATATTAAGAAAGAGTTTAGCAAACCATTTGATGAGTGGAAGATCTAAGAAGCATACTATTATTATTTCCTCCAACAAACAGTGATGCTACAAAGGCTTTTTAACTTACGATTTAAGCGTGCCAGGAGAGTACTTCTACCCAAAGAAATGGGACATAATTTTGCGGTTGTGACTCCCGGGATCAGAGAGGGAGCAGTGCAGCCAGCCACCGTGGTCAGTAACTGACGACTATTTCTCGCAGTCGGGTCCTAAAGACTTTCGTCTCTGCAGAAAAGAAGCGAAGCTACATTTTGGAGCTCCCTCTGCTGGTTATACATCAGGTTTCACCCACAACTGCTTGCTCTTCTCTCCGACTGCTCATTGTCACTTAAACAATTCATTTAAAGTGATGTTGTAAATAAAAGATGTTACATTGCTTATCAGAGCATGTGTCTGTGATAGTTGATATTGCATTGGAGAAAAATCTGGCATTTCTCTAACAAGGAGAGAAAATGTTTCCTCTTCTAAATATAGTTTCATGCGTAGTGCATGCATGGAAGCATTTCATGGAAGCATATGTCCCTATTTCTCCTTTCTTCCCTGAACTCCTAATAGGTGTGCACTCATGTTCCGTGACTAATATATGTCAGTCTGCCTTACTAAGTATAGATAAAGTAAACCAAGGAGAAGACACTGTGAAAATGCCGTGTGAAATAGTGCAAGCACACACCACCAAGAAACTAGGTTTTATACACCTTTATACAGCTTATTTAACTAAGTATTATCTGGTCTAAAACTTCCCTCACTTTCATTCAAAGTATTTCCTTCTTGCCGTGTACGTAAATGGCACTACAGAGTTTCAGAGTTCACTGCACTAAGCTGAAACCAGGCTCAACATGCCACACAACACAATCACACGGGTACTTCAGGTGCACGTGTTAAAAACACCAACCAACCAAATGAGAGAAAACGCAGACATCAGAAACAGCGTATGTCCAAGGGACTGCTCAAGTGTCTTTGTCTTCATTACCTTCAAAGGGAGCTCAGGGGTTGGGGGCAGGGAGGGGGGTGGTATCAATATTCTTACTTGATTTATAACTTTAGGGCTGTTAATACAAATTATCAGAGATTAAAATGAACCTCTCCATTTTGATAGGCAGCAGCTTATCACCTGCTGCCTTGCACCAGGCATACTATCCACAGGTGAGTTTGCAGAATAGCTCCAAAGAGCATGGGATCAAATCTGAGACTCAAGCCCTTCTGGGGCATACTTTTGCTATGCATGCAACAACCCTCCCTGCAAAAACCAGTTTTCTACTCTGACCTTTTTTTTTTTTTTTTTTTTTTGTAATTAAGACAAAATAGTTCTAAAGGATAAAACTTCATTATGCTCAAGTATTTTCTGAATGGATTCAAAGGGTCTGAAAATAGCTTATAGAACTTTTCTTGTTTTGTTGTAGTTAACCTGTAGTTAAAACTGTAGGTTTTGCAGTTAAGCAGCAATACATTCCAACTAACCTGAGGTCCGCACATCAAATTGTAGCCTATAAAAAAATGTAACAGAGGAGGTATACAGCCCTCAATGAGGCTGTCAAAATACTAATGGGAGAGCCATAATGTAGTTACAGGAACAGCTGACTAAATCAAGATAGCACTTAACAGGAGAACATCATTTCAAATCTAACGATTACGTTAGATTACATCATCATTCCAGTGACACCACTGAGAGGTGATTGGATATGGAACTTTAACTTTCAACTTTTGAGCAATTTAATTTATATTTTTAAATCATTAATATAGGGGAAAACCCCCACTTCTATTTTCTGTGTTCACTGAGAGAACAGTATATTTTTAGTTCCATTTGCTTCAAGAAAAGGTTTCTTTGAAAAGATTAGAGGGCTACTTAGTTCTGAATATTGATAGAAGGATAATGGGCCCATAAATATATGCTGCTGAGCTGAATCTTGTAAAAGTGATTAGAAAATTATCCACTGAAGTCACTGAAATATGCCTTCTGATTATTGCAGAAGCTGGAATGACCTACTAGTGGTTTTAAAGTTTTCAATCTTCCTAATATTTTATGGTATATTTAAAATTATTTTGGCTTGGGTCTTTGTTATTTATTTAAGCAAGGCAGAGATCTTTCAGTGGTGCTGTTGATCTCTAGCTATATAGCGGGGCAGAGCTGACAGTCACAAATATTCAGGAAGTATAAACCAGACACCATAAAAAGTATTCTTTTCAGAAAAAAGTTAACTTGCCATAGTTGAGCGGGGGGGTTATCCTGCCTCTAAATACAAAAGCAGACTCTTCCAGCTTTTCCTGTAGTTTTAGCTTTCACATTTAATATTTCTGAAGTTTCCCATGGTCATAACTAGCTCTAGGTGTTTCCAAGATGAAAGCCAAGGCTGCTTGCCTAAGTATAGTACCTGTGAGAAAACAGTCCAGCTGCAGCCAGGCTGCACTGCTATAGTCCTCAGCACACATCTGTCCCACCTGCTTACTTGACAGCACAGGGTGGGTCCAAATCCACGGGCTGGGCTGGAGCACATGCCTTATTGCTTCTGCTGATGTGTGAGTGACTATGTCAGCTGGCATCCCCTGCTGCTTTGGGTTCCTCTCCACTGTGGGATGCTCACCCTGATGAATTTTAGAGATGTTAGTGGGTACTGCTCTCTCCAGTCAGCCTTCTGTTTCTGAGATCAATCTGTAACCTGAGAGACCTCTTAAAAAATTATTGTTCTAGTGCACAGACACCTTTGCTGTCAAAGATGGATATTTTTACACCTCCACATCTCCATGAAACAGGGAATTGAGTAAAGCTGCTGTCCTACTAGTAGTGCAGAGTGCAAGAGAAGCTTCATGCTTCTTTGAACTTAATCATTGCTTCCAGGCTACTGCTACGGGCTAGAAGCACAACTGCAGGTGCAGCTGCTCAAATTGCTGTCTCTCTCACGCCAAAGGTCTGCAGGTGTTGCTTCTCTTCTGTGGGATGTTTTGCTCTGACAGATGGACGATGCCTTGTGGCAAGTAGGTGCCTTGAATGGAGAAGGAAAACACTTCAGAACAAAGGCAAGTAACATTTCTGGAAATATGTGGTGTGCTCACCTAGTATTTGGCACTGAAAATGAACAATATACGCATGCTGCTGAACGTGGAAGACGACTGCATCTGGGAACTTGCGGCTCCCACTGTTCTTCACCCCTACCTTCAGCTGCCAGGGAGTACAGAATTTTAATAATGTTGACAGCAGCATCAAGGGGATTTAGAACATGGTATCTGCTCTTCAGAAGATGTCAGACACCTTGTGAGTGATCACAGTCATGTAGGCTTTACTTGTATGAGCTTTTCCATTGGTGACTTTGGTGACACATACACTTCTTTCCTTGCCTTTTTATATACCTTATTGTAACTATCTCATGACTACATTGCTTCATTGCTTCAAAAGCTATCTCTTCTTAAGTTGCATTGCAATCATCCATTTTATTTGTACAATAGTATTTGATTACACAATATGCATTTGTTACGCATATATTATGGTGTATATACAGTTATACAATTGTACATATAGTTCTTATGGGTGCAATTGTAATTATACATATTTGCTCATAATAATCAAACTTGATAAGAAACATTTTTTCATTTTTTTTCTAAAATAGCTGTGCTCTTTACTCAGAAAAGGACGTCATTCCTCGGGACTATTAACATTCTTCTGTCTAGCAGGAAGGAAAGTATTGATAAGCAAAGGCATACCTAAGGGAGATGACATAATTAGCATTCATTATTAATTAAGCTATTGCCTCATTCTCATGAAATACAGAGCACTTAATACTCTGTTTACCTCATCTTCTCATCAATAAATACATTCCCTCTAGAATGTGATGTTACACGTCCTCACCTGGGAGATCTGTTCACACGGCATCCACTAATTAGAAGTTTCAGTTCAGTTTACATTGACTTTGCCTTGCCTTTGGCTTTAGTTTACTTGGGTTTGTAATTTTAGTGCACATCACAGTATGATATTTAACACATTAATCTTCATATCTGACAAGAATCATGACATACAAACTACTGTCCAGAGAATAATAGGAGCAACAAGCAAATTCAGCTATTTAGGTAGGGTTTTTTCTGCTTATTAGTTATTTGGAATGAAATGCAGCATATAAACTGGAGTAAGACTAGCTAGCAGTGAGCACAAGGATGCGTCAGCAGAGCAGCTCATACACGGGGTGTGTACTCCCTTTTACAGTTTGTCTTCTGCCACATTTTGTGTCATATCGAAACTTTTCATAATGCTGGGAAGAACTGGAAGCTGGTTTTGTAAGATGTTTACATGGCAAGAGATTCCTATTACAGGTTGTTTTACAAGTTTAAGAACTAGGCATCCCAGAAGTGCCTTAAATAACATAATATTTATTTATATAAATATACGTAAATAACAGACCAGAGTTGCCGAAAAAGAAGGCAACAAAGGCCTAGGAGGAAGGAGAGGAGGTGAGTAGGCACATCGAAAGGAGTAATGGCAGCAGTTGCAGGCCATGTCTGACAAAGTACTGCCAATGTTTCCCAGCAAGACTGGACTGGAAGAAGGTTGCAAACCACAGTTTCGTACTTGTAAGTGCTGTAAGATCCTGAGAGATAACAAATACCCACATATCCTGCATCTTTAGGAAGCATTTCAAGTGATCCTGAAGGATAGGAAATTATCATTAAGTGTAACTTAGTAGTGTAGCTGTTTAAGTCAGAGACGTCAAAAACATTATAAGAACTCTGGATAGAAAACCAGCCTTTCTTTCTACTGCCTTTTAATTTCAGGGAAGTTTCACATTAATGTCTATGAATTGCACTGTCTGTCTTAAATGTCACTTTTGCAGTGATGCCTACAATGAACAGGTGACAAATACTAGATTGCTGTATATAGCATGCTGAGACTCATCTGCAAGTGAGGTAATCCATAAATGCAGAGATGAATTAAGGTGAAAACAAAAAATTACTAAAAAGATTTTTCAAAATAAAGGAATTTAATAATAAATCAATAGTAATAATGAACCCGAAAACAAACCAACAGGTAAAGACCCCAACAGAGATCTGGAAATAGCCTGAGGCTGTATAAACAAGAACAGCTTTTTAATTTGTCTTCAGCTTACAAAGACTGCTGTCCACATCATCCAACTTGGAAAATGAGCCCTGGGCACGGTCAATAGCCTGTTTCTGTAAATGGGAAGTAGAGAGGAAGACTCCCAAGGAGCCTCTTCCAGCAGGACTTTTCAGCTGGAGAAGTGAGAAGACAGGCCATCAGAGAGTTCTATAAAACAACCAGTGATGTATGTAACCCCAGAGAATGATTACTCACAGCTCCCCTCCCCAAGTACTGGCAAACAGGGAGTGATGCAGGCACTGAGCAGAGCTACCTCATGACTGTCTAGAATATCTTACCTGGGCTCCTAATTCAGAGGAGTGCAGGTCTCGCTTAAGTCTGGTCTCATTTCAGCCAAGGGTGTGCCTTCTCCAGCAAAAATGCCATCCAGGAGGATTAAAAGAATTATGATGAAGCATTATTTCTTAAAGAAAAATAGAATTAAATGATATAAAAATATAATTAAATCATTAGGTTTCTTGCTTTCCACCTCCCTTTGACTCATCAGCATGTCTGCATGGGCCATCCAGTAGAACACTATCATGGGACAGTGTCAGCAAAACCGCGATCTTGTCCCATGCTGAATTGACAAAATCTGGTTTCAACCAAGGCAGTGCAGTCTGGCCACTGAACATCAAACACTGTGCTCACAAAGAAGGACCTGATCAACGTGCTGCTAGAACCAGTGGCTTCAAGGTTTGGTTCAACTGGGTTTTCAGACAGTAACATTTCTATTCACCTCTAATGAACGACACCCATAAGGATAAAACACAGCTTAACAAAATAGTGTACTCAACAGTAATAATTGACTTGATACGTATTTGTATATAGTCACCCTGAGAAGACACATTGGACAGGTTTTTATAAGATCATAAACTCAAGAGAGGCAAGTATTAAAGGAGATAATGGCTCTGTGCCTGGCCAGGAAGGCAGGCTGGCAGGAAGTGACTTAACTGCTCATTGGACTGCACAAATCATCTGCAGAGGAAATTAACCTGTAGGCTAGCCCAGAAGACTCTCACTGTCAGAATGGATTAAATCCTCCTATCATTGGGCTATTCTAGCACTCCAAAACCACTTAACCATATGATTATTTGTGGGGGAAGTTGGTTTAAAAAGCAAACAAAGTTAGCAATGTTTCCTGCCAAGGCACTGATAAATGGGTTCTCTAGCAATGGCAACGGTGAGGGAGAGTAAATCACCAGCAGGTGTAATTTTCTTATTACTGTGTGCTTTCCATTTATCTTGAATGCTCTGAATTCATGCTATGAATCAGAAGCAATACAAATACCACAACAGTAGTATTTCAACCAGTCTGGTAAGGAAAGTTCTCAGCAGTATCAGCTCTTCCAAATTTATTCTTTGGTTGCTTCCCTAATACACTCAGGTCACCAGGACCTCTTTGCAGGCAATTTGAAAGGACAACAGTGCTTTTTTCTTTTTTCCTATTATTGATGCCTAAAACATATCAAAGTGGCAGATAGCAACCCAGCCACGCTCTTTCCAGGGCTGCAAAGTTCTGCAAACAAACCTCATTTGCTGATCTGGAAAAGTCTCCTTGGCATTATCAAACTTGTCCTGATGAGCTGAAAGGTATTGTTTTGAAGGGTGAAAGACTGACTTGCAATTTAGTAAAGAGAGGTGCTAGAATGTGGGACGTCTTCGGTTCTCCGATGTTCTCAGCAAGAACAGGTTTGAACCTGTATCACTTTCTTGTTTCCTCCACCCCCAAAACACAGGGTATTTAAGTGAGACCACCCACTACCATTTCTTCTTGAAGGGGCCATTTCACAACCAAAAATATGAGAGTAATTAAGTCAGATGAGCAAAATTATAATTACACTGCACCTTACATGTCTCACTGATTTAAGTTGCAGCTGTTAAATACTCAGGATATCTGCAAATCAGGCCTTGAAATGGTGAGCATTAAAGACTGAAGGTACAAAGTTTGCATTTACTAGTGAAAACGTTGGTTTAAGTGGGCTAATCTGCCCATGTTAAGCAGGAGCTCAGATGTTGTGGCATTTCTTTATCCTTCCTGGTTCTGTTCTCTGCTAAGCATTGAAGGTCCTTTCTGTAACAGAGAGGTGCTGCAACTTTCCTCTTGCTGTCAGGGCATTTCAGCAAGCCTGCAGAATACCTCACACATTTAGCCTCCTCTAAGTTCAGGTATGTCAATATACATACCTTGCTTGGCCATACTGTTCTAAGGCAGTGAAAGAATGTATCCCAAAGGTCTGGCAGTATACTGAGCTGGTTGAGCCCACCAGGCACTAAGGCACATCAGGGAGCCTACCCCAAGAGATCCAGTCTCCAGTAAGTTGCCAGCTTGCCCACAGCTCTGACTGTGCTTTAAAACAACAGTTAAACTGCAGATTTCAACTCAAAACAGATGAATTAAAACCAAAAAAAATGGGGATCTAGCAGTATTTTATCAGCTACACTTGCTGCTGAACAGGAACGCAAATGTGATTACTATTTTATGACTGGAAAAGCTGTGGGACATACAGTACCTCAGTATTGTAGGCTGAGTTTTACTGCTCCATCAGAGGAAACACTTAATCTGTGAAAAAATAAACTTGGTTTAATTGTCTTCTATTTACTCAGCTGCAACAATCTACCCACAGGTTTAAGGACACCACAGGACTGTGAGCACCCAGTTCTCTCAATTGGCGCTAACCGGGGATTCCCTTGCTTCGTGAGACTGGATGTTTCATTAGTAAGGAGGACACTGGCTGCAGTACCTGGCATTTCAGCTCTTCTGCAATACAGCTGCTCCGCTTCACTGTGTAGTTTCCCAGCCCTCACACAGGTCTTACAGGGCAACAACTTTGAAACAAGCAGAATATAACAAAACCGGAACCTCCTCAAACACAGCATAAGCATGGAGAATATGAAGGAAATTTTGAGCTTGACTTTCACCCCAATTTTGTGCCATTTTGACTCAACTGATTTCAAGAGAGTTCCAATTTCCACTGGGTAGAGGGAAGAAAATCAACCAGCCTCCCACAAAAGAGTATTAAGGAAAAGATCCCACAGCTCTTGGGAGCATCTCGTCACATAACTTTACATAGCAAATTGCATTAGATGAGAACCCTAGCTACTGACCTTATAAGGATGTGAGAAATAAAACATTTCCAGCACAGGTGGATGAAATTTCTCAACTGATTTTTTGTATTATTTTACATGGTAAAAAAAAGATTGTGATGCTGGACTATGGGGTTCCAGAAGCTATGTTCCGGCTTTGCAATGGCCAGCTAGTAACATCCATCAAACCAAACAGCTAGTGAGGAGGACTTTTGATCGTAAATGAGACAACCATGTAAGGGGCTGTTGTAGCTCCAGTGGTGATGAAAGCTCTTCTGGTGTGTGAAAATTCAAGTCTGAAGATCATAATAAATTTCAATAGCTCCAGGATTCTTGACCTTTCTCCAGTTTCAGCATAGACACAGCATCCTGTAGAGAACTTCTGATTTTCACAGGCAGGAGGATCATGAGTGCAGGTCACTGCAACCCTTACATAGGTCTTTGTGAGAAATGAACAGAATGGGATGTCTCTGTGCTCTGGGAGAGAGGTGGATAAATTCCACTTGATCGATGTCATGTTTTCAGTGGAGGAACCACCACACAATCAGTCTGGACAGTAATGTTTCTGTCATTTTCCCAAACTCTCCATAGTAAGCCAACTACTAGAATTACTGTTCTCATGATTTCGCTGTATCACACTGAAGTACTTGGGCCTCAAACTCCCTCATTCTCTGAAATATTGCAGTATTTCAACTCACCTGGTTTCAATGGACCTACTTCCAAATTTAAGCAAATCAAAAGAGAATCAAATGTTCTTTGTGCTAGCAAGCCTCTCAAAGGATTTACTGTGCTGTAAGCAATCACTTCATTCCCCGTCTACCTTGCAGGTAATAACTACAATATTTTGTGGAGAATTCAAATACAGAAGAAACATACCAGGCAAGTCACTGGAAGAAATTTAAGGCTTACTTTTCTCTGTAAACATGTAATGCATTAGCAAATTAATTTTCCATTAGCAAATGAATGACACAGGATGCAGCATGCTACAGAACATGAACTACATATCTGATACAGCAGAACCCTAATCACAATTAAAATAGTCAAGTAAACATGATCTGAGTCAGAGCCAAGATATACTGGGGTAGCTCTTCACCATGCTGCTAGGTTTGAAGTGTAGCTTATATGCATGAAAGTTAAGTCACTAAGGACTCCCATTCAATCACCTGAATTTTTTGTCTCTGCAGTGGAGAACTGTATGTTTATTACAGAGTTGGGTTTTGATAAAATGACCCAGAATACAGACACAGATCTTAACCAGTGTATTTAAAATGAAAAAATCCCCCCCCCAAAAAAAACCCTACCAAAACCAATCAAATGAAAAAACTCCAGAAACAAAAAGCTCTTGATCCATGTCTTCAACATCAGCAGTGTGCCAACTGTAACCAGCACAGTAACCAGAGATACAGCAAAATTGTCACAATGACAGTAATAGAGAAATACTTACCATAGCATGATGATAAATCATGATATTGCTAACCACACTGAGACAAATAGCATACATATACAAAAGCAAAATATAATGACACAGCTTTAGCATTATCATTTTTCTGAAGTGGCACAGTCATTTGGAAGGACAATCTGAATCATGCAGTGTTCTAACCGCTACAGGAACTAAAGGATAACAGTCAATTAAGCCTGCTTTTCTGCAAGATTCACTATACTCCCGATATATGAATATACAAGTCTTCAGGTTACATCAGGTCAATCAAAGGAGTCAACTGATATATGGAGTCTTGGGAACTGAAAGACACATCAGTCCTGCAGTATACACAGTCTGATGCAAAGTATACAGCATTTAAAGAAAGCATATTCATTGGTATCAACAGAGGTCCAGGATGATTGGTTTTAAATACTTTGTAAATTATGGATACAACTGACAGAAGGATGGAGATTCAGGAGAACTGCACACTAAGTAATTTGGAGGATATATATGTTACGTGCTTGGATCTTTCCTAACCTCTTCATCCCAATCAAAATCTAAGGTAGCATCATCTAGTTCTGCTATAGAGAAGAGAGATTTCTGTGTGACCACACTGGCTTTACTAGCATTTTCCAATGCAAAACTCTTCCTTCTGCTAGGATTACTCATGTGCACCTTCAGCAAGTGGCTGTGTCTTTCCTTGTTAGCATCAACCTTAATGGTAGATGAGGTTGCCAACTGTGACTCAGGATGTGGTGCAAAGGAGAATGCTGACAGTTTCGCTAATGTGCTGGAGCGCACCTTCCCCGTGCTTGGGCCACTCAGCTTCTCCTCTCCCTCCTTTTTCTTTTCAGTGGGTGGAGATGACACAGCATCAAACCTGACATGAGAGTGTGCTGTTGCATCTCCTCCGATCTCTTTCCGTAAGGCCTGATTCTGTGGCTCTTCTCTCCCTTTATTATCAATTGATCGTTTTTCCACATGAGATTTTCCTAAGCGACTCAATGTCATCTTGCATTTCTCAGGGGGGCAGCATTCCTCTAACAGCTGCTCTCCCTGGAGCTGCTCTCCAGGCTTAAAAATAGTTTCACTCTGAAAAAGAGAAAAGTCTTCATTTTTCTTCTCTGAAGAATGATTAAGTTTTGTTCTTGCTCTGAAAGTAAATTTAGCTAGTTTAGCTGCTGGAGGACTTTCACTGTCAAGGATTTCTGGCTCATGGGAACCTGCTACATTTGTTTCCTTCACTATTTGACCTTTACTTCGCTTTCTCATGGAAACTGTTGCTGGTTTTGCTCCTACACATACCCTGTTCTTTTCCTCCTGTAGCACAGAATCTGCATCACTTGAAAAATCTAAGAGGCCAGATGCAGGTAATACTGAAAGAAGGGCCTTTGCCTCAGGGTCCTGTGTACTTGTAAAGAATCCATGTGATTTCTCAGTGTGCAGTCTCTGACAGCTTTTTGAAACCCGTTGCGTAATAACTGAATCCTGCACACTAGCACTTGGTGATGCTGGGTCTTCAATATTTGCTTCTGAAGAACAATTGTGTTCTTCAGTCCTTGTCCTGCTTATCTTGGAAGCTTTGTCCTGTTCCAAAGGAGCATGTAGATTCACAGTTGCTAGTGACTCTTTCATTCCATTTCCCTTTTTTGGTATTGAAGCACTTCTTTCTTCAGAACAGGATGTTTTACACAGGGCTTTCGAAGTCAAGTTGTCTGGGGATATCTTGGGCACTGGAGACTTTTTCTGAAAAGTTTCTTCAGCATTAGTGTTGCTGTCTTCCAGGCTGTCAAACCATGCCAAGCTGCCTTCATAACCTCTCTTACTATGTTTGATCAAGTGGTTTGCATTCTTGTTATTACCATATGCTGGGCTGCACAAGGGTTCTAGATGTACTTTTCCTTCACAGTTGTCTTCAGGCAAAGAAGGCTTTGGCCTGGAGTTATTTGCTTGTTGATTTGGAGGTTCTGACTGAGGCAGTTGCTTTGGCTGTCCAAATGTATCCTTGTTCAAGCATCCTGTAATAGTATTGAAACCTGCCTGTTCAGGCTGCAGCTGGCATGGATTTTCCTTTTGTAATCTATGGATTGAAAACAAAAAATAAGCAGTAGTTATTTTTCTCTTTTTTTTTTTCCTTTATTGAATTAGTGATGTTTAGTCCGTATGAATGGTGAAGAGCTACAAATAATGTAGGCCACAAAAGTGCCTTATTAAGTTTCACATATAGCTCCAAAACCTGGTGCTGCAGTCTGTGATCTTTCAGCACCTTCTACAGTAAGCAGCAGAATTTAGTGTCCCCAGTAGACGATAGGCAGGTGGACAGAGAAAACAACCACATAAACTTTCATTTCCTTGGGAGACAAACAGAAAAACAAACTAACAGCTTTGCACTACTTACAGCCATGGCTAGAGTCCCTTAGGGATTACACATTCTGTAAGCACATCTTCTACAACAAGAACCTCATTAGATTTTATCCTGAGCAAGGCAAAGCCTTATATGAGTTATCAGAATAGAAAACCTAGGTATTACTTGGAATTGTGGTTGCTGGTGGTTTTCTGTCATAATCACTATGCACTCAACGTATCAAAACCTCCACATGATAAGAGGAAAAACATCACAGAGCACCTACAAAACTTAATTATCACTGTCTGTGGCTATTAATGTCCTCAGGGCCCTCCAAAACAACAGAGGCGCTAGAATGAGGGTTCTCCAATCTCAGTATAGCTGATATTCTGTCCATTGTACCTAAACATATAATTTCCAAGGGAGAGAGCATTTTACTTCTTGCTAAACAGTGATTCTACCCATGAGTGAAGAACAGTCACATCCCATTCCAAAAGTGACTGCATTAGTGTAGGTGAAATGATTCCTATGCACTATAAACAGTTCCTCTGCTATATGATCCTCCATACTACCCTACAAGTCTATGATCTCTTATGAACATCTTTGTTTTTACTAAAACCAGCTTTTGTCTGTCTGTTGGAGATATCCCACTTTGATCAGCTTTTACTGCCTATGTGGTTATTTAAAATGTTCTTATTATGAGTTACAAAATAAGTCTGAAAAATATTTAAAGAGTACTTTCCCAGCTGTTCACATTAGCTTCGATAATACTCATCTTTTCCTTTAACAATGAGAAGTATGAGTTTCTTTAGAGCCTAATCTCATTTCACAAAACAAATATCTTTATGTATTTTATTTCCTTTGCAGTCCTAGTGTTTTCCTCTCAGCCTCAGTATGCTAAAAGTTTCCTATTAATAACAGCAAATAGACTTTCTAAAGATTACTGCTGTGACCTGAAAACTAAGGAGCAGACAGTGAAACTTACAGCATATAGAAAAGAAAGATCAAAAGAAGCGAACTTTGATTCAGGCTTATATTTTTAATTAACAGAAAGGGAAGCAGCCTGACAAGCCCAACATGGAAGGCAGCTTAAAAAATACGAAGCAGATCTGTTGTATTTTACCAAGCAGGTAACAAAAGGTTATATACAATTATTTGCTCAGCTACAGAATCTGTCATTTTGACCCTAAGAAGCTCTACTGAAATTTATCCGAGCACAGAATTGAGATATGAGTTGGAAACTGACTGAAACTTTCTTAAATTCTTTATAAATTCCATAAACCGGAAGGGGAAATGATCCTGTGATGATCTTGGAGTGATACTTTAAAACGCTCTCCCTGCTTAATCCATGTCCTTTAAAGAACAAGTCCCTTGCCAACGGCAGATTCTACTTCTAGACCCTTTCCAGACACTATTGTCAAACACTTATTTTTTGCTATTGAATTATTTTATTGCTTTGCACATTATACCTGTCAAGTCTTTGTAGCTCTTTGTGCAGAAGATCTTGCAGCTCCAGTCGCTCCAGTATGAGTTCACACTGTCTACGGTACTGAGCCATTGGATCTTCAGGGAATGAGGTGTGTAAGGCATTGATGCCTCCGAGAAGTGCACAACCCTATGTCACCAAAAAGATTAAAAAAAAATTATAAAAAGAAGCTATCTATCTTTATAAATCAGCGCCAAATTTTTAAAGCAGAGGCCATTTCACACAAAATTCTTCCCTGGATTTTTTAAAGCTTAAATGATCAAGTATTTACTGAGTAACTGCATTCACACTGTTAGGGCTGCTCACACAGGCAAAGGTAGTTGTATACATAAAGAAATTAATTATATTATCAAATCTGCAGTTTACAAGCACTGGTTTATTTTTATTCATACAAAAATGGAAAATCCAGCTAAGGCTTGAGAACATCAGGACTAAGAATGGAAATTAGTACTGAATTAGTTTTCCAAATACCTTGTCAAAATTCTGCCACATGAGCAACTTTTATAACAGAAGAAGTTCTGACTGCTGAAAGTTTTCATTAGCTTTGTCTAATTATTTAAATGGGAAGACCTGGGCATTAAGGCTTGTCAGCACAGGGTAAATTGACCAGCAAAAATATTTCTGAATAGCTCTTTAAGGGTAACTACCTATTTAGGAATAATTCTAGAAAGCAAGTGATTTTAATCCGGGACAAATTTGCTGTGTCTTATGAAAATTCAGTATTTTGAACACAGCATCTGCACAAAATTATTTATTCCACAACAAATAATCTAGAATAGCACTGCAGATAATCACTCTTTGGAAAAAAAACCAAAAACCCACAGCACAAACTCTCTATTTTGCCACAGACTGGCTAGCCTTTACCACTCCTGTCCAATCCATAAGGCTCAACACAACTAATGAACAGGATGCATATCAACTGCTGTGGGAGAAATAGCGAAAGTCAGCGGAGTCTCTAGAACCAGAAATTGCTACATATAGAAATCATAGAATAGACTCATAGAATAGTTAGGGTTGGAAAGGACCTTAAGACCATCTAGTTCCAACCCCCCTGCCATGGGCAGGGACACCTCACACTAACCCATGTTACCCAAGGCTCTGTCCAGCCTGGCCCTGAACACCGCCAGGGATGGAGCATCTATGATTTACAACTTCCTTGGGCAATCACAGTTCCAGTGTCTCACCACCCTCACAGTAAAGAATTCCTTTTCATTTTATGAAATTTTCTTTTATTTTATGGCAATTTCTGGTTCTTCCGTTTTTGAAATTTTAAAATTTAGAACGAAAAAAAGAATAAAAATCAACCCAACATTGAATAAACATTATTCCGGTGGCTAATGAAAGCCCTCTAAAACTACACAGTGCTAAAACTAAGGCTGTCCATGTAACCATTAATGCATCCCATTGAAGTTTTTGTTGGTTGTTTTTTTTTCCCTCATATCACTTCAGGAACACGAGAGATCTGTTCCACATAGAAACATTAGTCTGCAGCAGGAGTAGCACCGTTCCACCACTTCTCCATGACTGCATGAAGACAAGTGACTTGATACTTCTGACATACTCAAGTACACTGGAGATGAATTCCACAGAAAAAAACACATGAAGAAGTTGAGAATTCCATCTTTACAACAGCAGATAATAAACAAAACATTGAACAAAACACTAACATAGGATAGTTGCATTTGGCTAGAGTACTGTCAACCTGTGCCCTAAGGATCCAATAAAAAAAAAAAAAAGGAATACATGATTATATACCTTGAGATATGCACCTAAGCGGTACAATTACATCTTGCCATCACTGACTTTTCATTGCTTTACTTGGCCACCACAATGAGTTTCTTTTATATATTCTTTTGTGTGTGTGTGAAATTCTAAGTGGGATGGGACTAAGATATCTGTGAAGTTTCATTTCTATGCTGGTGCTTATGTCTCTGAGATATCTGCCTCTCTGAGATACCATTTTGAATAGAGGAAGGCAGCCATATGACAAATCCACATGCTGTGGAACTGAGGGCAGAGGATCTATAACAGAGACACAGAATAAAGTATTACAGTGACAGTTACCAGAAAGTAAGGGTGTAGAAGTGCCTAAGGATGGCAAAACAAAATCATAGAATAGTTTGGGTTGGAAGGAACCTTCAAATGTCATCTAATCCAACCCCCCTGCAATGAGCAAGGACATCTTCAACTAGAGCAGGTTTCCCAGAACCACATCCAGTCTGGGCTTAAATGTCTCCAAGGATAGCACATCCACCACCTCTCTGGGCAACTTGTTCCAGCAAAATGTAAAATGGGAGTAAAAGGAGAGGGATTGGAAAGTGAATAAAACAAGGATCAAAACATGACCAAGAGAAGGAGGGAGACAATGTCTACAAAAAAAGAAATGAGGGAAATGAAAGATTAAGCCAGGGGGAAATAGAATATACTCACAAAGACAAATTAGGAAAGAGAAAAATAACAGTGAATTAGAGGATGAAACAAAACCCCCCAATGACCTAGGCTGGTGATGAAAATGTAGTATTTCCTCCCAAGGGGGCTCAAAAGAAATACTTGACCTGAGAACTGTGACCTTTCATTTTCTATTTGCAAGAAGATGACATTTTGTAGAAGTTGAAAAGACATGTTGAAGACAGGGTTTGCTGAGCAGCCAGTCCTTCAAGAATGGCATTGATACTTCCCCATTTACAACCTCATTCTACAGACTATTAGACCAGAAACACAGGACATATACAATATATAAATAAATTCTTATAAAAATAATAATTATTATATAAATTCTTGGGTTGTTTTTTTTTGGGTTTTTGTGTTTTTTTTTTTTCTAGAGAAGGAATCAATTTCTGCAAATAAACTTTTGCATCTTACTTCTATTGTTTTGGTGTTTCTTTTTTTTTTTTTTTAATAAAACAAATAAATTACTTCCTTGAAAAAGAAACTGCTTTGGTGACTTGTTTATACTTTCCAGGAGGAAAGTAGAATTTGCCCTCAAATAGATCTCAAATTCCTAGCAAAAATGAACACATTTGTCTACTTGATCATGAACAGTGAAGAGTGGAGCAAATACGACAAGCATACCAACTACTCCCAGGTAGTCTTCTGCAGTCATAATTCAGGCAGATTTCTCACTGACTCTTATTAGATTGATTCTTGTTATGCAAACTGCAGCCCTTCAGGGCAGAGCTGCATAAATATGAAAAAGTGACCCAGAGTTAAACCAATTCTTTTACATTTATTCGTGATGATGAGGTACAGAGATACACAGATGAAAATACATACTCATTATATACATACATTCCACTTTTTGATCTGTTATGAAACAGATTTCTTACATCCAAAACCATATTGCTTTGAAACCACCATCCCATCAAATTCCCATGTGGCTAATTGCAGTTTTAATTACAGTTAATGAACACTGAAGTGATGTCTTCTGCTGTTTCAACTGGATATATTAGCACTGCTTCTTACTTTAACTTAGATGCAGTGCTGTCATTGAGAAGCTGAGCTCTTCAAAACAGTGCAAGACGAATTGCAGCAGTGAAATAATCTTTTGCTACTTAATAAGGTCAGGCCCTGTAGAATTTTTGAGACAAATTCCATTTTCAGTACTGTGCAGTACATTACCTGTGGCACGAACTGCAATTAGTCTCTCAACTCTCACTGAAAGAACAAGGGAGATCACAAGTGCCTACCCGCCATGTGACTTTGTCATATCTACTCCTGCAAAGGTCTTTCAGGTCCACTGAGCTAACAGGTGCTATATAAAATTGTTTTAATTTGAATATATTAATATCAACCTACACAGAAACATAGGAAGTACCATTTTGGATCAGACCAGTCACCTGTGAAGTGGAGTACACTATCTCTGACAGAGCCAAAACCAAATACTTCAGACATACTAGAAAACCTCATCCAAAACTTTGGATAACCTGCTCAAGGTAATTTTTTTTCTTCAGTTCCAAAGCATGAAGATTTATTTCCCTTAAAACTATTCTATCATCTGAAGTAATAGTGTTTGCATTATTTTCTGCACTTCCATTAAAAATAGTGCCCATTGGATTTTCATTTCTTTTATTAATATGTTGCTTTTTCTTTACATTCAACATCCTAATAATGTTAAACTAAAATCAAACCTTCCACATATTTTCAATGCCTTTTTACATAGAAACACTACACAAATCCATGTGATAACTGGAATGCACAACTTTCAGTGCAACCAGTTTTGGAATTTAAAGGTTTCTCAGAGTAAAACAGTCTTCTAAAATTTCTGAGTTTTACTATCACCGCTGGCATATTTCAAAATGATCCTGGCAACTGTTCAAAACATGCTCCAAAAAATTATTTGGTTCTCTCATACCTAGTTAATGAGTGACAAGATAAAATGATGGAAGAAAAGCCCATAAAAGGCTGTTAAACACAGTGACATAGACACAATTTCTGCCTCTAAAGGTATTTAAAATGTAAATTAACGAAAGTCAATAGTACGCCAAAACTTCGTTTAGACTGCAGTCTATTAAAAAAAAGCTACCAGGCCTTTATCATCAATCCAGATTTTTCAGTTTAAGAACTTTAGTAATCAAGATGGACTAAAAATGACTTGTCAAGGTCTCTGATGACCTACTTTCCATGAGAGAAAAAGAGGACTGGCATATATCTACATGGTAAACTGAATCGTATAAATGTGGTACTGCAGCGATGGCAATGTCTGCAAGAAACCTTACCTGCATAGAAGATTCCATCACTGATACTACAGTTACAGCATCTTCCACAGTCACAGTATCTCTAAACATCACCCGGGCATGAGCTATCAAAAATAAACGAAATGGAGAGTGTGATATAAAACACCTCTATCTACATAGGTACATATCACAATAAAGTAAAAAATTCAATCTAATTTTCATCACAGGTCAGAAAAAATCTGATTTTCTCTAACTGGTCTGAGTCACAAATTTCATACTATATTAAATATTATATATTTTGTATCAAAATGTTTTTCCCTACAATAATTTTATTTCTTCTTCCTTCCTTAAGTCAGCAAAACAAAACAGATTTTTGTAAATGGATATAACGCAAAGAATTTACTCTATGAGGCTCTCCTCCTAAGTGGCTGTAGAAACACAGTTCTTTATCAATAAAAGAAAGGCAGGTTAGTTAATACTATCTATATAATACTTTGAAAGAACTAAATGCTACTAAAAGCCCCAATCATGTGAACACGTAAGAATGCAAGAAACGCTGAATGTGAAAATAGCATGTGAATCTCTAAAAGTTAAGAATGTTGCTTAAATAATTTTTCCCCCCAAATGGAGAACAAAATGTAAATATCTGATGCAGGCAGCACCACACTGCTGACTGGCATATAAAAGCATAAAGACCATTTATGATTGCTATACAAAAATACAGTACATTATTTTCAGTTCATCCTGAAAATAGTTTACATGCCATTTCATAAAACAAAGTCATGTTAAGACATAGACCTACTGCTTCTTTTGTTTTTGTTCATATAATCGAAATATGATTTGAACTCAAGAGTTGGAAATGCTTAAGTCACTGCAAAATACCAACTTGATTACTGACACTTTAAGAAACAAAAAGATGTTATTTTTTATGTTTTATCAATTTGAGGATAGAAGCAAACACTTGGTTCAAATGAAGTAAACTAAATCCTGAGATTGCTTTTCATCAATATGAATAACTTCTGAGATTTTTCTCTCAAATACGATTTCTTCCAGTGGTTTTAGTTTTTACTATGGGTGTGAGAAAAGCAAAATTAAAACTGATTTTGATAATCTAAATGTAACACCCTTCCCCAAGCCTCTCTACATTATAAAGATAAAACAATACAAGACTCACCTATCCCTACCCCCATGGAAAAGCTGCTACTCTGCTTACTGGCTGTAATTATACTTCACATCTATACATTTTATGAAGGTTAATTGTTTGCCTAAAAATACAACTGCCACCACCATACCTTCTGCAAGGCGGATCAAACTCTCTAGTAAGCGAATGGTAGTTCGGGCAGCATTTCTGCAGTCACTCTGACGCTGCATTTGATAGTAGCGTACAAGGATCAGGTTGCTCTCACCAGACAATTTTGGCTGTATATTTTTGATAAGGCAGAAGTAGGTTTTCATCTTTTCCATGCTCCAGAGCTTTTCAGATTTGCTTGGGCAACCTGTGTTACAACTGTCTAGTCAGTAATTCTGTAACAACAGACATCAAGCTTTATCTAAGAATTTATGTTAAATGGACAAAAATGGACAAAAAAAGACGCATTACCGTATTTCTGGGGCATACTGAGTTGTCTGTACACTTGCCTTCAAGGACTTGGTCAAATTCCAGTGTGGAATTTTACACAGCATCCGATCTCTCTCCTATCAAAATCTACAGTAAAGCCTCCAGTAATTTCAACAGAACTGCTGTCAGACTTACTGCCCACCAGATGGTACAATCAGTACCAAGTGCTCCAGTATTCCTTAAAACGTAAAATGCTACACTGGATGCATGTATCTCCTCTGGGTGTTCTACTTACTTTGTAGGAGCCAAAAGCTACCTGCCATATTCTGAACATTTTTGTAGGGAAACATTTGGGAAGCAAAGGAAGCTAGCTGAAGAAGTTTCCTCTAACCACTTCTTCCCAAACACAGATCAAGGCCATGTTGCTAAAGTGGATGGAGAAGGAGCTGGTTAAAATTGTATCACACTGCCTTCCCTAATTCCAAAGCACAGAGCTCCATGTAGGGAACACTACTGTTCATTCTTTGAGCCATGAAGCACATGCAGCTCAGATTTGTTCTGTCTAAATTAAGTTTCCTATTAACAGCTTGTACAATTGCATGGTGTGTAGGATCTGCACATGAAGCAATGTAAAAGTGCAAAATGGAAACTATCTACTTACTGAGCAGTCTAGGCCAAAATTTCTTGTAAGTGATCATAGAGTGTTCTCAGTTCACTGCTGTTATTAATTAGTGGTATCTATCTTATTCCTACTTGAAAAACCACCATACCACAGGCAACTAGCATAGCAAAAATGTTAGCAAATATAACATGGAAGACTCAAGAACAACCAACTAAACAAAAAAATGGGGAAAGTTATAAAAAAAAAAAAAAAAGCATGCTCCCCCCCCCCCCCCCCCCCAACCACTCCACTCTGCCAACTACTTATAATTTAAAAAGACTACTTTTACCTTTATTCTGCAAAATGAAGGATGAAATGATGCGGTCCCATTCCTCGTTCTTTGTATCTAACAATACTAAGACCAGGTCAAATCTGCTCAACAGGGGACTGCCAAGAGCTATGTTGACAGAGACAGACTCATTAGAGTCATAATGGCCTTTTGGGTTTGTTGCTGCCAGGATAGTTGTCCTTGTATTAAGCTTGCACACCAAGCTAGAGAAAAGTATGATGAACATTATGGCTGAATTAAATTGGGTAGGAGAATGATTCTAAAGTGTTAAAAAGGATCACATTTTTATGTTATAAAGAGCACATCTTACCTTAAAGATCATAAGAGCTACACCATACACAATTATTGTATTTATAACATATACAGCATTCCTCAGAGAATAGAAACTACACAGAAAGACTGATCAGGATACCAAAAGTAACTAGGCAATATTGCCATGAGTAATCTCTATACACAGCTACCATAGAATCATAGAATACTTAGGGTTGGAAAGGACCTTAAGATCATCTAGTTCCAATACCCCTGCCCTGGGCAGGGACACCTCACAACTAAACCATGCCACCCAAGGCTCTGTCCAACCTGGCCTTGAACACCGCCAGGGATGGAGCATCCACAACTTCCCTGGTCCTTAAATAGTAAAATGTAACATAACTTTTCAGAAATAAGCATTACTTTGCTTATTTAGACAGTATAGAAACACATTTTAATGCTGGAAAACAACATTTTACCTTGACTTATATTTTAAGAAAGCAAAATAAAGTGTAATATAAACTGTGTTTATTCCTTTATGTAAACATGTTATGAATATGAACCAAACCAGATCATGGCAGCCGTACCAACTGTTCCTCCAGGGAAACAGCCATTTTCCTCTTAACCATGCTATCCTGGCATGTGTTTCTAGATGTGGGGAGAGGTTATTTTTACTCTAGTAGTCCAAACATAATCTTTTTGGTTAAGGCAGCAGCAGAGGTATTCTAACTTTGGTTTGTCACTGAGCTATTTCTAGTCAGCTCCTGAGTAACTGCTGCCTCACATCCTATATTCTTCTATGACTGAGAGGAAGGACTACGGATCTTCTATTACACAGTGGGAAAAAAAAAACCCAAACCCTATCTTATCTCCTATGCATCAAAATAAGACCTAAATCAACAAAGTGCTTAACCTGTCTGTGCAAAGTTACTACTAAAAAAGTCCTCAACACATGTAGTCCTTAAAAGTGAGCAACTGAGGCTACATGTGCAAGTTAGCACACTGTGCTTTGGAGTCTATAAAACCAAGCCAACTGCAACAAAGAACATAGCTAAAATACATCACCTTCTTACTAAGTAGATAGGACTATGCTGATTCCAAGTATTTGTCCCCAGCTGCATTACTGGGCTAATAATCACTCAGGTGAGTGAGACATGACTTGTCTACTGTCTGCCAAAGAGGGCAAAGAGAGCTCCAGTGGATATGCTCAGAATAGAGGAAGGACAGGATCAGTTACAGAAACCAAGAAGATGTGACTGGATTAAGAACTGAGTTGAAGATGACAAGATGGAATATGGAAAGGATGATGCTGTTTGAGCGGCAATTTCAGCAATACTAGCCAGGAAATTATATTGACCTGGACAAGAGCTGCGTATGACTGACAGAATAAGGTATGAAATCAAAGTGGCAGGGAAGGAAACAGCAGACTTGAACACACGCTACTTTGAAAAAGAAAGCAAAGAACTTAAAGTAAGCAGGAGTTTATGTCATGCCCAACATAGAAAATTCAGCAGCCTGGAAATCTGTTGGTCTTCTTTTGTTACCATGCAATATTACTGGATTTTAGAGAAATTAAGTCCAAGTTCCAATTCACATGCCAAGTTCCAATTCACAAAGTTCCTCATTTCACATAGAATTATTATAAGCACTTGCAGCAAAGGACAACAAAAAGAACACCAAGCCTTCTTAGGAATGCGCCCTGGCCTACAGTGGTAGGTTGAAAACCGAACTGTGAAATGGGTATGTATTCATTCTGATCACTTGCAATCTCTGGTCTAGGGTTTTTTGAAATGTTGACTCATCTAGTTTAATAATACTGCTAAGAACAAAACTATTAAGTACAACGAAGAAAACAGATACATTTAATCAGCATGACAAACCTCCGTCCAACTTGTAAACACAAGAGAAACATCTTACATTTTTATCACGTTAACATCCGACTTACCCCGCCTTTGCAACACTGATGGTTTGTTGTTCCATTGCTTCATGGATACTGGTTCTGTCATGTTCTTTGATACTACTGAACTCATCAATGCAACAAAGTCCTCCATCTGCAAGTACCAGTGCTCCAGCTTCCAAGTTCCACTCCCCAAAGTCCTTCACAGCAGTCACTGTCAGACCTGAAGAATCAATTACTTCAGTCAGTCTTTTCCTTAAAATGCAGGAATGCACTTGAGTGAAAGAAAGGGACCCAGTCCACTGGCTTGTGCCATGGACAGATAGCAAAACAGCAGGTTAACTCCACCACACACCTCTACCATGTAATTCACTTTACACCTATTGGTAAGAAATCCCACTAGTGTTTGGCAGGTTAGCCTGGACCTGTGGAGCAGACTCCGTTAAGCTTCCCATGTTTGATAGTGACTTGTCTTAGGACTTTGCTAATTGAGCGAAAGAGATTAGGGTAAGAAGACTAAACCTACCAGATACAACTGAAAATTAGGGCAAATGCCATTTAGCAGCTCCTCTCCACCAAGTACTAAAACAGACCAAAATTTTAGAGTTGCAAAACAAAGTTTATGGGGAAAAAAAAAATAAAATATTTTGAGTGTCTTTTAACACCTGGCCCCAGGAAGCACAAGACAAATTCTCACTTTTAATCCCAGTAAATCTACACATGATACACAACTCTGGGAGCATGGCAGGTCAAAAACTTTGCACAACTATGAGAATGGCCACTCATTAAGGATGTGCAGATCCTTTCAAACTTTTTATTTCCTGTTTCCCAGCTTCTTCTCTATCTTTAGCCCTTCTTTTTCACTCCAGTGTTCAGATGAAAATATCCTAGTAGTTGACAAGCTACAACCAGCCAAAAATCTCCTTGAATGCTACAGTAAAACCTGCCCAAGAACATTCCCCCAGCCCCGCCAGCTTTGTTCGTTTCGGGGAGGACAGTCTGCAGAAGCCTTCTCATCACTGTGCAGCCCACCAGAGTAGCCACTTTTTCACAAATGGCCAGCAAAAAGCTATTTGAAGTACATGCTTCTGAATAACACGTCATGGTTTAAACAAAGTCAGCCATAAATCACGCAGTCATTCACTCACTCCCCCCCCTTCTTGCCCTCTCCCTACACCGGGAGGGACGGAGAGGAGAATCGAAAAGAATGCAACTCCCACGGGTTGAGATAAGAACAGTTTAGGAACTAAGGTATAACACAAATCACTGCTGCTACCACCAATGATAATAATGATAAGGGAAATAACAAGGGAAGAGAATACAACACCTCAGCACCAGCCGACGAATAACTCGCCCACTCCCCCCAGCTGAGCACCGACCGATACCTCCTCCAACCCTGCAGTGCACTAGACCTTACGGGTAACTCCCAGTTACATCCTGGGCATGACGTGCTGTGGTATGGAATACCTCTTTGGCTAGTTTGGGTCAGGTGTCCTGTCTCTGCTTCCTCCCGGCCTCCCCTCCTCCCTGGCAGAGCATGAGACTCACAGAGTCCTTGGTCAAACTAAAACATTTGTGTAATCAGCACTGTTCCCAGGCCTAAAGTCAAAACACAGTGCTGCACCAGCTACTAAGAAGGAGAAAAATAACTGCTACTGCTGAACCCAGGACACACAACACATACTTTAGATTGTTGTGAGGAATTTACTCCATTGCATCCAATCCTTGGCTTCCTGGCCTCTACACTGAACAACTTGGGCAGTCAGTCATATGACATAATAATAAAAATGAAAAATAACCTCTAGCCTTGTGCCAGATGTGGAGAATGCTGTTAAAAAGCATAGCAAGCAAGAGATCAGGCAAGTGTCTGACAATGACATTTCTCTGCAAATAACCAAAAGCGTCATCACCTTTCCAAACCTTGCATGGGATTTGCTGAAGGCCAAAGGCCCCCTTGCCTCAGACCTGTGCTCTCAGCTGCTGCAGAGCTGGCAGCACTCTGCTACCACCAGCAGGGCTCTCTGCCTTCCCACACAGGTGGAAAGATGGCTCCTACATGCCTTTCTGCAGTGCATATTCCACTGCAGTCAAGGGCTCCCTGCAGCCACTACTGGTGCCTAGCTGTGTGTTTACTTCCACACAGAAGCTTCTCTTGCGGTGACAGTACACAACCCACACCACATGAGTACCGAGCACCTTCTGCTCTTCCCCTACAGAAGCATGAGGAATGAAAACCGCTGCTATACAGTGCTGCCACTCCTCTCTATCCCTTATGCATGGCAGCCACAAGATGGCCTCTTCCAAGGGCCTCCTGCTGCCACACAAGATGGCCTCCTCTATGGCCCTCATGCTGCTGCACAGGGTGGTTTTCCCACTGGGCCTCCTGCTGCACAGGCATATGTGTTGCTTCGTAGTTTATTAAGCTATCTAAGCCTTTCTTTGCACATACAGGAATGGGATGGCTTCTTGACAGCACAGCTGTGTAAAAGACACGCTCTGGTCCCTACACAGCCCCTCTGTGGGCGGCCTCTGGAGCAGCAAGGGGCATTCACAGCAGAAGTGTGGCCCGTGCAGGGAGCCAGACACCCCACTGGCAGACCCTTCCTTATTTGGGGTGCCCCCCAGCGAGCAAAGTGCCGTTACACTGCCTCTGGCACATTGCCTTCGGACAAGAGCTGGGTGCCACGGTGCTGACCAGGACAGTGCAGCTCCCCTGCGGGGCTGGGCTCTCGTGAGATGCACATCCCTGGAAAGCCCAGAGCCCCTTCAACACCCTGCTCCAGCGTGAACCCTGCCCCACCTCTGGCAACAGAAAATGGGAAAAGGAAGAATAAAAAGGTGCGGGAGAATTAAGAGTCTTAAAGCAACACCCCCCTTCGCAACAACCCCGCAGCACACCGCGCAGGGTCCAGGGCCGCGGCGTCCCTGCCGCCCGCCCCGGCTCCGCCTGGCTGGGCTCGGCCGCCCTGGCACAGCCCCGCCCGCCCGGCGCGGCCGTTGTGAGGCCGTTTCCGCCTCGCGCCGGGCGGGGGCGCCGCGGCGAGGAGGCGCGGTCGGAGCGGGAGCGGCGAGGCCCATCTTGCTGCCGCTCGTCGGCCGCGCTCGGGGAGGAGGGCCCTAGGCCGGCGTGCGGCCAATCCGGGCGGGCGCTGGCGGCGAGCAGGGCAGAATGGGCTGTAGTTTAGTGAAATAGGAAAGCTGCAAACAGTGTGGAGTGCTCCCGGTGTAAATAAAAGGGGGAAAAGAAAAGTTTCTGCAAGTCGCAGCTCTGCAGCCTCGGTCGGGCCCCGGCGCGGGGGGTTGTGCGTCGCAAAAGCCCAACACACTGGACTTTATTGTGCTGCGTTAGCACGCTCTTCCTATTGTTTGTGTTTTTTTCAAAATATGGCAAAGGTTCAGGTGAACAATGTAGTGGTGTTGGATAATCCTTCTCCTTTCTACAATCCTTTCCAATTCGAAATCACATTTGAGTGCATAGAGGACCTGTCTGAAGGTGAGTACGTTTTTCCCGATACGGATTTTGTAACCCCGGGCTCTGCGTTTCAGGGGTTTTAAGGCTTAAACTTTGCGCAGGCCTGCTTCTACAATTTACCAGTTTCTCCTTCGCCGCATCGCCGTGCCGAGGCGAAGGGATGGATGTGCTCGCCCGAGCCGCCGCCGGAAAACCGCTCTCGCCGAGCCCGGCGGGGAAAGTTGGCGGCGTTCGCCCGCCCTAGCCGCCGACTCGGGGCCGGCTCCCCTCTCCCCGCCGCGCCATCGGCGAGCCGAGCCTCAAGTTGCGAGGAACTTGTTTGAGTGGTGGTAGCCATGTTGCCAGCTTTGTGTGTGCGTGGGGGGGGGGAGCGCGACAGGGAGAGGGTTAACCGGGCTCAGCCGCCGCGCGTCCCCGCGCCCGCGGGGAGAGGTGCTGCTCCGCGGCCCGCGCCCCTACGCTACTCAGCGCGCGGAAGAGGCTCCGCGGACAGCGGTTCGTTTGCCTCACTCTCCATTTTAATACTTAATTATTTTAATTTTTTTTTTTTACGGCTGTGGGAGGTATGGGCGTTCGGGCTCGCCCCCGGGTGCCGGCAGCCGCCTGCGGCGGCGGGGTGCGGCGCGGTAGGTGCGGGGGACCGGTGGCACAGCGCGGTACTGTATGGCACGGCACGGTGGCTGCGGGAGCCCTGCCGGTGGGGGAGGGGGCCGGCCGCCAGCCACTATTTTTGGAAGTCACTCGAAAGTTGCTGGCAGCCGCAGGAGGGGGATTAGCCCCGGCGGCGCCGCCCCGCGGGGACCCCCCTCCGGTGTCCGGGGCGCTGGCACTGCTCCCTGCCGAGGGGCGCGCCACGCCGCCGGCGGGCTTCCTCCCGCCTTCCCCTCAGCCGGGCGGGCCGCGAACCGCCTTCGTCTCGGCGGCGCTCGGCAGCGCCGCCTCCGGGCCGCCGGTAGGCCGCGCCGCCGCGCTCCGCGAGAGTCGCCCCGAGAGGCCGCGCGTCGCCCGTCGGGCGGGAGTTTTGAACGCCCCGGCTCGGGGTGAGGAAGGCGGCGGCGACGGCCCGGGAGGGCAGACGGGGCGCTCCTGGCAGCCGAGGCCGCTCTGCTGGGGCCGCTTACGAGCGGCAGAGGGCAGCTGCCTGGGCCCTGGCTGAGACCAGCGCCGCCTGCTCGCCGGGCAGCCCCAGCGGCCTGAGGGGCGAGGGGAGGCAAAGAGAAAACCGGAGCCGGCGACCGGTAACACCTGGCAGGCTGTCTGGCGTTGTGGTTAAACTTGCTTCACCCCGCGTGCCTCTGTAGCAGTTTACAGTTGTGGTGCCGGCGGCCTGTGACAGCGCGCTCGGTGGAACGGCTTGGCTTGCTCTATTCCACCGCCCTTGGGAGGGACAGTCGTGCTGGCGGGAACTTCAGAGGAAGTCCCGTCTGAGCCTGGGATTTCCTCTAGCCTTCTGCCGCTAGTCTCATGCCCCTTTACAACCGGCCGAGACGTTAGTCGGAGCTGCCTGTACCAGGGTGTGCTTCGTGCCCATCTCCAGGTAGCTGACTGGATCTCTCTAGTCAGTCTGGCCTCATCTGGGATACGGTATCAGACCCCTCGATGGCAACCGCTGCGGGAAGCGACAGAGCCTGTCACAGAGGCTCCGCGCGAGGCGTTATGCCTTTCTTTCCAGCTGTGCACAGCTGTATGTTACGTGCCTCTCACTCTCTGGATTTACGTTAGGGTTAATTCAGGACAATCGGGATGAGAAGAATTATAGATGGTCTAATGCAAAATTCTCAGTTTCCTGCCCCCACGTAAAAGCAGGTTAGTCTACAGGATAAATTCAGGACGAGCACTGCTGTCTTTCACATTTAAAACTAAGATTAAACATTGCCTGTTGTATACTCCATGAAAAATTTGCTGTCATTGCCTTAGCCTACTGTGCTGTTTTCTCTTCAGCCAGTCCTGTGCACCACTGACCCTAAAGTGCTGAACTCCAGCCATATTTTTTCTTTTTGAAAAAAGCTGTTGTTCAGTATCAAGGTACCTAAACAACATTAAGTGTATAATTTAAAACTTATTTTTAGAAAGTCCGTTTTTAGTACTAAATGCTACTGGTTTATAATGAACTTTACACTGTTCAAGATTAATGGTACAGGATGGTGTGATAATCTTAAACAACTTAGTGTAAAAGCTTTTGCTTCTAGTAAGTACTAACTTACTCGAAGATGTTGACAAAAGAGGTCCTTAATTGTCCTGGGGGAGGGGCCTGCGTACTTGCAGTAGCTAGTACTACATGCTTAAAAGGTAAATAAAGCCTCGGATACAGTACGTGACCAATTGTGCTGTGCTCTATAGAGGAGTAAGATTTCTTCCCAAGCCCTGTTAATTATGTTACTTAAACCCCCAAACCTACATTGAAGATAAACATGATAAGCAATAAGAATTCAAGTTCTGTTGAAGTGCATTTTTTTTTCTATGCTTAAGTTCCATTTGTGTCAAGAAACCATAATGCAGACTTTTGGATTTTGCAGAGCATAGTAATAAAGCAGACGTAATAAGGTCCAGGTTTGCACTTTCACATACACAATCGAGGCATTGTTCATTAGGGGAAAAAAAGAAATATACCATGTAAGTTATTTAAGATACAGTTTTGAAACAACAATTTAAAAAAAAGTCAGTTATAGTTTTCTGTAATGCTGATGTTCCCTTCCTCTGGTTTAAAAAAACCCAAAACACAAAAATCTGTAAGATTAGATTTCTGTGTGTACTTTCACTTTTTGATTAAAAGTCACATATATAAGGGAAAAGTTGGCCCAGAGGGGGCCAATGTGTGCTTTTTTGTAGTTTCAGCTTTCAAGCACCTGTGGTGGAGTGAGTGAGTTACAAAAAAAAACCCTGAATTGTAAGAAATGTTTGATTTTGATGCATCATTTTAAGAAGCAAAATGCTACTTTTTGGTTTTGTTTTTTTTTTTTTTCCTCCTGTAAATCTATTTCAGGATGTGGGTAAAATCGAAGCACCAATATCTTTGATGAGAATATGATCTAATCATGCTATCACAATTTTACATACTTCTCAGGTTATGCAGGTTACATGTGAAGGAATGGAGGTGTACACTTAGTATGCCTGGTGCTTACACAGTGAGTTTTTTTTATTCTGTTTACTACCTTAAGTTGTGAGGTGTATACATGGAAGGTGAGAATTTCTTTTGGGGAGGTAAGTTGGTATTCAAGGCGTGCAGTGTGGTATAGGCGTATAGAGGCATCATTGCTGTATTGCAGCCATTCTGTCAGACTTTGAGAAGATGCTGAACATAGCTCCCAACAAGTAAATCGGCCCTGTCCTCTTGAAAATTAACCTATGAAAATGGAGGGATTCCTGCAGTACTGACTGCCTGCTGAGAGATGGTGGGATGGTCCATGAGGAACGGGGCAGGCACTGATAAATTTCCCCAGTGAAGACGGGTCCTTGTTATTTTAGGCCTATTGCCAAAGAATTGATTTTAGGTCATGCAACACTGTAGATGGGGAAGAACGGAGTACCCTTGACTGTAATGATAAATAATGGTAGGTTTTGGTTTTGTTTGTTTTGTTCTAGATTTGGAATGGAAAATAATTTATGTGGGTTCAGCTGAAAGTGAAGAGTATGATCAGGTGTTAGACTCTGTTTTAGTAGGACCTGTTCCTGCGGGCAGACACATGTTTGTATTTCAGGTAAGTTTAGTTTAACTCTTTCCTAAAACGGTTGTGTTAATTTGTTTAAAGATGACTATCAAACTAAGAAGCACTTGAAAAATAAGGCCAAGCTAGAAGAACAGTAACAAATTCATTCCTGTTTGGTGGGGTAAATGTTCAACCGTTATATTTGGCTAAGCATGCTAAATTACATAAAAATACAGCAATTTGTAAGATAAAACAGAATGCCAACAGTAGGTAGGAGGCATTTGGGACACAAGCGTGTAGATCAAGACTGTCCAACAAACTCTGGAACATATGACAGTCCTATGAAGTACTGCTGTTAAAGCTAAACATTACTAAGAAGAAATAATGAAGGGGAGGAGGAAGGAGAACAGGAAAAGAGCAGTACTAAGGTGGCTTACTAGCCTATTCTGGTTTCCATTTTAAGTCGGGGGGGGCAGGGGGAAGAACTGAAATAGACCTGCCTAAATTCTTACAGAAGTGGGTCTTTTGTTTGTTTTGTTTGGGGTTTGTTGTTGTTTTTTTAACCAAAATTATGATTTAGCTCACTTTTTTTCTCTATTTATCAAATACTAGTATTTGTCTTGTAAACTGAGAGCAAAATCTATCAGCAGAAAAATAAGATTTAAACTTGAGTATGGCTTATTGTATAAGAACCACTCTACTACCCAAATGCTATAGATTTACTTAACTGTCTAATGGTAAATGCATGAAGGAGTATGAGCATTAAAAAGTGCTAATGAATACACTTTCTTATTTCTCAGTTACTGTAACAGTTTTAAAACAGTATGAGTGGTTTTTGAGCCATCTTGATTAATCCTGTAAATTCCAGGAAATGGCTTGTGTGTTTTTTTTTTTTCCTTAGAGGACAGGCTAAAGGAACAGGATCAGGCTGGAGGTTACATTTATCAACCACATGCATGCAAATTGGTCTTGAAACACTTCTGTCTGGGCTTGGAGCTGGGCCAAATTTTTCCACGCTGCAAGTAAAGCAGATGCGTAACAAATGCATCATTTATTAACAGTTCTTCCATTATCAAGCTGTTACATCTTATGGCATTAATTGGTCAGAAATAGGTGATCCTCTGTTGCCCTCAGAAGGGCTGTCTTGTAGCACTAAATCCAGAAAAATCAGCTGGCGTTTACATTTCTAATTTAAAAGGTGCACTGTTCTCAAAGTTACGAGGACTTGTTGATGGTGATGGGAAGGAGCAGGAGGTAGGTGCCTAAAAAGGCATGTAGGATAGATTTATCAATTGTATCCCTGTTACAGATGACACTACAGCTAAACTGAGAGTAGACATGAAGACTTTTTGCTTAGATTGGAATAAGTCCTATAAGAGAGTCAATACTCCTGTGTTATATTGATAAAGTATCCCTTTTATTTCTTACGGAAGTACTGTTGGTCTAAGTATCGTAGATGGCAGGAGCAGTGGATTTTAGGTGAGGGTAGGACTCTGCTAATATGTACACAGGAGACCACCAAAACACAGTGCTGCAATAAGCCTTTGCTGATGACTGAAGCTGTTTTATTCACCAAACTGAAGCAGCCTGGGAGATGGAGAGAACTAGCAAGGGAAGGCAGAATGGTGCAAAGCACAGAACTGCAGGAGGCATATAATATAAAGAGATTGTGCTCATAGGGGCAGCACAAGAAAAGGACCCTTGCAGAGGTGTAAAAAATTTCCAGCTAATATGTAAACGGTATATTTTTCTAAATAGGAAAATGGCTGAAACGGCAAGTAAAATGGAGTTTCACACAGATAAAATCCCAGGGATGATAAAACTGTTTCTCTTGAAAGGAAGCTGTGCATCAGGTTGGGAAGTTGTCCTTACATACAGAAAGATGGAAAATTATTGTGCTTTCAGACTTAAACAATCATATTTTTAAATACTAAAAAAAAAAAAGTTTCTATTAAAGGCCCAGAGCTTGGCCTTTTTGTTTCTAAATACCAAGATATATCAGTAGTGAAACCTCATTCTTTCTCTTTGTGCACTTAAGGATTTTCACAGAAATTTCTCTTTGAGAATATAAGCATGTAAGTAACTCACTATCTTTAAGTGGGGATATGATGTTAGCTACCTACTCTGCAGTAGAAGGTATGTAAATAATTGTATCGTGGAAAAGCAAGAGAATTCAAGACAAATACATTGTGTGGTTTCATAAAATTCCTAAGTAATTTGTAGAGTAAGAATGACATTAAGACAGGATTTTTATGCAAAAGTTAATCTACTGTCTTTTTGCCTACCAAGAAGTTTGCAACTGCTGACTTACCACTTGATCATATCAAGATCTTATTTTTCTCCCACCTGTGTATGATCATTTGTTCCCTATTCAATTAAGAAGTTTGACATCCAAGGCAGGAAGTTCAAAATTTGAGAGAACAGTTTCAAACTGTGTTCAGTGCCTTTTCCACTCAGCAAAACAATACTTGGGAGTTAAGTAGAATTAAAACAGAGTATTTCCTTGGTTTCACTAGGGTATCATAGAATTGATGCCAGTGGGAACCTGGAAGAACTACAGTTGCTGTTAAGGAGCAAGTTGAGTTCCAGGGGGGGTGAAATGGAACAGTATCCTTTTGCAATATATTAGTCTGTAACTGCCCACTGTGGAATTTAAGGTAATCAAATGGTCCTGGGCACTGTTAAAACAAGACTACTTAATTAGAATTGTGATTTAATGTGGATTGGCAGTTCTTGTGGTTTCTTCAAGCTTCTATATTTGCCCTATTCCTTGGTCACCTTTTCTATTCCCCTCTGTGAGTGGTAAAGCCACTTCATCATTTTCTTTCCCTTTGGGGTGGAGGAAGTTGTATTCTACCTGATTCCCTGGTTGCTTCTTCCACTAGCCTTAAGAGGTCTGAGTCATCTAATTCTGCAAAGTGCCTACAGCTTCTTATCAAAAGCTAGATTGGTTTGGAGGCTTAGAATTGAAGTAGTAACGAGCAGAAGGCAATGCTGCATGACCACTAGCTCCCCAATTTCACAGTACTGGAAGATATAAATACTACAGAAAACTACGGATGAGAGGGGCAGCAGCAGGAATCAATCCTATTTGTCCTCTCTCCTTAGCTAAGATTTGTTACACTCAAACCACTCTAACATACATTGTTAATACCAACTTGTACTTGCAACACAGGTGTTCATTGTTGGCTTCACAGCTTCATGTAAAATTGTAAACATGAAGCTCTTTTCATTTGTGTTTAGATTGCTGCTACTTTAAATCCTATAGGAGAATGAGGCATCACATATTATCAAAAATGTGTAGTTAGGAAGGATTTTAAGGGACTGATGTGAGCCATGTTTCCAAGGCAAGCTTTATTATTAGTAACTGCAGAGCCATGGTAAGTAACTGAGGAAGATTATAAAAGTTGTCTATTGATTAGTATTGCATCCTGGCTCAAAATGTCAGATGTCTCTGTGATGCCTTTAACTGCATACATTTTAACAAATGTAGGCAAGTGGAAGGAGGTGAGAGAGAGTAGTTTATTCCTTTTCTAGAACTCTCTGAGATAGCTCAAGCCTCATCATAGCCTGCACCTGCTTTTCTTACTGAAGTATAAGTTACATTCTGTATTTTGAAGGGTTTAGTCTTGTTAAAAACACATGCAGACGTATTCAACAACAAAAAAATCTTTACTAAATTACAAGACAGGCTGGAGAACAATGAGTTAGTACACTTGCTCAAACAACGGTTCAACTGATGATGTATTTAAAAGCAGGTTTATATCAAAACTGTCTAATCACATATGAGAAATGTCAGCACACTTACTATTCCAAGTAATTCTGTCTCTAGAGTATAGTGTCCTAAATTCAGGGTTAATGTTGTTGTGAGAGCAGGTACATTGTCTGGTTAACTTGGAGAATAATTTTGAATATAGTCCTTACTCAGCTGTTAAGACAAGTACTTAAGATTGACCTGCTAGATAGGTATGTGGTATCAATTTTATTTTAATCCATCCTCCCCTTTCACATCCAGGCTGATGCACCTAACCCAGGGCTTATTCCAGATGCAGATGCAGTGGGTGTAACAGTTGTGCTAATTACATGCACCTATCGAGGTCAAGAATTTATTAGAGTCGGCTACTATGTAAACAATGAATATACTGAAACAGAACTGAGAGAGAACCCCCCAGTAAAGCCAGACTTTTCTAAGGTAAGACATGTTTTGTTCTAATAATACATCAAATGTATGCTTACAGAAAGAGGTTTTTAAGAAATGAAGCCAAATCCCAAGTGATCCCATAAAGTGCATGAAATGAGGCATCAAATAATGGAAAAGACTGGGGGAACAAACTACAGGTGACATGCAGAACATCTTGAAACTTACAACAGCTTCCACTGTCTTGAAGCCTTGGCTGGACTTGTTAGTTTGCATAAGTGATTGGGAAATATTTACTGAGAGTGTGCTTCCTTGGAGAACAAAATCGGCATTACTACCAAAGCAAACTTTTCCTGGGATCAGTCTTAACTTTCATAATGGTGATAAGGTGCCATCCTCCAGTTAGCTATATATTATCTTGAAAATGGTGAAAGATTAAGAGAAAGTGTTTTCCTTTTTGCTGCATACATAAATACAACATGTTTTCAAAGGAGAAGGAATGCCAGTCATGATAATAAAATGTAACTAATGTCTAGGCATGGCCACTGCCACAGTATAAATATCTTCCAGACCTAGGTACTGTTTTTACTTTAAAACTTTAGTAGACAAAATTCAGTTAGTTAATATAAAGCATGGTATGATAATTTCGTATAAGGAGGGGTTGTGATCCTAAATGATGACAGCCTGCTGGTGGAATTGGTACAATTATTGCAAGCACCATAAAGTCAGTGTGAAATTTTGTGAAGTACTGTGGTTGCAAAATCTTTTTGGGGGTAATTTGCTTTACTAGAAGCTGGCTAACACTTGCACTTTACTTGCAGAGCTGTCATACAGCCTTGAACTCACTGAACGGTTAAAATATCCTCTCAAGAAAGCAGTTATTTTTCTTAGCAGTATGTTAGAGTAAATGAACAAGTGGTGTGTTTCTGTAAGAATGTTTCTGATCTGTGGATAGTAGCTGTAGATTCAGATTTACGTGAATTACCTTTTCTTTTTACACATACAAGGCTATGGAGAGAGTAAAAGCAAAAAAGTCTATATGCATGTGAGCTTCATTTTGAGATGTACACATTACATAATCCATATATTTTCTTCTCTCCCAGCTTCAAAGGAATATTTTGGCATCTAATCCCAGAGTCACGAGATTCCACATTAATTGGGAGGACAACTCTGAAAAACTGGAAGATGTAGAGAGCAGTAACCCAAATCTACAGTCGCTGCTTTCTACAGATGCATTACCTTCAGCATCAAAGGGGTGGTCAACATCAGAAAATTCATTAAATGTTATGTTAGAATCTCATATGGACTGCATGTGACTAACCAACATCATTTTGGTACTGTACATGTGTTAAACTGTAAAAACAACCAGAACTATTTCCCTCAAATTCCATAAGTACATAGTTGACAAGCAATGTGAAGAACTTGTTTTAAAACATCCTGTAGAAAGTTTATATTAAAAAAAAAAAGAAACCAAACAAACAGTATTTGAACAAATTGTGGAATATAAATACAACTATTTTTAAGTAATTGCCTTTTTTCTCTAATGTGTTATTCTGTGTGGTCTAAACCAAACCTGATTAAAGTATACATATTGTCCGTCCCCCCCCCTTTACTTTGTAAGCACTGTTATAGGCTAAAAAAGCCTGAAAGTTAAAGCATTCAGGCAAAATGAAGGAATAATGCTGTGTCCTCATCTCTGATGCACAGATTGCCAAATATAAAGTGCTGTTTAATAGCAGCTTAAGAACAAAACTGTCATTAGATGGAGTTCAAAGAAAAAAGTATCTCATTAAAAAAAAAAAAATCCAAAAATGTCCTTTTGCTGTGAAAGCAGACAGCACAGTGTAATTTTAGGTGCAAGCTTCTTCTCCTTTCAAGGCACATACTTGTTACTTAAAGCATGCAAGTTGAGATTTACCATCTGCTATCTTGGATATATCCTGCTGCTGCTTAGTCAAACTGTGGTTCATTAAGGACAGTGTTTCATGTGGATTTGGGCAAGTATCTCAGGAAAGAACCCTTTTCAGCCACCCTAATACCACACACCATTTGGTTAAAGGTTTCAAGCAATTACTGGAAAATTGAAGCAAGATAAAGGAATAGCACGCATGAAAAAAAAAAAAAGGAATGCTCTTAGATTGTGTGTGACTGCAGATTGGCAAATTTATTTTCAGGTATGCTTTATTCCTGTAGGTTTTTTTCAGTAATAAGGAAGTTAGATGCTTGCTTTCTGGTTTTTTGAAACATCTGAAATATAATGCTTTTTTGTTTTTTCTCTACCCTCGAAGGCAATCCTATGCATTGGTAAAAATCAAAAAGCAAACTCTGTTGTGGCAGGCATGACACACTTTAGATTATGTTGCCTGCCCTGAAGTTCTTGCAGAGACACCCTAGTACCTGAGGCATCCTTGAAGTTAAAAAGAGCTAAGCAGTAAATTGTAAAGACTTCAGACATAATTATGACACTAAGAATTTAGTTATTCATTCCAGTCCTCCTTAGCCTTATGCATTTACTGTGACTGTGCATTTAAAATTGTGATCTGTTCTGTCAGATACAGGAATATAGTCCTGCTAGTTACTAGTAACCACCCAAACTGTGAACCTTTGGAGGTTCCAGATCCTTAAAAAAAATAAGGTAGATTTCATGATGACTGACAGTATAGCTGTGAGCAGAGCCCTTTCTGCCTTCTCTAATAGGAATGAAGACATTCCAAGGAGTTAGCACTTCTCTTTCCATGTCAGTAGTGAAATTGTCTTCATTTCTAACGTGTATATTTTTTAAATTGGAATGACCTGATCTGAGTATACATGTACATGCACATGTTTGTTTCTTCTTTGGAAACCCAGCAGTACCTATAGTAGCTGACTGAATGGAACCTATTAATATTTGGAACCCTAGTTCTAATGTGTGCTCTTACAAATCTCTCTAATTGTTTAAAGTGATGATTAGCAATTCATAAGTATTAACACTCCAATATCTGTATAACTTAACACAAAGAACTGGTCCCGCAAAACAGCAGTTGCTTCACTTGAGGGCTAAAATTATGTGGACTTTTAAGAAAGATCTTTTGATTTTCAGTTATACTGTAACTTTAAGGTGTCAAGTGACATTTTTGAGATTTTTCATGCACTTTATTCTATTTGTAAATCTAAGAGGTCTTTTAAATGTAAGCATGTAAATAACTTGGTTATCTGCCTAAACTTTGGCAGGCTAATGAAGTGTGCCTTGAGCTAAGGCTATTATTAGTAGTATTTCAAACCCTTGCACCTATTGAAGATTCAAATGAAAACATGAAGCAAGTACAAGCTGTAACCAGAATTCATGCATCAGTAGCATGAAGGTTTCTTAAAAGCGTATGCCACAAATTGATGAAATTAAACTGCTTCTATTACTGCTATTACTGCCGTTGTAGAGTCAACTACAAAATACAGTCAGCAAAACTATCACCCAGCAAACCAGTTAATCAGAAAGTGAAGATCTGTTCTGTTTAGGAGGAAAAAAATCACCTGTGCATGAGGCTGCAGTAGCATTTGGCACCCCATCACCTGTTAACGCTAACACATCCTAGATACAGTTGGCTCACTAATGACAGGAAAAAGAATAGCCCTGCTGTGCTTGGTGAAACTGGAGAGCACCTGTACCTCAGGAGAGCACCTCACGATCTTTGCAACAGAAATGGTCTGTCTTTGCTTTTTGAAACACTGGATGCCTCTCAAGTCTTACACATGTTTGTACAGATCTTAGCAGGCCATACACAGTGCCTTCTGAATATCACATTTCCTGGCAAAATCCCATTCCAAAGACATGGAATTAGAGAAATCAAATTCTAGTACTCCAGAGGCTTCAGGTCTGATCAGCAGGCAACATCACAGCACAGACTTAGTGGTATTAAAAGATACAGTGCATATAAGGCATCTCTGTAGAGACCTGTCACTGATGTCTTGAAAGTTTTGAAACAGGAGACTGTACACATGACATAGTAGCAGCTGGTGCAGACAGCACAGTATTACAGTTTCAAAGATGAGTTCACCTTCCCACAAACCTTCACTTGCAGAGACCACTGAGACACAGGGGAGTGCTACAACTCCTATTGGCAGGACTGATGATGAATCTCACTGTATTTTTCCATCAGATAGACTCAGTTCCATTAGAAGATTGTCATAACAATTTTCAGGTTATTGTATAAAGAAGTGGACAGATTGGTCAAGGTAACATTTATGGATGAAAAACACAGGTGGGATTTTGTATACCTAGCTTGAAAACAAATTTGTCCCTTCTACAGTCACGTGATTTGTTCATGCATCACCTTTGGTTTGAATTACTATGATCTGAGTTTGAAGGAACTAAAAAGGCTCCAGTGCCATCCTAATGGAGGCTGGTGAAATTTAACCTTTTCAGTGGCTCTACAAAAATGCACTGAACAAGCCAATCCTTGCCACCAATTTTCAAAGCTGCAGCAACTCAACTTTTCCACAATAACCACAGTATATGAGTTTCTAGCTCAGCAGGCAATGTGTATTCCTGAGATCTGAGTGACAAAGTCACAAAGACAAATCTGATGATCTGACAGTCTGTTATTTTCTTTGTAGGGACTCAACTGCTGATTTTCTGGAAGTCAGCTCAGGTTGGAGGCTGGCCACTTGCAGCTAGAAAAAGAGTGGCCACTGCCATCTGAAAATGGTCTGCAAGCCTGCAGATTCTCTCATTTTTGTAAGAGCCGCAGAATATTGGTCCAGAGATGATGGGTTAATTGTGACTGTTGTTGCTAGCTGGGAAGCTCTACTCAGTGCCAACAGGGAAGATGCAACAAAGCTGATAGCTGTATGTCAGGGCTGGCAATGTATGTGGGACTCTTCATTCTAGGCCATTCCATTGTATTTATGTTTCTAGTTAAAGTTCTGCTTCTTAAGAGCTGGTTTTGCAGTGTGTGATATTAGAGCTGAAGTCACTAGGGAGGCTTTGTTAAAGGCAAACCCCAGGTTTCTATCTGGAATTTCGAAAGCAAAGAGGCCCTCAGGAGGGGATGGAGTGAGGATACACCTCAACATTTCCAACTTTTGTTATGCTGATTTGGAGGCATGGCTGCATACTCATTGTCTGTGGCTTGAGGGATGTGACTGGCTTTCCTGAAGACAGAAAATCAGAGGAAGGTGTGTTTGCTGCAGAAGGGCTATACCAGATATAAGAGATGACAGCTATGTGTTAACAGCAGCATTATGAACTGGCTGAAATGTCAGGAACTTTTTTAATACCCCTGGACCATGAGATGAAGAGGCCTAATTTTCAGCATAAGGGGGTCCTCCTTTTTGTCCTATCTCACTAGAAAGGTGTGGAGGACCTGCACTGATATGACCTGCGAAGAAGCAGGGGCTTTATGATTTGGTAAAAGGAATTCTGAAGACGGGATATCTATCCAGAAATCAACTGTTTGAAATGCCTGCCATTTCAGCAGCAGGATAAAAAAGTCTGATGAAGGCCTGCCTGGATGTATTATGCCACACGTGCGCAAGACCTGAAACCTCCAATCAACATTGCAAAGATTATGCTCCTGCAGAATTTCTTGTCCAACCTAACTACAGGTCTTCAAATACAGATGAAAGAACAGAGCAACATTTCTAAAGATAGATACCTACTTGACTATATGGTCTGTTGCATGCAGGTAGTTATGGTAAGCTATGTCTCAGGACAGAGCCATCTTGGAGCAGCATTACTGAGAGGAAATTAAGGGAGAACTCAGGTATCTACAAGAGACAAGACATTGTTACAGATGTCACGTATCTCTGAAGAGCTTTGATCACAGCTTCAAAATTCGTTCCTTCAAGGAGTCTAACACAGTTTCTACAGAGTTAAGGCATCTTCAACTTGAGGCCCAACTGTTTAAGGAACAGCCAACAAAGTCATGCTCTCACAAAACTATTTTCAAGGTACATGCTGATAGAAAATACTTTTAGTTCATATACAATTATGATTGTTTAGGAAAAAAAGTAAGAATCCAGTGGTAGAAGTGAAGATGGGAGAAGAATGGCCTAAAGGCTTTATCTCTACTAATAATTTTATCAGGGCAAGAGTATGGATCCACACTGGAAAACTTCCCTGGCACCGCCTTGGCCTGTATCAACTAGGGAATGCCCAGGGACAGTGAGGAATCTACAAACAGAGAAAAAGGTCTCTAGTTTCAGTGTCTTGAGTACCTCAGGATACTGACACCATGTACTCTATTCATATTCATGGCTGGATGGCTCACGTCAGCCACTTTGGTTTTTAATGGATCACAAGAGAGAGAACTGTTAGCACCTTGAAGCCTGCCTGGCAGGGAAAGGCCTATTGTAAAAGATGTCCCTTTCCCCTTGAGCTAGTTGCCTTCAATGAAACAAGAAAAAACATAGTAGCAAAGTGCTGTTGGCATGATATGGACAATGTTACACATTGCAAAATGTCAGCAAAAAGGCAGTACCCTCAAGGCTCTGTAATAGAGGCTGTCTATGGAGGGGCCAGAAGGCTGCATTTTATACACCTCAGGAAGGCATATTGTACAGAACTGGAGAGCTGGAGAAACAGCTGATCATCTCCCAGATTTTCAGACAAGCTGTTGTAAATGCAGTTCAGAAAATTCTTTAAGCAGCATTAAGTATCCATCTGTGGAGGGACACAGCACCAAACACAGCTTTGCAGAAATATGAACAGCCAAACGTGCACCAGCAAGCAGCAGAATGACTCTGGCCCAGATGTCCACAAGTGTCAGCAGCACACATGTGTTGGTTCCCATCCTTATGGAGTCAAACACACCGCTCAACTGATCACTGCAGATCTCAAGCTCCAGGGGTAGATTAAATACTTTCTTACTAGTGATGACCTCATCTAAATATGCACAAGCAGCACTATGGCTCTGGGGACTGCAGAACAGTTAAGAACGGTTAAATTCACGAGGAAGGTGGGAACCCACAAAGAGATTTTGTTAAACCTCACAAAGTCTTTACCTGTCTGGAAAACTCTGTATCAACTTCTATAAAGTCAATGTACTCAAATGACTCCATGTGATTCTCAGTTGAGAGATTAGTGGGGGAGAATGAACCAGGCCTTTAAAATAACCCTAACTATTCTATGATTCTATAACTGAACACTGTGTAGACAGAACCAGACAATGGGACAGATGGTTCCCCCATCTATTTACAAAACAGTCCTATAGTGGTCAAATAAGTTGTTGAACGTGGGCTGGTCTTGTGGCTGCCAACTTTCATTAAAGAGATGTGGGAGGAACAAATCATCATAGATGTCCTAAACTTGCAGAGAACTAACAGAAAATGTCTACTGTTTGCAAGAAAGGCAACCTAATAAAACAAGGAAATTCAGGAATGCTATCCAGGGAGTGGAGGTAAAGTTCTGTTTTTCCAAACCAGAGAATAGATTATTGGTCCTTTGTAAGGGCTATCTGCAGCAAGCAGGCAACTTGAACCTTTTGGCGAGATAAGGAAGATGAAGGTCTTCCATACACAGAACACGAAAGCCTGGGTCATACTTTCTGAATCCGGCAAAACACATTTGATGAAGCACAGACTGTGTTTACACAGCCGTGGGGCAGGCAGGAGCCTGTTGCGAAGAGCAGAGGCCCAACAGCAAATCAAGCTGCAGAGCTGAGTCACTCTTTTCTAAAATTCTGGGAGGCAATTCCGGTTAGGTCTGGTTGGGGTCACAGGCTGCAGCGGGCACATGGAACCACAGGGCCCCAAAGGATCATAGTGGATATCAAAGCACATGATACCTGAGGCAGAGCAGGAAAGGGAATTTTGGCACAAGGAGAACACTAATGGTCTGATACGTTGTCCCGGTACAAATAACACTTTAATAGAAAACCAAGGGAAACTGACATGATGATAGACAGTTTTGGAAGCAGAATTGTAATTCTATGGTTGATAAATAACTCATGTCCTAAACTAGTATTGGATGGGTAAGGGGTAAAGACTTGTTAATGCACAAAATCTTACCAAAGCTTGGTTAGATATTGGCAGTTTTCTCTGAAAGAGGAATCCAGGTGTAAGACAGCTTTTAGCACTTTTCCAGGGCCTACCAAATCTCAGCTGTGCTTTTGGTCCTATGTGGACTGTAATCCCAGAGCCGGCAAGTAAACTGCAATGCAGACTGCTTTCTATACGAAGTAAGGAACTAGTTGAACATGAAACTTACAGATTTAGTCTTTGTAGACTGGAAGGAAAAATGTGCATTAGGATTCTCCCCTCATGAGAAAGCAGAAACAGGTAATTCAAGTGTACAATTATGACAAGGAAAGGAAAGCAATGTAATAGTTCTCTAAATTCATCGCTTAGAACTTCTGCACATAGAGCAAGTTGACAAAATTGATGTTAGGTACACATACATAAGACACTTCTTGCACAGGGAAGAAGGCAAAGAAAATAATTCAAACTACATCAAAACTCCTGGGCTAGAAATTAATGCTTTGGTCCAGCAGTTCTAGTGGAAAAGTTCCATGGAAAGACTCCCTTAAATTAGATCAGGGTTAATAAGATTTCTTGCTAGAGACTCAAGTTTCACTTGTGACAAGGGTCCTAAAGAATTTTAAGGTGGAAATTTGATGCACCTGCTGTCAGATCTGGAGGGAAGGGAGAAGAGAGGGAAGCAAAAGGCTTTTTAAATGTAAGGAATGTTTAAGTGAAATGTTGATGATCTGAAGACCCAGTAAGCTTGTAAACTGCAGTACTGGTTTTCAGGGCAGGAAATGTCTTTGAATATGGCTATCATGGCTGAGCTGGAAATCACATCACATGGAAAATGAAGCACAGGAGGGAGATGAAGTGAAGGAGACAACAGCAATATCAGAGGCCAAGAGCAGCTGACACAGGGAGGTTACTACTGACAAAAGTAGGCAAAGTAACATTGAAATGCATGGCAGAATTTCACTCCAGATAACTGTCAGTCCCCCAGCAAAACTTAAATAATTCAGCTCTTACACAGAAGAAAAAGGTTATGTTGAACCAAAATGTTCTCTTTGGCTTCCCTCCAGACCTGTTTATCAACAGTTTGAATGGAAAATCAAACTTATTTTTTAACAAGTTACCTGCACGTACATGTTCAACATCACGTTCCAATTCTGCAGCTACAAAAGACCCAGTTACACACATGTACACATAGCTACAGAACTGGGAAGGATTTATCCTCTGCTGTTCCCATGTACAAATAATGCTGCTTCCCAGACATAAAATGAAAAGCAGCACTCGCTATGTGAGAAACATTCAAGGTACACATGCTAGCTGAGACACTGGGGTCTGTCCCTAATTAGTTTGTGATTTCGAATGTACTAGTAATATAGTCATTGGCCCAAATAAAGTCATTTGAAGGTGTAATCTGGGGAGAACCTGCACATTCTCCCCAGAAGAGTTTGTAAAGATGCCTGGTATTCTTTACAGAAGAATACCAGCTGTAAACATGGTATTCTTTTTACCACGAAAAGAATGATAGCTGGGACATGCCTACATTAAACAAACAAAGCTTGCTCTCTGAAACCATCTTGAAACCACCTTTATAAGCCAGAAATAATTCCTCAGCGGGAGTGAATTTCCAGAAAGTGAGCAGAAATCAAACTGGCACCTGACCAGAACATATAAAAGAACAGAAGAAAGGAAAGTATCTGTTCAGGAGAAATGAAATGATGCTAGCCCATCACAGTATGAGCTCTGGAAAGATGTCATATTTGTCATAACTGGGAAGAACACTAAAAATACAGGTCCAGATCATCCTCTGCTAGCAAAGCAGCGTGAGGTGCCTCTGGATGAGGCTTTTAAGGTTCCCTGTTAGAAGCTCATCACACTGCTCTACTGATACAGAAGAAGGGGCAGGACTGCCCTTCTGCATAGAATCTTATCAGGCTTCATATGCCTCCACATCAATTTGTTGCTTCAGCTGTGCTCATACAACCTGAGCACATATGTTCATATATTTAGAAGACCTCTGTATAAACATACTCGAGTGAAAAAAAACACTCCAGTTGAAAAGGCACATACCTGCACTTGTAGATCCAATTCCTGCAGTAAGCACAGAGCGTGGTGTGATCTTTACTGCATACTTCAGAAACTGAGATTTCCCTGTACCTGGGTCTCCAACCAACAGAAGATGTGATTCACCTTTGGGGAAAATGTTGATGTAGGAGTAGACAGTTCATATACAGAGAAAGATATACATAAAATGCTCAGAATCAAATAATACTTTTCATTGTTCACCTAATGTTTAGTACTACATATGCATTACAATATGTAATCCTGTTTAAGACTCCGCTATTTTTTTTGTGTGATAAATATATTGTTTAATAAAAGGATGTAGTCATACTGCTGCATCCAACCCTAATATTTACAATGCAATATTTTAAAAGTAGCAGCAAGAATTTGATGTACATCTGTAATGTCAGTTCTCACATGTTAGAGTACACATTTCCCACTCAACTCACTCTTGAACATGAAATAAAAGGATACCAGGTTTTAGTTATCGTCCCACTATTCAGTTACTTGAATTATTGCAAAAAGGACTAATAAAACCAGCAGGTTGTTTTTCTTAACTAATTCTGTTACACTGCCAACGGTTACACAACTCAGTAATTTCAAGACAATGAAATTACAGAACTGAGTAATTTGGCTACAACAATCTCACTGAAGTGCTCTAAAATTATTTCATTGTCTTCTACAAAATATTAATACAACTTCAGTTCAGATATAAAGTCTATAACTTTACTTAGCTGCTGGAGCATTCAGAAAATCCTGTATCTGTATATACTGACATACTGTTTCAGAATCCTTATGACCTACATAGATTACAACCTGCATACCACCTGGCACATGGCATATTTGCCATCTAATAACAACAGAAGGAGAATCAGCAGGCAGATAACTTAGAGTAACAGAGCTAAGTGAGATGTGCTGACAATCACAGATGGAAAAGTCTGGCATTAGGAAGTAAAATGAATCCTTTAATTTTTCCTTTCAATATAGCATAGTGATCCACATTAAGGAAACATTAATATTCTATCCTTTGGTGCCAAATACTGCTGGGAATATTCTACTAGAAATCATTTCAAAATGTTACTTATACAATAAAAAGTGAGTTTCTGTTTTACCTAAAACAACTGCCTTTAATATTCTACTTAGTGGAACCCTGAATGCCTACTTTTAGTTGGGAAAAATTAAAATAAAAAGAGGAAGTCTAGACACCCACTTGATTTCTCTGAGATTCTGGAAGAATATTCAGCATTAATCAAAAATTGCTCTCACTCAAGTAAATGGGATGATCATGCTCCAAACCCCACTGGTTTGATTTTGGAGGGGAGAGGCATGTGGGAGAAGGCAGTGATGGAAACAACTGTTAGAAAAGAAATGATACTATTGGGAACAATACTAACCTCTGATTCGAGTTCCAGTAGCATCGGTCCTCTGCACACCACCAGCAAGCACCATGGCTACAGCCAACTTCACCAGGTACAATCCAAAAACTTGAGGACACAAGCTAGCCAAAATTTCATTTCTCCCTAAAATGGAACAAAAAATGGCACTCAGCACTGCCCCATGAGTAAAATTTGGTTTCTCCTATGTACACCATCAAATAACTGCCCTATGTCCACAGCTCTTTGTACGTTCAGAAATAATTTGGGCCTGCTTCCTGAACAAGAGCAACAAGGCAGGGAGGAGATTTTGGGGTTTGGGTTTTTTTTTGGAAACTGGACCCAAAGCAGTTGTTTGATCCAAACTTCCTTCATTATATCAGAGTTTAGTCTTCCACAGTCACAAGCAGCAAAGCCAATCCTATCACAATTGGAGGAATCTATGGTCTAAATACCATGAGGAAAGGCACTAAGAAAATGCCATCATGCGAATTCTTGTTTCACAGATCAAGTGTAGGGTCTATAAAGAATAAAACATAAAAGCTTCCAGACTTAAAAATATCTCCTCAAATACCACTGTTTGGTGCATTTAAGAAAACTAAGAAACCTTCTAACACTTGAAGAGCTTTGCTCTAAACCTGTACACCCATAGCATAGCTCATTTTCTCATCATTGTCTTGAATTTCCTTCTTTGTCTCTTCTGTGTCAAATACCCCTTTTTTCCCACCCTTCTGTGTCTCTTCCCAGCAACACAGTATTTCAGTCTTCTACCATAATGATGTTGACTTGGAAGGCCTGTGACAGAATTAGTTCTGTCCTTTGAAATTTTGACACTAACAGCACAGTAAGGAATCACAGATTCAAGGCTATACATAACTCCCATTGCTAGGGAATAAACAGAGTGACCACTTTTGGGTTGTTAACTTCATGTTTTAAATTTAGATGCAAGTACATGGTACTGGCAAAATATGTAGGCACCTAAAAGACGACTTGAGGCATATGTATTTATTGTGGAGATCTTCTGAAGGAATTAACATCTTTGTCCAAAAATGAGATTTAAAAAACTTCAGTCATCCACAGTGTAACTTGATATTTAACTCCCCAGTTGCCTCTGGTTTACTTCAGATTCATTTGCCTTGTGATTCTTGAGCAGCGTATCTGCTTCTTCCTAGATAGCATACAGGAAAAATAGTCACTTGCATAAGTTCTCTCAGACACCTGCCATAGAAGTCTTTTTCAGGACACCAAGTACACAGCATCATGAACTGGTTGAGACACAATGCAGTAGTAGCTACCATTATCTCTTGAAAAACAGTCGGTGTACACACATCCTGTTGTGAAATGGCCTATATCTTAACTCCTTAGTCAAATTTCATCTCACCCTCCGTTTCAACATTAATTCAGAAAAACAGCCTGAAACAGACATCTCAGGCAGCCAGTATCTTTCCAATTTCCACCTCAATTTTCTGGTACCCACCTCATATTAATTTATTTATTCTGAATGGGTAGTATTGCCTAAAACCACATTGCTCCCTGCAGGCTTCCAAAAATTGTCCTGAGAATTGAAGATTAAATAGGACCTTCAAAGAGGATCCTGAACTACTTTCTGAACAGTTCTATCCATGGTGATAAGAAATGTTCTCATTCCAAACAGCAGGAAGAAGAAATGTTCTTGTTCCAAACAGTAGGAAGCTAGCAATTAAATTGCTTTCCGGGAAATTAAACTGCATTTCCAGAAAAGAATCTTTGTAATTGACAAGATCTCCAATTTCTTATGTGAGTGCGCTAATTTTTAAGCTGACATGGGGAACATTCTCACCTACTTTTCCTCCTGTTTGTCTTTTAAGAAGGAAGACTGAGCCCTTTTCAGGGTTTAAAAAGACAGTGTTAGCCTGAGACAGGTTAGTGGCAGAAATCCAAGAATCCATTGAACTTCCATGCTGTTCAGGAGGAAGCACTCAGATTATGGAGAGGGACAGAGTTCCAGGCACAACTCATACTAACTCTTAGGTGTTTAACTGCAGACCATGGTAAGTTTAGGAGCCGGCACATTAAACACTCTGGATGTTCTGGAAGCCACTGTGAATTGGAAGACTCTGACATTTGATAGGAGGCTCTGCAGCACCTAAGTCAAAGGTCTAGGCATCCAAGAGTTAGGTTAAAGATGAGATGTACTAAGCTCTCTGGTGAAGATTCACCACTTAATTTGGGATGCAGAGACAGTGAGTCAGATCTCTCGCCCCAGAGTCAACAGCTATGCTGACTAAAAGCAGATCCAGTCCACACTATTTCTTCTAAAAGGCATGCTGCTTCTTTCTTGAGTTTTTTCTCTTCTCTTTTTTCCTGATCAATATATTATTTCTCATTTCTTGTTAATAAATGTTTCACAAAACACCTGACTAGAAGTCTCAAAAGATGGAAGATCAATGCAGTGTGTTTGGTATTTTTTTTCCCAGTAATATTAAAGTAAGAATTTCATATTCCCATACTGGGAAAAATATATTACTGGATGAATGAGTGGTGGGACACAATAATGGGGGAAAAATAAGTTTAGTTTCTGTATTTTCACTCCTGATTTAATTTCTATCTGATCATGTGTCCTACTTAAAGGCTTTCAACTACTAACCTGCTAAGGGATCATTCCTATGCATTTCCCAGAAGTCTTCAAATTCCTTTCGGACTTCTTCATCTATTACAACCCCTGCCAGCTGCTCGTTGTTTACTTTAACATAGTTGGCTTTCAAAACAAGCTCCAAGTCACAGCGTGCACCCTCATGGAAAGGTTTCCACCTCTGCATTACCACTCCGTACACTGTGATGTCATCTCCTGGAAGTAACAACAGAAATGAGTGAAGTAACAACAGAAATGAGTAAAGTAACACCTGACTTGAGCTATATAGATGTACGCGCTGTAATGCACAACAATGCAATTGAGATCCTCTTGTTACAGTTAATAAGGTTAAAAAGGTCAAGAAAAAGCAAACCTGCAGTTACTGCAAGTCTAAAACATTAAGCAGCTTACTTGTGTCTATGGTAGGATGTTGCTATGTGTTTTTACTTCTGTTTAAGGGAGGTGAATACTTAAAGCTCTGCTTGTTTCCTCTTTTAGAAAAGAGGAATTCACGGTAAGCTGTAGAAGCTCTTCTTTCAATTAGATTTATTATAAAAAAATTTACTCAAAACTTATTTGACTTCTGGTAACTTCAGTAATGAATTCCAGAATCACTCATTAACATTCTGGCCACAGTGTTCTTCTGAGAAAGCACAACCAGAAATTAATTTCTTGTGAGGATGTGCCTATCTGAGAAGTTTTTGTCACTTCTTCATACATCCTCCTGACAATTAGCTTCCTTTCTGAACGCCAAGTAGCTTTCTCCACCTGCAGCACTCCTTAGATAAGAGGTCAGGTTACCTAGCTCTTCAGCCTACAGAGACACACCACATGCTGTGTGACAATGTGGACCGATCTCCTCAAGAGGTTTGGTGTTTCCACACTAAAAAGATTTAATATACTTTCTGTGTGGCACAACACATTACTTACTGAAACTGGTATGTCAAACAGTCAAGATATAACATGGGGATGTATGACACTTTCTGTAGTACTATTCAATTGCCATGCTAACATCCAAGCTGAAACAACATGAGAAATGAACATAGCTCACTCAAGAAGCCCTCAGCACTGACAGCCTACTCGGCAAAGATTCATCTCAAACGTAAAAATAAAAATGCGTATGGTACAAATATATGAGATATATGCTGTATCCTCACCAGACTTGCAACTGTCCACGAGGTCATCTTCTAGAACAACCACCATGCAACGAGGGATGCTTCCAACAGACAGTCTTTGAACCTAGGAGACCAAAGGAAAAGCACTTTTTAAGAACAGCACCTTTCAAAAGCCATTTATAGCTGCTCTGGCTTCAGGACCTACATTCCTTTCCTGGAACTGAGGTCAGGCTTCACTTTTTCTCACAAAACTTACACAGTATGCACAGTATACATGCCACTGCTGCCATGAACTTACTGACGGAAGCTTAACGCTTATGTTAATGAGAACAGGATTGGGTATTAGATTAGCTGAAGGTGCTTAAACCTGGGAGGTGCTGTGTGATTTCAGTATCTTGCTGAAGAAAGCTCACCAAAAGAACTCATTTGAAAGAGGTGGGGGGTTGGGTTTTTTTTTTTTTTTAATAATTTGACATAGTTTTAGGGACCTGTTCAATATGCAAAGTTTATTTTGGGTGCTGAAGCACGTCCATGGGTTAGATAACCCTTCACTGAAGCATATACTGAAAGATTATTCTATGTATTTTTCTCGTGCTTAACCATAATTTGACAGGCTGAGAGGTAAGTTTACACCTGGGTGTCAAGGATTAAATCAACAACAGAAAAGGAAAATCACACACAACCAGAAAAACGGATATTGACAAATGTGTCAGTAAGACCTGTAATTCTCCTTCTTTTCTCTGGGGCAAAATCTATACAGTCTTGTCACTGTCTATTTCCAGCTAGCATCTTTCCATTTACACTTAAAGGCTGCAATAGTTTTTAGAATATCCACTGCACAATTACAACAATAAGAAGTACCTTTTCACGCTGCAGTGCATGGTCATACATGCTAGAATTCTGGATTTATTCACTCCCTAGTGCCTAGGAAGGTTAATTTCCCCCTTGTACATTATCTAAATGGCCACAAATAGTTCACATCACTGTCTGTACTGGTGGCATATACACAGGTACTTGCAGAGCTCAATAGGAGACACAAGTGAAATTCATTCCTGGTTTAACTTTACCGTGCTTAATAAGCCCATGCTGCTGAAAATCCTTCCCATCATAGAGATCTGTCACACAGAAAACCAAAAAAGAAATGGTCTAGAAACCATATGTCAGAAAAAATCATTATATGAACATGTAACATCGGGCTCGTTTACTAGAAAGAGTTTTATTCCCTTATTTTTTTTGCTATTCTGAACTTTTAAGAGCTTCATTTTGAATTTCATACATTTCTGCTCTTATACATACATTGCATGTAGATTGGCACCACTATCCTCTTAATCTATAAAACTAAAACCCTGAAACAACTGAAAATATCTTAGAAAAGGTTTATGAAAGAGATACTGAGCACATTAAAACCAGAAGCATTGCTTGCAATATACCCTGCTTATTCTCAATATTCATGCAGTATAGATTTTCATGTGCCAGTTTTATCTTACTTATGCACTACTGTAAAAAGAGGCCCAATTGTTTCTTACTCCTTCAGCTTAGCTGTACTTTCACCCAGGGCTACCTTCAGAAAAATGAATGCAAATTCTGTAAGGTTCACATATTCAATAATTGTTGAACTCAGTACTGGCTGAAGGGAACAGACATCTGCAGATACCATGTATTGACCATACTGCACCACTTGGCTACCACTAGGCTAGCTTTAGTCCTTAAAAGCAGCATTGAACGTCAGCATCTTATACTATAAACACTTAGAGAAACAATGCACATTTGGTGTTGTAAAGATTTGACATGGAAATTTCATCTATGCACTGACCCTGGGTATTTCATACAGCATTGAATGGAGTTACCTAATAATGCAAGTCTAGTTAACATGTGCCTACATTTTTAACTGACTGGAGATCTCTGACCAGCAGGCTGTCTGGCTTCTCTCAGTTCTCTCAGGTATTTGTTTTAAACAGCAACAGAACCTGCAAAATTTTTCTACTTATCTTAGCATGTAAAACTTACCAGTGGAAATGGGATAAATTTAATTCTGACATAAGCACCAACAGTATCACTAAAATAATGAGTTACCTTATTCCAGCAGGAAACTAAGCTCTCAGATGCCTTCCTGAGTTAGTTCTCTTTGTACTTGGCACACCTACACCTCAATACCCTCCTCTTCCCCCCTCCTTTTTTTTTACCTGTTCCTGAATTTTGATTTCTTGATAGTCTCTGCAGCAAGTAGGAGAAGAGGTTGCTCCAGAGAGACAGGTGAACTTGGTTGAGTTGCAGCCTTCTTCATTCAGACAGGCTGACGGACGACAGAATGCATAGTACTGCTCAAAGTCAGCCTTGACAGCAAACACATGCTTGCACTTATCGCAGATATAACTCCGTTCAAACTCCAAAACTTTCACCAAACTGGTACGTATGACAGTCCCAGTAACAGACAGAAAGTGACCTACATCCCTGGCTTTAGGAATGTGCTCTCGAGTCAGCTCTGGGCAAACAGGCAAACCTGTTAAATAAAAATAAGTGCACCATAAGGCTATGCTTATAAAACATGGAGTTATAATGCAGTTAAACAGAAAGACTAGAAAAAATGCCAGACATATTAACAGTAGACATTGTTATTGCTGTTTCATAAATGTGATTCAACAATTCATCTGTTGTAAAATAAATATGATTCACTGGCCTCAGTTAGTGAAAATCATCAGGCACTGAGCACTAACTGAAAATGTTGCTATTTTACTCTCCTACTCTTGCCAAGGGCTGAATAGTCATGAACAGTTTCCAGTCATGGAAAGAGATCCTGATGTTCTCAGTTCTATTAATTAACTTAAATAATATTTAGACAAATACCATTTATTCTGCAACTGGTTTATCTGAACTGCAACATTTCAGTTATGGTAATTGTGGTTCAGTGTTATTCCCACAGTTAAACAAGTGTAACTCTTGATTTTATGTGAATTCTCAGGTCTAGGCAAATTTAAAATTTCTAGTCTGTGAGCATCTGACCTTAAATCATAGAATGGTTTGGGTTGGAAGAGACCCTGCATACCAGTAAACCTCAAGCACAAGGAAGATGGCATAAAAAGAATATAAAGAGGTTATGAAATGAAAGCAAATTCACTTTACGATCAAATGAACAGTGACAGAACACTTTCCACTTGCTCTCCTTTAATTTCACCCCAGCAGTCATCTCTATACTGTACCCGTCCCACTCCAGCATTCACCTGTGCGGCCACCACAGCGAGTGAAATCCTCAGGAAGGTTCATCCACCTCAGCAGCCTACAAAGTCTTTATGTATATAAATGATCTCTGAAATGCACACCTAAGGATAGCATCAAAATGTTGCCTCTTCATAAGTTAATATATGAGCTACAAGGTACTAAATATTATCAACTTAAAAAGATACTGCCTGCTCTTAAAATAATTTCTTAGCTTTACTTCCAAAATAATGTTTCTAATGGGACCAAAACTATTTGTGCATTTAAGTCAAATCTTCTCAGTAGCCTTGGCTGCTAAAAAAAAAGGACAACATGTAATTATTTCAGTGTTTTCAAAACCAAGTGTTTTATAAGGATGGTGAGGCACTGGCACAGGCTGCCAAAAGAAGTTGTGAATGCTCCATCCCTGGTGGTGTTCAAAGCCGGGCTGGACAGAGCCTTGGGCGACATGGTTTAGTGTGAGGTGTCCCTGCCCAAGGCAGGGGGTCTGGAATTAGATGATCTTAAGGTCCTTTCCAACCCAAGTCATTCTATGCTTCTATTTCTATATGATTTCAGGCATGCTGAAACATTTCATTTTGATTCTTTTAAGCCTTTGTTTGAAATTTTGCTTTTGTTTAAAGAAAATATTTTAAAATATTCAGCTAATTTTAAAAGGTAAAAGAATAAAGTAAAAAAAAGGAAACAGAAAAGTAGAAAGGAATGAAATATTCTGGAAAAGAAATGAGGTATTATGTAGAACTGCAAACAGATTTTTCTGGTTGATTGTGACAAAGCTGGTTACAAAATCAATTATTTTTCCAACCATTTTTGGTATCTTTTTTTCCTAGCTCAGTATTGGTGCAGCTCAACAACCTTTGCAAAATACAACACATCTCACACTAGAGAGAGCTGCAGCACTGTTGTCAGGACATAGGTTACATCATCTCTGTGACTGCTGAAGAGACCAGAGTCTGGGTGGAAAACAAAGAGCCTTCGTTCCAGTCATATTAGGCTGTTTGACAAATTCCTTAACTGAGTATGTGCCTCTTTGCATTAGCTTTACTGTATTAATAATAACAAATAATTGTTAGAAGCAGCTTGGCCATCAGTAACAGACACAGCGGTGCTCAGGCTAATGGTGAGTAAGGAAAAATCCTTTAATAGATTTGTAGCAAAAGGAGAAATTATACAGTCAAATTTCTACAATGCTAATTCAGGCAAAGAACTTCATATTTTACTTTCTTCAGCAAAACTGGGGAAATCATCCATTATTAATCACTGCATATTCATACTCCCCAGATCCTTCCTTGAACTCCCAGGTGCCCTGTCAGTATTGGCAAGAGCATGCTCAGAATCCACTCTTATACCTAGCACAACAAAAACAACTTTTCCTCACTTCAGTCCATGCCTGACATGCAGACACCCTCAGCCCCACTCCATGTAGTTGCCTGCTCCTCCCACTGAGAGAAGTGCATCACCTCCTCCTCATTCCTGTTGGACGTGGGAGTGGGAAGTGGCACTCCGAGATGAGAATCCTGAAGGCAATCAGAACCCAACATCCACTTAAAAGATAACAGTAGCATGGGAAAATCTCGGCAGGAAAAAAAAAAAGCTTATAGATCATTCATCTTATTGCTTTTGTTTCTTCAGCAGCCGGCCTTCCAGTGGTACGGAACATAAACCAGACTACAGGAACAGATGTCACTTAGATCCAGCGGGACTACACAAGGACAACCACCCTCTGTTCTTTATCAGTTTTCCTCTGGTTTAGTGGTGGAGTAATGTGTGAATCTGCAGATTAACTTCTTTCATCAATCAGTAGTCAGACTTGCTTTTATCAGTTCTTAAAACTATTTGACCAAGCATGGTTAATTTTGCCTGAGGTAGATTAGGGGATATTCAGACAAAACATCACTCTGGGAGGAGCGGTCAGCTTCAGTAGCAGGTTGATAACCGGAGCAGGAATGTCTTAAAGCCACCACTACTCATGCAGTGATTGTCTTCCCCTTCTTGTACTCCCTTTTAATACTTCCTGGTAGCTTATGAACTAATCATACTTTGAATAGTAATAACCCTGTTTTCATGCTGAAGCCCTGAATGGTGAAAATGCGTCCTAGAACACTGGGGGAAAGTTTTAATTCACTCCTACTTTTGTAGGTACAGGTTGATGCCCAACATTTCAACTTCTAGTACAACAAAGAAGCCGTTTTTGTACACCACATATTCAGCAGTTTTGTGCAAGCTCCTTAACACATGAATTGGTAACAAGTCTTTCCCTAAAACCCTGGAGAAGGTAGCACTATGAGAGATGTAGGCTGATTGAATTTCTGATATGTTTTTATGACAACATTTTTAATAAATTTACTTGGATGAAACACAGGCCTATTTAACAACTGTGATTCATCCAAGTTCAAGCTGTCAAGAGACTGAATGATCATTAACCACTCCAACACAGGGCAGAGGAAGGAAACACAAGTTGCCAGCTCCTAGCTTGGCAGACTATTGCTTCAAATAGCTATAACCAGAAGTGACTGGTAAGGTCACCAGCGCCACCACTGGGCTACCCCACAGCAAGCAAAACAGGCATTTTGAGCCCAAAAGCTGCACCCCACACTTACTATACCTCGAAGCTACTAAAGGTTTCCTAATAATAAAGAATAATGGCATATCAACTTGTAGTGAAAAAAAAGGACAAAATCCCCAATAAAGATCAATCATTTCAACAGTTCATTCCAATTTTATAACAAGTAATTTTAGAACAATTAGTTAAGCATAGAACTTGACAATTTCAGATGGAATTGTTACAAGACAACTCAGAATTCAGACTTTGCTTCTTCTGGGAGATAGCCGGAGCCAGTAAGGACTATGAACCAAGCGACACAGTAAAGAAGTCAACCTGCAGGAAGATCCACGAACTACGTATCTTTCACTAAAGCTTTTTTTCCTTTAGACCTTCTGGCTAGAAGAGAAATCATGTGAGACCAGCTACTGATTTGAGGAGTCCTTATGCCATGGATAGGCTTTGGTGTGCGCACTGATCCAATGCCAACCATTGCACACATGCCACTGGGGATGGCCGCTGACTTCCCAGGTTGGTCTGCACAACTTTGTGTGTTTGCATTTGTTCTTTTCTGTTTAATAAACACTATGCATACCCTACCAAACCACAAGCATTAGAATCATAGACTCATGCAATAGTTTTGGCTGGAACCTTAAAATTACCTAGTTCTTGACCCCTCTGCCACATGCAGAGACACCTTCCTGGGACACCATGCTGCACAAAGGCCCCTCCTGCCTGGGCTTGAATGAAACTTGCTCCTTCCCATGACATCCCCATACTTTATTATGGAGTATGGACATTCGGCAGTCACGGCCACTCACCGGACACCCTAGCGTGGAGGTTCTGCTTCAGGCTGAGCTGCGGAGAGCCGGCAGCAGCATCCTGCAGTGCTGCCAGGGCCGCCCGGCGCAGCGCGCTGTCGAAAACCGTGAGTACCTCGCTGGGGAAGGCGTTGAAATACTCCCCGATCTCCATGTTGGTCTCAAAGAGCGTCAAGGCATCGACGACCACAGGGTAGTGCGCCTCATCATCGGCCTCCCGCAGGATGCCCAGGATGTCGTCCCTGTGGTGCTCCAGCACGTAGGACTCGAACACCTGACCGATGAGATTCACCCGATCCGCGCCCAGCACCATGGCGCGCCTGCGAGACACGGTGGGCACCGGCGCTCCCGGTGAGGTCACGCGCCGAACGGGAAACCCGCGTTCGTCCCGCTCGGGAAAAGCCCGGGGCGGGGCTGGAGCGAGCCTGGGGCTGCCGCCCGCCCACGACCGGCTGGCGGGGGCGCGGCGGGACCGCAGCGGCAGCCGGGCGCGCGCCACCACACACCGCCGCCGCCGCTCTCACACAGCTCCCGCCAACCAACCGCTCCGCCCCGGTCTGCCCCAGCCAGCCAATCAGCTCCGCCCGCCGCCTGTCAGTCACCCCCGCCGCCCCGCCTACTGACCCCGTCAGTCCGTCAGTCAGTCCGTCAGTCAGTCAGTCCGTCAGTCAGTCAGTCCGTCAGTCAGTCAGTCCGTCAGTCAGTCCGTCACTCACTCACTCACTCACTCACTCACTCACTCACTCACTCACTCACTCACTCACTCACTCACTCACTCACTCACTCCGCGGCGCGCAGGGTGGGGGTGGCATCGGGCAGGGTCTTCCCTGCCCTCAGGCCGGAAAGTGCAGCCGCCCGGCCACCCCCTCGCCCGGAGGCGGATCCGCAGACGCAGCAGCAGCTTACCCCTCCCGTCCCCAAGCGGTAGCAGGCGCGGGGCTGTGCAGCGCGGAGCCGGGCCTCCGGCTCCCGCCCAAGCCGCCACCGGCACGGCAGGGTTTGAACGGCAAGGTCCCGCGCTGCGCGGGAGGTGGGGCCGAGCCGGCATTGCGCTGCCTCTCCCTCCCGCCCGCCCGCCTGCGGAGCGCTGCCCTAGGCGTGTCCCGGCCCGCCCCCGGGCAGCGCGGGGTGCGGCTGCGCTCCAAGCGCCTGCACCGGCGGCCCCGTCTCCCGCAGGCCGACGTGGGCAGCGCTCCGCGGCCGTCCTGCTCCCGCTCAGTACCTGCAGCACAGGCCGCCGCTGCTCCTCCAGCTGGGCTCCCGCTGCAGCTTCCTCACCCAGCAGAAGAGGCTCGATCCCCGCCCCCTCCGCGCCGCTTCACGCCCGAGCCCGGCGGTCCCCGAGCGGGGCAGTGGAGGGAGGAGCGGCAGCGGAGCCGCCTGCCTGCGGGGCCGGGCCTGGGCACAGGCACGGTGGGGTAGCAGTGCCGCTTCCCTCCGGTGCCTTGGCGGCCGTTTCCGCCGGGCTGCCGCGGAGGACCGGGCGTCCGGGAGTAGGTGGAGGGCGGCGGGCTTGGCTACCCGCCGAGCAGCGCGGCGCCCTGCGGGTGGAGTATGGCGATGGGGGTGTCTCGGGTGCTCTGCTGCTCGCGAACAGAAGGTTCTTGTTTCAATGGTGCTGCGGCAGTGTTTGTTGCCGAAATGTCTCCGTCTCCTTCCCCCGTTACAAAGGGACCCTGCTCCCGTGTGCAACACGGCAGGACTGCAGGTGTTGCGAAAGACGGGTGCTGTGCAGCTGGGTAGCCCCAAGGTACCTGAAGCTCTTATTTGTTGATGCTTCCTGCAACCAACCCCTGCGCAATTTACAGATCTCATTAAATCTAAATTTGGCCTCCTTAAAGCGAGCTGCCTAACGAAGCAGTCAATTCTGTCTTCTCCATGAGGGTACATCATAGCAAAGTCTTGGGGAGTTTAGGGATTTTTGTTTCTAATGTAGCCAGAAAATAGGGTTTGCTGGAGGCTTCTGCTTTTGTCTGGAATTTACAGTGGTGGTGTTTTGAATAGTTTAGTATCTGTATGTTTTCTCTGAGCATGTATTACAACCCAGTGATGTGCCTTAACTATGTGAAATATTTTATCTTTTAAATAATTTTGTTTCACAATTGAGTTCCAGGCATATGGAGTGGAGCTGGATTCCAGTGGCTCCACAAGTATGCCTGTTGCTTTTCGCTTCGGTTACTTTGCAGCATGTGTGTGCTCCTCCAGTAAGTGTGAATTTTGCCCCCACTGAGTTCAGTGTAAGTAGGCTGTCTTCTGGATTACTACATGTATTTTCTCAGTACCTCTGACAGTATATTTAAATACGTTTTTCATATATCCATTTGAGTGCTGTGGTATCACAGAAAATAACCAAATGCCCTCTGCCATAGTTTAATGCCTGCTGACAACTAAATACGATGGGAGCCTCTCCCTCACACACCGGGATGGGGAGAAGAATCAGAAAAATAGTAAACCCCCGTAGTTGAGATAAGAATGGTTTAATAATAACAATAAGGTATATTATTACCTGTGCTGGTACTACTGACAATAATGAAAATGGAAATTAAAGAATGTATAAACCAGAAAACAGCCCCACAAACAACAGTGGTGCACAGTCCAATTGCTCACCACCCTCTGACAGATACCCAGCCTGACCTGAGCAGTGACCTGGGCCTTCTGGGTGACTCCCCCTGTTTATATACTTGGCAGAGTCCTAGGAGAGTATGAGAACTGCCTGCTAATGCTGTGGTCAGGGTGGCTGGTACATTGAAAGAAATGAAGTTCAGCAGTCTGTGACACTGAAAAATTCTGGTTCAATTTGGCTACCTGGTTTTGTTATGGGATCCCACAGGTACTTCCAATTACTGTAGCATATGTAAAGAAATGGATATGTGTTTATATGACCAAAATGCACTGCAAAGTAAATTAGTTTTAGGACTGCAAGCTGATTTCTCTATGTAACTGTACACGGAAACAAGTCATATTTCCATTTAAAGCTTTTTGCCAAGGAATGTATACCTAAGTAAAACTGATACAATGCCCAACACCCAAAATCAGCTGAGCAACAGTACTATGAATTAGAGATTTGCTTCATTATAGTAAAAAAAGTTTTACCATTTGCCTATGAAGAATAGTAACAGCACTGGACTACATTGAACATACCAGGAAAAAAGCAACACAGCTCTTGTAAGGAGAGTCAGTTGTATCTTTCAAAGCTGATATATTTTTGCAAATATTGATTAATTAAAATGATAAAAAATAAAATTCCAGGCTGGGTTCCTCACACCTACATGTAGGCAACCAAGGCACTTAATTTGTTGCTGCTCTGAAGTCTTCATGCAATCAAGAGAGAAGTAGTCTGATGCAGCTGCCTGTTGACTGCAGAGGAGGTTGAAGATCACTATTTTCTTAAGTGATGTGACTCAGCCATTCTTTTTCTAAAGGAAGTAAATTACAACAAAGGAGAAAAACTTGGGGTCTCATTTTCTCAATGCAGAAATAGTGACATTTACCTGTAGATAGCACTGAGATCATGTAACAAAATTCACATATAACTTACACCTTAAACAAGCAGGGGGTTGCTCTGACATCATGATCAGGTCTGACTTCTAATATTAAGAGTGAAGCCTCCTGATACTTATTAGGAATTCCTTATGTCCTACAGTCTTTAAATAGAGTTTCAGAGTAAGACTAAAACTTGAAAAAAAGTGAATGACCATTAGTCCAAAATTTCCATTGTGGTTTTCTAGCTATGGTTAGTGAGACAATGTATTTGTTAACAATTTATAGAAATGAACCCCCATTTTCTTCAGCTGACACACTAGAAAGGCAAGTGCTGCAACATGGGCTGTTGCTCAAAATCCCTCCATGATCAGTTACAGGAACGGAAGCATTTTTTCCCCAAGAAACTGCTGCTTTCAGTTTTGAAGTACAACTCATCAGAAAGGTCCTTTGTCGGAGAGTTTTCTAGTCTCAAAAAGCAATAAAGTCCAGAGACCACCTACATCAAGAGTGAAAAATATATAATCTAAGAATGAAAACAAAATTCTTGCAGCATTATAGAAACATTTAGGAAGAAAAGGTGATAAGTATATCCTAAAAAAACCCTATTTACTTCAGTTTTATAACACATCTGTAATCTTACTCTAAAGTGATCAAAGTTTACAAATCTAAGAGATTTAATTTTAATTTAGGTATTTTAAATGTAGAACTACTCAAACCAATTAGAAAATAATCCAAGTTTATTCTTCCAAAATAACAGATCATGAGAAAAGCAGAAGTGAAAAATTATTTAGACTAAATTAGAATGCTAAAAATTCCTTAATATTGACGCATGTAATTTATTGCCAGTACTTCTCATAGGACTAGTGTTTTCCTTGCAGCCTGAGGTAAATATGGTACACATAGCTGAAGTACAGACTGATTATTACAATGCTGTTCTTCTGAAATGAAGGATTCTTCTGAATTTTCGTAGAATCACAGGCTGGTTTGGGTTGGACTTGATCTTAAAAATCACCTGGTTCCAACCCCCCCTGCCCTGGGCAGGGACACCTCCCATTAGACCAGGCTGTTCAAAGCCCCATCCAGCCTCACCTTGAACTCAGCCAGGGATGGGGCAGCCACAGCTTCTCTGGGAAACCTTTTTCTCTGCCCTGTGTTGTGTATAGCCTGTTACTTCCTTCTTCCACAGGAAAACACAGTAAAGGTTCAAATATTTTTTTCTTTATTGTTTACTCTTCAACCTTTCATTGTTTTTTTTCTGAATAAATATAAAGGGTCAAAGGAATTAGTTACTTCAGGTGCTGATAATGAGGTTTAATGTGTCAAGAGTGGAGAGAGGGAGCTCCTGAGAGCCAAAAGATTTCCCAGCATTGTAAATAATACTGTGCGTATCCAGGATAATTCTTTACCTCCTTACTCAGTTGTCTGTTGAGCCAGGAGAGTAAATGCATGTGCGAACAGAGGCTCTGCAGAACTCTGCACAGCTGGGCTCATGCATATGTGCACTTTTAGTTTTCCAGAATACCAGATACTGCAAATACCAGGAACACCACGGTACTGTGGTAATGCCAGCTCCTGTATTAATCCCAAATGCCAGATATTAACTTTTTTTTTTTTTTTAGGAATACATTTTATGGAGTTCTCTGTAACATTTGTGAGAAAATCAGGTTTTTTTCCTAGTTACTTCTGGTTGGTTTGAAACTCCCTTTGTTTGGTTGGTTTTTAGAGCCTGATTCAGTAATGGAACAGCTGCTGACTGTGGCAGAGTGACTTAGTTGCTTCCGAGAGGCAAGCACTTACTAGTAAAAAACCAAGGGGCATACCTTTTACTGAATAAGTAAATGCAGATATTATCATCTTCACATTACTGTTATTAATGCTGTATGTAAAAATGTACAAATGATGTGGAGGATGAGAGAAAAAGTCTGAGCCCTTGCAAAGCATGCAAGAAAAAATACACAACACTCACTCCAGAACATTGTAACAAAACAAGCTCATGTATTTTATTTTGGGTAACAGCCAAGAAATCTGACATTTTGCCCAATATGGCTTTCTTCTAAAATTAAAAAGTTGCATATACCTCCAGTTGAGTCCACCAGCTACAGAAATTATGCTGTATACATCTTTAATCCATGGCAGCATCACCAGAGTACAGCTTTCAGTGGCGTTTTCAAGCTGAATTAGAAGATAAAGTTTTAAAATAGTAAGTTTTAAAATGTTCATTTAGAAGATTTTATATTGTTTATATGAAAACATACAAATTTTTTCATTTATACATACACTACATATAAAACTCTTTGTAATTAGCAGGTATCTTAATCTGGGTATTTACCTTTGTGCATATAGCAAAAAAAGAATGTAGTTAGGGCTTCAGATGAAATATTAAAGTTCATACCTTTGTATATGCTAACTAAAATCTTATTCAAATAACTTGAACATTTTTTCCTGCTTTTAAAAGATGAAGAGATTCAGCTTAAAAATACATTCATAAAACAAAGAGACAGTTTTCTCCCTGAGACTACCAGTGTGAGTTTTTTTGTGGTAATCTTTGAATGAAAAAATTATATAAAAAAAAGACAGTAAATTCTAGTTTTCTATACGCTGCAGCACATTTCTTGAGTAAACCTGGCATCATGAAAGGTGTAGATTGGAGAATCATGCTCACTAGCTGAAAAAAGCATTGCCATATATCAATTTCAGAAGAAGAAAAAACTTTAAGGGGGGTAAGGTAGGGAAGGTAATAAATTACAAGGGAAGGTAATTAAGTTTGAACGAAAGACCTGTATCTGTAGTATGTATAAATGGGAAAAAGTTGGGTGTTTTTTTGTTTGGTTTGGGGTTTTTTTTCCCCTTTAATTTCAGACATGAATTTTATCCAAAGCAGGACTATTTGCTCCAAATGTAGATTTTCAATTTATGCAGGGATACTTAGTACAGTATTCTAAATATGTCAGGCATTTGTTTTTGTTAATATTCAAAAAAGAAATACATAACTTGTAGGAACAGTTTCTGCTGAAGTTTAACAATAAAATGTTTGGTTATAACCAGATGGCAAAGTCTCATGAGGAGCAGATTAAGGAGTCAACCCCCCACCCCAATGAACAGCTTCCGTGTTGTGGCTGTCTTCATCTCTTCTCAAAATCTCTCTGCTCTGAAAGCTAGCAGCTACCCTGGCTTTACTTCACATTCCCCTTAGGTGTTAAAAAGAGACAGTTTTTAAACTGCTACGAAGTAACAGAATAGAAATGGGATGCATTAAACACATCCTGCCCAAACTGGGGAAGAGAGTGAGAGATATACTTTTCTTTAACAATTTAAATTGTATTTATAGTAACCATGCAATTATGTTATTTTGGGGGGGAAAGCCTTACCTGAAATCAAAGAAAACACATTTATAGGAAAAAGGGGGAAAGCGTTATGTTTGTTCTACCAAAATTTATTATGTAGTAATTACAAAGTTTAAAGATTCTTCCATTTTAAATAAAAATAATAGTTATAATTACACACATTATATAGTACCATGTCAAGTGATTCCAACAAATATAACATGAAATACAGTGCAGTTTCAAATCAGAAAGACAAATACTTTCTCATTCACAGTGTTTGACAAATTACAGGAAAGCTTGTTCACATGGGGGTTTACTTAAGGTCATGCTCTTATAAACAGTCCACATCACGCTGTGCCACAAAAACAAATCGTCTCTCAGAACGTGAAGTACCGGGCAAGCCACTCCTGGCGCTGGGGATCTGGTGAAGCCATTGGTGAAGCATCAGTCTGAGGAGGGCTAAAGTCACAGAAAGGAAAAAAAAAACCACAATTATCCCACAACTACACACAAAGTACAAACGTTGGGAGAAAAAAAACCACCCAAATCACAGTGAATATGCAGTAAGGAACACAGTCTGTTTTTCCATGGATTAATTATCAGTGTGCCTCAGGACATGACTGAATGTCTCCCTATAGAATCTGTGATCATCCACTCCATTGGAGAGCAGCAGCAGCACAGACAAGTCAGTTTGGAAGCCACATTAACAGGGTGGGCAATGAATGTTTTGGAAAGGAATTTAAAATCTCATCAACAGCTGTAGGTTTCAGAAAGAATAAAAAGGGTTTTCTTGGAAAAGCTTGACTGCAGAAGGTCCTCTTTTAGCATCCTTTTCCGGTGGTAAAGTTCATTTTCGAAATATGATGCGAGCATCATATTTGTAGACATGTGCTCACAAAGACTGGTTGGCAACTGAACAGAAATACACAGTTTTAATACTTGACACTGATCACAGATATCACTTGTGTCGTCATTCATGCACACGTTTAAAATACCAGGAAAAGAGAAACTGCCGCACTGCAAAACAAGATTTGGTTCCCCCTTGAACACTTAAAAGTCTCACAAAATGAGCAAGAGAGAATAATTTAAATTCAATTACAAGCTGAGCTCCTCCATCAATAAAAATCAGTAATAAAACAATTCCTACTGTATTACTGGATAGTACAGAGCACAAAACTATTTGGAATGGAAACTCTGGCATCACAGTCCACGAGTCCATGCACATGCATGTTAAGAGATATCTGAGCACACTCATGCACATCACATGCTCAGGAAAAAAACGAGCAACAGTACTTGTTTGGTTTTCTTTTAAAGATCATTTTCTTGAAATAGATTGCTTTCCCTTATCTGTTTTAGATTCTATTATTTGTTTCCTTTTACTAATGTAGTTGCTGGGCATGTGGCTTTTCACATTAAACCAAAGGAGAGAGTAAATAACCGTATGTGGAACTGATAGTTACACACTGCTTTGTTGCCAACTTAGAGGTAAGAGTTCAGCACCCACTAAATAAGAGTGCAGCACTTCAGTGCATCTAATATGCAAGCACATAAAGCCAAAAGATTAAAATCCTGGATCCAAAAATCCATTTTTAAGTTATTCAGTTCACTATATTATTTTGTGAGAGAATTACTTGAGACTTTAATGCTGGTTTTGATTGCTAGAGTCTCAGCATTAAGCACCCAAGAATGGAAGTTTCCTGTTGCTGTAGTAAGGTTACTCCTATGAAACAATCTGATCTAGATGAGGAAAGGGGAAACATAAAACATTCACGTAGCACAGAAAATAGTTTTTTTACATAAAAACCATTATCACGTAATACTGAATAACAGAAATTCTGTGCAATTCCTGAATGACAATCAGTAAGTAACACAAACATTTAAAGCAATTGTTCATATATGTAAACAACTGGAAGCACATGAATTTTGTTAAAGGCTCTAAAGAGGTTTTCCAAGTTCAAGACTTATGAAAAAGTGAAAGAATACTTCACATTTCGATCAGGTCTGCAATAAAAAGGAATACTATAAAGAGGTTACAAATGCAATGTAAAAATTAAAAATGCCGTCAGAGTAGTTGTACCTCTGAAAGGTTCACAAAGCAAGTGAGGTTCAGCTCAACGGGAATGCAAAATTTTCCTGACATAAGTAAAAACAAAAAAGAATTAAAAAAAAGACTGGTGAGGCAGTGCTCACCTCAAAAACGTCTTGGGCTCTTTGGGTGGCACTGGCTGTGGTAGTGGTTTGCTGCTGTTGAACTCAATATCGTGGATGGGTGAGTTAGGAATGGGCTCCAGGCGGTTAGGATGTCCATTGCCCACCACTCCGCTAGACTCCAGAGCACTTAGATTGGGGACACTCACAAACCTGTTTGCTGATTTATCATTCTTCTTCTTTTGCTGCATTAAAAATAACAAATGTAAGGAAGGCATCTGGCACCAGGACAGATGAGGACATTTGCAAATGTAAAAGTTTTACCTGATGGCTGGTTTGGGGTTTTTATGAAGGAGAGCAATAGGGATGGATCAGGCTCTTTTTTCCAATCGTAGTTTTACTGTTTGCTTTGACCAGACCTGAACACCAAGAATTTTTGCAGAAAAATCAAATTTCTGATCACGATGATTAAGTTATTAAGTTTAATAGTTTAATAATCAATCTGTATATTTTATGAGATCTTCCATTGTAACATTTTGCTACGTTTAAGACATTGGATATAGGAAGTTTTTCACTAAATTGTCAATTAATCTGATCAATTTTTCATCTGTACTTAAATCATTTCTTGGTATCAGTGACACAGGTCTGCTGTCAACTGTAATTGCAGCAAATTTCAATGAGACAAAAAAGTGAATCTCTCCAACAGGTTTCACCCCACCACTGAGGCACGTTTTGGTAACTGGAACGTGGAAGCTAGAAAAGCAGCTACATCTCTTTTAAAGCAATTAAGCCCTCATAGTTGCAAGTGTTATAGTAATACTGCTATGGATAAAAAGAGTACTGTACAAGAGTTCATTTTCTCGCACAAGGAAAAGGCCTCTTAGCAGTCTTCTAATGCTAATCTAGCTACCACTTCTAGGCACCAGATGGCACAACTGAGCATTTTTCTTTTCCTGTTACGCTCCGTACCCTGCTGCCAGTACTTCAAGCGACCCCGAATACTGAAGATTTTTATTTTTATATCACTATTTCACTCTCCATAACACATCATACAAAGGAATCAGTGTTTACTCTCTCTGCTTTTCTAGATATTCCAATGTAGAAGGATGCTTCAGAGAATTTGATAGCTTTTTAAAAATAACTGTGTGACAGGATGCCACGTGTACTTTCTGCCTTCTATCAAATAGTCCACGTCCACAATAAAATATTAATATTTTAAAAACCTTATTTCCAAAAATAGGATTTTTGAATTAATGGATTCGCTTGTTCGCTTGAATTATGCATTATTTGAATATATAATAAATACTTTCATTCAGTTACATATATGCAACCCTAACAAAGCAACTTGGAAAAAAAACTCTCAAGGGCTTGTGGACTACACAAATTTGAACTAAATGAAGTGAAAAATAAGTGGAATCTCATGTTGTTTTGCTAGAGGATTTTTCACCAGAATTCCACTTGAAACAGGAGAGCTGCTCTATTCAAGGGTGGGCATGAGTTCAAACAGAGGCAGACATGAGTCCTGTTGTTTGTACTTCACTAGCTCTCTCTTCTAGCTTTGGTTTCACTGCTTGACCTTTCTGGGGTTCATAGATGTGAATGCTACTAATTGGAGCCACACTTGTGGATTTAAGAGAAAGCTATAATAGAAGAAAAGTCTTTTAAACATTACACTGAAAGATCGTCAAACTAAGGGTTAAACTAAGACTGCCCCATACACTTCACTTCTTCTGTAGGAGCTGAAGAAGCAAGAAATAACATTATGGTGGAAAAAAATAATGTGGTAAGAGTAACCAACTATGTAAAAACATCTTTTTACACCTTCAAGGTAATATACACTGTAATTAACATGGTGTGTTAAACACACTGTAGTTAAATCTCTCTGCTTCACAGGCGGCTCATTTTTGGAAAATGTGTATTAGCCACATAAGTGCTTAGAAAAACCCTGCAGTTTCTACCTTATTCTCTGGAAAACAATCTATGCTTCTGAAGCAGTCAAATCTGGAGAGACAAAATTGTGTGTATAATTCCATGAAATTCATGCAAAGTATTAAGAAACTTCAGCTGTAACAATGTAATACTAAACAGATCCATTGCACAAATTAGAGAAGACGTAATGGATACTGCAATGGGTGTAATTTTGCATAAACATGCAAAGGCTGTAGTAACTCATATTCTGTCTTTTCATCACAAAAAAGGAAAGAGAATGAGTTTTTCAGTTTCTTTGTAATTCATTCTCCAATAATACAGTATATGCTTTGACAAAATAAAGTAACATAGTCCACAACTCATGAAATGAGAGACTAAAATGTTCTGGCATACAAGACAGTTTTAAAGTCCAAACAGTTTTAAGTGATGGAAGCATATTATAAAAATATATGAATTATCACTATGGAAATCTGATGATGTACTTTTCCCAATTGCTTCAGATTTCACACAAAACACAGGCATATATACTTGGTGGTTACATTTCACATCTTTATAAATGAGTGGTTCAGACAAACTTTCAGAATTTTCCAGCAACCTTTATCATATAAAAACAAAGCATTCAAATTGTATCCAGCCATCCTGGTATTGTCTCTACTGGGCCCAAGCTAAGGTCTTTTATGCAGTTACGCATAAAAGTCAGGCAGCTGCATATAAGCTTGTGAGAGCTGCTGGGCTCCTGAAAAGCACAGCAGAATATTGACAATTGACAGCAGAGTTTGTGCAGAAGTGGGAAGTACACTCATCTGATATGAAACTACAATGAGGTTTAGCTAAATTGCAGCCTGATCTCAGATAACAGAGCCTGGACCTTGATCACTGGAGCTCTCGGGCATCTGAGCTGCTCGTGTTGTGCCCCTTGGGTTACCCTTTGCTTCAGAACCTTCCTGAGTTCTTCTGCCTCTACAGCTGGGACAAATCTCTTCCCTTTCCATGCAGGTGAAACAACCTATGGGTTATCACAAGGAGGAAGGAAATGTCAGAGGACTCAATCTTACTCCTGACGTGGTGAAAAGACATAAAATTAAGGTACCCTACTGCAGTCTATTCATGTTCCTCATGGAGAAATGATGCTGGCTTTTGAAGTGACAGGGAGGCACTATGCCTGCATGTATAATAGCCTTCACTGGCTGCTACTATGAGAGAACTGGAAAAGGCTGCTGCTGAAGTGTTGTCACTTGTATAGACGGTAACAGTAACTGAGAAGGCTAGAGACTGACTTCTATCTCCTGCTGTCCCTGCAGTTCATACCTGTTTTGTTACTTCAGTTCTCCAGAATTACTGTGTCTTTCTCCATTCAGACTCATTCCATGCCCTTCTCATACTCTTCCCTTTCCCCTTTTTACCTTTATTCTCTTCCTTTAGTGTCCCCTCTCCCTCTACCGTTCTAATGCTTTTCCAGCCCAAGCACCACCCGCAAAGTGAAATTGCCCTTGCACCTTCCAAAATAGCCAAGAAAAATTAGGAATCTACCGTTGTTCGCAGATATCAGGTTTTCACTATACACTACAGTCCAGCCCTCTCTTGCCTTTCTGTCACTTTTCCATTTTGATTTTGCAGTTTTGTGAGAAGGAACTGGTTTATGTCATACATGTCTAGCAAGCCAGGGAACAATATCAATGGATCTCTCAACAACACAAAACAAACAAACCTACACAAAAACAGAGACAAATGGAAAACTATGTTCCTTGTTTCGAACATGTCTTTTAAGAGTGACATATGTATACACGCAGACACACACACCTATATTTCTTCTTTTACTATATCCTAAGTTTAGATTTCTTTTTCTTCACTTTAGCAATGAAGTCCATGGAACATACCTTCACCAATGGATTAATAACACCAACATTAGGGCTTGCATTAAACATTTTGTTGTAGTTAGTCTCCCTGTTAACTAGCTCCAGCTGATAGAACTTTTTGTCTTCCTAAAAAGAAGAAAAAATAGAAACTTCTTTTTATGCATTTTCAATGTTAGAGGCCAAATCTGCCTACAACTGATCCCAAATAAATTTATGATTACATTTTAAAAGAAACTGGTAACTCTAAAACTTGTATTTTATACTTAATGTTATATATATTATTATATGCAATAATCTAAATAATTTCTATTTATGCAGTTCTGTTGCAGTTATATGCTCCTGAAAGTGAGCTTAGCCTAACGGATTATGCACTGGGAAAGACTCAGTATGGCTGACTTCTGATCTCTAATTAATCCTGATTTCCTCATTCCTTCTTGCTTTTGAATCAGGATCTAATTAGATTCGTATGATGGTTGTGTTGTGCTCTGAATTTGGGAAGCTTAGAAACCTCACAGAAGAAACTATTTCTTATATGGCTTACATGGCTGGCTTAATCCAGGATAGGAGATGTGAGACATCTGATGAGGTCATACTGAAATATGTTTTTGTAATAAGATATTACGCTTGACTGTGTAAACCTCTAGGTATCTAATTAGTTTAACCATTATGAGTTATTAGAACCATAGGAGTAATGTTATAAAGAATATGAATAACATGTTAGCAGGACTGGTTCTTTAAATACATTTCGAACACTTCAAATTAGATTAACTTTTGTATATGTTGAGATATTAAACCAAGAGAGCACAAAAGTCTTACGATCAATTTCTTTATGAGTTGGTCCCGCTCTGCAATTAGGTCTTTCAGTTCTGAAATAAGCTGCAAGTCTTCTGGTCTTGATTCTCTGTTTTTATATTTTTCTTCCATTTCTTCTAAACTTTATAGGAGAGAAGAATACCCCCTTTAGCCTGATCCAGTGTCAAATGATGAGTGAATAGTCACATCTTTGATTAGTACAAAATTGTTCAGGGAGTAAAAACAGAAGATGGTTTTCTTATAACCTTGAAGTAAATCAATTTCTATGTTATCATTCAGCTTTAGCTAGTTATTAAAAAAAAAAAATCGAATTCAACACTAACCATAACTTTTGCTCAAATAATTAATAATCTGGGCAAAAGTCTACAAACTTAACATTCTTCTTGGTCATGCAGTATTACAGGTTTGAAAAAAGGCCTCTTGGAAGTCAGACTGAAAATTAGGTGCTCAATACCATCATACAGACAGGAGAATTACAGGTGACATAGCTAAGATGGATTCTTATGTAAAATATAGGGACTACATTGTCTTATATTTAATATTGACAAAAATCTTGAAAGTTGGCCATTTGCTTTCTTGACGAAGAAAACAGTATATATATTTTGTAATAGATGACTATTCTTAATGCATTCTTGTGAGACTGGAGAAATTGGATAGGCAGCCAAGGCTGGCACAGTCTTCCTCAGTTCATGTGGAAAGTACTGGAACAAAGATACCCAGGAACAGTGAAGACTAATAGGTAAATAATTCCTCTCCACAAAAGCAACTTAGTACACTAGAGATGAAATAAAGGAATGAGCAAAAGAAAAGCAATAACACTTGGATATTGGGATATCTGGATTAGAGAAATGTAATAATTGATAATATTTGAAAAAATATGAGGAAATTTTAAATGCCTGGTGGAAAAGCATTAAAGGAGAGAAGTGAAATAAACCAACTGAGAGAGGAATTGTACTAGTAACTGCGTAAATACCCTTGTTTCTTCTGGAAGAACAAGTTTTGAGAACAGGATGATTTAAAATGATTGCATCTCCTTAAAACATAAATAAAATGCTCATGATGCTAAACACTGTTCAAAAGAAGACTACTAAAATACTCTTCTCACATATTCAGCTCTCACGTGGATTCGTGAACCAAGTTTCAGAATAGATTCAGGAAATTTAACAAATACAATGAAAAGAAATTATTAAAAAAAAAAAAAAAAGTCCCAAACTCTGTAAAAAAAAAATCTATGAATTTAAGGTGTCTAAGTCAGCTCAAACTTAATTCCACCAGACACTCAGAAGCAGACATATTTTCTTACTTCAGGTAAATGTTTTCCCTTCAGAAGCAGCTATGTGATTTTTACTGAGATGCATCTGAAAAAACAGTTCACATTAAATTACATTTATAATCTTCAAGTAACCTGTATGTAACCTGAGTAGATTATATAATGTATTTACATAAAACATGAACGTGAACAACATGGCTTTATTTGCAGAAAAGGCATTTGACTCAGCAGAACAGAAATATGCTCAGCTGGGTTAATTTTGTGTATACATTTTCTGCTGGCTTAAGCTATTGTATACAGATCCCCAGAGAATAGTGCATGGTTACACACAGCTGTCATTTTATTTTCAGATATCTCAGAGAATTGTGGGGGTTTAATGTTTCAAAGAGAAAATACGCAATTTCAAGACTCTGGTTGTAGAGCCTAATTAATGATACCCACTCTCAACTCTCAACTACTGTGAGATAGATTCTCCATTTCATAAATGTTCACAAGGCCATGCTTTAGGTAAGGCTGGACCTGGAGAAACAGTTACTTAAGGAATGGCTGCATAAAACTACTTTGTGAGGTTTTTTTAACATAGTTTCCTGTTTTGGCAGCACCCTGCTTTAGTTTAAGTAGAGAGAGAGAACACAGTGAAAGGCAGGGCATAACATTTGCTCTCTTTAGGCCAGTGGCTTCTTCCTCATAGCCCTAAGTTGAGCAAGAACCAGGAGCTGGGAAAAATAACTAAATTCAGAAAATTTCAGGACACTGAAAACCAAGCAACTTCATGGGAGAAAAAGTTGGGGTAAACAGTTCCAAAACCTAGTTCTGGTGGCAGCCTGCAGGCATGTTTCTTGTACAAGATGAGTGCAGCAGTCAGGAGGTATGCCTAATTTACCAAAGGGCAAGTTACCACATTTATCAGGGCACAAGAGTGTGCATCTGGATGATTACAAGGGAGTAAGAACCAGAATTTTACACCCATCTTATCTGAAGACAATTTCTGAGTGCTCATTATCAAGAAAGAATTGATCCATTTGGGCTTTATTGTCCATTTAAAACTGAAATCTAACTGTAAAAGATTTCTATCATATACTTAGGATCAATTATGTTCTCTGCCATAAATCTTTTGTACTGCAAATAGAAATCCTTCAGTGACAATTTTGTGTCAGGAAGCCTTCAATGTGCTATGGAACCTCAGCCAGAAACCCTGACCAAAAATGGTACATCACAGACAAGAGGTAAAGATGTGGAAGACAGGAGAACACTGGCTAGATGACAAGCTACTACATCATTTTTGCTCAGAGGTGGTCTAACCCCAGGTGGCATTTTCACTGACAGACACTCTAAGTATTCTGTTATAATTATGCTCACATAATCCATTTCAGACACTAATTTTCCTTATGCTAGCAAACCTGAAAATGTTTGCATCCCTCATGCTATAATCAGACTTGGTAATAGCAAATATTGCTCATAAACTTGTTGAAGAAACTCTTGTGTTCTCAAGAAAGATGTATTAAAGTTTGAGAAAAAGCACTTGAAATACTGTTTTCTCCAATTTCCTACGAACTGCACAGATTTAATATCTTTCCTATTTCCATTGTTTTGGTCTCAAATCCCTAAGAGTGTAACTTACTAAATTCTCCTAAAGCTTATAGAAATGTGTTGCCTAAAGAATGCAAGGTTAGGCCCCATACTTGACTGAGATTTTTGCACATCTGTATCTCTGCAATACCTTCAGAAACTTATGGACACCAGAATGAATTATTCAATCAACGGAGCTACACACAATTTTTTTAATGCAACAAAACTTACGAAAATTGTAAAGCTGAATTAATTTCCTTGAGCAGCTCTTGGGTCTTATTAAAATCTGCCAGCATGCTTTGTTTCTCTCTGATGTGATCTGCTGTCAAGACATCCAGCTCTTTCTCATGTTTCTTGCTTAAATCTTGCTCATGCATCCTGTTTAATTTATTTTTTGTTAAAAAGAGAGTTATTCTAAAATCAGACTTGTTTGCTCATCATGATTTTCTGCCATGCTTCTAACGGCTTTTACACAGTATCAAACAACACAGAAGGATTTACTGATTCATCAAACTCCACTACTTAGTGTCCTCCAACTTTCTAGCTTTTTTCATGGAAAATGCATCTCCTTTAATGCTTTTTTAAATAAAGAAACAATGAATAAAACAAAACCAAAACAAAACCAAGAAACAAAACCCAACACTGTTAGTAAAATATGCCAAAATGTATCACTGAGGTACAGCTTCACTGTATGGTAATATTCACTAACTTTACTAGTAATAGACAGCATTTTCTAAAGATGACTACATGATCTGTAACATCACTTGATAAAGAGGATAAATTAAAAGCTGAAAATAGTAAAATCTCTTAAGTAAAACAGTACATGAAATAATGCATATTTTTGTTCAGAGTGGAAAAATTCACACCTGATCTGCTGGTTGGATTCACTGCGTATTCTAAGAACTTCTTTCCCTTTAAACTCTAATTCCTTGGTCAATGCACTTATATTTTCATGAAGATGCAGAATCTCTTTGTCCAGTTCAGCTATATGATGGTCTCGGTGTCTCAGTTCATCTTGTAGATCTGATATTCGGCATAAAAATTCTTTCTCCTATGATATAAGTAGCAGCAGCAAAAAGTATTTTAAATAGACTTGTTTCTCAAAAGCACAATACTTGCTTTTGGGAGACAACAGCTGAGCAGAATTTTCCACTCAATAGACAATTTGTTTTCAGGTTTTGATGCTGACACAAGTTATAATTAAAAATGAGGGTTTTTTTTTATTGTGTACAAGTACAAATAAAGAAGAAATCTTAATTTTGTAACAAGCAATTTCCATTTATGAGAACATTTAAAACCTGTCATTGCCTATTGAAAGTTTCTATAGCTCATCACATTTTCCTTTTGATGACACATACAACAAAAAAACAGGTATCACTAAGAACCAGGTCATTCAGGTCTTTCTACCTCTTCAACACACAGCATAGAGAAACTGTTTTCCCCTTTGCAGGCCTCTACAATGGGACAAAATAATTCAAGATACATGCCCTGCACAAATAAGTGCTTCAGAAGGCTCCTAATTTAGTTATATATAAGCATCATAAATATCTCATAGCAGAATATGTAGACAATAGTTCATATAATATTTCTGTTGTGTCCAATAAATCAATAAAAATTCTTTTTGCATAATTTGAAGTATCTGGGAAACTTATCTGTAACCCATCCCAATGGTTTTATTAATGAATCTCTTCAGTTTAGAAAAAGACTGTAATAAAATTGACCTTATTTCAGTTTTCCATCTATTCCTCTTCTTAGAGTTCCACAATAATTAATAACCATATAGTTTGCACAGATAGAAAATCAGCAGATATTTCAAAGTAGTTTTATGTGTAATTGTGTTTTGTGCCTTCAGGCACCCAGGAAATATAAACATATACCAAGGTACAATTTTCACAGGACATCTTTAAGAATAGACCTTTAAAAATAACTCTACCTCCCTATAGGAAGACTATATTAAAGTTGTAAGAAAAGCAGTGGAAAATTTATGCCCACATATATAAATATTTTTCAAACTAGCAAACATAATCATCCTGCTCAGAACTCACTGTATCCAGTTCAACTCTGGCCCTGTGAACTGATGAGCATTCAAACACAGGAAAACACAATTGCTTTGCCCTCAGTACAACTAAAGCTTATGCTTAGCAGATGATTGTACAGATGCCAAAAGTACACGGAAATTGTGGCTGGATCAAAGACTCAGTCTTGTAACTTAAACTTCTTTTTCTGACATCTCCTTTAGGTGTGTCACTCTAGGCTTAAGCAACACACAACTGAAACGATCTGTATCCTCCCAAATCCTGCACATTTTCATTCCCTGCCATGAGCACCACATTTCTGCCTCTAGCCACTTTTAAACCAGCAGGGAAGAGAAAAAGAAGGGCTCATTGTTGACTATTTGTGTAAGGGCCATACCCAACTAAACTTGTTTCCTCTGTTAATATACTTCTAAAACTGTTCCGCCTCCCTGGTGCTGGGCTATCAGTAAATTAATCCTGAAAAGCCTATTGTACAGGCAAATAAAGAAGTAATTTCCTGATCACTACTGGAAAAACTGATTGTGTATGAAGTGAAAAATGAAAGAAAAAAGTGAATGAATCACTTTGCTGCTGAAAGCAAAGTAAGTTCATACTGGCTTTGGGGGCTTGTTTTGGGCTTTGAGTGTGTTTTTTATAAGAAGCAGTTGCAAGATGTTAGGTCACCTTTGCTTTATTGAGATGTTCATTTATCTTTTCCAGTTTGCCTCCTGAAAAAAAAAAAAAAACAACCCACAGAAAACCCCACCAACTTGGGTACCTCCTGAGTTTGAAGAATCATTTGGTTTTAAGCAACCACTTCTCAGCTGTATCACTTAGGCTTCAGAGATAAACAGCTTTTTCCTTTTTAAGTCCTGAGGGCAGCTGAGGACAAGTAGGACTTTGTAAGAATCAGCACTTTACACAATCTAGTGTGCTCCCAAGTGGCCACACAATTCTGAGAGGAAGCTGCCTTGATATGGGAGACATTACTAGGCTTGAATGAAGTTTGTTGAAGGAAGAAAAAGCTAAGCAAGGAAGTTTAGGTGAACAAGTAGGGATGCATTATCTGCTGGTGCTGGCTGACCTTGAAAGATTATATGTTTGTTGATTGTTCGCAAGGGTTCCTGCCTCCAGCTAAGAGAGAGAGAATACTGATTATGCAGTTTTACAGTAAGTTGCAGCAATGCCACCTACCTGTCGCCTGCCGAGCTCCATATTTCTTTCAAGCTCCATTTTGGCAGCTACCAATTCTTGCTGATGGTTGTGCCTTAGCTGGTCGATTGCTGCTGCATGTTGATGATTTAGCTCTGAGCGCAAGGAAGCTAATTACGGTGAACAGAAAGAACAGTTGATTTGCAAATGTTTACATTGATTAACAATAACAGTCCAGCTCCCTCAAATACTGCTGCTGAGGAAACACACACAGCTTACATCAGCCAAGCAACTGTCCTGTCATTTTATTCCTGCTGCTTTTTGAAACACTCTCCATCATGAGCTTTGGTTGCTTAGTCCTTCCAAAAAAAAAAAAAAAAACAAAAGGAAAAAACAAAACCCCAAAAACTTACGGGTAAGATTTTTCAGAAGGGAACAACGTGGGCTTACCTGTTAAAACATATACTGATTTTAAGAGGAACAATAAGGTCAACACTGTATGACTCAGAGATACACTAGTGTTACAATAAACACACACACGTATATACATGCATGTGCATGTATGTTTGTATGAGTAGAAATAGTGGTTTTGGACCTGCTTGCAATTTGAAAATAGTATACCTAACATAGCTTTTCCTTCATCCTCCAGTTCAAATCGTAAAGTCTGAAGCTCCTGTTCCATCTCCAATTTGAAACCTTCCATGGCTTGCTTATGTGTTTCTTTCAGTGCCTGAAGTTCTTCCGAGTGCTTCTGTTGCAAACGTTCTTCTAATTCCTATGAGATAAATTTGAACAAAAGTATTCCATAACAGCTTAGGGAATTTATAAAATATTAAGCAACAAAGAGCTAGCAACAAAAAGCAGGCATCGGCATAGTCCAAAAATTGTTAAAAATGCACAAATATTGCTCATATTTTCTTCTCTTACTAAGTTATCCTACTATGTTTTTTCTTTGTAGTGGCTGATGGTTATCAAGATTACCTGTGCGCAAACCCTCTTTCTGCTCACAGCTGGAAAAGATCAAAAAAACGCAACAATCTATTGACATATTTACAATAGCAAGCAATGTGATAGGTACAATTCATAGATGGGTTTAGTGTGCACACAATATGTATGCATCTGGGGACTTTTGTCCCCATTAAGTGGGGGCAATGGGAAAACTGCGAAGGTACAGTCTAGATCTGAATTTTAAAACAAAGATTAAGAAACACACCATATTAAGTACTACACATTGCCAACATTTCAGTTCTAAAGCTGGTTTAGGCAAGGTTTTAAAAAATGTCTCGGGTGTGACATTGTTCCGGACATGAACATTATCCTGCAAGTCACAGAACATAGTTTATACAATTTTTAGCATAATGAAAATATATTATAAAAGGAGTAAATTGACGGGAAATACCAGAAAACAAATGCAAAATTAGTTAACTAGAATGGAAAATACAGAGAAACCTATTGCAAATCACAACTAGAATATCATGTTATGGATAATGATGTTAAACTACTGTAAAGCAACATGTGTTGATAATTTTATACATATATATATACATATATGTGTGTGTATATATATATGCATATACTGGTAGAGTTTAAAGCAAGACATGAAACAATGCCATTATTAGAGATGCTTTTCAAAGCGTCTTAATCAGTTTTAGCTGAACAAAAATGTTACTGTCGGACATCAGCTGAAAGGAAAATTAGTAGTTATGCAGATACTTTATGCAAATTGCTAAAATGGCAATTTGTTCAGATAAACATGCCTTTTGTTCTTGCTCTTTTGTTTCTTCCATGTTTTGAAAGGCAAGGATATGGGCTTCCTGAAGTGACTTATGCCTTTGCTGATGCTCCTCTTCTAATTCCTGGATCTCCTGAGTCAGCCTCTGTCGCTCCTGACTGAACTGTGCTTGTAGCTGTTGCAAAGAGCTCTGTGACTGGGAAAGCTGCATCTCCAGATTCTGCTTCAGTAAGGAGATCTAACCCGCAACAGAACAGCAAATATCCATTAGTCATTAATGCTAACATCAACTCCGAAGAAAAACCATTCAAAAGAAGAAAACACTTGAAATTTTAAACCCAGAACATTCACTAAAAGACAGACAAGCAATGCCATCCATCTACTGAACTTGTGGTTAATATTATATCTCAGAGATATAATAATTAGCTTTAAATAGTTTTGTAAGGGTTATCGTATGTGTCAGATTGCACTATAGCACTACCTATAACACAATTTTTCGTAGCTCAATAATCAAAATTTATTTCTAGGTTTTGCATGAAGTTCAGTAAAAATGACACTATCAAGGTTCGAAATCAAACACTTGGTTGTTAAACTATTTTCAGAGGAATATCACATCAGTTCTGTAAGGAAAATCCTGTAGCTGACAGGGAAGGACAGACTGTGACATCCAGATTGATGGATTTTTGTATCTTTTGATATGATATGGTACTATCTGACTGGTAGGTTTTTTTATTTAAAAAGAAATGGTAGCATACCACTCTACATCACAAATAAAAGGCTACACTTGATGGATTTCCATACACACACATTTTTTCTTAGCTCAGTAATACTACAAGAGTGATTTCTCTACGGGTTTTCAAGATCTAAGTAATCCGAGACACAAATACTTATTTTCTTAGAAATACATGATTTTACAAATTATGTTTTTCACCCAACAAGCATTTCAATACATTAGAATGCTCTGTACTCTTTGAAAGTCACATTTTATACTAATGTTATTATATTAATAATATTTGTTCTTCAAATCTTTTTTGCATATTTTCAGCATCTTTTCAGACTGAAAATACTAAACCAGTATTCCCTTTTGAGCCAAACACAAGAGATACACCCTCCAATTTAGAAACACGATTAACCAAAGAGAATTTTGCTACAGTGACTCAAAAGAAGGAAAAATAAAACTGCCATGAAATGAAGAATTTGAGTCAGTAAGGATACTTTTTCAAGCCTCAGAGCATCACATATAATTGAATTATAAATGACAGTCTGATAGTGTCATTTGATTCAGCATATCTTAAAATTAGTTATTACAAATTAATAACTACATTGCACATCAATTTATTGATTTACAGAACATTAACACCCACCACTTAACAAAAAATTAATAGCAGCATACCGAGGACAACTTGCAGCATGAACATTATTGTCGAACATATGGCTTTTCTTTTTCAGAAGGGCACAGCTTAAGCAGATTTGAAAGAAAAAAAGCTACACAAAAGAAAATTAGCACTAAAACACAATAAGCAAATTAATTTGAATGAAATGAGCATGGCTCATTGCATTTCAAATTCACCAGGTCTTTGTGTCTGGGCATTTATGCTCTGCCTTCTAAGTGTACTTAATCAACAGTATTTTACTTCAGGTACCTTTGAAACAGATCGGTTACAATTGAAGGAGTATAGTGAAGGCCTATACTACTTTCTGTAATCTGAACTATTCATGTAAAATCTTTTACTAAGTATATTAAATATAAACATCACACACAAATTGTACAGTGTCAGAACAAAGGTTCGTCTGATCTCTGGTTCTGCCTCCAGAAATGGCCAACCCAGGTTACCCTGGGAAAACAAAACCAAGGCATAAATGTAGGGATCTTGACTTTGAAGTAATCGATCACCCACAAATCTTTTTTACATCAGAAGAGGTATTTTGGGGTAAATTCATGGAAACATTCATTAAATACAACCATTATGTGAATCTATAAAAGCTTTTAGTATCCAGTGTCCTGTGGCAAGTTTCATATAGATGTACCACTTGGACATGATGACCTCTAATACTTGTAATGGAAAGGAGCCAAAAGCAGTTCCCTTTTCTTACTGCTCAGTCCCTTGACTTTTTACAGGTATTCTTTAACTCTCCAGACAGTCTTTGTCCTTTCCACTCTAAGTAACTTTTCATAAGCTGCAAACTTTCCTGCCTTACCTATTCATAAACAGCTTGCAAAAAGAAAATACGCTGAACATCAGTATAACTCCACCGATAATCTACCTGCACACTGGTAACGCTGTATTTAATACCTATTTTTCAGCCAGTTACTTATAAAAAAACTTTCCTCCTTTCCTGTCATATTGTGAAGTTCTTGTTTCCTCAGAAGCCCCAGAACTTCTCGGTACAATCTGGGAGAAAGTCCTGTTCAGTCCTGCAGAATTTCAGGTAATTTAAACATTATACTCTAAAAAGCCTTTCAGTAATAACATTCAAATGGAGTCAACCATGGAATCTTAGCCAATTTTCTATAAAGATGACATGGAAAAATGTATTTTTGCTTGAAGTTCTATCCGTCTCTCACTTAAAGTCCTGCTCCAAATTCTGACAGTTTTCACTATAAAATTTATAAACATTTTTAGCATGGGCCAAGGGTAAAACAATTTCAATTTCTTTCTTGGAAATGCAGAAAACATTTTAACTGAGATGATCAAGATAAGTCTGATATCTGGCCAAGAAGCCATCTTAGAAGAGATCAGGAATACCCTTCCCCAGAGCAGTTCATACTTCCACCAGATTAAAGTGACTGCAAAACCAGAGCCTGAAGTGAGTCAGTGTCTGGAGATGCCTATTTGCATCAATAGACTTTACAGAAAATAAAGGACAATGAGAATTAAGTGATTCTAACAAGCAAATCAGATTAGTCTACCCTTCTCATAATACGTGGGTTTGGTGGGTTTTTTTGGTTGAAAGTACATCAAATATTAAAAATCTGAGTTATTTTTAGAAGAGTACATAATTTAACATTATTCTCATTATTCAGTAAATAAACTGATATACTTAAGGGCACAATTTTGAAAACATTAGTGCCTCCCTTTGCATGTCTTTGGCTCGTCCCTTATATATAGTCCTGTACTGAGGACTCAAAAGAAAACAGCTCTAAACATTCATTATTCTCTGAAATGTCAATGTTTTTATCCAAGGTTTTCAGCACACTAAAAACATTGGTAAGGATTTAACAAATAAATAAATAAACAAAAAGTATAGAAAGAAAGAATATTTTGGCTACAATTATGACTTGCACCGCAAAACTGCAAATTAGAATACAACATCAACCTCATGCTTTAAGGAAAGCTCTGCAATACACATTTGCACTGCCCACAAGCTTGCTTGCTTAAACAATGACAGAAAAATGCTGCTTATATTATGACCATGTACATAGTGTTTGATGTCCAGGGATATATGCACATTTACACAGATGAATGGATGCGGTACACAAGCTTTTGATAACTAGCGGCAAACGTTCTCTCAAGTATTACCATGTGTTCTGTTTCATAGGCTAAAGCTTTAAAGCAGTACTATAGGATATGCAGGTTTATTAGTACAAACATGCCCTGTTCACAAGCTGTAAGTGCAAATCACTTACATTGCTGATAGATTTATGCAAAGCTTCACCGAGACAGTGCCGCTATGAAGAAAAGATCACAGGAATAAAGGGAAACATTCAGAAATCAACTAAGTAAAAGAAAAAAGGATAAGGAAGGGAGAGTAAAACATAGAACATTAATTATAATTTCATCAGGGAAAAATAAGTTGAAAAATATCTGGAAAAAATACAAGTATGTTGCTTTGGTTTAGTATATATATACACTATTGAACACAGAACGAATTATGTGTTTTCCTATGTTATGTTTTGAAAACATCCAGGATAGCATTATCTCTTCAACATAATGTTATTCTTTATTCATATATTATGCAGCTGAAATGTTTTCAAATTACCCAACTGTTTCCTCTTCTCCTTTATGACAAATAATTTTGGGAAGAAATCATTCAGTACACCCATTTGCATTACTATTAGAAAAGATGCTGTGTAAGGACTATATCAATCAGTGGTGTCTCTGAAATATCACAAGCATATTAAACACATATTAAAGATTAAATTTCACTGCTAACAGGCAGAAAATAAGTTTAGTCTGTAGTGAAGATAGATTTATGTTAAAATACTTCATTTATCCTTCTTAAAATTCAGAATGAGATGGTTACATAAAAGACTCTTCCTGAAAGTCTCCAGCAAAAAACCTCCATGTACCACTTACACTACAGTTGATTAGTAATTAAAAGCAAAATATAAAAACGTATTTCCAAGTAAATGTTCCATATGAAATATTATTGATCATACAAATCATACATGCACAGAATAGAGTCATCAGAAATGAAGTGAGAGCAATTTCAAATCCAGCATGACCAATTTCCACTTTTGTCACAGGTCAGTCAAGAAGATGGCCTTCCCCAGGAGACAGCAGGGATTTTGGCATCAGCTTGGAAGCCTATAGTTAGGAACTTTTAGACAATACTTTGTCAAAAAACAAATGGAAATTATTGTCCATTCTGAATCTACAAGAAGGCAAGACACAAAAATACATTACTATGGCATATCCAATTAACATCGCAAGTGGGTTACAAGCAACAATTTTCTACACAAGGGCGTAACACTAGGAGGCACCCTACTCCACCAGACAAGACAGACTAGCAGCTAACAGCTCCGATTTCAACACCGGATTTAAACATCACCAATCTGAACAAATACACCTATTTTCTAATGTGCTTCCATTCCCATCTGTCTGGTTTGTTTAGGGGGGAGCTGTTAAATGCAGAAATGATCTCTTGCTAAATAAACGTTCAGTTTCAAGAACTTGTGGGACTTAATGTTGACGGATGTATCTAGGCACCACTGTAGTACAACTAAGAAATATTTAGATTTTACAATTGAAGAAGTAAGGTTAGTAGTGTTCTACATTTAAAATAAATTCCAAGTAAAAATACTTTTTGGAAACTAGATTCCAAAGTCAACCCTGTCAAAAAGGCAATTTATGAAAGTGAGAATTGCCCCATGCTACTTGCCGAATAACAGATTGCTTTCACCAAGAAACAAACTAATCTAATAATTAAAACTACTAAGATGGGGTAATTATTTTTAATACATGCGATTTCACCAAACTTAAAAGTTTTCCAGAGATATGAAAAACAAATGGAATCAAAATGAACTTTTGATGAAGGTTCTGCACTAAAACCCTCCAGTTCAATTCAGTATTCAGTTTGTTACTGATTTCTTAGGCTACTTCACTCAGAGCAATCTTTCTGCAATCCACGTTTTCTGATTGTGAGAGAACTGTAATTATCTTGTGCAAAAAAATTAACTATTAAATAATTATTAAATTATTGGCAGAAGGAAAAAAGGTTATTTTTCAGTAAAGTTGGACTTACATATTTGACATTCCATTGTGTTCTAAAACCACACACAGAAATGTTGAACATACAGAAAATACAGCTTATTGATTTTTAACAAAATTTGAAATGTAAGTACTTTGAAGTCCAAATATCGTATCGCTATTCAAAAGATTGATTGTATCAAGATCTGACTTCAGTATACAGTTTACTGAATTTTCAAATTACTCCTGGCTATCAGGAATTGTGTTCTTGTTTAATACCCTAGACCCTAAATGGGGAAAGTCCAGCTTTATCTGTTGTATCAAAGCAGATCTAGATTGCTATGCAGTCTTTGCCTCATTTTAAGAATGATCTCCAGCAAAGACTGCTAACCTTTCTGAAGAAGAAAACATATGTGCACCCATCACATGCTAGTATAAAAATGTTTCCAAGATGCTGACTGAAGAAGCTGGAGGACCATTGGCATAAGTCCATTTTATCCAGCTAACAACAACAACTTCCCCAAAACTCTCCCTCAAGATATGTCTTTGTTTTGAAGAGAAAGACTGATTTGTCAGCAGATGTACTGTCTTTGGCTGCACAGAGCTTACGTGACAGATGACCCTGCAGAGATTTGGAAAGCAGCTGTTTCCCACTACAATGTTTTGTACTTGGCTTGAGGCTTGGAATGGAAGAGCTGCATCAAAGTTTGCCCTCTCTGGTACGGAAAAGCAGCAGTCAGAGCCCCTTCCCTTTCTCTCAAACCCTACAGTTTTCTACTGAGGAAAAGGAATTATATACCAGGTGTTCTGAAATGTGTAACTGTCTCTGTAATCTAATTGGTCCTGATTTCCTCCCGGTTTTGTAGCAACCCTGAGTAAAGGTGCTGTGCCCAGGCTATCATAGGGTGGGGTACTTATCCTGTTGCTTTAAAAACATGAGTACTTTTGCAGTTGTAGAAGTCTATCAAACTGCTAGGCAAAATGCCTCTGTATTCTGACATTTTACCTATTTGGGGTTTGGATTATATGCTTTTAATCTGACAAACTTCAGGTTCAGTGGTTGGGGAGGAGACTATCATTTGAATCTCCCAGTATTTTGTAAAGTTTCTGGAGTGGTACTAAAGCTGCATTTAATTTTACTTATTTCTCATAATGCTGTCAGGACTTTAAAGATTATTTATGTTGGCTAATCCTTCCTGGAGCACAGAGGCATCTGTCAGGAAGTACCCTTTATCTAGAATTTTATTGATCTGCTGAATCTCAAACAAATTTTGCCCCAATTAATTATGTCCCACTCCTTCCAGGGTCCACTGTTATCATTTGGTTTGGACCTATGCCAAACCTACTTGAGCAACTATCTGCCACAGCAGAGACTAAGGGTAATGTTTTAAAATTAGATTCTTGCCAGAGTTTTTACCTTACATTTAAGGGGAAACATACTGATACACGAACAGAATTTTATTTGGGCAATGGGGTAACTGTTGGATTTGGCTTAGGTTTCTATTTACCATTTTTGGAAGTATAAACTTAACTCCAAATATCAAATTAAGCTCTTTTCTGACTCACGCATCATTAATTACATACTGTACCAAGAATTTAATATTCCTTTCCATCCATTGACAGGTAGAATTAAAAAGTCTTTCAGCCTTATCCAGATTTACTAACTGAAACGCTGCCAAACAAAACCTGGTAATCATAGAATAATAGAATAGTTAGGGTTGGAAAGGACCTCAAGATCATCTAGTTCCAACCCCCCTGCCATGGGCAGGGACACCTCTCACTAAACCATCCAACACAAGGCTTCATCCAACCTGGCCTTGAACACTGCCAGTGATGGAGCACTCACAACCTCCCTGGGCAACCCATTCCAGTGCCTCACCACCCTAACAGGAAAGAATTTCCTCCTTATATCCAATTTAAACTTCCCCTGTTTAAGTTTTAACCCATTACCCCTTGTCCTGTCACTAGAGTAATATTAAATTCCTGTTAGAAGTTTATAATCAGAAAGACAAGTTTTTCTGGATATGAAGATACTGTAATTTCAAACATCAGTCTAGATGTATTTTTAAATTTAATTAAACACAACACCATGAGAGAAAAAGATTACATGAAGAAACTAAAAGAGAAATGAAAAAGAACAAAGCTAACATTCCTTAGTATTCCTAATGTATCCTACTGGAAATACCCAGAAAACTCTATTTGTTCTGTTGCTTTTGTTTGTCTGAATTGCTGAGTAACTCTTAAGTGTAAATGGTCTTTAACGAATGTACTCCATTACATTCAGAATATTTTAAACAAAGAGTAACATAATGAACAGAGCGCAGTATGGGTGGAATGGGCTCACCATAACTAAAAGCTCAGAAGAAGAGATAGCACAACTGAACGTTAGGCATTTGTTTTTATGCTCAAGCTTCAGACAAAACTACAACGATCAATGTAGATAGAACAAATCTTCAGGATCACATCTCTGCATAGACAAGGGAACCCAGAACAAGGGGGATTCTTTATTAAGCACTATGGACAGTCATGAAATAGGGTGAAGCACCCTCAGTAGTTGGCCCTCTGAGGGCTGCAGTGACTCTGGACTACATGATTATTCATACGCTCATGTATAACAGTTTTTGACTTGCTTAAAGCATAGGTTTCCCCACTGGAATACAGGAGTACTGATTCTTTTAAATCAGTGGTGAGTGGCAGGATGAGTGTGGACACTGAATCTAGGCAGAAACTCCTAAAGCTCCTCAGTTCTCTGTGGGGCCTGCAGGAGCTGCTGCACAGCCCCATTAAGAGCACAGGTTTGGGAACTGTAGTCACTTCTGAAAGTTTCCAAGAGCTGCAGAAATTTGTGCTCCTTTGGAAAAGCAACAAATCTCTACAGATGAAAGAAGAAGCATAAAACCTTTTCCTCAGCTGCATTCCAGGTCTCTGTTCTTTGCTCCCTCTTTGGTACAATTTTTCTTTTCATTCTTTTCATGTCAGCATTTTAGATTTCAAAGTGCTTTTTAAATCTTGTCCAAAATCCCTTATCATCCACTAGATGTCACAGTAGCCTTACCAGTATTGTTGAATACAAGAATCATGAAAGAGAATTTGGGTGGGAGGGGGCTGTTACTTGAAATTTACTTCCTCTCTCTGACAGACAAGCCTTTAGACAGTGTGTTCAGGACAATATAAAGTGACAGGAGGCAGAGTAAAATGATTCTGTGCTGAAAGTTAATCTCCTTTCAGGAAACTGATCTAGGGTATGTGCAAGTTACTTCTCATAGAAATTTCGAGCATCCATTTGACAGCAAATCTTCTAAAGCAAGGATTACACAGGCTGTGGAACAGGCTAGTAATCCTTGTGCTGGGGAAGGAAAGTAGTGTTTCCCAGTTCTGCAAATGTGGATGTGTGTCAGCTCTGCAATAAGCACCTCCACATAGGCATAGACAGAGCACTGAAATTAGATAAGAATACAGGTCTTAACCTGTACATTTCAGTTGTGCAACACAGACAAGCTGCTTTAAAAAAGAAGATTCCTGCTATATTGTCCATGGCTGAAGCCCTCTCAGCAGTAAAATGTTTTTAGGAAAAGCGTTAAAAACCCATTGCACAGCTAAAAGAAATGGAGAAGAGCTAGCTCACCTGAATTCATATTTCATGAAGAAACTCTCACATGGATTGATGTAGAAGTACTTAGTACAATTTACAGGAAAAAACGGGAAAGCACTTTCTTTTTATGTCTTCTAGAATAATTTCTCCTATCAGGGATAAAAACCACACACTTGGTCTCTAGATACTGATCTAGTCAACCTACCAACCACATTTAACTGTAGATAGTAAGTGATGCTTTGCAACTAGTAAGAATGTGTTTAAGCATTGAATCAGCTGAATAGCATTTTCTCCCAAGAGAATTATTTTACTCATAATAAAGCTATACTGTTAGAATAACATTAATCCTACATGCATAATATGAGGGGTCACTTAGAATTACTGGTACAAAAGGAAAAACATTTCCTTGTTATGCAAAAGCTAGATCTCACCTACCACATGTGCAACAACTATAGGGCAGAAATTTGCAGGTTACTATAACAGAATAAAAAAAAACCAAGCCAGTTTTTAGTACACTTTATAGGCATAAATTTTTTGATTTAGGATTTTTATTTTATCTAAGTTTTTGCCACAAAAATCAACAAGGACAGATACAAAGTCCTTTACATGCGAGGTACTAAAACCCTGCACTAGTTCGTACTGACTTAAAGATCTGCTTTGCATAACCTAGTTAATGGTAGGCTAAGTATGAATCTGCAGTGTGGTCTGGCAGTATACTAGGCTGTAGCAACAACCAGTAGTTTGAGGGAAGGGATCAGTTCCTTTGACTTGGCACTTGTTGCACATCACGTTAGGGGGAGCACATTCTGTCTCCTCTTCCAGTTCATTGAGATTTGGTTGCCCCAGTACAAGACAAACATTGATAAGCTTGAACTTGTTCAGTGGAGAGCTACTACCAAGATTGCTGAGGATGGAACATATATCCTTCTGATGGAATCAGGTTTGTTTAATCTAAAGAGGAGAAGGTTTTCTGGCACTTAATAGTTTTCCAGTACCTATGCGGTGGTTACAGAGGAAGTGACCCAGCCTCATCACAGTGATGCACAAAAGGATAATGAGAGACAATGACCATAAATGAAAACAGAAGAGGTTCTGTCTAAATATAAATAAAAAACTCACTATGAAGATAATAAGCACTCAAAGAAATTATTCAGAGAGGCTGTAGAATCTTTATTCTTGGAGGTTATTCAAGACCTGACTGGACAAAGCCCTAAGCAACCTTGTTTAAAATCAGTGTTGACTGATTTGAACAGGAGATTGTACTAGATGACTCCCGAGCTCTTTTCCAAAATAAGTCAGTCATTGACTCTATAAATCAGGTCTGTGCAGCTCTCAGAGGCTACCATAAGTATTTTAAAAGTTTAAAACCACAGAAAGCTTATCGCATCCCTTTCAAATTGTAATTTCATGAAGAAAATTATATTTATAGAGTTACTTAAATAGAGTAAATGAAGCTTGAGTAAAGGCAGTAACAGAAACATAAAATCAAACGAGTCAAAGTCTTACTGCATTCATGTTGTAAAAAGTAACAGACCAAGAACTTTGAAAGCCTTCAGCTTTTATGAGCCTAAGCCACAAGATTTTACAAGCTTAAATTCCCTTGTCAACAAAATAAATTGTTATGCTGCTGTAAGAAACAGTATAATCAAGCGCATGTTCTGTTATTAGACTTCTCAAATTAGACAGCAAATTAAAAGCCACCCCACAATAACACCCTGAAACTGCAGTCATTTAAAGAGTTTCAAAATCTGTTTCTCTTACTTTAAGATGTATATGCTCATTATCAACTATTCTTTCAAATTGTAGTCAATGAAACCAGTTCTATAGCATTTATGGTTTGGAAAAAGTACAAAGCAAGTATTTTCTGTGAATTATCTAGCATAACTGTGTTTATAAATATGAGTTGGAATTAACAAAGTCAGTATTTACAAAAAATTATCCCAAAATAATGTTCAAAATCACTCAAGAGCAGACATAGCTGTAACAAACATGTAGAAACTGATGGACATTTTGACTTTCAGTGACTTGTGCAGTGTTTTTATTGCAAAGATAAGGGATACCTCTAAGTGCAAACAATTAGAATCGGTAAATATTTACAATAGAATAGGTAAGCAGACAAAGGATAAAATAAATAACCAAATAAACAAATCTTGTAAATGAAGAGGTGAGACTGCCAACACCCTCCCACTCCCCCAAACAAAACTGCAAAAGGTTCTATTCACATCTATATAATTTTAAGGCAACTTGCTATGTATTTCTTTCAAAGTTTGATAATTATTAGGTTTAAAAAGCATTATGCTAACAAATACAAATTAAATTTCAAAGACAGATGTCACAGCCAATTTCATGTTGTCAACTGGTAATAAACCACCAGCAACTAAACTGTAACTTCTAATTCTCAAAGAGACCATAGTTACCTGGTCTAGAAGATCTTCAACTTTTTTTTGCCATCCATCCCTTGCTGCTTTTTTTTCACGTTCTTTTAGCTGCAGCAGCTGAGTCATGGCTGCCTTCTTATCCTCTTCATGCTGCAGCCTCAGCTCTTCACGAAGCTTATTACATTCCTGTCTAAAAGCAAAGGTGAAATAACTAAAATGCAGTGGAACTTGTGCAAGAAATGAGGGAGAATTAAGAACTCTGTAATAATTGGAAAAGTTTAGGTAATAACAGCTCTTCCTTTACATTTCATTTGCTATTACATTTGCATGTAATACATACTTCATTTCTTATTAAAGAATAAAACAAAAAAATCAATACTTGCCGAAGATTTTCTGTCCACTTTACTTCCAAGTCACGAGCCATTCTGTCAACTTTGAACTTTTCCTCTTCTCTCATGGTAGCAATCATTGCCTCGTGTTGTTGTCTCTCCTGATCTAGTTCTCCCTGAAAACACAAACTTCACAATAGAGACTGATCAGCAGCAAAAAGGTATTTCAAACCTTAAATAAGTGTATTTATAATAAAAGTGTCAGTTACAATTGGCTTGTAAAACTTGAACTTTTTCAGTGTGTGGTTCCTAATTACACACAATCAACGCCTATACATCTGCTGATATTTCTTACTTGTAGAACAGAATTCTGCATTCCTATAAAAAGCTATAACAAGCAATTTTCCAATAAGTCATTCTGGAATTAATCTTTTCAAATACTGTTACACTGAATCACAGAATAATGTGTGTTGGAAGGAACCTCAAAAGGTCATTAAGTCCTGTTCACTCCAGGACTAACTTCAGAATTGCTCAGCTTCTTTGGCAAGCATGATTTGAATTTTTTTTTTTAAAGCAGCAAATATTCAGTATTTGAATTTCAAACCTTGGGCTACCTGGGCAAACCTGCTAGAAACATGGTTTCATAGTCTGAACACAGAAAAAAAATTACAAAATTCCTATCAATTTCTGTCTAAATTTTACTAGAACAGTATTAGGTACAACCTAGAAACCATACTTACATGAATGTTTCTCAGCAGTGATTGCTTCATCCATGAGAAGCAAACACGGCCATCTAAATTTAATTAAGGCTTTTCAAATTGAATTTTTTTGTAGGATTTTTTCATGTATGTATTTTAAAATCTGTTAAATGTTATTACCTGTAACCTGCTATATATGAATATTTAAATGCTATAATAAATGAAGAGAGAAGAACTCATTAGCTTATACACACACTTAGAGAAATTATTAATGCAGACGAAATGCAAACTGCAATAGGGTGCTCATCTACTGACCATAGCCAAAGAAATAAACAATAATAAAAAACCCACAACCAAAAAAACCCCAAACAAACAAACCCCAAAATATTCTGTTTCAGGTTGGTTTTGGTAAGAATATAACACCAGTATGAAAACAGATCCAGCAATTTACTATTACTACTTCTTTTAATATTTGCTGCTCTACTTCAAACATTGCTGTGATCTTGTAAATGTACGTTGTTTACTGAGGAAAGAAAAAGGAGAGGTTATACTTAAATCGAATGAGATACTGACAGATTAACTGACAGTTCCAGTTCCATCTAGGCCAACTGAAACAGCAAAATATTTGTGCTTAAATAAATTAATAGCTTCAGTTGTATAAAGTGGTCACATTTTCTGGATGATAGTATCTTTCAAGATATCATAATATATGTCTTTAGAGTATTCTTAAGCATCTTCTGAAATTCTAGATTTGAGCCTGAAATGAAGACTACGCTAATTACTTGAGGAAAACATGGAGCATAAAAATTAATCTAGAGCTAGTGAGCTCTGGATCTTGCTTTGCACAAAACCACGAAACTGTCTGGAATAGCACTGGTCTAACAGAGATCTTTTTTACATTCTCAGGAAATTCTGTTAAGCCTCTGAAAAATCCACCTCTGGATTTATTTTCTTTGGACACACATTAGCACAATTTATATTAACCACAGAAAGATGTGCTTGCAGCAATACCCATTAAATACTAGAAATGTTCTGAAAACAAACAAAACCCAAAACCACCCACCCCAAACCAACCAACACAAAAACCAAACCCCAAACAGCCCACCTTAATTTTCCATTTTTTTCTCTTTGCTTAAAATAAAGAGAAATCTCTTTTTTAACAAAGCCATATGAAGTTCCTTCAATAATGTGTACACTATAATACTTCTTGCTATTTTAAAAACAAGACCAATATCACCGTGACTGTACTTTGCACAATTTATTCTCCAACATTATGGTTACCTCAACACTATACAATGAATCTGTGGTCTCTCGCAGTCTTGCTCTAGTCAATTCTAGTTCTTTCTGGAGTATCTCCTGAGCTTCCTGAAGACTGGAGATATGCCCTTCTGCAGTACCAAGGCCTTGCTCACTTTTTCGTACTAGGTCTTGCAGACGAGATACCTATGACATTAAAAAAAGAAAATAACTGTGATTTCCATGCTTATTAATAATGGCAGCCAAGTCATCCTGGCTTCATTTTCTCCGGTGTATTGTACAACAATACACTTTTTTCTACCTGTTTGTGCTTCAGCTCCCCATTTGTAAAATAATGATACTGCATTTTTTTCCTTCAAGTAAAAATATTAGAGATTGAGCATTGTTCACCAGCTATAGGTGAAAAACTTTCTAAATACATAGGCTGGTAAAAACAGAATAACTGGAGGCAGGGGGGACCAAAGGACAACAGCTAAGGAGAACTGAAGTTTTTCAGGCATTAGTAGCGCTCTATACCATTGCCTTTGTACGTTGAGGTAAATTTGTTCACACTGAATTTATGCATTGCAAGGAAAGACTAAACTTTGGTTTGCAGATATGAACAGGTAACAGTTATAACTACTCTTTCTGTTTATTAGCATAATTAATAAATGCAGACAGTGCTTATAACAAGTGCACACACATGCTCTCCCAGAACTTTCTCCCTCTCTATGCAACCCATAAAGTGTTTACAAAAAAGACTCTTTACCTCTCAGTAAGGAATTCCAAATTTCTTTGGAAGACAGACTGGAGAGAAACCTAATGTCATCTTGAGAACAAGGGAAGTTTAGATATAAGGAGGAAGTTCTTTACTGTAAGGGTGGTGAGGCACTGGAATGGGTTGCCCAGGGAAGCTGTGAATGCTCCATCCCTGGCAGTGTTCAAGGCCAGGTTGGACAGAGCCTTGGGTGACATGGTTTAGTGTGAGGTGTCCCTGCCCATGGCAGAGGAGTTGGAACTATATGATCTTAAGGTCCTTTCCAACCCTAACTATTCTATTCTATTATTCTATATACAGATAACTAGTAATTCCCTACAAAACACAACTACCTGAAGGAGAATCTGTGTATTTTGTTGCAGCACACTATTGCATGGAACATAAACAGCAGTCCTGTCAATCTGAAGGATACAAACCATGCAGGAATGCCTCTCACAGGGTTTAGGTCTATTCTGCTGATGACAAAGCAACGCTGAAAGCTGTTTAAAATGATCCTTAGTAATATAATTGGAAATGCTTTGCATGGAGATGGCCAGTCTTTAGACTACTCTGTCAGGTGACACGGAGTCTTTCTAAAAGGACTTGGCTGGTCTGCAGTGAAAGGATGCAAATCTAGAGTGTAAACAGCCAGTCTCATCCTGAAATACACGTGAGAAAGTATCTTGACTTCACCTGAACTCTCAAAAAAAGTCTCTGGCAAGTAATTAAGATCACACTGTTTTCAAATAGCTTTGTACTAGGAAAAGCCAAATGAGACTTGAATCTTCCTCATCCTTATGCTAAGATAACTTTTTGTTAAAAAGTCTGTCAAAAAGAAAAGAGGATAGAATGTGTTCAAAAGCATCTTTCTCAGCAGAGAAGTTAGAACTAAGCTAACATCTGCAGAAAGTAATAAATATATGCCTACTGTTAAATGACATCTGTAACTTAAAACAAACAGAAAAGGAAGCAGCAGTAAAAACGTAAGAGCTAAGCTAAAGATGTGCCAGACATTTCACAGGGAAGTTTCTGCCAGGTCAAAGAAGGCATTGAGAAACTGTTGTCAGTTGTCAATAGGGATTCAAATGGTAAGCCATGATTGCAAGTGAAGCACTTCTCTCATGTGATTTAGGTAAATATAGTAATAAAACAAAGCATATCTCCTCTCCACTACAAGGAGTGGATTTAGAGTACACCCTAAATTTACCACCCGAATGCTTTCTCTCATTCTCTCAATATACAAAATACACTGTAATACATTTATCCTGACATAAGAATGTATACAAGCTCAAATACCAAATAGCACCTGGCCCTAATTCCCTATTAATTTTTTTTTTAGTTATACACTCTTTATCTATGCCCATTTTCTTAATTTAGTGTGCGGATGAATTTTCCACACCTGAACTTGATAGCAGTTAGATAATGACAATTCATTCTTAAAACATGTGATTACCTTCAAAGAAAGAATAAGTTTATTACTCATGAGCCCAAGAGAAGTTATAACTAAATTTAAATTTAAAATTTTATTTAGTAAAACTAAATAAAGCCTACAGTGTTGAATGACAATAGTGCTCTCCTCAGATCTCTCTAGCAACAAAGTTAACATATAACAGAGAAAGCTAAAAAGAAATAACTAAACTCTGCAATTCTGAAATTAAAAATAAACCTGTGCATGATTTTGTTAACATACATCACAAATATATTTTCATCAAGCATAGTGTTAAAGAGCAAGAACAGTTCCAGCTTCACTTTGCACCATCTCCAAGTACCAGCAAATGCACTCACAACCATCAGAAGGAAGGACGGTCTCCTGTTTCACAGGTACTCATGACTGACGGTTCAGCAGTGCCACTGATCTCTAAAGACTGTAGATTCAACTACTCTTGTGGTATATATTAATATACTGAAACTATATTAATATATACTTTAAGAATATATATTCTAATATATTTCAGTACCTTAATATGTATATTAATATAGTAATGCATTGATATACTAACAATATATCAATATATAATATATTAACATAACATATACTTTAATATAGTAATAATTCAATGTATACTTTCAGAAGGACAACCTTTCCCATTTACTAAAACCAAGAAGTTTTATTCCAAAGCAAGTTTAACATTTGTGCAATTTGCAAGCCACCAGAATTCAACAAACACCCACCATCTCCAGAACTTGTACAGTATAGAAAATGGCAATTAAAAGTACCGCTGCAAAAAAGCACTTAATGCTTCTGTCCATCTAATGCTCACACAAAAATCGTATCTCTGACCTGTTGAATAAAGAGGCTCATGAACGATTTTCCTGAAAGAAAGCAAAAGTTCCAGGCAAGAATAGATTGATGGTTTGATGAACGGATGTATTTCTACGTTAAAATACTACATTATGAAAAGGTGGTGATTTCAAAATCAAGAAATTAAAACCGCATTGAGATATGATATGTTTAACATTGACTGCATGTATCAAAACATTGCAAATAATTTGGGTCTTACCAGAAATAATTATTTCAAGTCATCTTTTCCTAGAAATACATATTAAAATCATCTACAAGTCAGGAAGCTGACTAGAATTTACAATATGCTAACTGTAACCAAATATGGGTTCAAATATAGTTAATTTTCCCTCTGTTTCCTGACATATTTTGTGTAGAGGTCTGGGTACTTAATGAGTAGATAAGCACAAGAAAAGCTGTTTAAATCAACTGTTTTGTACCTCAATCTCTTTTGCTTTGCTCATTTTGCAAAGGACAACAAAATCATTGCCCAGAAGCAGTCAAGTAACATCATGTATGAAGAATACCCCACTTTAAGCACAAGATCATAATTGGCAAAATGTGGTCTAGTGCACAGGACTGTTAGCTGATACAATTAAGTTAACCCTTGCCTCCTGATTGGCAGAAGTCAATTTTGTTGTCAGCTCTTCCTTCAGGTTTTCCAGCTGCTGTCGGAGCTGATTCTTACCGTCTTCCAAATGTAGTTTCTCTTTTTCAAACTGCTGCTCCAACTCCTTCAGGAACAAAAAGTATGGAAGAAACATTAACTTCTTGTGATACAGTGATCACAAAGTACAGGTGTACTACACAAAAATTATTCCTCCTGGCATAAACATTCCTGATCTCAACTAAGAATTGTCCTTTCTTTAAAGTGTTAAAACATGAAATTTCCTTCCACAGTGGTGGTAGGTAGTATTCTTTTCAGTTTATTTCCTACTCTATTCCTTGACTAATTTCTAATCTAACAGCCTTGATTAATCACAAAGTAAAGACAAACAGGACTTTCTTCTCAATTACTAGTCTCACTTTGTACTTACTTATCAAAATCATTAAAACTATATCTGCTTTTACAGTTTTTCAATCTGAGTTGAAAGAATGCAGAAGTTTCCACTTTTCATACAATTAAATTGATAATATGCTTATCCTTCAGCCTTTACTCATCCATCTCCTACACATAATCCCCACAGAAAACAGTAAATCCTAAAAATCCAGACTGAGCTTTGGGAAGTTTTTCAAGCTGTTACAATAAAGGAAAGAAATCCCCACACCATATCTATAAAATGTATGCAGAACCAAAAGAAATGAACCATTAGTCTTCAAGTTCAACTACATACAAAGAATCAAATACCACCTCTGTTTTAGTTCAATCTCTGTGGAATAACAACGTAATTCTGAAATTAACTCTTTTGGATGAATTACATTACTTTTACACAAGCATATGTTGTACATGCATTTCTTAGAATTTTTTTTTAAGGAAAACTATAAATTCATGCTTCAACTTTACTAATATTCAGAAAATATTTTCAGGATAGCAATTTCTGTCACAAAATACTTCACATGAAACTTTAAAATTAAAGGCGTTATTACATATTTCAGTGGAATATACTACACAACTTATACGACAAAGTCTTCTTCAAGAAGATTAAGGCTGCTAAGTAAGGTGCTCCAGAGCCAGGTAATACAACAGGATTTTCCGTGCAGCTACAGAGGTTTCTTTATTAACTCCTTCGTAAGGCTTAGCATCGATTCAGTGCCTCTGTGTAGCCCTGAGCTCAAATACGTGAGATATCAATAACCTCTCAGAAGCAGATATGAAAATAGAGACCAGAGCCACACATGGAACAAAAAGTACAACTACAGGCATTACGGAGGTTGCAGATAGCGGGAGAGTTAAGGGCTCAAGAAGTCAAGAGGAAAAAGACTGCCACGAAAAGGTGTAAAACGCTCAGGAAAACTGGGGAGCTGCAAGACAGCAACTTGGTGTCAACATACAATCCAAGAAGCAACGGAGGCCAACACTTCCTCGACCAAACCAAGAGACTCCTCAAGTGTTTTGCTGGGGGTGGTAAGCATATTAAGCTTACTAGCTTGTTCTAGCACTCCATTAAGGTGTGCAATAGCTGATAAATAATTTGTGTATAAACCGCTTGCATAATCTCTGCTCATGGTAGAAGTTGATCAGAGTGACAAAACAGAGGGTTACTGTACTAACTTTCAGTTATACACTGCTGTACAATGTAACTCAACAAGTACATGCTTTTTTCCCAAGCCCAGATCACCACCTGAGACAAATGATGCTTGCTTAATCCAACTTGCTCAATTTTTCTTGTTCGCACTGTGAAATCTGCTGTCTGCAGAATTTCACTAGTGCTATTCAGACCTTATTCTGATAACTGAGTAATTAGTTCTTTTATGATACTTGTCAGTACAGCTGTGCAGTACTGCAAAACTATTAGCAGCTCTATTTTCATAATCCTATGAACTGATGCCATTTTTACAGCTCATTTTATAGATGGAAGAATTGAAGCAAAGGGATATATTTAAGCCATTTATTGAGTCTTTTTCTCATTCTTTAGAATTCTCTTCTATTTTTTAAAACCTTTCCAAACCCCAGATGCCTTTCCCAGTCTTCCAGTCCCAATAAATCCTCATGTTCTCTATCCCAAGGCTCCTTGTACCATGCTTCTTCCTCATATTAAACTCAACTCTTCTCTACATTTGAGACTGTTTCGTCCTTGAATTACTCAACACAAAATGTGCTTAGCGAGATAGGTTTGACAAGAAGAGACAGCACACTGATGAAGATTTACTGCTATCTTGTCCCTGACATCTTTTCATAGCTGATTTTTCCCTCACTAAAATCAAGTTTCACATGCCTCACATTTATAGACATGTTCCCTATTTTAACTGATTTAATTAAGAACAAACATTTTATGGTATCCTTTGGTTTATTCTCTATATTAACTTGATAACAAAAGAGTAAAGAAAAATATTCCCAGAAACCCTTAAGAGACATTTTTTTTAATGTCTGGTATGGTTAAGGTTGCAAAGAAAGTAGACCTGAAAGATCAGATGCATGTATGTCTCAGAGAACTACTTCCATTACTGGGAGACATGAAAAAACTCCTTGGGATTTACTCAAAATAAAACTAAGAAGCAACACACTAGTAAAGTAATTAAAAAAAAAAAATCAGTCTAAGATGCACACCTCTAACTACAGCTGTGTTTCTCAGTATAATTTCCCGTGAACACATCAGAGGAGCATAACAAACCCTTAAATTAAACAATTAAATTTTAGCCTGCATTTACTGTACAAGGCAAAAATTGTTTCTCAGGTACATGCAGTCAGGTACATGCAATCAGATTGGGAAATAATAATTCAAAATTGGTCCTCTCATTCATCCCAACAAAAAGAGGCCAATTTTGTGAAACAAAGAAAGCCTTTTAGTTGCATCATTCCAGTTAAAGGTAAATAAATAGTCGATACACAGTAAGCATAACTTATGTAATGAGGTAAGTTAGGAACAGCTGTTGTTGTCTGAGTATACATGTAGCCAAGTACAAATATAATAACTTTTTGTATTTCTGTTTATTAAAAAATTAAATAACAGAGTAACATAACACCCCCTTCAGAAGTGATATACCAAGGCTTCTGAATATGGGTCACAAAACCTGGGAAAACACAACCTACTCTACTGAAAAAGAAAGTTCTGTAATCTGAGAATTTCCCTTCCTTGTGCAGACAAATGACAGTACAAATGCTCTTCTTTGTTTTCCACAAGATAGATACATGTTATTTTAATAAAGGCTGAGAATTTTCTTCAGTGAGGCCCAGCAGATCTGCAGGTAACTCCAAATAAAACTGGCCATGCAACAAAACCATGCAGTCCAAGGTTCAAACTGTAACATCTGCTTTTTGCAGTATGTTTTATTACTAAGGAAACACAAACCTACCATCTGCAGTTTTTTCTTATCCTTATTAGCATTAGTGTGCGCAGCCTCAATCGCAGTATGGTGTTTCCATGCCAATTCTTCTAAGGTCTTGGAATGAGCCTCTTTTAACTGTGCAGCCTCTCCTTCCAATCTTGCTTGCAATTTTACCAGTTCCTTCTCATAATATTCACGTTGTGACTCTCTTGCTTCATTTACTTTCTGTAAAAAACAAAAATAAAATAATTTCTATGAAATGGTAAAAATTCAGAACAGTAGCAATAAAAAAAATACAAAACATTACTGATGGAAGAAATCTACAAAAATTAACTTCCCTATAAAACAAATTGAGCAAACACTAAGCACTGACTAAATCATTCAGCAACCAAAAGGATAGATTCAATATATCTCTGCAAAGCAATATATCCTTTTTTAAATGTACTTTTTGCTCTATTTAATCTGGGGAAATAGCAATAAGTATCAAGCCTGTAGAAAATTTCACTTCAAAATTTTCAAACACATTAAGCACATTTCGGAGGATGGCTTTTAAAATTGTTCTTTAACCATTTCACATTTCTCTTTACTTCAGATACTAGACATCCAGCTACAAGGTCTTCAATGAAATTGTTAAATACGTTCAAAGCAGTATGACAAACATCTGACTTCCTTCTACTTTCACTTCAGACTCTACATTCTGTGTATTCTGACTGTATCTACAGTCATTCTATGTTGTTACATGAGACATACTTGGAACATAACACTGCTGGTCCTAGTCCAGTCATATAAAACAAAAATTAAAACAGAATTATTTTTTCTGAAGCAAATAAGCTATTTAACCTTCTCCAAGGCCAGAATTTGCTGCCTTTGTCGTTCATCCAGACTCTGTGTTTTGCTTTGTAGTAAGTTTCTTTCCTCTTCCAACTGGGATAGTTTTTCCTTTAATCTAGACTTTTCTGATTCCAAGTCTCTGATTGTAACTTCTTGAGTCATTTGAGTAGCTTGAAGCATTCCAATGTGACCTAGAAACAAGACAGCTCTTTAAAAGCTCACAGCATTGGTTTCATGTAATTCATACTTCATTGACTTCTAGAAGTACAGCTCTAGTGGAAGCTTTCATATGGGACTCCATCATCTTCACTGCAATGACCACCTTCCCCTCCACTCCTCCCTTTTTTAATTTTATTGTAAAATGCCCAGCAACAGTAGAGTGCCTGGTGCTGGGGCTCCTTTAGTTTGTTTTTCCTGGTTAAAAGTTGAATACTGACTCCAAGAGAAAGCAGACATAGGTAACAATTTGAATATGGACAGTCTACACTGAAGAACTTACCCCACCTAAAACAGCATCTTTTTTTCCCCAGTATAAGCTACACAATGGAAAGCAAAACATTGACATATAATAGTAAAGATGTTATTGTTTTAGCAAATTCATAATTTTGCCAGGTACAGCAGCTAAAGCTATGTAAAACTTACAGAATTACACTAAATTTTGCTAAAGGGATATGACCAAGAGACGTAACAGAACTCATTCGCTCTAAAGTATGATCTAATGCCCTGCAGGTTAGACGCTTGCTTTTCATTTCTTTATGTATATTAAAAAAAAAATATAAAATCTACAAAGCTAGACAGCATAAACACCTGTCCTTAGCATCACAAGTGGAAACAGGTTTATAACTTCAGCAGTTTTTGTCCTTGTTCTTCTTAATTTATATCTGTACTATGGAAAATACTACTACTAGGTAACTGACTATAGCAATGAAACTCTTGCTATTCTGGGAGAGCCTTAGGAGGGGATAGAAGACTATTTTGGAAAAGAAGATGCTCCTAGATGTGTTCAACTAAAAGACAAGAGAGAGGATAGTCTCCCATTATTTTAACATCTTTGTAGAAGCATCATGAATTCATACCTATGCTGACATTCCATTGGAATGGATTCTTTCGATAGAAAAACCTTGCTATCCCTTTCATGAATTGCATGACCCAGACCTATTCATTTCACAAACTGCATGTTTGAAACATGCCTTAAAAAAATTACCATATGATAGAATGAAATGGTAACTAAACAGACTTCCAAGGATTACACAAAGATCCTTAACAATTTCACATTAAGAAAGCAGACAGATAAACTATATTGTTTACTCAGAATATTTTTTTTATTAATAAGTCTTTTAGGATTTTCTTTACAGCTGTTTTCTTCACTTCTCCATGCTTGTTGGCATATGGAAAATTATCTGTAAGAACTGCTTCATTATTTGAAGGACCCAAATAATGCCTTGATACAGGCCACATCCACATAGCCAATTTGTGAACTGCCCACGTGTAGCCAGCCAGTAGTAAGCTAATGCAGTAATACTAAATATAGTATTACATATATAATATAAATAGTAAACTATTACAGTATTAGCAAGTTAACGCTGTGAAGTACTGTCTGTTCCTAAGGCTGACTGACACAGTCTGGCAACATCCCAGCCTTCATAACAAGGTGATCTTATTCAAACAGGCTTTTGGGAAGAGCCCTGGGCTAGTGCTAATTTGTAATGGAAACAATCAGGTATTTCTACAATTGGCGTAGTTGAACAAGGTCAAAGAAAAGCCAGGGGCTTATTTTTAGCCTGCAATCCTACCTATAGTATACTAGTTGAAGTATCTGGGCTCATGCGCTACCACTAAGCAGTTTACAAGAGACACAATACCAGTGAGGGAAAACCTGCATGTGTACAGCCAAGTTTTAAACTGTTTTCTATGCCTTTCCATAGGCCAGCAAGCACAGAGAAGGAAAGAAAACAGCTATAAGGAAAACCCTAAAGGACTTATTATCCAGTAAGCTGCAAGTGCTCTGACAGTAAGTGTAAAGCAAAGTACCACAGTCTAAGCAAAAAGACAAGGCAACTGAAAAAGGAGGGAGGAACAGGAAGGATATCTCAGTGACTATGTGGAGAACAGATACACAGCAGAAGCATTCTGTACAAGTTTACTTAAGAAATTCCAAGGCCTGGAAGGTATGTGCATGCCATACAAAGTAGAGTATTTGGACAAAAGTACACACATACGTGCACACATACAGAAGAAAAAAAGTCTTAAGTACAATGCATGCAACATCAAAACAGCTAACCCCAAAATTTGTCAGAAATTTCTATGGCCACAACTGAACAGTCTTTAGGCACTCTAGACCTGCACAAGACTAACAGAAAAAGGAAAGGCTAGTACAGAAACATGATTTTCATTTCCAGATTAAGTTACTAACATACATACTGGCTTTGAGAACAAGATCAGCGGCCTGCTGCTGTAAGCGCTCTCTAGCAGCTGCTAGCTCACTTTCCACTTCTTTGTGTTTGCTTAACAATGACATCTCCTCCTCCTTCACATCATCTAGCTGTTTTTGAAGAACCTAGAGGAAGCATAGTATAATGCCTGTTATCATTATATATACAATCACGTCTAAATTTAAATGAGCATTAGGTCAAAATGTACAGAAAAGACCTTTAAGCAAACAAGTTTTATTCATACAAAAGATGAAATCTTGTAACATTCATTTGGTATTACATGTTTTTCCAAAAATATTGTTGAAGCATTACAAGATACTGGATATACAGCATGATAAGCATGCACAAGAAAAATATAACAATGTTCAAAAAGTTACATGAACAATAAAAACAATAAAATGGTCCACAGAGTTTGGGGCTCAATGTGAGAAACCTAGTTTCTGATATCTGAGACTTCCTCACATGGAAGAATATGCTATACGTTCACGGCAGTTTACAGTGTCCTTCATTGCAACTATGTTTACGACTAACACAAGTTAAGCTGCACATGGATATACATAAAATGAGAGCTAGGCAACTAGCTAAATCAAACTTTCTGTATGTTTTAAATCCAACATACTGATTCACAATATTTTATCTCGGGTAGTGTGCTGCTGCTGATGTGTTCTCAGCCATGCAGGAAGGAAAAGGAAATCTTGTTCCACTTTAAAAGGAAAGCTAGTTTTCTCTTCATTCAAGTCACTGGAATAGTAGAGTCATTTCAATTAACAGAACTGGGGAAGACACCGGACAGAATGTGTAATAAAACATGGACACCAGAAGTGGTGAGATTAAGCATTTCATCCATAATGATCAGAGTAGGATGTGACTTTCAAAAACTGCTGTGAATACTGTACTAGACTCTTCCTCTTCTTTGGAACTCTGTTATTGTAGGTATGATCAACACACAGTGGGTTTCTTCTTCACTGCAGCTCTCCAGAAAATTATCTCCTTGATGCAGTCAATTGAAAGGCAAGCAAGAGTTCTGCTTTGTTAACTGAACAGAGTTGGAATGAACTTTTGGAAGGCACCATGGGAAACTGGAATAAGGTACTCTGAATTTAACGTCTGACAAAGGCAGCAGTCTTCTTTCACTATACCCCGTAGTCTTTACACACAAAGGAAGGATAGCCCAAAAGACGGGTTGGAATTAGACTGTAAATGGAAAAACCTCATGGCCCATCTCAGCTCTACCCAATGATGCTTCCAAACTTACTATGACCAGCACATTTAAGGTATTTCTGGCTTTGAAACTTGAGTTACTACAAATGCAAAAGACAAGATACTCAAGATTATCCACTGAAATTACTGTTCTTCAGGCCTCAGAACAGCTACCAAAAGCCAAGCAAACTTTCACAGAATCTTTTCCTTAAAGTCCAGCATATCCAGTCTTTTTTTTTTTTTTTTTGCTGACAATACAATAAAATCAGTCTTTGTATTTCTAGGATGTCTTGCTCTTCGTTAGGGACAAGAAACTTTAGTTTCTAAAAAACACTGTGCTGTGGTTTAACTCAGTAAGCAGCTAAGTATCACATAGCCGCTCACTCACTACCCGCCAGCAGGATGGGGGAGAGAATGAGAAGTGAGAAAACTTCTGGGTTGAGATAAAGACAGTTTAACAGGTAAAGCAAAAGCCATGCACGCAAGCAAAGCAAAACAAGAAACTCATTCACTCCTTCCCATTGGCAGGCTCAGTCGTCTCCAGAAAAGCAAAGCTCCATCACTTGTAATGGCATTTGGGAAGAAAAATGCCATCACTCTTCACAGAGCTTTTATTGCTGGGCATGATGTCATATAGCATGGGACATCCTTTTGGTCAGTTGGGGTGAGCTGTCCCAGCTGTGTCCATTTCCAACCTCTTCTGCACCCCCAGTGTACTTGCTTGTGGGGTGGTGTGAAGAGCAGAAAAGGCCTTGATTCTGTGTAAGCACTGCTCAGCACTAATGAGAACATCTGACTTATCAACACTGTTTCCAGCACAAATCCAAAGCATAGCCCCAAACCAGCTACTATGAAGGCAATTAACTCTCTCGCAGCCCAAGAGTACAGAGTGAAAATGTGTGCAGTATTTATTACTGCTTGCAAAACCACAATTGAAGATGTTAAAATAAAAAAAGTTAAAACATTCAGAAAGCCATCTTTTTTTTCTTACCTCCTACAGACCTTTTCTTAACACCCAACATGTTTAAGCAAGTTAGTCACTAATGAACTCTACAAACAAGAGTGTATTGAATACATAATATTCATTGTATTTATACTGTCAGTTACATGATGTTCCTGTTGAATACACTTCTGCAAGAAACTGTACAGTCTAGTAAAGTGGTTTCTCAACTTTTCTAGCAAGTATTTCAGTTTGTCAGCATAACCAAACACATAACTTCAAAATATAAATAAATAACAAAATTTAGATTACAGTAATCAAGTACGAGCGACATAAAATTAAGTTTACATGTTCCAGTGACCTCAAACTACCAGCCTCTTGGAAACGCAGCATAAATAGAAACAGAAAACTCATAATCTTGGGAACAATGTATCATCAGTCTCACCTGAACATTGTTTTCTGCTGTGCCAAGAGCCACCTGAAGTTTTTGGCATTTTTCCCGTAGACTGGCAGCTTCATCCTGGACCATTTGCAATTCAGTTTTAAGCTTTCCTAGATTCTTCCGTAACATACTTTCCTGGTTTTGAAATTCTTTTCTTAACTCCACTTCTTTTTCTTTGCAAGCATGTAGACTTTCTGCTGTAAAAAGCTGAGATCTTTTCAAAGAATCAAGTTCATGCTCATAGAAGGACTGTGCTTTGCTGAGTTTGCCTTCATAGTCCTCAATGAGTTTTTTTCTTTCCAGCCTTAATTCTTCAACTTTACTATTCAAGTCTTCCAGCTCCAGTCTATGCAATTCCTCTAGCTTTTCTTGACCCTTACTTAAAGTAGCATTCTGAGTCTGTTGAGTCTTCAGCAGTTCTTGAATCTCAAGCCTGTGGGCAGCTCTCAAGTCTTCCAGAGCTGTACGTTTGTCCTTCTCATACTGCACTTGCAGCTGTATGAAACTTCGTAGCCTTTCCTCAAATTTCTTTCTGATCTCTTCCACTTCTCTTGACATGGTCACCACACGTTGGACATGCTGAGCTTCTGCACAAAGCTGCATATCTTCAACTCTGTCCTTATAGGCTTCGAATTCTGTCAAGGCCTGATGTTTCATCTTTTTATGATCTTCCAGTGACTCTTCTAAAACCTGGATCTTTCTCTTGAGATCCATTTCTTCTGCAACTTTACTTTTATACTGCAATATCTTCTCTCTGGTCTCTGCAAGAATTTGTTGAATTTCTTCTTCATGAGCATCTTTAAGGGCTTGGATAGCAGCTTCATGTTCATCATTTTTAGTGTTCAAAGCATATATTACCTACAAACATGAAACAATATTATATTAGAGAAAAGACATTCTGGTTATCTGTTAAATTGTAAGAAAATCACCTAGGTACTCTGGAAGTTCCTTTGTCAATCTCGTATGGTTTCATAATACAAATAAGTCACCAAATATTATTATGAATGTGACTGCATAAATGCTGTATTAGTCATGACAACTTTATATATCTTGTAGAATAGTTTTCTATACTTTTTAAACTTATGATTTTCCTCATGCCTTTATATGCATGTTGCTGCTGTAAATACTACATTCAACACATTGAAAACCAAAATGTTTACTTAAAAGAATTAAAAGCATTGCTGAAGAAATCTGAACAGAGGCTTTCTATTGGAGAATAACACACACCAAGTACACATTACAGCATGAAATTAAATTGGAACATGCAACTGAATGTGGTGCCATAATACACATTCTTCGGCAGCCTGATTCCAGCTCTATCAAATTATTATAAATCTCAGTATTTTTAAAGTAACAGAATAGCTATATCAGATGGAGAATTTAATGCATTGTGTTAGCATAGAAATATTAAAAAAAAAAAAAGCCTGTTCTAAAGCAAAATCAGCCTAGCAGCATTTCAGCAAAATTAAAGCAGAAACTGAAATATATTTAAAGTTCTACTAGTTGAAATAAATAGCTCCTGCTCAAGTAAGTTTCCAAAAACTGAAAGGCATTAAGGTTGCAAAAATTGGAGGTAGGTAGATAAAATAAGTTTTGCACTCTCTATTTTTAAATCAGCAGATCAGCCATTTCCTAACCATGTTTCTTAAAATGCTTTTAATATCAGTAGCTTTTCCAGTACAACTGCATATTTCTCAGAAGCATAAACTTCCCATTTGAGCAATTCATCTTTCTTCCAGCTCCACTCTAAATGCATCATACACATCACAATTCTTACCAGATGACAGAAAAAAGAGGTTAAATTGTGCTTTACTGTATTTTCAGTTAGCATATCATTCCACAGGTACAGACAATATTGCCTCCAAGAACAGTGAAATTGCCAGCTAAAGACCGCAATACTTTTAATGCAAAACAGTGATATAATTATTAATAAGAATCTACTAAAATACTATATGCCTTGGTCTGAAGAAGTACAACACAGTGAGTTAGTAACAGTAATAGCCTTTTTTATGCAAATAATTATTAGAGTGCTTAGTTATATTCTATGTGGTAAGGTTAAGCATGTCTGCTGCTGCATTAGCTTCGGTGTCTTGAACTACATGGACTACGACCAAAACATTGGTGTTCAACACTTCGGCTGAAAGATGAAGAAGTTCAGGTATTTGGACAAGAAATAGTTTTTACTCCAGATCAGATGTTACGGTTTGGAGAGCTGACCAACTCTTGCATGGTCAGCTGCAATTTGGTGATCTGCTTTTGCCAGCAATTTAGTCACGATGTAATGCTTTTCTAATTAAAAACGTGTAATTCACCTTAATAATAGTATTAGATGCCAAATATATTTTGCAGTACAGAAAATATCTCCAAAAATGTGTGTGATTCATTCTCTCTAATTTTACATGACAACAGGAACTGATACCTATGAGGAAAAAAAACAAAACCAACACATCACTACTTATCTTACACAAATATTAACATTTTGTCTCTGGTAAACCTTCATTTTAGACTTAACTTGTGAGACCCTGGGTCAGAGCACTATATTTAGCCTACTTCAGGTGAAGTGTCTTGTTCCTGGTGGTGCTAGGGTGCTGCTGTACCCATCAGTCTGAAACACGAGAGACATCCTAAGACTATGTGAGTGCTGCACACCTATTTAATGAACTGCAAAACTGCACTGCCAACGAGGATTTACTCATGCACAATCTGTTAATGATTTGGAACACATGAACCAATGAGCCTGACCTACCCTTGCTATCTATGGGTAGGTAAGAACTGTTAGACACAGGAAGAATTAAGATATACTGGGAAACAGTAACAAGGTTATTTTCTAGGGACAAGTCACATACCACAGACACAGTGGGATGCAAAGAGAAAAGTTTAATTTACAGCATCAACAAGAAACATCAAAGATCTCCCAGGTATTACTATGAATTAATTTTATGTGGAAATGTATCCTCTCCTATACTCCAGAATGACCACGCTTTCTGTTACAATAGGTATTGCATTCATTTTTGACCTTTTCTTCCTGTTGAAAGAATAATGAGAAGTATGCTATATTTAAACATTTAAAAGTATGTATTATGATCAATGAAAGGTCAATTTCAGACAAAATAAAAACCAATTTAAAATCCAGAAAACATTTGGTTTTACTGGACAAATTTTGCTCCTTGTTATATTATAGAAACATAGTAATATAGGAAAAATGTCAAAGTTAGTCAAAACAGTCTTTTAGAAACCTGTCCACAATCACAGAGTGATTCTTACAATTCCCACAAATACATTTCTACATACAAAGTAGACAGTCAATTACAACATCACATTTCATTCCTTGTCATGCATTGCCAGCCAGACATTGACTACCATTTGGTAAGCTCTGAAGATTTCTTTCATATAATAATCTCTGAATTTTAATAGGACTTTTTCCTCCTTAAATTGTAATCAAGAGACAACGCTACTCAGAGGATTTATGGGGAAAACCAAGGAACTGCTAAATATGAAACTCCCCTTTAAAAAAACATATTATGTATACCAAAAAAAATTCCAACCCCATAACTATGTATGCCCATGTCTCTTTTTAAAATCATTATTTTCTTTTTTAAACCCATTTCCTAGAAAGACCTTTTGTTCCCTTACAGAAAAAAGTGCAAATACAGGTGCTTTGTCAATCCAGTCCTCTGTGTTGCTGACAACACAACAGAAACAAGCCTAGAACTTTAGGCCAGGATTGGTTAACTGGTTCACTGCAAATCATCTTAAATGCTTGGGCCAGTGCATTAGGGGCACAACATGATGAGCAGGGGTGAGACAAATACGGTCTGCAGGTGTAAAAGTAGTGTCTCCTGCCAGTACTATCTCCCCAGAACAGATGGTCTAACTATACCAGTCTTCCTGTGAGATAAAATCCATAGATGGCAAGAATGTGAGAATTTTTTTTTTAAATATACTTCCGCAAAAAATTTACTATTATAAAAATCCTTTAACTGTTCAGCAGTCTTCATGCATTAGCTCAATTTATTCCTGTAGAAACTCTGAAAACAAGTACTGAATTACTTTTATTACAGCAACAAATTTTCCAATGTATTCTCTAATGTCTTCTATTTACAATTAATTATTTACAGAATGATGCCATGTTGTTGCTGTTGAACTTCAGCACAGTTTATTTCCAGGAATAAACATTATCAGATTTCCATTTCTACCTAACATTCAACCTTTGAATGAAAACAAATGACACCTATTTCTGACTTTCACACTTATTGCTAAACATTTATTTGTAATTTTCTGTAAAAGTGAAGTCTTGGTAAGTCAGAGGACATGCTCTGCTCACTAACTTCTAAGCTGATAATTAGAAAGGAGAAAATAAAAATATTTATTTTGTACTTTTAGATTTCTTGAGGGTAAGTACCATATCATAAGGCATACAGCCTCACTGTGGCACATACACCTAAAGACACTTTCCTCATGCTCCTAAACACGTGTTCCTCACCTGAAGAACAGATACAGAACATGTCTCAGCACAGGGAGAGAACAGCCAGCGTGTCCAATTTGGTCATTCACTGTTGCCTTTTACCCTTCTCCTAGAGCTGTACCAGACAACAGATGACAGGCTTTCTGGGAACTAATCACGACCTTTATGTTACAATAGCCTATCTGGAAACACGCACTTTAACCAAATCCAGGAACAGGAATAGCCATTAACAAGCCCACCAGGTAACAGAAATTAAAAGCATGCCAGCAGGTAAATCTACAGCTGTAGAGCACTCCACAATCAAAGATTCAACAAAGAAAGCACATTACCTGAACTACACTTTATAGCCCAACATGCTGAGCAACAACAGGAAGGCAGAGTTCACAAGTTCAGAAGCCATGTAGTCTGCTGCCAGGAGTCCAGAGTGGTTTAGACCTCAAGTCTCTGGGGCTGGGACAGCAACAAGTACCTTCCAAACGATTTCAGCAATCACTAGTGAACTGAGAAACACTTCACTCATTACAATGGGGAGAGGAGGCAATCAGGCTATGATGCTCCTGCTCTAGCAGTGGAGGGTCTTCAAGACTGGGTCTCAAAAGTGAAATATTACCTTAGCGGGCAAAAGGGGATTTGCAGAGACATTAGTGCATATGTGAGAAATAGATACTTGGGGGAAGCCCTATTCCATTCAGTAGAGCAAAGTCTTTGACTAGATGTGTGGGGTTCACTGCAGAACAGATGGCATCCTGCTACAGTTAGTAGAAATTCCTTTTTTTTTTTTTCCTGACATGGGTATCCTTGGATGTGCTGCAGAAAATGGACAAGTGGGGTCTTTTCCTCACCCTAACAAATTACAACGGAGGAAAGGCATTTGTACCAGTGGTGAGTTAAGGCATGCCAGAGAAGGTAACTGCAACTAGGTTTCTGAGGAATAGAGAGAGGAGATAAGGGCAGATATCACTTACAAATATTTCGCAAAATACAATAAAAAATAGGAGCCCCCAGATCTAGCTTTTCTCTTCCAGAAAACAAGGCAGTAATTATAGAAGGCACTTGATGTTTGATGGAAGGGAAAAAGAGATAAAATTACTTGCCAATATGCAACTTAGACTGTCACTTTGGGGAACAGGTGAAATTGCTATTCCTGCTAAGACAAGAAGATAAAAAAGACAGAAAAAAGGAGATTAAATATTAGATGTAACATGCATTAGATACAACATGCAGGACTTCTATCCTGAAAATTATCCTACTTCTGTTTTCAGGATGTTCATAGCAAATTTGCTTCAAGAGTTAATCAGAATGGGAGCAAATACCTGCAGGAAATAGTTTAAGTGTTTTATAAAGGCTTCTTGGAAATCAGTACTTACTTTTTAACTCGGCCAATACCTGCAAATCAAGCTAAACTTAAACCATTAGTTAATCAAGCTAGACCTAAACCACTTATTTGCCTAATTGACAAGGAGAGCTCTTCTATACAAACATTATCAAAATACAGTAGATCTTCATAAAGCTTCTCAGACTACTTCAACACTATGACTTAAAATTATTTGATCCATCCTATATCATCAGCATTGTTTCAGAAAATACAGACACAGTATTTCCATCTGCTTTAATCATCTGCTAGCCATAGCATGTTGCTCCTTTCCTTTTTCAGTTTCTGTATTTTATATCACCAAATATTATCTTAATGGTTATTCAAGCCACAGTTAATGAAGCTGGAATTTTCTTTCCACACTTTAATTTCATTCAGAAATTTCTCTCCCTTCCTCCCTGCATTTGTATATTTTTTGAGGGAAAACATATTTTCTAATTCATCACTGCATAAATTTTCTTTTTTTTTAATAAAAAGCAATTCATATATCTCCCCAAAAGACAATCCATGCAAGAAAAGAAAACCAGCTTTTTGGTATAAAATGTATGAGAGATGGCACTTAAAAAGTGAGTTTTCTTCAGTGGGTATCAAATGGCTTAAAGGATTACATTCAACTGATACTGAACTGACAAGAGTCTAAAAGGATGAACAGTTGAAATTTTCTGCAAAAATATTTCAACAAATCCATCACACTTACAGATTCTTAATTTAGAGTGAAAAACCCCATTCATATAAAAGGAGTAATATTAGTCAGCTGATTCCATTTATTGTCTGAAAGCAAAGCTCAAGTTCCTCTATTTTGTTCTAAAAATCAATCCTTTTTTTGAAAAGGCCACTATAAAAATGTCCAACACAGTCAGGATCACTTATATCAATACAATTGATATTTTAAGTCTTCCTTTTTTTTTTTTTTTTTCACTAGACGTGGCTAATTTATTCTTGATTCAATCACATTTGGACTTTCACCAACTTTATTTTAATCAGAAAGAAATAATTAAGTCATGTAGTTTTTTTGTACTAGACAGAAAAATAAGTCTTAAGTCTCAAAATCTAAAAAATTACTGTCCTTCATTCAAAATCTACTTGCCTGCTTTATCATTAAAGCTGACTTTCATCATAATTCAAGACTAAAAGCTTAATCTTAAATCTTAATCTATTCCATCTTCAAATTGACTCTCCTATTAACTTTTACCATTTGAAGAGTCACGGCTTTAAACATTTGGTTTTCAGTAGATGTATATGATGAAAAGCTGTCTGGCCATTGACTGGTTTTGGATTTCTCCATACACAGCCTAGCTAGAAACACATAGTTTTTAAGTAATTAAGAGTATGTAAGACGAGTTGTCTTGCTTTGAATTTAATTTTTGTGGAAGTACTCACTAATACTGGGAACTGAAGATAGAATTAAAAACCTAAGGGATTTGTTTTTTATTCTGTTTGGCAAGGTGGGGGCAAGCAGGGATGGTAGAGACAGAACTACTGTGAAAATGTAAAATGAAGCATCTCCATTTCTAAATTTGCTCTACAGGATATCCAAAGCGATACTTTTGAGTGCCATTGCCAGAAAATGTCACCAGGATTTTTGGATAAGGTGTAAATGAAGCTGACACTAAAAAAAGATTTTCCTCCTAGTTTGCTTAAACCTGAAAGCAAGGCATAGCCAGCATTATTACCACCTATACAGGCTATTAATTCTTACTGATGAGCACTGAGTTGATGAAACATTAGCAAAAGGTTTCTTGTATTCTGTTTCCCCAAAGGAATGGCAGTACTGTATGACAAGCCAGAGAAAGAGTCTTCCCAGTTTCTCTTCTCCATCAAAACATAGTTCATTTTCACAATCTCTCTGCCTGCAGGTCCTTTCTTCTCAACGCTTGATCTATTTTAATTCCTATTTCCCCAAGAACTTCTGCAGATTCTACATAGTTCCAGCATCTAGTGGTTCCTCACAGCAGAAGAGATCAGTCAGACAAGAATGTACCATGCTCTATGAAGCAAAGAATTCCTCACCAGTGGTTTGAAAGGCATGCTGGAAAACAAGTCCATTTCTTGCTCGTAACTGCCTCGCTAATTTCCAGGCTTGTTTAAGAGAAGGAAAAGTATGAAGCTTTCCAAACAATATGCAGCTATGCAGGAAAGAAATATTAGTGAAAAGCATACACTGCAAGACTCACAGCTTGGTATCTGTATCTACAGTATTTTTCACTTTATGGCAGGCCTTAACTACAAATCTCCCCTGGAAGTTTAATGGTAAATGCTTACTTTCCACAATGAAAAAAGCAAACTTGTGTATTCATGGAATTTTTTAATAACTGTAGAAGGATTTGGGCCACCTACCTAGAAATATGATAGTACACTGAAGTAATTTCTTTCCTTGTCTCTGGAAAAAAAAAGGATCCAGATTTTAATCAAAAAAAAAAAAAAAAAAAATTCATGTTCAAACTGAGGACTGATCACTAACTAAGCTTTTTATTTTTTTTTTATTTTTATTATTTTTTTTTTTAGGTTATGAAAGCAAAACCATAAAGTAAGCAAAGAAGGTGGCACAGTCACTTCTGCTCAAATCAAACCAATTGACAGTCCAAGTTTATTCTCAAAGCTCACCCTGAGATGAATGTAGGACAAGTCTGCAGTGGCCCACTGGGATACTTTCTAGTAACCTACAGGTATCTATCATACAATGAAAATATTTATAATATCTAGCTATCTCTCAGTATTTACACAATGCTGGCAATTAGTCTTGTCATTTCACACTAACAGCTTAAGGGTTCAGCACCTTACTGATTATAGAAACAACATGTATACAGAATCACAGAAGAACTGAGGTTTGAAGGCCCCTTTGAAGGTCACCTAGTCCAAATTCCCTGCTCAAAACAGGGTTAGCTAGAACAGATTACACTGGGCCTTCCTCAAATGAGTTTTGAATATCTCCAAGGAAGGAGACTCCTGAACCCCTCTGGGCAATCTGTTCCAGTAGTTGAACAATCCTCACAGCAAAAGATGTGGTTTTCTGTATTTAATGGAATTACTTTTTGCCTTGTCTTTTCACGAGGCACCACTAAGAATATGCCCGCTCAGTCTTCTTTACTCCTTACCATCTGGTATAAACACACACAATCATAAGAACCCCTGAGCCTTCTCTTCACCAGGCTAAACAGTCCCAGCTCTTTGCCTCTGCTAGCGTGACAGATGGTCCACTCCTTTAATAATCTTAGTGGGTGTTTGCTGGGCTTGCTCCACTATGTCCATCTCTCTTTCACACTGGGGAACCTAGAACTGCACGCAGCACTCCAGATGTGTCTCAGCAATGTTGAGGAGGATGACTACCTCCCTTGAGCTGCTGTGATGTTCTTTCTAATGCAGTCCAGTATGCCACTGACCTTTGACAAAGGTACATTGCTGGCCCAGGTTCAAGTAGTTGTCTGTCTGGACCCCAGGGACTTTCTGGCAAAGCTGCCTTCCAGCAAGACAATTCCAATGATGTATTTGTTATGTTGCCCCAGATGCAGGACTGTGCTAGAAGTTCCTGTCGGTGCATTTCTCCAACCTGTCCAGCTCTGAATAGCTGCACACCCATCTGTTTTATCAACCCCTTGCCCCAGTTTTGCATTGTCTCACCTCAACCTTGCTGAGTGTACATTCTGTCTCATCATCCAGGTTGCTGACAAAGATGTTAAACAGCATCAGCCTCTAGAGTACACCATTAGTGACTGGCCTCCAACTGTGCTTTGTGCTGCTGACCACAACACTTCACAGCAAAGCACAGCAGTTCAGCCAGTTTTCAGTCCTCTTCAATGTCTGCTTGTCTACCATACATCTGGAGAGAACACACAGGCACGTGACAAACAGCATTGAAGATGCAATCAGTTTTAAATTTCCTTAAAAGCAGTCTCACAAAAAAACCACCAAAAAAAAAAAACTATTACTTAAAGTTTGTACAGTTCCTTTCACCACAAGTTTTCTCAACCATTCAATAAAAAAAAAAAAAAAAAAAAAGGAAAAAAGATTGTGTGTACTTCAGCAGGAAATCTCCATGTAGTATCTCCATTAGAAACGTACAATTACATTGCATTTTCAATCCACCCCTTTAAATACAGTAAATGGAATCCTGTGGTTTCTCAACCTGAACACTTAATCACCAGTTTAAAATCTGTATTTTCTTTATTATGGCTATCCAGCTAGATCTAAACTTCATCAGTGATATAATGTCCTGGAGAGCTACACTAGTGAATGTTCTTAAAAAGCTGTTCCATGAAGCTGCATAATTGGGCAGCTAGAATACAAGAAGCTTATTTTAAAAGTATTTACATTGCAATGATTTGCTTCTTTTTGAATACTTTCTTTGCCCCACATTAAATGGGAGACATTAACTCCTACCCTTCCAGCAATTTACCATACAAAAGCCTGTAAGACTCTTCAGAATTTTCCACCTCCAAAAAAAATTCCCCATACAGTCAGTCAAATAAGGATAGTCATCAAGACCTCAAGTTCTGTGTGTGACAAGCTCTCCTAAGATGAAAATCTGTGATACATGATAGAGCATGATAAAAGCATGAAAAAACATGAAACATGATAAAGCAAGACGATTAAAGGAAAAGCAAGAAGTCATCTTTTCTTCAGCATACCAAAAGAATCAGCAGTTGAGAAAGCAGTGGCAATCTTAAATTGAGGAACACATGTAAATCTAATCTAAGTAGCCTTTCAAGAAAAAAATTAAATATTGAGCACTTCTGTGCAACTTCACACTAAATAATTAGTTCAAGTCCTCCGGGCTTGAGGTAGGTACAAGTCTGTATCATGCACATGTCAGTTTATATATTCAGTCTCTCAAACAAACATGTCTGGTTCCAACTAGTACTGTAAAAAAACATTTTTATATGAAAAGGGAAATAAAACAAAACAACAACAAAAAAAAAAGAGCTAAATTGGTGGCAGATTGCAAAATACATAATTAGCTAAAAGAAAAATTAAAGAATTATCTGCGTAATCCGTATACAGAGAACACAGTCATAGAATAGAATACTGATAAAATCTTCTGAGGCATATTTTAAGACTACTGTATGTAAAATGCAGCTTCCAATACATCAATTTTACATCTGTAGAACTCTTAACTTCTTAAGAGACAGTATGGAACAATTTGCTTTGCAGATTTAAAACATTTATAAGCAGACAACAAATTTGCTGAAGTTTCTCAAGTATTTTTTCAAAGCTCTATTTCAAATTTAGCAAGTAAATAGTGTTTATGCTGTGGTTCGTTTTGGGGTGGGGTTTTTTTTGTTTGCTTGTTTGGTTTTTTGTGTTTTGTTTTTATTTTGTTTTGTTTGCTTGTTTCTTTAACAACAATACTCTTAATAAAATATAAGCCCAAGTATCTCCAGTAATTCATGCACTCCTCCTAACACAGTTAGAAAAGGTTCTGATAAAGAGGATAGATTTTGATACCTAGCTTTCTGTTCCACTTTTAGCAGATCCTCTCCCAAATTCTAATCTTTACTTTAAGAGAACTTCCACAGCTTTCTACCTATAGTTTAAGGATTAAAAGACTGTGTACAATGCTGCTTCTGAAACATCTTTTCCATGAAAGTGTAAGGTTATTTATAACAAAAAAACAAAAACCAACCAAACAAAAACCCCCAACATTAAAAATTAAGCTTGATGCATATCAACAGAGCTATGTATATTTCAGAAAAGTTTCCTTTTACAGATAAAAAGTTAAACTAATGCTTGTACTTGCTAACTTGCCATTGGGTTTTCATTAAGTTCTTCATATGTCTCCTATATTTTGGACAGTCTTCAGTCACGGAACCAGGACATAAAGCACACTAGAACTCAATACAGAGCTTTGAACGAATTCACTGAAGTGTCTTTAAAGTGGAATACTAATGATACCAGTGAATCACAACAAAGAAGGAATATCCCCCCCAACCTGAACATATATACTTCAGGGAGAGGCAAAAACCAGTAATGGACTCATTATCAAAGTACTAAACAACTAAAACTCACTACACACACACACACCAGCACTTACCAGGAATTAAACTTACTTTCTACTCCATTACAAAAAATCAAAACAAATGCATAAACAAACAAAAACCTACAAACAAACAAAAACCTGACACGAGTTAAAGAAACCTGATCATCTGAGTTTTTCAGGCCACATTAAAAAAGAAAACTAAAGTTTTCAATGCTTTGTGAACATCTGCAAGGGAAGTGATACAAGCTGCCTTGCAAGGCCCTTCAGTTACATTACACAGAAGATTCATGTCTGGTAATACTATACCATATCTCAGAAAACAAGATATGAAATGAGCCATTAATGCAGACGCCCTCTAATCCACACCCCCATATCTTCTACATGTTGAGAACTGAAATCAGCATTGCAGCTTCAGCTTCCACCTTGGCCCAGTTGCCTAAGCACAGACAGAAATTACTTAAAAACAAGCTACACAATGTACCATACATGATTTCTCTTTGAAAATAACCATTTTCTTTAGAAAACAAGCATAACGAAGGTATAAACAGAGGTGTAGGTGTAACCAATAGGAACCTCACCCGTTTCAACATGTGATACAGCCTATCAGGACACTCAGGTAGCAGGTAACCCACCATTTTTAAAGGAAATGTAAGCATGTAAGAAAAGACTAGCTATGCATTATAGCCCCAAGTTGTCATGCAGTAAATCAGTGACTTGAATTATGAAGTCAAATCAATCAAATTACTTCAAGTGTGCTTATTTTCACAGAAAAGAACACGAGAGTTGACCAAAAAGGACATAGGACATTAATGGACAAAAAGAACATTAAATTTCACTGTAATAAAATACAGACTGTGAAAGTGTCTTTCACAGCTCTCTAACGAACAGGAACAGTTCAGGTATTCATTCTGCATAAAACTTGAATCATCTGTTTCCTCCTGCTACAGATTGATTTAGTTTATACCTGTAACTGCAACTCAATACCCTTGTGCTGGGAGAGATGTGGCAGTACCAACACCCGGTCAAAACTTCTTTCCAGTTCTGGGATGTTGACCTCTATCACCCAGGTTATGTCAGAAACAACCATTACAAATCTGTAGCACAGTTAGCTTTAGGCAATTGCCTCAGACAGTTAAACCTTGAGAAGCATACTGAAGGAAATAAAAAAAGTGGGAAAAAAAAGATTTAGTGACAGATGTAAAAATTCCCCAGTCTGCCTCCTGGTGAGAAAGAACCCCATTTAGCCTCTAATCATCTATCTAGAATATAGTTGACACATCTGCTATATGATGTGTCATATGTGTGCGATATGACCAGACCTTAAATTGCTGCAAGGAAAACAGGATAGGCCAAAAGGCTATTCCAAGTTCTGTTTTAGTTTCCAAGCTTATTTCCTTACAGATTTTTCTTGAATATTTGTATATTTTGGTCTTTCAGGTAATACTGAGGTCCCTAGGGGAATGTAAGGTAGCATGCTCGTATTGCATCTGTTTCCGGGTGTGAAACAATGCACTGGAAAATTCTCAGAGATAAGCAACAGACTTTGCATTGAGAAAATAACAGCAGTTGGCCCTTGGCAAAACAAATGAAATAGCAAGATCATCACTCTACAAGAATTGTTCCATACACAAACAAATTCTCCAAGCAGAGTGATATTAAGTTCAGAGTTTCCCAAAACAAAAAGTAGTAACACCTAAGTGGAAAAACAGGGTGGAAAAGGTAGTAATTTTACACATCTGTATCACTGGTTTTGATTAATCATCAAAATAGATTTTTTTTTTTTTTGTAGTATAAAATACTCAAGTTGCATTTTCCTCGTCTTTTTGAGGCTACAAGGGCTTTTGAATCTCAGATACTTTGGGCAACATTTGCAAATAGAATACATACCTTTAATTAATTTTATAACAAGACAGCTGCATCTCCTACTTTTTAAAACCCGAAAACAATTGAATTCTTATCTTTTAAGAACAGAACTAAACCAATTATAAATCCTGAAAGAAATCATCAAGTTGTGTATTGTATATTCCCTAAGTCAGCTTTGGAAATCAAACTTGAACCCCTCTTTTACAATCCTGACAATATGGATAAAGTGCTGCTGCACTTTTAAATATTCTCAATCATTTCTTAATTTGCTAAATGACAGAGCACCCAGAAAAATATTAGTGCTTGCTTTAATTTTCACTTCTTGCTCTTTTTGTTAGGCTTTTGAGAAGCTACTGCAAAAAGGCATGGCACACATTTTCAGAGAAATAATTAACTGCACTTGCCTCCATAGTGTTCATTGTAATCAAAGTTATAGCTCACTACACCGACTACATACAAAGACCTGGAAACTGTAGTTATGTAAATTGGGCCTCTAAAGAGATCTTGCTAGTAGGGAAACGTACTGATTTGCATAACAGGAAGCAAAACTTGTTTGCTTTTGACATCAGTGCCAGTTAAGCTAAAACGCCGAGGCGGCCCCATGTTCAGCACCACGGAGAGCTACAAACGATGCCCGAGTGGCAAGCCCTCTGTTCAGCACGAAGGAGAGCGGCAGGCCGTCGCCATTCTCCACCTCCGCGGCAGCAGAGCAAAACAGGCAAGAGAAAACTTCACAACTGCTCAACACAACCGACAGGCAGAGCATCAGACAAGGCTCCGCTTCACACGGCTTCCAAGATAATCACGTACAGCATCAGACTTCACTGAAATATATATCCCATTCTTCGTTCAAATCAGTCCTGAGATAAACTTGAACTTACTCTCTTTTTCTTTTCTTTCTTTTTTTTTTTTTTTTTCCAAACTACGGGGATATTTTTATGATGAGAAAGTTTTCTTTTTGCACATTTTAAAAAAGAAAATCTTCCTTTTTCTGTAAGAACCTAGAAGAATACCTTTCCTATATATAAGAAAAGAAGAGGCTCAAGATTACTGGCAAATCTAAAGTCAAATATAGCATGTCAGTCAGGACTTCAGTAAGATTTTAAGGGTCATTTATCAGAATTTCATACAGGCAAATACAGAAGCTACAGGTCACAATCAGCATGTAACTTTTTGATATATACTGAGAGGACATGTTACTTTTCTCTCCCACTTTGCCAAACTAACAGTTTTCTGAAACCAGGAAATTCAGTTTCCCTCAGGACCAGTGAGCACATGCCTATAAGAAAAAAAAACAAAAAACAACAAACCAAAAAGAAATAAAACCCCAAAACCCCAACAACAGCAAAAAACACCAACAGCAAAACCACCCAAAATATTTTACAACTGCCATTAGAGGAAAATGTCTATCACGTAACAGCTTCATAAAAAAAATAAACTAAAAAAATAAAATCTGGGATTTTGAATATAGTTTATTCCAGAGTACCAACACCTAGCTATGGGAAACAATGAAAACCAACAGAAGGTAAACTTGCTTCAGGCTCTTTACTTATACAGAAGGTACAAAGACACTTTGTAAAACAGTGCCTGCCCAAACATAAATTACAAGAATTACGATCTTGTGCATTATGTATTTGGAGGTAAAGCAGATATACTAAATACACCAAATTGTGAATGGTCTATGCTGTAGACTGAAAAGAAATACACGGCAAAGTGTGAGGGAGAGCACAGAAATACAGAAAGGCAAGACAAGAATCATGGGAGTAGAGAGAACAGCTACAGACCATAACTAAAACAGCTCAAAGAATACATAAACTGATTTCATGTCAAAGTCCAGTCTCTGCTTGAGGACATATCTTTGCAAATTCTATCTCAGCATAAAGCAAATGGCCATATGCTTTTAAAAAGCAAAAAAAAAAAAAAACACCAAAAAACCGGAGGAGTGGGGGAGGCGGGTAGCGAAGGGAGGGGAAGAGTGAGAGAAGGGCAGGGCTGATTTTTATGGCACAGGAACTGAATGGAACTAGATGATGATGCTATTTTAGATATGACATGGAAAGTTAGTGAAGAACCCAAACAAAACAATTGATCAAAAATTTCAAAGTAAGTACTACCACTCAGTAAGTACTGTCACTCAGTGACAAAACACAAACGGTATTTTTTTAAATAAATATGTAAGCAGTATACATTACTGTGTTGGCAATACAGGTTAATGCTGGAAAGAATCATGTACATAGATTTCAAGGTGTTTCAATTTTTTTTTAATCTGTAAACACATCCTTGATTATTTATGACTAGCAGCTACAAATAAACTGTATTTTATAAAGTGTGAAACACATATTTACACAAAGCTGATAAATAAAATTAAAAAAAATCAAGTAGTTTTCCCTAATCTTTATTACAGAAATAATTTAACCTTATATTCATTTGTCAGATTTTAAAAGGACAAAGACAGTCATAGGAGGTTACTGAAAGACATTTTAGTACAACCTATCCAAACACATCAGCATCCAGACTGCAAAATACTAGATCTGAGAAGGCAGTGTCAGACACCCTTTACTAAAAGTTATAGCTTTCAGTTGTGTTGTGAACAAAAGCACTGTTGAAGTAAAAAAATCTCTGGATTATAATACACCTGTTTTCTAAACACATTACAGGTCATGTTTCCAGAAGTGAAATTTTAGGAAACTGTCTGGAAAGATTAAAGTAGTCTCATAAAAATGAAAATAGAAAGCAAGGATTTTGTATGATTACCTCACACTACCTCTTTCAGCTAAAAGGTTGTCGTTCATTTAACAGGAGCATCATAAACAGGAAGGACTTCATGAGCTTTTTAATAGTAGCTATTTTTAAAGGCTGTCATTTTGAGCCCAGACAAGTAACAACATCAGGAAAAGGTTGCTCTTCCTCACAGCCTTCTAGATTCAGTTAAAAAAGCCCAACTCAGGAAACAGAACCAGGTAACACATGATAAGTAGGATGAGATGGTGAATAGCTTTAAACTGGTTTTGTTTCTTCTGATTATTTGCGGAATGCAGTACCTTTGGTTATTGGTATGACATCAGTCGTTAGAAGAATACATAAAAACCTGGCTTACTACTGCCAAATTTGTTTTAGCCAAAAGACATACACATCTGATTTCATAATGTTATGTTGAGATTTGATGGATCTATTTAGCAATTGGCCTGCAAACAGAAAAAGGTAGCGATTACTCAAGGTTTGCCCCCCTCCTCCGCGCAGTTAACAGGAGAGCAAAGTTTCCAATAGAGACTAGCAGGGGTGGGGAAACCTTGGGATCACTGACAAAGTGACTGTTTTTATTAAAGCCAAAGCCTGAGTTTAGAGAATGAGATATTGAAAGAATTTCAGCGGTTACAAGCTACTTAAAGCTGGAAGTTACTGCACCAACACAATGACTTATGACAAATAACATGTATTCTACACATGTACTGGATACATCTAAATGTACTTCCATATATATATAAATATATATATTAAAAAAAAAAGTATGTGTGACCAATACATTGCATGACAATACAGAAACATCCAAACACAACACTGTAACTAAATACAGCTTTACAGTGTGTGAAAAGAGTACAGAACCACTACAACTAAAATTAAATTGCAATCTAACTTTTTTCTAAAGAAGCGATAAGACTCATCATTTTAAAACAACTTCTTCATGAATTCATGGGATTCAATACCAAAAAATCCAACTGTCTTCTGCTGATGCATTTTTATAGGACCTCATAAATCAAAACTCCTTGCAGGACTGAGGACTTCAAAGTGCTCTGTCCATGTGTTTAAGCAATTCACAAATGCACAAAAAAATTAACCTATAAAAACGTTGTACAAACACATAGAGTTCAACCATTGATTTTTTTTTTTTCAAATATACATAAAGGCTCTCCTGTTTACAACTTTCACATCTGGAAGAAAGCATTTCAGTATCATATTCTTAGCTCTGAACTTGCACTTTCTTGATCTTATCTGACTCAAGATAATAGCAAAAGCTTCCTTTAATAATGCAGTACTCAAAACTGTAACAACCATAAAACAAACAAAATCAAACCAGTTTGCAACTATTTCAATTTTTTTTTTTTCCATAGGTTCTATATCGTTGTATGTAAAGAGCAGCTAAAGAGCTACAGATTTCAAACATTACGTACGTTACAACACCAGGATTCATTTATGGCCTGCATGTTATTTCTTCTTTAGTTTTTTAATTCTGACATGTCAGCAACATTGAACTTTGTACTAAAATCCCTGTCTTTCAGGTTGTCTTTAAACATCATTAATGCACTGATATATCAGATTTAACTGCTGAAGTACATATCAGGGCGATAAATTCTAACAGTTTTCCAGCTCTTCGTAACTATGTATTATTCAACCATAGCAATAAATAAGTATAAGCATGGAGCAAGAGGATACATATAGAATCACAGAATTGCTTATGTTGGAAAAGACCCTTAAGACCATCAAACTATAAACCTAATACTGCCAAGTCCACCACTAACCTATGTCCCTAAGTGCCACATTGTATTATTTCTCCTCTATCCTAATTTGTCTCTTCATTTTGACTGTTCATAGAATCATAAAATGGTTGGGGTTCATTTTAAAGATCATCTAGTTCCAACCACCCTGCCACAAGCAGGGACATCTTCCACTAGACCAGGTTACTCCAAGCCCTGTCCAACCTGGCCTTGAACACTTCCAGGAATGGGGCATCTACAACTTCTCTGTGGAATCTCTTCCAGTGCCTCACAAATGTGAGGATAAAACCCAACCAACAACCCTTCCTCCAACCTGCCCCCAAAAAATAAACAATAGCAAAAAAAAAAAAAAAAACCCCACCCAGCAGTCTCAGAGAAACCAATATATGCACAACCATATTAAAGAGGTCTTTTAGACTAGTAATTTACATGAATGTGTGATCAGACAGTTTTTCAACAACATCCCACTTTCAGTTACATGCATATCCAGAAAATATCTTTAGAACATTAAGCTGTCAGTGGTCTCAGAAGAACTCCAAGTTTATAGTCAACCATTAAGACTATGCAGGTGGAGAGCAAAGGAATCTAATTTGAGTCATTTTTTTTAGTATTAAAAATACTTCATTCTTGTCCTACTCCTTTCTTCTTGATGTCCTGTGACAACAGACTGTAAAGTTATTGACCTAATTCACACATACCACAACACTAAGCTCTAAAAGATACCCATATCAGGTCCATAGAGCACCCTTGCAGTCTCACATTACAGATGGGCAATGATAATGAATCAAAGAACCATTTGAGGGATACACAGTCCCAAGGTCGTCAAGTATCAAAACAATTAACTTTTCTTAACTAGTCAGGATAAACAAGAGTTCCCAGGCTTCGTAACAGGACTGTTGACTTTTTTTTCTATTTTTTAAGATCCCCGATCTCTTCTTTCAGAGCCAAAAAGCATATTAACTGTAACACAAAATTCCGTAATTCTTGTCCTACAAAAAATGGAAGGTAAGAAAGACTGCTGCAGGTTCAAATTAGAAGCCACAGCTGTTGTAAAGTAATTTTAAGTGCTTCAACTACCAAGTATTCAGATTAATAAAATCAGCAGTTATTGTCTTTAAGGTCTGAAGATGATTTTGAGAGCCTGAAAGCCCTATTTACTTTATCTGAACTATATCAGATGGTATTAAAGACATGCCACTTTTACTCTGTCCCACCTTTGTCCTTATACCACCACAGGTACAGAAAACCTCCCTTCTGTGAATATCCCTTGTGAAGATCATAACTACTGTAGAAAGAGGACACAAAACACCCCATGGACAGAGCCAGAAAGGGAAGATGGAGAGCCTATTCTAGCATGATTAAAACCTCCAAATATTAAGATACTTGCTTCAGAAATATTGTGTCTCTAACTTTCTCAGTTCCTCCTAGAAGGTCTCTACCTTCTTAGAGGGCTTACTTCAGCTACGTTTGGAATAATTAACAGAAACCAAAATTAAGTATCTCCAGAAAAAATGCAAATTAGTTGAATATCTGATACTATATTTTCATATTTTTCTGGTCCCTGAAAACTACTTTTATGTGGCAATAAAACATAACATTTATTCCCACATTACCAGTCAGAAGCATATGCAAAAATTTTGGAATCAAATATGTACTCAAATCACACCCGCCTCAAAAATTTCAGTTCTTTTCATGAAATCCCAGAACTGTTAGCAAATACTGGCCTACTGCCAATGTTAACACACATTGGAGAAATGGCATAAGGCTGCTTGAAAAACCCCAAGTTTTCACAAAACTGTTAATGGCATCAAATACCACATGATGACAGCTAACATCAAAACAGTTCTACAAGGGTTTTAGACACTCATTTTTCCCCTATTTTTAAGGGTTCTTCTTTTATGCCTTATTCCAATTCTATGTACAATGAGCGTTCTTCAACAGGTTAAACTGGGTTTCTCCTCCAGCCTCCCTCATGCAAAACATTTCCAAATAAAAACTGATAAAGTTTCACTGGAAACATTTTGTTAAGAATCATTAATGTAAGTTACACCCTATAACTCTTACTTCCACAGCTGTGCATTCGGTGATAGCTGAGGGACACCTTTAACTATTCCAGACAAAAATTCCACACAATAACAAGCATAACCATCTGAATTAGAGATCATAAAATTTGCTCTTTATTCCTTGAAATAAATTTACATCTTCAAGCAGCTCAACTCACTCGGTTAACTACAACATTGACATCTATTCTCTAAATACTTCTCTCTAACAGAGGAAAACAGGAAAATAACGGAGAAATTATTTTTTGTTGCTGTTGTAAAAAAAAAGCAGTTTCTCAAATTTACACAGCAAGCTGATGGCAGAGTTGAGAACAGAACTCTGGTCCCAAGAGTCCCAGATTCTAGTTTCATGTTTACTGAATTATAACAAGCCTTGAATAACTTTGTTGCCTTAGCCTTTGAACTACTCCAGTTTTTTGGAATCTTTCCAGAACAGAACCTTCCAGCTCCAAGCTAAGAGAAAACATCGGAGTTCTGTACCATTTTTTTTCTTTTTATTAAATAGATAGAAATGATCACTGTAAAGTATGTATCATCTGCAAGGCAGAAGACGCAGACTCTTCTTCCAGCTAATGTAAAATTTCTGCAACTAATATGCAACCAAATCAATGCTGAAGATTCTCATTGCGTAATCCCAATGTGGATCATGCAGTTGTTCCATAAAAGTAAAAGATTTATGTTGATGTCAAAAGGCTTGCACAACAGATTTTGCAGACACATTTAGGATATGGATTTCTCAATCACAAATGCTCCATTTGCAAACTACAGTACTACAGCGCAAAAAAAAAAAACCCAAACAAAACAAAGAACAAAGAAAACCCCACAGCACCAAAAAACAACAAACCAAACCAACCAACAACTAAAACAAACATCAAAACCACAAAAAAAAAAAACACCAAAAAACCACAACCACCAAAAAAAAACAACAAAAAAAACACCTGAACTTCTACTCCTTTGGCAATTGCAAACACTAATCCCATTCTCCCCTATTAATATAGGCATAGCAGCAACGCGCTTTTTGTTTTCTATTTCAGTTGCCTTATGCAAGCTAATTAAATATACATATGCATATTTTCATCTGTGGCAGGCATAATTCAACACTGCATTAGCACTCCAGCATGCAGTAGTAGAAACACATATATGCAATCTTATAATCACAGTTTATTTCTTCTTGGCTTTAATCTTTGTGTCAGATGCTACTTTATCCCCAAACTGGTACACAGATCTTTCAAAACTCCTAAAACTAAGGAGCTTATGCTGAATAGAAAAACCTAAAATTGCTTCAGTTACAATTTACCACAGTCTTTAAACAGGACATGGAGTATCATCTTATTTTTTAAAGCTGCATGTCTAACTACTTGTTTTACCTTCCCCTGTGAATTAAGCATATTAAAGTTAAATCAAGCAAGTCTTCCCCTCCCTGTCAGAAGTTAAAGCATAGTTAAGCACCTCAGAAATGTTGTGCTTAGTGAAATGGATTTCTTATTTTGCCTCACTGTGAATCACTGATTAAATCTGGCTATTGAACAAATTTCACCTTTCTCTTTGTGTTCCTGTATTGTTTTGACTGAAACATCAGATTCTAAGTAATGTGAAACTATTAGAAAAACAGATAAATCCTAATTATGGAATTTCATATTTACTTCATGAGTGACCTGCATCTTCTATGGGGAAAGCATTTTCTTCTGCTGCTACTCACGGCTCATAACACAAACTATACAAGGGTGAGCAAAAACAAACTACTGAGTCACAATTCTTTTGTCAGAGACTGAAGCTGTCTCAGTAACTTAACTATGTATATCCCTTTGGCAGTGCATATTTCAATTTCCTTTTCCTATACTATATTGGTGGGTTTGCTTTGACCTGGGTAAAGCACCTGACTTCAGCTCTGAATCCACTGAGAAACTGAATATATCCTCAAGGCCGTCTTAGAGAAGATTTGGAAGAAAAAAAAAAAAAAAAAATTAGTGAAAACAATTGAAGGTGTGTGAGAAGTGTCACATATAAGACATTAAACAATTTGAGAAGCACAATTAAGAAGTATCATTCTTGATAAGAACTTCCTAGATTACTGAAGTGAAACACTATAGACCTAAGTTAGCAAGCATTTGGCAAAGCTAGAACAGCACAATTTGGTCAAAAGACCTCCACAGAAACACCCTAATATTTTTTTTCCCATCATCTTATTTCCAGAAAACTTCTGCAAAGTGAAGTTAATTCTTCTCTGAAAGTCAACTCCCACTTACAGAAATAAATATTGCTTTTCAGTTTTCCCCCTGTAGCTTGAATCCTTTCGCAAGGATTAACTTCCACAGCTATTATCAAATCAGGCTTCAGATTCTAGAGCAGGTTAGAAAGTTTCGATTATACTTTACCCAGAAGTCTCTATACTTCTTTTAAGCCTCCCTTTCTGAAAGGTCAAGTCAACAGAAATGTAGGTCCTGAGCCCTCTAACTACAAACTTGTCAAAATTTGCACTTCTACCTCTATTAAATTAATGCCATAGAATATTTATTTCCCTTAATTTTATTCTTGCAATAGGTGCAAGCATTTTTATTACAAATCCTGTATCACATCCAAAAATACTGTTCTTTGCTCCAGACTATCAGTCAGTACAAAGATCAGCTGATTTTCCAAGTTTTCTCCCTAAAACTTGAAAACAGAACACAAACATGCAAACTAAAACATTACCAGAATCTGCAACTCACTGTGAAACAAATACAATATTCCAATCCTGCAACATCCTAATTCACATATAAACTCTTTGTACAAACACATAGTTTACAGTTATTTTACACACATAAGCAGAAGAAAATTCATAGCTTTTACTTGCACCACTCTTAAGTCTTTAGCAGAACAGACATGCACACAATTTCTACAATTTTAGAACTCTACTGTGCATCATAAAAAAAAACATTAAAACCTCCAAACAAAACAGTATTTACTTTCACTCTCTTCATGTTTTCCAATACAGAAGTTCAAAATAGTCCAACATCACACATCAAAATCCATATTTAACCCTCATCCACCTCAAGATACTTGACACATAATAACTGAAAGAGCACAGGGCACATGCCCAGTGATGTGGAACTCATGGGTATACACAAATGACTTTTGTTGTGAAGTGGAACACTGTTTCTGAAATCATCTATAAACTGCTCAGGAAGTTCCTAGAGAAAGGAAATATATCAAAGGACACACAGAAATGAAAAAGTATTATTTGAAAGTATTACTTCGCATATGCACTAGGCCTCAAGGTAAGTCTAAAATACATTTATGGTCTCCAGCTGGGTTTTGCACCTTTATTTTTAACTGGTCAACAGTGCATCAACTGTGCAGAAATATGAACTTTCTCCACTGTGAGACTGCCTGCAGCCTTCACTCTTAGTTGTTCCAACGAAATGTCACCTTCATCCATTTTGCATATATTTGAAGAATACCATCAGTTCCCACAGTGCTTTTAAATTACCTTTAAATGTTTCAGCCATGTAATTCTTGACAGAAATTACTTCTTCTGCTTTCTGTTTAACAAAGAAAGCTCGTCTTTCATTTCCTAAACAATGCTATTCACGTTCAGGTTGAGCATCACAAAAGAGAGATTAGAGCATCAACGAATTTTTTAAGCTATTCCAAGTAAATCGTAGCTACGACCACATTTGGGGCCTACCAGCCTTAACACTGTGCTTTCAAAACACCTTGTAGTTTGACCCCAACTTTTAACAAAGATACAAGGTATTTTTTATACTGGGGATGACAGAATGAAAAACTGTTCAGCCAGCAACACAGACCAGAGATACTTCTAACACTTCGCTCTCACCACCTAAGGCTTTAAAATACTGCTAGATACCTTAAATAAGGGTATTTATCCCCAGGAAAAGGACAGCAAGCACCACTTGAATTTCTCTATTTCTCCGTTATTTCTCCGTTCTCGGAGAACTGCTTACTAAAGGGTTAGAAGAGAAGCCACAGTTTTCATAGAATAAACCGCAAGCGCGCCAGGGCTCGCCTCCCGCACACCCCGGTACCTGGCCATGCCAGCCGGATTCGGACACAACCAGCCGAGGACCGGCACTGCGGCTGTTTCTGCGCCCGCTGCCCCCACGCAGCGCCAGGCCGGAGCTCTCACCGCAGGGCCCCGGCTCGGCGCTCTTCTCCTTTGGGCCCGGGGCCGCTGCCAGGGCAAGGCGGCAGCCGCAGGCCTGGCATTCGGGTACAGCCCGGCCGCAGCGCACCCGGGTTTAACACCCCCCGAGGAGAGCCGGCCTCTTCAGGCACACGGGTGACGGCGAGAAGCGAAGGGAAACAGAGCATAAGAGGGAGAAGCTCGGGGGGCACAGGACCCGGCGCGCCTCCTTGGAGGCGGGAGCTCACCTTGGTGAGCTGGGCGATCTTCTTGCTCATTTTGAAATGCAGGTCCGGGCTGTGCTCAGCGCCCGGACCCGGCGCCGCGGAGCCCGAGCCGAGTTTTCCAGCGCCGGGAGCGGAGCCGCCGCCGTAGCCGTGCTGCGGTTGCTGCCAGCCCATCCCCGGGGTCGCCATCTTCACCGCCCGGCCGCCGCCGCTGATCGGGCTCCGCTGGCACCGGCCCTACCGCGAAACGCTGCCCGAGGCGGCTCCTCCCGCCTCAGGACCAGCCTCGGTCGCTCCCTACTGCCACCGTGCCCACCGGCCACGCCGGGCTGCGGCGTCAGCCTTCCGGGGCCGCGGAGCGAAGGGGCTCCAGCCTCTCCTCCCCGTCCGCTTCCCGACAGCGGGCGGGGAGGCCAGGCCGACCCTGCCCTCGGGCGGAGCGGCGGTGCCCGGTTGCCGGGCTGCCGCCGGGCTGTTTGCTCAGCGCAGCCCCCACGTCACCGGCCCGCCCGCCGCCCGCCGCCTCCGGAGGGGCCGGGGCCGCGACCGCCACACGGCGGCAGCGCGCGCGCCGCCACGAGGAGCCTCGCTTCCTCCCTCCCGCGCTACGCTGCGCCCGCTCGCCTCGCTCGCTCCGGCCGTTGGCGCTGGGACCTGTCGGCGGCGGCCTCGCTGCTCCGGGCGGGGCGGAGCGGGGTGAGTGTACGGGCTTCAGCGAGGGCGGCCCCCGGGGCAGGGCTTGGGCCATCTGAGGTAGCTGTGTAAGGCTTTCCTCATGCGGAGCCCTGGAAATGCAGTGGGTGCCGAGGGGGCTGGGGCAGAGCTCTGCAGCCCTGGAAAGGTGCCCGGGGCACTAAGCCCGGTGCGCATGGGTGCGTAAGGGTGGTAAGGTATTGCTGGCCCCTGGGTGGGTACTGCTCTGCGGTGGAGGAAGTGTCGTTTCCTCACAGAAGTCGGTGGTAGGAGCAAGTAGCGTCTTAAAACTGGGGTAGCTAGTAAATTAGATAATCAGTTGATGGCCCAATTACTTCATGTTTTGAGGGAAGAAGCCACAGATCGTGAGGTGTCCCAGCCGGATGAAGAGGCGGCATCCGCTTGAGCCAGCCAGTCTCCTCCATTGCTGCAGAAGAGTCTCTGCAGACCACGCTTTCAGACCTGATGGGATGAAACAAAGGTCTCTGCCAGAAAGAATTCACAGCTGAGTTTGTTCTGCCCTTTAGCTTGGATTTGACCGCTCTCTTCTATTTCCATCCTGTGCAACTCTCGAGAATAGCCACCCTCTTTAACAATTTAAAATCTCTCTGCTAGGCTCTGGCCTTGTGAGAATATAGATATATATTAATGTGGTTAGACACATTTGATTTCCTGATTAACAGCCTCAGCACTCATCTATTAAAAAGTCCTTGGTAGTCTCTGTTGAGTAGTTTATCTTTTCTCTGGTTTAGTTTTTCTTTTCTGCTCTACAGATCTCTTCGCTTGCATTCTTTGTGGGCAGAAGAATTACCGAAGGGGTAAAGTACAAAAATACATGGCTAAATCTGTTGTTTTCAGCAAGAGTATGGAGAAGAGCATCAGTTAGAATTTGCAAAGGATAGAAGTAGGTGGAATAGTAAATTATAAGAAGAGATCCATATTACAGAGCAATGTACCTTGCTTTCTAATAAAGATTCGTGCTTATATAGTATGAGAAACAACTAAACATTGGCTGCCAGTGGAAACTGGCAGTCACGGGTCACTGGGCAAATGAGCTTCTTCAGACAGGATGCTATCCAGAAGGTACAACTAGATGTTGCTACTTTTTGACAGATCGGGAGAGTACAAGAGAAATACTTGTATGGAGGTCTCGGGTCTGTAATTTCCATGCATCAGCACACTGGAAAGTTGTTCAAAAAAGGGCCAGAAGAACTACAGTGGTTCTGGAAAAAGTCTCATGTATAAAAAAATGTAATAAACCCAAACTATTCTGAATAACGAGGAGTCTAGGAAGTAATTTATTCCCAGTCTCTAAGTCGCCCCATTGCCTTAAACTCAGAATTTGCATTGTTCTGACACTGATTTTTATTTTTTTTTCCTTCTGAAGTGGCCCATTCTGGCAACAGAGGACAAAGGACAGATGGTGCCTACCCGGGCAGTGATTCATACAGATGAAATACAAGGGGAAGAAAGAATATTGTGAGCATCTGCATCAAATCAGTGTCCATATATGACATCCATGAATAGCACACGCTGTTAATTCAGTTTTATCAAATTAAAAAATAATTCAGTAGCAGGGAAGACCATGATTTTTCACGTCTAGAAAGGTCAAACTAGTAATTAAAGGAGTAGACTGTGAAGAATTGGTTACAGATAATGGTTGTGTCTGACTGATTGTGTGATCTTAAGCAAGCTTCTTAATTCTTGTGCAAAAAAAGAATATTAGTGTGCCTAATAATCCTTCTGATATTAAGGAATGGCTGGCTCAGTTTATTATTGCTCCTAGAAGTGTCAAAAATTAGAGAAAGTTTTTTAATTTCAATCTACACATATAAAATGTTTTGGATATTTACTTAAAAAACCTGGTTTGGATTTTTCAACATTTCTTCTGCCACACAAAGCCTCACTGGTTTATTTTTTTCAGTTTCTTCTGAGGAATATCCATATTTGCTGTGGTTCATATTGGCCCCAAATCAATTTTGAAGCATTTTGAAGTCACTTATATCTGCTAGGACTAAACAGTCAAACTTTTAATTTTTGTCTCCTGAGCTACTAAATATTAAGCTTTGTTTGAGTGCTTTTAAATCAAAAAAGTGATTAAATATTCGTTACGTATATTTCATGTGCCTTTTAGTAGTAGTTTTCATATTTAATTTTTTTTTTCAAGTGGCTTTTTACACATTTTATGTCTTTAGAGCTCAGACAATGCCTGCTAAGCTCTTTTCCATTCAGGTCTGCATAGAGCCTTTTTTTTTTAAGGTTTTGAAGAGAGAGGCTTTATCCAGCAGAACAGTAAGGACCTTTGTGCTCTTTTTGACCTGATGGGATTTCATGTCTCATCAGCATAGTAG